>NC_140592.1:149821502-150570877 GCF_964204655.1 Triturus cristatus
GGTCCTAAATCATACCTTCCGATTGGTTTTAGGCTTATTAGTCCATCCTCATGACGGCCATGTCATCATTTGTATCCTTCAATGGCTACTGGCACCTTTACTTCGAAAACTATTTTCTTCCTGTGCCTCCCCCCCCCGCAGTGAGTGACTTCTTGACCCCCGTTCCCCCCCACTCCCATCCGTGCCTTCTTGCCTGCCCGAACTCCTGTTTCCAATGCAATAGGTCTCGGGTAAATGCGAGTCCTATTGCATTGCAAATGCTTGTCTTCATTAAGCGCAGCAGCTTTCCCCCTTCCTGTAGGTTTTACGACTGCCCTTCTCAGGTCACACTGCTCTTCCACTCCTGCAGTTTAAACTTCTCCTTTCACTGAACTCGTGGGGTTGCCTGGTTACTTTTCTTGTTTTATTTCCATGTCAGTGATCGGACAGATGTCGAGTAAACCGCACCGCACCGCTGGGATTAAATGTAACAAGGAAGTGGGGTAGCAAACGGGCCCCAGACTCATTCTATCAGCCTATTGCTGGACTTCCACCTTACCAGACGACCGCAGCAGCACAGTAGCCCACTGAGCTACCTTGGCAGATGTTGAACTATGTCCTGCCACTGTCAGTCGTGAGCTCGAGTTCGACACTGTGCTTTTTGCAAAGGCCCCATGCATAAGGCTCAGGGCAGAGGGAGTCTGTTCTGGGACACGGAGAAGGTGGCTCATGTCACACTAAACATGGGGGAGGTGGGTCCCATGGGCTGGCGTCCATCCAGTGCACAGCTGATTGCTCACCTGCCTCCTGTCGTGCTCTAACTGTGATATGTCCCACGTGTTATTGATATAAATGTGCGTGACATGCGCAGAAAAAGTGCACTCGAAGATTTTTGGGACATAGCTCAGTGAGCTGAGTGCCAGGTGAAGACATCTCATCCTAACCAGCATGTCAGATTTCAAATCCCTGTGGTACAGACACAGCCTTTCACCCTTCAGATTTCAGGCTGACTAATAATGCTCTTTATTTACGCAAGGCAGAATCCTGTGGTGGGCACCATCAGAGGCAGGTATGGCGGCACCAGGCGCTGGCCCAGCAGTTGTGACACAGAGTGAGTTTAATGGACCCATATGGCCGCCTTTCTTCCAGTCCCACCTCAGTACAGATTGTATTCCAGGTGGGAAGGATGCCGCCCTGTTGGATGGGAGCGACCCAGCTGCAACAGTGGGGGGCAGCCTTTCCTGCCAGGCTGGGGGAAGGGGCTGACAGAGGGGGCGGGGTTGGGTAAGTGGACTGATGTGAGTGATGAGTTTGATCATCTTGGGGGGGGGGGGGGGTGAAAGCGGATTGTAGGGAAAGAGATGGTTGTGCAGATGAAGTGAGTTTGGCCTACCTTCAAATGTTTGTGACTGTGGAGGTGATGGCGAGTTAGGGTCGGGAAAGTGACTGGCGGTCTGTCAGTAATTGGACTGATGTTATCATAGTTACGAGGGAAGAGGTAGAACGGGTGATTGCTTGTTTTGGTGATATTTTATAATATCGGATTGAAGTAAGTAATTGTGAAGACGTTAAATGAGAAATGAACGGACTCGATTGTGCACTGAAATACGGGAGATTGTTAGGATAAGTGGTTGCGACTGATACCGCGTATACTTGGTGAGAGTTTGTAAATTTGCACTTGTTTATGATGAAGAGAAAAGAGAAAATATACTAAAAAACATTCATGTCGGTATAAAAAATCCTTTGCATATCGGTATAAAGTTAGATTAAATTGGATATGTGACTTTACATTTCTTGGAATGTTAAGATCTGCAACGATTGAATGAGTTGTCTGAAAAGGGAAAGAAGGGACAGATTTTGAATGGGTAATGCAATATTGTTTAGAAAACTTGGTTTCGGTCAGATGACCGTTTGTTGAAACAGGGATTTTCAAAGAACATGGCCGGTGGGCGCGGTACATCAACAGGCTTTAAAGACAAGCATTTGCATTGCATTAGGTCTCGCATTTATACGACTTTAAGCTTTTGGCATTGTAAATGGCAATGCCTTTCATTTATGTTTTTAAAACCAAAACATAAATAAAAGGCATTATCTTTTACAATGCTAACAGCTCAAACTCGCGTAAATGCGAAACCTATTGCATTGCAAATGCTTGTTAAAAATTGCAAAAACTTTAATTCAAACAAATTCAGGTACAACAAGTGATAGATATCATAGTGCGATTTTCTTTAGTAAAGATTGCAGTGATTTCATTTGACTGGGGAGACAGGATGGGCTGGAAAAAACCTAGTTCACAGCTCATGCCCTCAGGAGCTGTAATTCAAGTTCATAAAGAGAATGTTCTATCTCCGCTCCTGAATGATGTCATCTCAACAGCGAGTGACCCTCATGTGCTTTTCATGTGATATTGTCAGTAGATACAGAGTCCCTTTGTGCGCCGCCTCAGGAACGACGATGACGTGATAAGAGCCGAGTTTCATATTTGTCTTTGAGATACCGAACTTTACCAAACACATTCTACAAGCACAACACTTAAAGAGAGATAAAATGTGGATAGGAACAAACGTATTTATAAACTTTTAATCAACATAACAAAAAGCGACATTTGGGAGTATTACAAAATAGATTTCTCGCACATAAAGTCAATGTTACTAGTCTTTCATGGAGTTCGAGGCGTGGTCCAGAGTTCAGATCCTGTTCTTTTTCTAATACACCGTGTCACGTCAACAAAAATGTTAGGTCCTAGAACCTCCCTTTCTGGAGGTCAGAAGGGTGCTCCGGAAGTGTTCCCTGATACAATATGTAGCGTCACGTTCTAAAACAATGTGCATATCACTGGGAGAGTCATTTCATTCTGCGCTGCCAGGGACATATCGATGATGCCTTTGATCTGTATTCTTTGCCTTCTGTGGGAAAATATATGAATGCATCCGACAAACTGCTACCTGTGGGGCTGATTTGGAATTAGGTGGTAAAGGGAAATCCTCCAATTTCTGGATAAAAGTGTTTAATCTGCTAGTGGAATTTCCTCTCAGAGGTATTACATAATGGATGAGATGACACCCGTCACAGATTTGGCATTTACAACAGAAATCAGAGTATTTTCCATCTCCTCCTAACTTTAATTCAGGCCCTCTGGGCAGTACTGTAGGAAGCTGGCTCTTTATGAAGAATATGAAAAAGAGATATACTGTGCAAAGAGTCTGGGTATTCCGTTACGATTGGGCAGGGCAGGGTCGGATTGGTAACACCGGCACTCGGGAAATGGCCGAAGGGCCGGTAGCCAAGTTCCAGCTGTGGGCTGCTTTTTTGTCTGTGCTGTTCAGGGACATTTTAAGGATTTTGGGGGCCCTGGGCCAAGCATATTTTGGGGGCCCCTGTTAGGAACAGTTTTGAATTCATGATCCAATTTCAGCTTTTTCATGCCCTCTTTGGCTGGGTTATTGAAAATGCACATGCACACTCGTCCAAATTCTAATGATATTTACATGTAATATTCAGGGATAGTTATGTGCATGGGCGTAGGAAGTGTGGGGGACGCGGGGATATATCCCCCCCAGATTTTGGAGTGGGGGGACACGGGGACAAGGGTGGGGGGGACGAGGGGACAAAGGAATTTCCCCTCTCCCTTCTGTTATCGCAGGGCCATTAGCACGCGAAAGCGCTACCTAATGGCCCTGCACTTGACCTGCCTGGAGTCAGAGGCCACCCGCCCTCTGCCTTTTGTTATGCTGCAGGAAGGCTCAGCCGTTCTGGGAAGGGCAGAGAACGGAGAAAAAACTAAACGCTGTCTCTTTCCCTTCATGGCAAGGACCGTGTCCGCTACTCCTGATCTGCCTCTGGCGGCTGCCCTCCTCTCTTTATTCCTCCATCTCTTTCTGTCTCTGTCTCGCTCCTGCTTACGCGCTGATTTCAAGAGGCAGCTCTTAAGGTACTCTCTCTTGCCTCTCCTTTTCTTTATTTGTTTCCCTGTGAAATTGATCCAAAAAAGGCTGAACACTTTGGCTGTAAATGTCCTCATTTTCTGACCGTTTTCTATTGAAAAGAAACACCTCGGAATGGAGAGAAAAAATAGTTAAATACCTAAATAAAGCAATACAGAGTGGACAGCAGACAGGCCAGACTGTTATTTACACCCACACACATTAGCGCCACTTTACAGAGTTTGCCAGTGAAAGCGCTACTTTCTTTTTTATCTTCTTTCCTTGCACAACATTGTTTTCCCAGGGTGGGTAAGTGCGCCATTCCTAAAGGGACTGCAATACCTGGTTGATGGGTAGAGTGGAAACGTTTAATATGATCGTTTTCAACTTTTTAATTATTTTAGCTTATAAAATGCGGCTCTGTGTTTGGGGATGTGGTCTTTTTTAAACCAAACTGCATACATTTTGAAAGGATATAAGCAATGGACATTGAAAGGGGTCCCTTCCTGGTCCTGTAGCCATGTCTTGAACTTTTCAGGCAAAATCACTTACTGATTTCTGAATAATGAGTTTAAAACCGTTAAGGTAACCATGTTTTTTTCTGATTACAGTTCACATGCTTTGCTAATTCTTGCATTCCCTATGAGTGTTTGCTTTTTCCAGGGTGTTATTCATTTTTTTTCAGGCAGCATTTTACTGTTGTCTAGTGCATAATTTGAATTTAGTCGCAGCACAATTGAGTTGTGCTGAAGGCAGTGCGAGTTTCTCTCAGTGGGGCAGTATGTTGTTCAGTGTGGGAGAGAATGTGGCACTCTGGCCAGAGCTGCTGAATTTGGAACTGGAGAACCATCTTCAGACCTTCATGACCAGTTCACCATACCACACTCCTGACAGAGCCTATTCTGATGCTACACCTTAGAAGGCCCGATAGACCTTAGAAGCCCAGGTGTCTTAGCACCCGCAGGTGGACCTGTCCACCACAATCCATACTGCAGTTCACTTCTAGTCTTACGGGCAGGCATATGAAGAAGCACACTCTAGATCGACAGTGAATCTGTCACTGAGGTCACAAGACCCTTGAGGCCAGTCCACCTCACCCATTGGTACCTCCATTGGCCTTTTTCCAGCACTAGCAGTGCAACTTGCCAGGGGTTGGCAATGTAGGATTTGCATGCACACCAAACTTAGGGGGTGATTATAATGGCAGTGGGACCGCCACGTCACCCCGTCGGTGGCGGTCCCACCGCCATTGGTGACTGCATCACAGCCCGCAATATTACAATGGCGGGTGGTTACCTGGCGGTCGGAAAGACCAACCACCACGCACCCAACGGGCTTCTTGAGCCCACCGGTGTGGTGGAGGGGCTTGTGGTTCCTACAATGCTGGTGGTGCCTACCATGCACCGCAGCAGGGATTACGATGTCCCTTACCCGCCAGCGTATCATGGCGGTTCACCTGCCATGGAAATGCTGGCGAAAGGGACATTGGGGGCCCGTAGCAGGCCCCTTTACCCCTGGCCCTCAGACATGGGTCCTGGGGGGCATCTATGATGCCCCACAACATATCACTGCACCATGTGGCAGGCACCGATATATTTAACATGTTCCTTTTTTTTTTACTTTGCGGCGGATGATGCAGCCAGCAGCACCTGCTGCAATGTAAAAGATAGGCACTGCGAACACCGTAGTGGCAGTCACATTGTAATGCCTATCGTGGGGCCTCCACCTGGAAGGCCAGCGGTCCCATTCCCCGATTCGATGGCGGTGGTACTGAAGTCCGCCTGCCATCGTAGTCAGCCCCTAAGTTTGCATTTTATGAATATGATTCAGCGGGAAATAAATTGATGTTTGCAATTTAATTGACTTTGGTTGGCCTCTTATCTATGAGATTTCCCTGTTGAATGTGCCTTTACATTATACATTGTTGGTTGTATGAATTGATTGCATACTACACTCTCCTACAGGTATTAATTTGAGTGTCATTAGGAGTGTCTGGGACCAATTGTTTTCTTAGGAATTGTTTTCTTTACTAACCTTTGCAAAAGGGCCCTAAACTTCACAGCAACACAAGTCACATTTATTTTAGTAATTTGGGATCTGTTTGAGCTATAAAATTGTTTTGGAGGAAATCGTTAGATTATGCAGCAGATGATGTATTATGTGGCAAATATGATACAGCCATAGTTAAGTGGAAAACATTTTTCCACTTAATTTTGCCCCAACATTGTAGTTGATCAATTCGTAAGTTCCCCAAACCCAAAAGTCGAGTTTGGGCACAATTTGCATTTTAAAAGCAGCCCTATAACACAGGGCTACTTTTAAACTGACCTCAGGCTTCAGCAGTGCACACATGCAAGCGCAGAAAGGGCTGCTGGCCTCTAAACTGCCATGCCCTATTATATTCTAGGGACTTAAAAGTGGTTCTAATCCCCCTGCCCTATTATGTACTAGGGCCTTATAGGAGAGGTCATGCCAATCATAGGGGTACCCTAACCCATAGTGCACCCTAGTGTATGTAGGTGTTTTCACTGTATTTTTAAGTGCCTCTTTCAGAATAGCACTGGCTGTTTAGGCAGAGGCCAGGGTCAGTCAGTCAGGTACCACCAGTACCAGTCAGCAAAAAGTTGGGGAGTACCCAGGGCGGCTTTGCAACACTAGAGAAACACAAACTCAGAATGTAAAACATAACACCATGGTTGGGGGGTTCTCTTCAATAATTAGAATTGATTTCTATCCTAATGAACCCATTTTCCAACATTAGGATAGGGAAAGACTGGGGAAAAATCACAACGTTCTAATCTATACAGTGAAGTTTTTATGCAGCTCTTTGATGACGGTTATTAGCTCACTGTTCAATGTTAGGATTTTAACTTATAAACTTCAAATACCAAAAGAATATCTCAGACAAAAGCAGTAACTCACTGACCTATTGAATTAAAACTTTCACTAGACAAGCCTTCGATCTCTCTCAAAAAAAGAACATTAATCTCCAAAGTTATCTTCACATTTTTATTGTTGCCTGAAAATTGCTGGAGACCAGGAATGCAGCAGCAGGTACTTTTCAAACCCTAATGCACTTGCAAACACGACACCCCCACCCTAAGTCAGCGGCCTTTGTTTGCTTTGTGCATTAAGATGCAAGATTCATATATATGTTTTTTTTAAACATTTGGTCTCATTACTATATGAATGTAAATAACAATAAAGCATACATGCAAACTGTGACTACATGCCCGCTTTTCTCAATATTTCACTCCGAAAGTATGCGATTGTATTTGTTTAACGGGCGGTGATTTGTATAGGGTCACTGGAAAGTGCACAAGGTTGTCCCGGTCCCCCCCAGAATTTTAGTGTCTCCTACGCCCCTGGTGATGTGTGTTTTCAATATTGTAACATAGCAGCTGCTCACTAATATTACTGCAAATAATCTCTGTGACACTCTCCCATTTCTCATATGTGTGGTTCTGATTTGATTTTATAACTTGTTTATGGCTGTTGCATGTCACATAAACACAACTTTTCTCTACAAAATGTCTATAATAGACACTCACATATAATTCACATGGAAAATAAAGCAAAGGAAAACGGTATTTGAAATAATCTGTGTAAGAGTTATTCAAGGTCATCAGGGCAAGACTGCAGAACAGAGCTGGGTCTGTCAGGGGGCCCCCTGAAGGTCTGGGGCCCTGGGCCAGAGCCCACTTTGCCCCTGCCTTAAAACGTCTCTGGTGCTGTTAGGATACCGCCAGAGGCCCAGAGGGTGCCTGAGTGGCCTCTTTAGAGGCAGATGGGCGGAGGTATCATTCCCTTTCTCTCGCCTCGCTGGGCTGGCCCATTAATGTATGCGGATTGAGCGGGGGGGCTGAGCGGAAGTGGTCTCACTTGCATTCATGTGTGGCTCAGCAGTGTGAACTAATCTGTGCATTTTTTTTCAATCTAAGTGAAGTTAATAAAACATGCCACCCACCCCTTTTCTTTTCACAAAATGTCTCTGAAGCAGTGTTTTGCGGCAAGGTAATACGCAAATGCAGGCCACTTTTTTTGGGTGTGCCCAGGCCAATTTTTGATCCCAATCCAACCCTGGACAGGGCTGGCTCTAGCAATCCCAAAGTGCTCTTTTAGGGAGTAGTGTAGTTGAGCAGCTTTAGGTTTATCAGAGAAGAGGAGTGTCAGACATCTGCGAATACACACAATAGTCAATAAATGATGCACACAACTCAATACGGAGATCTACACCAATTTATCAAAATAACACGTATCTTTATATATGTTTAGACACGAGAATCAATACGATTAGGTAAGTATGTTTTTCAAGAGAAATAATTTTACATTTATAAAAATGTCACTTAGTGCATTTTTCAGAGGGAGCAATGTTATTCTAAGAAAGGAAAAACAGCTCCTGCATACAAGTTCTTTGCAGCAACTTATGAGACCATCCTCCGGGACTTGAGGTGAGTATGGGGCAAGGTCCAAGGCAGCACCAGCAGATCACCTCCAGCGGCACGTGTGTGGCCGGCTGCAGTGGTAAAACCAGCATTGGGTGCCCAACGCAAGTCAGTGGGGGTCGGTCTTCGTCAACAGATGCTGCAGTATTGGAGTGGAAGGTCAGTCGGGCTGATCCAACAAGGGGGCTCAGTCTTCACAATTCTTGTGGATGGGGGGGGGACACCTTTGGTCCTCTCTCTCCATGGGTCTGGGGCGACAGATGCAGAGGTGTCCTTTGGGGTCGGGTTCTCATCACTGGGAGCAGTCGTGGTAGATGGGGACTGCAAACAGATGTTGCATGCGGCGTTGCAAAGTCCACAGCGGAGAAATCCCAGGTGGCCTTTGAGTCTGGAGGGTCCGGGTACCACGTTGGCACCATTGGCCCACTTCAGCTCGGACTAGGCAGCTCAGGTTCAGTGGTGCTTTCCAGTGTCAGGTTTTCATGGCCTTGGAGACGCACAGCTCAGTCTTTGGTACCTGCAAGATGCAGGGGAACAGCTCTGCTGTTCCACAGGAGTTCCTGTTTCTTTGGAAAAGTGCTGGCAGTCCTCCCAAGCTTTGGAGGATCAGCAGCTTGCAGGGCTAGGTGATTTTGGTGCAATTGTCAAGAAAAGGCAGGGCCAATTCTGCTGCTTCTTCTGCAGTTCTTGCTTTCGCTATTGTGGTGTTACCTTGTTCGCCCCCACAGCGCAACATTAATAATGGTGAGGACTTGCTCAGTAGATAGTGGGTAAAGCAGGTGGAAGTGAGGTAGGGCAGGACAAGTTGGACAGGGCTGAAAGGCCCCAGCGAGTGGAGCAGGAGGCAATGGGGAAGGGGCTTGCTGCAGAAACGAAGTGGTTTGGGCACAGCACCTCTGACCTGATGGTGCCAGAGAACACATCTCTATCATGGAGATCGTGGCACAGGATGAGTCCGTCACACCTGAGACAACACAGGCACAAAGCTAGAAAGAGCAGCAGAGTACAGAGTAGAGAAGAGTGTGGGATGCCAGGTGGTGCTGGTGCATCAGCAGATCAAGTCCAAGGAGGCCAACACTGATGCGCATACAAGGAAGCCACTGCATGAGAGGGGGCTGGGGATTCAGTAGGTAGCATTTTAACAGTGGGGGGTTATGGAGAGATGGAGCTGGAAGTGGGGTGCATGAAAAGGGAAAGGCAGTAGGAAAAGAGGAAGGAGGTACAGTAGTTTGGTGGTAGGAGATAGACACATAGAAAGGTAAAATGTTAGGCAGGTACGAGGTGGGTATGGGTACATGAGGATGAAGAGGGAGCTGCTATAAGGGTTTCACAGTTTAAGTTGGGTTTTCATGACCAGATGAGGCTTTTGGATAGTGGTGATGGACAAGGATGTGCACAGGGAATTATGGCAAATACGCCTGGAGCATTAGGTGCAAAGGGCAAATAGGATTCAGTGGAGTCAGCCCTAGAGCAGCACAGGACACTGGTAGTGGTGGTGAAGGGGAGTGATGGGCCGCTTCTAGATTATGACAAAAGGTGAAAATGATCAAGTGGAGGAAAGGGAGAGTAATGACTGTAATGACCATAGAGCAAAAGACGGAAGAGTGGCATTGGTGGGTAGAGAGTTTGGTGTGTTTCAGGATGCAAAAGGAAAATGCACATTGATGAATGTCAGCGAAGCCAACATAATGGCTGGCAGGATAAGTGTTATGGAAAGGAAAGCTGTGGAGCAAGCCTCAACATTGAAGCTAAGTATGGGAAGTTGGGTGGGGTTAATATGAAGTATTTAAGGGAGATGAAAGGGTGCCATCCTTTAAAGTCAGTGGAAATGTATTAAAAAACATAGAAGTGAGGCTAAGGAAAGGTAAATATGTGCTGGATAAAGGCGTGGAGTAGAGCAACCAGCTACAAAAACAATAGCCACAATTGGGGTGGAATAAAGGTGAGGAACAGAATGGAGACTGGATAAGAGGATAATGCGAGAAAGAGATGGCGAAAGGAAAACACAAAATGCTGCCATATATGTGGATTATGAAACTTTTGGGAGCTCATTTAATAACAGTGATCAACAAAAACATTTGTAATGGGAAATATGTGATGGTACTTAAACTACTGCACAGAGAGGTGCAGATAATGGAAGAACTTGCGCTGCTGAAGACCAGTCGCGGCTGGCGCGGGGAGGGGGTTAATTTAATAACATTAAATAAAAAAATGTACCTTTGCCTCCAGTCCCGGACTCCCGCATCGCGTCTCCTGCTCTCTCTCTGCTCACAGGAAGCAGAAGCAGGCAGCCTCCCTCTCCTCTCCTAAGCCAATCACAATGCTGCAATGGCAGTGTTGTGATTGGGTAAGACACCGTCCTTACAGGCGTCTATATGGAGGCCGTTTTCTCCATGCGCAGCAGCCCACATGGAGAAAACGGGGAGTGCTATGACTGGTTTGGTTCGGCCATGAGGCCGACCAAACCGTCACCGGCCATAACATTGGGCTAGCGACTCCTCCCCGAAACGCCCACCCACCCCAACCAGGTATACCCTTCTTCTGTTTTCTCACAGTGCGAGAAGCAGAAACGCAAAATGGTATTTATACCTATTTACGGGAGCTGCTCTGACGCCCATGTGGAGGAGCCGCCCCTGCTTAAGAGGCCTAACGGACCGATGACTACTGCAAATTGGACAGCAACATTCCTGATTTACGTTAGCTTATACAGTGAAAAATACCCAGAGAGGAGTGTATAGTTATTTAAGTACATTTTATTGGTGTACTCAGTGCTGTGGACAGAAATTTCAAGAACACAAAAGTCATGTTCAGGTGGCTAGGGAAGGGAAGATGGCTGCTTAGCTGCCCAGCTAAGTCCTCATATAGAACTGTAATTACAAGAACTGGAGGATGAGAACATTCAAAACCTCTATAAAATGACTGAAGGATATCAGAATGTCAGCACCACTTGATAACTGCCATATGAATCCAAGGGGTATTTTTGCCCAAATCATCAAGCTCTTTAACTGAGCCTCTCTTTCACCCAAGATGGCCACTCCGCACATAGGACTGTACATAATATGTAAAAGGGCACACATTGGGTTATAATATTAGCTCAACATCAACACAAGTATTATGATCCAATGTGCACCTTTTCACATTAAATAAACAGGGGCTTTTAAGGACATACAAAGAGATAAGGCCCACTTCATTCTTATGACTCTAGAATGAAATATAATGTTAGAGAAACAAGTGAAGCAAGTACCACCGACCCTTGTTCATCTTAACCGACTAACCTTTACCCAAGTCGATCATTACAGCATTTAGTGCTTGTAGGAAAGTTTGTTGAAGGCCATATTAAGGCCATGGTGGCAGGGTCTCCTGGCCTTTTTTATGGGAGACGCTGTCAACAATGGGAATAGGCAAGATCATGCTGAAGCATACACAGAGGCGCTATACAAATTTGTTTGTCAGGATTTCTATATGTGATACATCTTGGACAAGATAACTATAAGGAGAGGGACCTGCCAGGGTTGTTACGGTTTGCAGATTTAATGGAATTATATGATATGCCACCTACGGGTCTTGACTAATAAAAGTACAGTTAAACTGTGATTGTCTAGGATACCGTGTATCAAATTATTTTACTGTAATCAATGCAAGTGTAAGATTGAGAGGGTATACAGATTGTTAATTCAAGACCAACCGGATCATTTGCCTGTCTTGGTGCAAAAATGGTTAATCAAAGTGTCTGAAGCAATAGAGATGACCCACATTGAACAGTTAGGGATAATACTGAACACGTGAATAGTTCTTGACTAAAAAATAATCATAAAATTGTTCAGGATCTCTAATACACTCCAATGAAATGGTATAAATGGGACTTTCAGGATAATCTTGCATGCTTTTAATGTGGGGAACACTTGGCTGATATAATGCATATTTTATTGTATACAACAGTTTTGTGCATTTTTGGGTACAGGTATTTGAAGAACTCTCTAAAGTAATACAAATGAGGACATACCCAACCTCTAATATAAATCATAATATTGTATTTTTTGTGATCATCTCTTCCAGCTTATGCATTGCATTGCAATGGTTGGACCCTAATTCTTATCTGTTACCTCCTGGTGGAATCAATTTGCTGAAATAAATGGGCTGAAAGCTTCCATCATAAAAGGTAATCCAGAAAGACAAACACTTAAACAGACCTGCCTCAGGTTATGGACAGGGTGGAAGACCTACCTAATAGCCCTCTCAAAGGTGACTAGTTAGCTAATGTAGTTATTGTAGAGAATTGTGGGTGGAACTTTTACTCTTAGCACTTTAAAGAAATGGCTATAAGGATGTTATGAATTCCAATTTAATGAATGTTGTACTGTATCATATGGTGTGCCAACGGAATGAAATGTTTCTATTTAATAAAACAAATTATTTAAAAAAAGGCTCACAACAGAAGCACTTATTGTTCACTTTGCAACAGATCAATCTGTGACTCTAAAACATCCTCACCATATGTTATCCGGATTTGTAGAGCGCACAGCTGCCCCAGCAAAGGGGCGTCCCGGCGCTATAAAGGACAAAATACCGGACACAGGTAATACCAAAGACAAGAGTGTAGCAGCACTAAAGATCCAGAGGAAAAACAGCTTTCCTGAAGGCAAAAAGTTTGTTGATTGCGCGGACATGAACAGGAAGAGAGTTCCAGAGCCTGGCCGCAAGTACTCTAAAAGAGCGGCCGCCGGTCCTAGCTCTCTTAAAGCGCGGGACTGTGACCAAGTGAAGACCTGAGGATCTTAGAGAGCGCAAGGGAACATAAGGCAGAATAAAGTGCTCCAGGATCTGAGGAGAAGAATGCTTCAGGATTTTAAACACAAGGCACAGAGATTTAAACTTAGTCCTCTGAGCGACAGGGAGCCAATGAAGTTTGGTAATGGTCTTTTTGGCCGAGCAAAATCTCGGTTAGCCGACCAGAGCCCTGGCGGCAGCGTTTTGGACGCGTTGAAATCTAGAAAGTTCGGCCAAATTAGCCCCCAACAGAAGAGAGCTCGCATAGTCCAACCTAGACAAAATCGTGGCTTGAACAATAAGCTGTCTGGTTGGGGCATCAAAAAATTTAAAGATCGGTCTAAGCCTACGTAAAATCCCAAAACACGTGGCAGCGGTTTTTTTAGTGTGACAGGCAAAACTGAGTTTGGAATCCAACCAAATCCCAAGGTTCTTAACCTCGGTGACAGGAAGAGGAGTTGAACCAAGCTCGGGTGGCCACCAATGATCACCCCAGAGATGACTCTGCTTGCCGACAATGAGCACTTCGGTTTTTTTAGTGTTCAATTGCAGGCAATTATCTGTCATCCAGTGGGCCACTGAGCTCAGGCCCTCGCGGAACCTAGCAGCCTCGAGGTCGGAGGCCCCACTTAATGCAACCGCCAGCTGCGTGTCGTCTGCATAGGACACCATAGTCAGGTTCCAGCGCTTGGCGACAGCAGCCAGCGGCTGCACATAGAGATTGAAGAGTGTGGGGCTCAGAGCTGACCCTTGCGGCACTCCCTGAGTGATAGGATAGGGTTTAGATTGAAAAGGAGGGGTAACAACCCTAAACGTGCGACCGGATAAAAACGATCGAAACCACTCAAGTGCCACGTTATCGACACCAGCCTCACCCAAACGCTGTAATAAAATCGCGTGGGAGACGGTGTCGAAGGCGGCACTGAGATCAAGAAGCACCAGTGCCGCCGTTTGACCAGCATCGACCAAGGTACGCAGGTGCTCAACCATAAAGAGCAACGCAGTCTCAGTACTATGGCCGGATCGAAAGCCATTCTGCGGGGGATCCAGAATGTTAGCACAATGAAGATGGTTAGATAAGATGGCGTTAACATGGACCTCAGTCAGTTTTGCGACCCATGGGAGAAGAGATATAGGGCGATAGTTCTCCAGCTTTAATGGATCCAAGGCAGGTTTTTTCAAAATAGGCATCACCTGAGCCTGTTTCCAGCTAGCAGGGACAGAGCCAGACGTCACAGATAGATTGACAAGATCACACTGGGGAGGAAGACAAAGTGACGCTGAATCTCTAAATTGGGCAGGTCGAAGAGGATCCCTAGGAGAGCCAGATTTGACTTTGGCCACGATTTTATTGAACTCCTCCATCGAAAGCTCTGGGAAAGAGCACAAAGACATAGTAGTCATTGGACAAGGTTCCAACTTCTCCACAGAGACGGATGGAACAGGAAAAGAACGATAAATGGCCTCCACCTTTTCCACGAAAAAGGCGGCCAGGTCCTCACAATGCGAGGCAGAACAGATCTCAGCGACTGGAGCTCTACTGGCTGTAAGATCCTTAAGCACCTTGAATACTAATTTAGTAGGATTGGTGCTGATGTTAAATTCGCGAGAATAATAGGCAGCCCGGGCTTTAGTAACCGCTCTCTGATATTTCTTAGTCCTGGCATGATAGATCGCTTTCCTGCCTGGCAAATAAGACTTACGCCAGGCTCTTTCAGCTTGTTTGCAAGATTTTCTAAGGAGCCGAAGCGAATCATCATACCAAGGACTGGGTTCAGCACGACGACGTTTACTCTCAGCAATTGGGATCAAACAGTCCAGTCAGCCAATTGCAAAAAAGATCATATCCCGACTCAACATCCAAAAAAGGGCCCAAAGGATGTTGGCCAAGGAGCCGATGAAAATCAGCTAATTTCAGCTTTCTCCATGGACGCCTAAAAAGCACAGGCGAAGTTACTCTGTGAGGAAAGTCCTCAATCACAAGGTGTAACTCTATGAGATTGTGATTGGTCCAGGCCATAGGCCTGGGAAGTAGGACTTTAGCCGCCGGTAAGTTGGTAAAAATAGGGTCCAGAATGTGTCCACCAGCATGGGTACAATGATTAACCAACTGAAATAACTGGAGAGCTTCCAAATCAGCAAGAGTACTACTAACTGCAGGGGAAAGAAGAGTATCAAAGTGAAGATTTAAATCGCCAATGATACTAAAGTTAGCAGCCCTTAAGGCTAAAGTACTGACAACTTCAGGAAGGGCTAACCTGAAAGCGGCGTCCGGGCCAGGAGGCCGATAGATAAGTAGGCCAGAGAAAGTGAAGTGAGGATTAACCGAGATGCGAAAGTAAGCACTTTCGCAGCCAGAAATATCCATGGCTTTCCATATGCATGAGTAGCAGGATTTAATAGCGGCCGCAATGCCCCCTCCTCTCGAAATACGATTATGAGTAAATATCACATACTCAGAGGGGAGAGCCAAGTTCACCGCAGCCGAGGCATCATCATGCAGCCATGTCTCTGACATAAACAGAACATCGGGGGCTTCATCCGTAAGTAGGCTATGCACATCCTGATGGTGTCTAACCAAAGACCTCACATTGAGATGGCAGACCTTAAAGATAAACGGGTCCTGAGATTTCACCAACGGAGGCGTAATAACTGCGGGGCAGCCTAAGGGGGCTTTCCTATATGCAGAAATAGGGACAGGAGATGGAAGTCTAAGTACGCACTTAGGGCAATTAATAGGGCCAGAAAGAGGATGAAGCGGAATATGCGAGCAAGGCACTAAATTACGAAAACTAAGCAGATCAGTTCTAGTAAGCATGCTGAGGAAAAGTAAGGAAATACAGCAACCGATGGAAAACTACAGAGCCCTGCCTTAGCCCTGACTCGGCGCGGACGAGCGCAGACGGGCAGGACTCTGGCACGACTCCGGGGCAGGGAGGGCGCACCCGCTGCGCGTCACCGCTGCACAGCGCGAGTCCAATGGCGCACTATTAATCATAGGTACCTTTGTCCAGCTGACCCCCTTGATGCACCGCCTTATATAGGGTGTCCGCGAGTGATCAGCACCACTGGGACACTCAATATGGCGCCCAAACTGTGTCACCCAGTCCACTCACAATATGGCGGCCAATTCCCTCCAAACTTCCTGAAACCCCGGGACCGGACATGCTAAGCAGCGGTGTTACAACAAATTACAGTGCAGGTAAGGGGGCATTCTCCAGGTTAAAAGCAGGGAAAAATAAATTAAAATTAAACGCAAATGGAAAAACGGGTAGCAGTAATAATAGCAGTATATGCACAGCGCGCCTACACCGCAGCGCTAAGTACAATAACGCCTACACCACAGCGCAAGTCCAATGGCGCACTAGTAATCCTAGGTACCTTTGTCCAGCTGACCCCCTTGATGCACCGCCTTATATAGGGTGTCCGCGAGTGATCAGCACCACTGGGACACTCAATATGGCGCCCAAACTGTGTCACCCAGTCCACTCACAATATGGCAGCCAATTCCCTCCAAACTTCCTGAAACCCCGGGACCGGACCCGCTAAGCAGCGGTGTTACAACAAATTACAGTGCAGGTAAGGGGGCATTCCCCAGGTTAAAAGCAGGGAAAAATAAATTAAAATTAAACGCAAATGGAAAAACGGGTAGCAGTAAAAATAGCAGTATATGCACAGCGCTCCTACACCGCAGCGCTAAGTACAATAACGCCTACACCACAGGGCGAGTCCAATGGCGCACTAGTAATCATAGGTACCTTTGCCCACATCCAGAAAAAAATAATGAAAAGGTATACATAGAGTTTCCAGATATCAATGAGTGGCAGTTAGAACCTCTAGTGTTCATATAGAACTTCATAGCCCTCTTCCAGTACTCTGGATATCACTTAGTGCTTCATGGACCCAACCGACAGTCATTCCTCATTGCATTTGTTTCACAATGCTAACACAAGAATGGACAAAGAGCAAAAGTCAAGTCTGATATGATTTAAAACGGTGCCACCCAACCCGGACTTCCCAATTGAAAGAAAGGTGGATATTAACAGCCCCATGGAAGTAGTAATAAAAAAAGGTGGCTGAAGTTCATGAACTTGTAAAATCAACAAAATCAAACACTGACTTGATGCAAACAGAAAAATCTGCCATTTGAGTTGTTATGAAACAGATAAACAACAAAATCTCAGAGGCAGAAAATAGAATTAGTAATCTGGAGGGCTTAGAAACAAAATTAATAAAAGAGTTGACAAATCTCAAATTTAAGACTCACAATTTACAGAAAGGGCTGCCTGATCTTGAGGATCACAACCGAAAAGGAAATCTGAGAATCTTCAGCATCCCAGAAGGAGCAGTGGATGCCGCAGGCTCTTGTATTTCCTTTCTAGAAAACATGATCCTGAAAACATGGGGCATGCCTGTCGAAAAAGACTTTGAGCTTGAAAGAGCACACCGAACGCCTTCCATAAAATTCCGAAAAGGAAGAATACAAAACTACTTAATCTGCAAACCTTTTAAATTTCAATATACACAGGCAATGCTAAATTTGTAGGAGAGCAACCACATCAACTAGTTTACATTTCTCAAGATTACTCGAAAACTACTGTGGAGATAAGAAACATATTTTTAGATGTACATCTGAGACTGCAATCTAAGAATATCCAGTTTTCTCTTACAGGTGCCCCAAAACGTTATGTGTTTTTGTTGGTGTTCCATCATCACATAGAACACCACTTATCCCAAACTCTACAAAGGTGGTCATATAGTCTCTGAAACCTACTTACTCTTATGCTCAAAAGCCACAAAACGACTACACTATTGTCAATACAAAAATGAAAAAGACTGTATTTAGTAAACTCTCATGTCAAATGGACAAAGGTCTGGTGCTCCCCTTTTTTCACATAAAAAAACACCATCCCTAGCACAAACCACATTTATGTTACCATATAGGATCCTCTGGACCCCACAACGTCTACACAAATTGAAATCAAGTGTTCAATTAAACTGTTGGAAATGCAAAACTAGCATATGGAGCCTCCCACACATCTGATTTGATTGCCAATGTCTAAAAGATTTCTGGGTGAGCATATTCAATTTTATTAAAGAAAATATCCTAGTCAAACCCCCAGATATATTTTCATATCTTATTATGGGCTCTTTAGTTCCAACCATGGCATGCGAAGCAGCTGGTCAAATATTAGATATGATGCTTATTCTTGGGTGCAAAACCATTCTAAACAATAGGAAAAACTCAAATAATATCTCCTAATGTACCTGGAGAGAATGGCTCACATTTATGATAGGTGCTGATATTGCCACTCTTCTCCAATCTCCATGGAGATGCTCCAAAAGATACATTTGGGGCAAATTAGATGCTTCTCTCTTTACCTTGAAGCTTCCATGACCTACCTGGGCAACCTTCACATTTCAACAAGTAAGCTCTTAAATACCAGCCACCATGTGTTAATTGAAATCTTATGCACGTTCAACACCAGACCACCGTAGATTTACATAGCCTACACTCCTTGGCCTGAACGGAATCATGTGGCATCATCTAAATTTCACTTTACACTATCCTTTCTCACTCCATCATAAACCTTACTCCTACAACTTCGATACTGTTTACCGTAATCGTAGCCTTGACGATGGTGATAAATTACATGCCTTCCTGTCAATTAACAAGCCTCCTCAGCAAACAGTAAGTGCTAGAACCATTCTACCTAGCTGCAGCTTCTCACTGACCTCTTTCCCTCTTTCTGAATGATGTGCACTCTTATTTCTCCAAAACAATATATTGGGTTTCATAAAAACTGCTTTTATAATGTCTAAAATTACATCCTCTTCTCACTCCAGAAAAAAAACGTAATGTTCAATGTTGGTAACAGGTCGATGGTAGAGACTGTCAGTAGGCAGAAACATGAATTGTCTGAGGTTGTTGTGGGCCTGTTGGGTTTTCTTAAACACAACATTGTTTCTAGCTCTTCTCAGAACCCCTTTTATAGGGCTACGGAATATGCAGGTGCTAGAGGGCCCAACTGTGGTGGCCTTTTACTCCTAATGTCCTGGGGCCTGGCCTATTATGGATCCTGAGCAACTGAGCAAAGTACCCCTTCTGCAATTGACTCTCAGTGGTAACTGTGAACAAGCATACAAAGGCTCCCTCAAGGGAAAGTGTAGATACAAGTTATTGAAGTGTTTCTCAAACTGTGGATCGCGACCCACTGGTCAGAGCAATACATAAACATGCCTTTAAATGCTGTGTTTAACTTATCACATTTGCTAAATGACTCAGAGGTCAAATGTCAGGCTAATTTATTCTTTTAACTTGAGGATTTGTGTTTACTTTTCTTTCTGATTGCAAAGTGAGAGGAGTTTTTAAGTGAATTTTGTGACAATGTAGGATTTTGTTTTGTAATAGCAATTTTGTTTATTGTATTAATCGGAAGATTACAATAAAAACATGGTGGTAAGATGCACAAAGGTGAAGTTTAAAATCAGACTATTATTAACAGAAAGGAAATTTGCCTTACACAGTTTGATTCAAGTGCTGACAAGCATAATCTAAGAATTTCATAAGTTTACCAATAGAAGAATTAAATTAGGAGCTAAAACAAGATTTTCTGCCTCATAAAATATCAGTATTTTAGCTCTCTGAGTGCTGAATATAAATATTTCTTCTGGAGATCTGATTACTCATAGGGTTTCGTTCAGATGACAATAGGCATGATCTAAAAGGTTTTGAAAATGTACTAATAAAACCATTTGATTATGAGCTGAACAAATTATTACTGCCTCGTGAATTGTCTGTATTTTAGCTTTTCTGAATGCCAGCCATAGGTATTGTTTCCGAAATTCTAATAATTTAGGGCAGAAGCAGATAATGTGATCAAGTGTTTCAGATTTACATCCGGATAGTCTACATTCCTTCATGCCGTAAAGGGCATATCCATGCCCCTTCAAATTGTTGCAGAGGAATATACAGCAGTCTAAAATGTAAATATGTCCTCATTGTTGCAACTTCAAAGTTGCAATTGATGTAAGGTTGGACTGATGTAGGGTTGCCGTGGAATAGAATACGAGTCAAAGAGCAATACAGTATGCTTGTACGACAAAATCGAGTACAGGTCTTCTTCACAGATGTTCCTCTGTAAAATTCTTCTAATCAGAGTCTTGCAATGATTTTTTGGCATTGCCGCTAGTTCATCCATTAGTGGTAATTTCTGTAGTGCAATCATCTTGTTTAGTGTTGACAAGTCCAGACCATTCTCCTGAAAGGTCTGGACCTCAGTTCTTCAAGTATTAGACTCTTAAGAGTGTTCAGGTTTGCGTTGTAACACATGGTAATTTAATTGATGTTAGATGGTAGATAAATAATTACATCAAATTTAGTTCCAAGTGCAATTTGCATTCAGGAGTTGGGTCTCATAGGTAAGCAGTGACCGAATATTTTGCATATAAATTATATTCAGTTCTGATATTATCGTGTCACAAAAAATTGATAAAGCATACAAAAGTGAGGAGATGGCTTTGATGTTTAATGTATTTAATGAGTGGCCCATCACGCTTCCTCCGTAAGTACTGACAAACCTTTTAGCAGCTTTAGTGACCATAACTGCTTTTGCCTTCTTTAAGGTGATATGATGAGACAAAGTTAGATATTTTTCAATATTTACTCCCAAATACTCATAGTTGTTTACCTTCCCAATTACTTGGTTCCCAATCGTTCATGTCTTTTGTCTACAGTGCTTTTAAAAAAAAAAGTATGTAATCTTATTAATTGATGTTGTGAACCTTAGGAGGTAATGAAAAATATTATCAGATCTCCTGCACTAGCTATATGAGTGATGGTTAAGCGGTAGCCGCTCTGTTAGGCTGAGTTGTTTGGAGAGATCCTAGTTATAAAGGGGAAAAAAAGGTGCCAAAATACAACCCTGATTTTAGCCATTCAAAGTGGGCATTATAAGTGAGACAACATTTTGGCTAGAAAGGTTGATTCTAAAAGTTTCTTGATGTAGCAGTATAATAAAGTGAATTAGTCATTGGTCAATGCCTCATGACCACAACTTATTCCAAAAGCGAGTTCAGCCCACCTTGTCCAATGCTGTGCTGTAGTCTATATAGCAGACATATAATGCTAAATGCATGTCAATTGCCTTCTGGGCTAATATTGTCAGTGCTACTATGTTATCTATTGTTTGCTGAGTAAATATTTAGCAAATATTTTACCATCGCAATCCAGCAGGACAATGTGTTGATAGTTTTTTGGAACATTTCGTGCCCCCTTTTTATAAATTGGATGTATGATTGCACCATCCCAACATGGTGGAATATTCCCAGGTTTGTCAAGATTTTACAAAATACCTTACATATTAATGCACTCCAGAGTCTTAGTAACAGCACCTCATTTACGGAAATCATTAACAACCCCTTTTTTTCAGGAGTAGCAAACAGTGTAGTGGCTTGCACAATCCCTGCGGATGGTTAGGAAAAATACTTCTGAGATCTATGAAAGATCAGTGGAGGCTCCCCCCACCTTTCCACTAGGTCCACAGAGGGAGGATTCCAATCCTTGTTCTACAGTGGAGGAGGTAGGGATCACCATACAAGCCATGCTTCAGAACAAAGCTGACATTTTTAAACATGATCCACTAGTCTGGGCAAAAATATTAACACACATCTTTAATGTGGCATGGAGAAATGGTCCTCTCTCCTCTTGGTGACCATCTGTCATTATCCCAATGTTTGAAATAGGGGATAGGTCGGATCCCTGGTGTTATTGGCCGATTTCCCCTCATTGATTCATCAGTTAAGGTCTTGGGTAGGGGGATCTTGTCTAAATTTTCAAACTGGCTGGAGCAAAAAATATATGATCTCTTGTTTGCAATACGGGTTTAGAAAGGATAAAGGCACTCTTGATCAGTGCCTTAATTTACACCTGTTAATCAGTAAATATATAGCGGCATAAATAGTGGCTAAAAGAAGGCAGATGTATCTGGCGTTTATGGACCTGGCGTCGGCTTTCGAACGGGTCAACGGAACGCAGCTGTGGCTGTTACTAATTGACCTACGAATGGACCATAAACTTATAAACTTTTTACATGATCTGCATCAGGACCTTACAGCTGCTTATAATCATAACAGGGGTTCTTAACAGACCAAATAAAAACATATAAAGGGGTGAGGCAAGGATGTATTTTGGCCCTGTTATTATTCACACTGTATAATAACAACCTAGGCCCTTTTTTATGCTCGGCCATAAAGGATATTCCCCGCATGGGGTCCCAGTTTATTCCAGTGCTTATATACGCTGATGATACTGTTTTGTTGCTAGAACAGCAGTGGGCCTTCAGCGTTTACTTAATTCCTTCATTGAGTTTATGGCTTCCCTTGACATGGACGTAAACCTCTCTAAATCTCATATGATGGTTCAATCATAGCATTTGTCAATCATAGCATTTGTAAAGCGCACTACTTACCCGTGAGGGGCTCAAGACACTGAGGTGGGGGCGAAATGCTGCTACTGCTCAAAAAGCCAGGTCTTGAGGAGTCTTCTGAAGGTCAGCAGGTCTTGGGTCTGCCGTAGGTGGATGGGGAGGGTGTTCCAGGTCTTGGCGGCGAGGTGGTAGAACGATCTGCCTCCGGAGGTCGCTCTTCGGATGCGGGGGACTGTGGCGAGGGGGAGGACGGTGGAGCAAAGCTGCCGGTGGGGGTGTAGAAGCTGAGTCGTCTGTTGAGGTACGCTGGTCCGGTGTTGTGGAGTGCCTTGTGTGCGTGGGTGAGGAGCTTGAAGGTTATCCTCTTGTTGACGGGGAGCCAGTGCAGGTCTCTCAGGTGGGGTGTGATGTGGCTGCGGCAAAGGAATGTCGAGGATCAGGCGTGCCGAGGCGTTCTGAATGCGTTGAAGTCGTTTCAGGAGTTTGGCCGAGGCTCCTGCGTAGAGGGCGTTTCAGTAGTCCAACCTGCTGCTGACGAGGGCCTGGGTGACCGTTCTTCTCGTTTCGGTGGGGATCCACTTGTAGATCTTGCGGAGCATGCGGAGGGTGTTGAAGTAGGAGGAAGAGACCGTGTTGACCTGCCTTGTCATGGAGATGGTGGAGTCAAGGATGACCTCTAGGTTGCTTGCGTGGTCGGTGGGTGTTGGAGCTGTTCCCAGTGCAGTTGGCCACCAGGAGTCTTCCCAGGCCAAGGGGGTGGATCCGAGGATAAGGACCTCCGTCTTGTCCGAATTGGACATAAGTAGAAAACCCAGAGGAAAATTATGGGAGGCAATCATAAAGTGAACAGAGTTTCTTGGTTCCCTTATTTGGGGGTCATTTTTTATGTGAGGGGGTCATGGGCCCCACAAAGAAAGGTTAAGAGAAACCTGCTGACGAGATAAGAAGCCTTAGTATTTAAATTTGCGACAAGGTTAGGGACTAGACCCATACAAGCCATGGTTAAAGTTTACCAAGCTAAATGTCTATCCATTGCTAGTTATGGAAGTGATGTATGGGGATATAAGGACTGTGGTGATATACAGAAAGCTGAAAATTATTTTATTAAATTACTGTTCATCCCAAAATCAGTCACCACTTTTATATCGGATGAAGAGCTGGGGTTGGAGTATATTGCGGACAGACTGTCTCTCTCACCCCTAGCTTGTTGCTTTACAATTTGGTCAAAAACCGAGCTAGGGTTGAACCAGGCTATCATAACAGATTGTATTTCACTGGATAAAGATCATTCCATCTCATGGCTGTACTATATCAAAGCTTGGCTGGAAAAACTGGGTGTCCAAAGTATTATGGGGCAATGTAGAGAGTCACCAAAAAAGATCGCTCCTGGATTAGAAAGCAATTTATGTCAAGAGTAAAGAGGATAGAGAGGAAAGAGAAGTTTTAAAATCTACGGTTAGGGCCCATATACTCCTAAAAACAGCTGTTGTTATGGAACACTACCTAATCACGGTTATATCACCCCCATCACCGCTTTCTTTTAACCTGTTTTAGATTGAATCATTTTCACTGGCTTTTAGCAGAACCCCAGGGGCAGCATAAGGTGGAAGAACAGGGGCCCTGCTCATGTGATAACTTCTCAGTTCAAGATACAGTGCATTTTTTTGTGTGATCATCACCTGACCCTTAGACAATGTTATATTTTACCGTTGCTCAGAGGGAAGGGCTTTTGGCAGGTAAAACCAGCCCTGATCCACCTGCAAATAATACAGCCCCAAAAATCTGCTTTAATGTGGCAAGCTTTTTGGCGGGTAATCTCAGAAGTAGGAAAATAACTTTTGACCTGTTGAAATTATGCGAAGGCCTTTTCAAATAGAATCCTTTTTATAGTACTTAAATATTGAAGATATGTAGTTTTGATTAAATGTACTTTTTATCCTAGTTTTTATGCTTGTGATGTACTTTTGTGTTTTTTATTTAACTAAATAATGTATGAATTGATTGATACATGCAAAATGTTGGCAGGGTAAGCCCAGACGTGGGTTCCTTGCTCACTTTGCCACTGGATTCAAACTAGCCTGGCTGATGACGGCTGATTAGCCAGAAACCGGTCCCAGGATGCTAGTTTCCGGTCCAGGGAAGACATGGCTTGGCAGTTCGGGCTGAACTGTTCCCATGAGGCACAGGGTCAGACTGATTTGCATATGACCATGTCTGAACTGGGGTGGCGGAGTGAGCTAAAGAATGATGATGGATTAAACACAGATCAGTTGACTGGGGGTGAGTGCTTGCAATGTTCAACACTCCGTCCATCACCCCCTTTGGTTTTCCTTTGTTCGCCCTAAGTTGGCAGGGTATGCCCAGATGTGGGTCCCTTGCTCACTTTGCCACTGGATTCAAACTAGCCTGGCTGATGATGGCTGATTGGCCAGAAACCGGTCCCAGGATGCTTGTTTCCAGTCCAGGGAAGACATGGCTTGGCAGTTCGGGCTGGACTGTTCCCATGAGGCACAGGGTCAGACTGATTTGCATATGGCCATGTCTGAACTGGGGTGGCGGAGTGAGCTAAAGAATTATGATGGATTAAACCCAGATCAGTTGACTGGGGGTGAGTGCTTGCAATGTTCAACACTCCGTCCATCATCCCCTTTGGTTTTCCTGAATTGATTGATACTCCAGAGTCTCAGATAACATCTCAGGATGTCTATGGGCATTCCATTCGGGTTGGGCGCTCTGGACGGTCGGCTTTTTATGATCAAACAGACAACATCTTCTTCAGTTACAAAAAATTACGTAATCAAGAAGGAAACTGATTCTTTTCATGTTTTGCTGCCAGTTGTTTATAAGGCTTTGACATGTTAGCTCCATTTCTCACCTTGGATGCAGTAATCATTTGCCTTTATGATGATGCCTAGACCATTTCCTACTAAGGACCAGAATCTTCTCTGTGAATTTGAGTTTGCTGCATTCACAAGTGTAGTCCAAGCTTCTTTTTTTTTTACCTCTTTTCATGTCAACCATAATTCGTTTTGCTGCTGCTTAGCATTTTTAATTAGTCTATCATGCTTACGTGAGCTTGGGTGTTTTAGGAGATGCTTCAGAGCTCTTTTTCAGTAGCCCAAGTCTATTTGCAAAGCTACTAGTTTCCTTTAGTTTGCATTTATTGGTTATATGTACTGAAGTAAATGTTAGGAATTTATCCATTAAGTGATCCCAGTCATTGAGCCAGTTATTTGAGTCACTTGTGAGGCATTTCCCTGATTCTAAGATGGTTATAATAAATTCCTCGTTGCTCAGTTTCAGTAGTTTGCCTGACAAGTCCTGATTCCATCGTATGACTCAATTGGTTTCTGATACTATATTTGCACTAAGACTTCCCAGACTTAAGAAATGTTGACTGTGTATCAAGCATAATGTAATCTTCTGTGGATTATGATGACTTTCTTTCTGATGAGTAATCTCAAAGCTTCTTTGAAAATGAACACTAGTATAATGAATTTTTGCAATACATAACAAAATGTAAATACCTGTAAATGAGTTGTGTGCATGCAGCAGTTAGGAGACCAAAAATTAAGCACTTTTTTGGAATTCTGAAGTGTGCTGGAAACAGAGATTTTAATAGGTTCAAAACAAATCAAGTCACGTACTTGGTGATGCACGAATGATAAATATTCACAGAAACCTAATTTCCACACATAATCTGTAAAACTGTATGTCTGTGCAAATTTATTGGTCATTTAAATATTTTACTCCCAACTGGAGCCCAACGATGGCATAATGTCCGCCTCGGTGACCTCCCAAATTCCTAGGGCCAGTAAGGAGCAGATGTCGATGCGCCAGCATGACTCACCAGTCTCAGCTTCTATTCTTCCTGGGCCACAGCCTGAACTTTGGCAAACACAGTATCGGCAGCCCCTCCTGGCATACGGGGTTTCCGCAGTACTTGTGGGCAATTCGTAAACTCCTCCAGTGCAATCACCAGCACCACGGTGGTCCCTCCTGGCACACGGGGTCACCGCTAAGAAACACACGTCTTGGCATGCTTGTCGGCACAATAATTAAGCTGTGGCCCCCTCCGGCATATGAGGTCACAGCAACAAGGTGGGACAGGTTTGGTGCTCCCCTCACATAGCACGATATACGGCTCAGTACGTGGTGGCCTTCTTCTGGCATATGGGGGTTGTAGAATCACTTCTGCAGATTGGCAACAACCTAATCAGTGCACAGCCATATTCTCACACCCTGCACACAGAGTCGTCTCGGTCGAGCTCCTCATGGACCTCACTCCTTCCAACACTCTCCTCTTCCTCACAGGGCACACTGGTCTTAGCAATCAGGCAGGCACTAGTGCTCCTGGCTCTAGCGCAAGTGGTCTTGGTTTCCCTAGGTGATGTCCACTCACCCAGCATGGAGACTAGCAGGACTTAGTAACCAGTCCTGCTCACAGGCAGAAGTCTTGCAGAATGCCCCTTTCTCACACAACCCATCTGGTTGCTTGGCAGGTGAAAAATCTTAGGGTCTCAGCCTCCCCTTATAGTTCATTTCCAGACACCAAATGTGATTAGGGTCTGGGTCTTTGAAGTGTTATGTTTTGGTTCCGCTTCCTTGAAGTGCACACTTTTCTCTCTCTTCTGTCCTCTTGAAAGGCTGTCTGTCACAGCAGGATAGTCACACAACACAGGCCATGGGAGTGACTAGAGTTCACATCTGGATATCAGACACAGTGCATCGAAAGGTTAATCCTGGGCTCCCAGCCCTACTCTTTATGATTTTCTTATCACCCCTTGTTCTACATTAGATGCGTCCAGGTCTCATCCTTGTGATCTTTCACTGAGTCAAAGAGAATCCTTTTCAAGTGTAAAGGAGAGTCTCTATCTCCCTTCCTCCGTTGTGACCCGGCCAGCTCACAGGAATGCAGCAATAAACAAATTTGTCTGCAGAGAGTTCTATGCTCCTCACCAGGCAGGCCTAGGCTTCCTAAAATGGAATCCAGAGTCCTCCATATAGAGTACAATTGCAAGCACACTTGCGTTCAGTGTACATACGCAGCACACATGCTGTCAAGTACTGTCACCACGATGTATTGTGCTAACTCATGTGCCCCCAGATCCAGTACATGCAATCACTCTGTGCGCACAGTACTGTACTCGTTCTGTACTGTGCCACAGTGTGCTATCATCAAACACACACACTGTCATCACACACACCTGCCATTCGCTCTACACAACAATTCACCATTCATGTATTGTAATTCTCGCAAGCACACACCCAGATCCTGCCAATCGTTGCACACGCACTACACAGCACTACATCTCTCATGTAATGTATGCATGCATACACCCAGTAAATGCACTAGTCATGCTTGTACTGTACAGTACAACTGTACCCTTCCTAGGCCCACATATATCCAGCACAGTCACTACTCCTGTGCTGCACAACACTCTGGCACAACAAGACCGCAATCAGTGAGACAACCCTATGTCATGGAGCACATGCATGATCTGAGTTTGCCTATGACAATACAAATCAGCATTAGGGGTCCAGACAACAGTACATTTGTGCACTCAGGGAATTGGTACA
Source organism: Triturus cristatus (assembly GCF_964204655.1). Taxonomy (NCBI): domain Eukaryota; kingdom Metazoa; phylum Chordata; class Amphibia; order Caudata; family Salamandridae; genus Triturus; species Triturus cristatus. The sequence continues at coordinate 149,849,625 of NC_140592.1, forward strand.
CTTCTTTAGTCATGCAGAGCACCTTTCCGTCCCAACAGCTCTCAGCATGCATCAGGATAGGACAGTGAAATTATGCATGAGTTGTACCATTCTCATTGGATAAAATTCTGTGATTTGTTTGGCACTAGAAGCAGAGGCCCGCAAGACGGATATCCTACAAAAGCTATGGTAAAAAGGTCATTGAGAGTGGTGCATGTGATGGAGAATTAATTGCATCAAGTGACCGTACAGATAAGCGCAACTGGAATGTGGGACCCAGAAGATATTGGTAGAGAACAGGGTATGGCATGAAACGTCACATGGAGGTAGTATCATTTCCAAAGTCTATATTTAACAGGTGGTTGTTGAACTTGTCCCTTTTTGCAGGGTCATCCCAGAACTTTTTGCCTTCCTCCTGTATGGTTTATGACCTGTTGTTGGTGGTTTTAGGACTCTGGGCACTTTATCACTGCTGATCAGTGCTAAAGTGCATGTGCTCTCTATTGTAACCTTGGTGAGATTGGTCTACACCTATTTGGCATATTTAATTTTGCCTGTCAGTCCCTTGTACAGTGGTATCCCATATACCCAGGACCAGTAAATTAAATGCTACTGGTGGGCTTGAAGCGCTGCTTGCGCCACCCACCAAAGTAGCCTTTGAACCTGTCTCAGGCCTCTGCTACTGCACGGCCTGTGCGCAGTTTATTGCCGCTGTGACGTGGCACATAAAGTGGTTGCCACATCTGTAACTCCCCTTTTACTACATATCAGTCACCCCTAAAGTAGACCTTAGCTAGCCCTATGGGCAGGGTGTGGTGTAGGTAAAAGGTAAGACATGTGTCTTAACTGTGTGGCATGTCCTGGCAGTGACAAACAGCCTATTTGGTTTCTTACTGCTGTAAAGCTGCTCTCTCATAGGTTTGCATTGGGGATTCCCTGATATGTGCTTCCGTGGTAATTCCTGACATGAGAGGGGTAGCGTGACCATATTTGGTATGTTTGGAATAGTAGTGATAAATCCTGCTTATTGGTGAAAGCAGATTTATTATTCAAGGTTCAGGTTCAATAAAACTTTATTTCGGCAATAAGCCATAAAAGCACTAGCAGAAAATATACATAAACATCAAGATTCCTTGGGACACAAATAAGAAGGAGATTTTGTATCACATTTTGACAAAGTTTCAGAAATACAGAAAGTGTGAAAGATGTAAAATATTTTCGGGGACAAAGTACATTAACATCTCTGTAAAAAAGGTCAAGGATACTACTTGCAACAGGGCTTCTATAGACATAGGTTAAGATTTTTTTTTCTTTTTTTTTTTTTTTAAAACCCATTACAATAAATAGTATTAAAAACTAAAAACACAATTTAAAAGAGTGGATTTAGAAAGCAAACCTATACAATTTCATTCATGGGAAAAAAATACGGTTGCAATGACGGCAAACACATATTGGTAGGCACGCTTAACTATTTCCTGAGCTCTGGGACTCGATGGAAGCTCTACGCATGTACCACATCGCGAGCAGGAATCTAGAAATTGCAAAAACAAATAATGGGTGAGGATCATATTGTAATAGCCTATAGGCCTCAGTATGCTCTCTGATTCCCAAATTGTTACACAGCTGAAGCACCCATTTGGCCCTCTGCCTTTTATAGGCCAGGCAGAAGAGAAGAACATGAAGATCTGTCTCGTCCGACAACCTACACCCTGGACATTCCAACCTGGGGTTACCCTTCCATTTATTAGTAAATGCTCTGAGAGGGACCACCCCATGTCTAAATTGCAAAAATTGTTTTTTAGCAAGAAAAGGTTGAATGTTATCAAGCTCTGATTCGAGCTTATATTGCTGTTTGATATCTAGAAACCTATGCGTCAAAGAACAAGTGTTAGTGCTCTGGAAAAGTTGAGCTAAATTGTATTCTTTGATGGTAAACTGAAGGTTTTTTTTTTTTAAATAGCATGGCAGGTCTCCTCGGGCGATGACCATTGAGTTGCCAACCCCAGGATTTGGCAACTCTTACGGATATGAGATAACCAAGGTATATTCCCTGCTCCTAAAATCGATAGAACATCCTTCAGTTACTCTCTATAGTTTAATAACTCAGGCGTGCTCTAAAGGTGGTGCCTAAATATAAGCGGGCGGGAAGCAATAATATCACTTATGGGTCCAATCCCCAGATCCATCCTCAAGGGTGTTAGGGGAGTACTCTTTGGCAGGTTCAAAAGTTGTCTAAGAAAGGAGTTCTCTGTTATGGCTAAGGCATTAGAAGGGCAAAAGCCCCATAATTCAACGGCATAAAGAGAAGCTCCCCTGGCCTGTATTTTATAGATTTCAGCTGGGGGACCTATAACATTTTGGGAGCAGCTTTTATAAACTTTGAGAATGCCCCCTATGGATTGTGTGAGTTTAAGGTTTGCCTTCTTGATTTGGGTTACCCAATTCATCTTATCATTCAGTGTAAGACCCAAATAGTCAAAGGTGGAGACCCTTTCTAAGGGCTTGCCATCTATTTGCGGCTGCGGGCAATTTATGGTATTTGCATTAAATACCATATATTTTGTTTTTGGCAATTTATTTCCAAATCCCTATTCTTACAAAATTTGCAGAACTCCTTTAATACCCGCTGCATTCCCATTGGTGACTTAGAGAGAAGCAGTGTATCGTCCGCGAACATAAGCGCGGGTATTTTATAGTTCGCTAGCCTAGGTGAATCTATATCTTTTATTGCGAGCAGGGTTTCTATTAAGCCATTGAAAAAGAGGGAGAACAGGGTCGGTGCAAGCACACAGCCCTGTCTCACCACTTTCTCCACTGGAAAGGGAGCTGTCAATTCCCCTTTTTTACCACATCTAATTCTTGCAAACGTATTATGGTGCAAACGTTGCAACAAATGGCAGAGGTACACGGGTGCACCCATATCCCGAAGGATGCCCCAGAGCTGGTCACGCTGCACCATATCGAATGCAGATTTGAGATCCACAAAGGTCAGATATAAACTGCCACCATATAAAATCACAGTCTTCCAATGGATCAGTTGCAGTCTGAACAACTGGTCGGTGGTCGAGATTTTGCTTCTAATACCCGCTTGAAATGAAGTTAAGATGTTTTTTTCATCGATCCAGGACTGCAGCCGACCCAAAAGAATGTGAGCAAATAGCTTTTGAGTCACGTCAATCAAACTTATCGGGCGATAATTAGCAGGGTTAAGCGGGGAGCCCTTTTTATAAATGGGGATAATTTCCGCGCCTGCCCATGTTGGAGGTAACTCCATACCTTGAAGAATAGCATTAAAAAATACCCTTAGGTACGGTACCCACACTAATCCTTCACTCTTAAATAAGTAGCCGGGAATTCTGTCCAGACCTGGCGCTTTAGCTGGGAGCATTTTGCCCAAAGCTTCAGAGACCTCCTTAGCCGTACACAGAGGAACATTAGTGTCCATGAGAGTATTATGTGCAATAAGAACACTAGGTGGTGCATCGTCCTCAGATCTTGTGTATAATGATTGGAAATGCGACCTCCAAACTTCCTCCCCCAAGTTCGGTTCAATTGCCGAGTTGCCTTCGGACTTCCCAGTTCGCACTAGATTCCAAAAGCCTCTTGTGTCTCTATTCTCTAAAGCCGTTCTAATAGCTTCCCATTTATCTAATTCCCAAGATGACTTCGCTTCAGCCACCATTTTTTTGTATGCAGCCCTGGTTACTTTAATGCGGGAGGTATCCTTGTCTTTAACTGCTGACACCAAGGCACTTTTGGCATTCCTGCATGTTTTATTATACCAGGAATGGTTATTTTTAATACCTGGGTTATTTTTAAAATCTACATTATAGAAAAACACTGCTATTTTAGAGAGCATTGCCTGATGGTTTTTGGCTATTTCCTGCTGGAGGTCTGAGTCTTGGCCATTTGTTGAAGTTTGAAAGGCATATTCCAAATGGGGAATAACTTGTTCATAAAGGGAAGCCTTTTTATCAATTGACTGTGCAAAAGTTCCCCAGCGGACTCTTCTGCCTCCTTCAAATGTTACCAAATTTGGGGTGGCTTGAGCAGGTAGATTTTGGACTTGCTCAAATTTGGGTAGATTTATTTCTAATGCCAACTGATTGTGGTCACTTTCAGTGCGTGGGGTTACTACAAAATCTATAGCACTGTGCCACAGTTCCACATCAACCAAAATATAATCTATAATAGAAGTTTGGCCCAACTTATTATAGGTGGGAGTGCCCGGACTATCTGATGGAAAGCAGCCATTACATGCCCTTAACAAGCTTGTAAGAATGAGGGAGTTCAACTGCATTAATAATGGGGTCCAGCTCCTGACCGGATAGATATTACAATCAGGGATTAACCTCCTCCTCATTAGTAATAGAGGTATTTAAGCCGTTTAATGGCTCAAAATGACAGCTAAAATCTCCCCCAATTATTTTATACGAAGACTCAGGCAGTGTATGTATAAAAGATGCCAAACAGTCTAGGGCCTGCGATGTCAGCCACGGTTTCACTGGCCGTGAATAAATATTTATGACAGCAATTTTCAAATTATTAAAAAATGTCAAAAGGATACACAAGATATCAGGGGATGAAGTGTCTAGCACTTTAATTCTGCAGCCCATATGTGTACCAACTCAGATGCAGAGGCCTCCAGAGGGTCTCCTCCTGGGCCCCTGTACAGCTGGGATAGAATATGCTACATAGCCCACTCTATATAAGAGCTTCCTAGACCAAGTCTCCTGAAAAAGGCATATCTCGTGAGTATCAATAAAGGCTCCCCAATCTGGGAGATCCATTTTTGAGCTTAGTCCTGCTATGTTCCAGGATAAAAGCTTAGAATTCTGTGTGGAGGTCCCACTCTGCTCTAGTTCCAACTGACTGTCCAAAATAATCTGTAAGGAAGGCTCGCCCAGTTTAACGTTTGTGTGGGTAGTTATAGCCTGTTCTTTTTGCCCTATATTTACCTGTGTAGAGTGAACTAAGTTACCGGGTATAATGATCAGTGGTCTCGGGGCTCCATCCGAGGAAATGATCTCGGAATGTTTTGCTGGTAATTGGGTACTAATGTTGGACCCTTCGAGATAATGGTCATTAGTAGGGAAATATAATACCAGATTCGAGTTTTCGTGCCTTGGGGCTAGTCAATCAACCAGGTCCAAAGTACTGAAACGGTTATGCACAGGAATGTTAAATTGCTCCCTATTTCCCCAAGCTTGGACTGTGTGTGACAGGACATTATTCTGAGCACGCATTTCCCATTTTTCATACACATTATCTCCTCTTTCTAAAAGAGGGCTTGGGGGATAAAAGTATCCCAAAGGGAGAGCTTGTATACCTCCTGTCGCTACTACTGGTCCCCATTTTAGTATATGATGGACCGCCCTTCTGTCTCTGAAATTTATCAAGACACAATCCCCTGGGATGTCTTTTTGACTTTGATAAGTAAGATCTGAGTCTGGGCTTGGGGGGGGGAGTGGTCTATGTTTGTTCAACCAGTGGATAGTTATATTTTTTTAACTCTAAATGAGATTCCCCCCGGCCTGCCTCCAGAAATGGTACTGCGGCTAAAATGACCATGTAAGGTGTAGATTCTGGAGGGAGGTCGATACTTGGGCAAAGAGAGTTAATCCAACTTGGTTTTGATATTACTGAATTCCTATCAGAGTTCAACAGTGAATTTCTGGTCTGATGATCATTACTTACAACTGAGTTACTCGCCTCAGCCCTATGTGTATGTTCATCTACAGAGGAAGGTGGGGCATTGCTGTGGAGGCTGCTAGGTGGTTGATTTAAATGGGGGGCACCATTAGTCCGAGTGGGCATGGTATGTTGTTGGACAGGATTTAAGCCTACGGGTGAGGCATACTGTTCGCTAGAAGGCGAAAAAACCTGCATACCTTGAGGGGTGGTATCCCTATTCGAAGACTTTGGGGTAACGTTATTTTTTAAGGCAGCATCTATTTTGGGTCCCCATGAATCTAGGGATGTTTTTAGGTTGGCAATACTAATCATTACATCTCTCAATTCAGATTTTATAAGCTGGTCTAAAAAGGATTTGAGCTCCAATTTCAACGCTAAGGCCCACCCTGGAGTCTCGAGGTTTTCCTTTACTCTAGCATCCTGAGGACCTCCCCCTGGAGTGTTAATGGGGACTGGCCCTATCGGATGCTCCCTATAGGTCCCCCCCCTCGCAGCACCCTTCTTCCGAAGAGCTCCTTTCCTTTCCCCCTTCCCTCCCGCATCCGCTCTACTAGTTCTCTTTGTAACTGAGTTTACTTGGGCAGCGGGTAATTCTGGGGAAGTGGTAGGAGCTAGTGATTGAAATACAACGGAAGAATCCAACTCCGCAAACTGGGTCATACTTGTCAATCATGGGGTGAGGGAAAGACGCCTCTCTGTGCGTTCGATATCACTAGAAACCTGCTGCAGCATTCTATCAATCGCAGTCGGCTGTGCGATGGTAGTATGATTTAGGGATTTCTGCCTATTGTTGGACCTTAGACGAGGGGGAGTAGTCTTCCCCATAGTTTTCAATCTTGCTTAAACAAAACAAGGGCTATGGCTATAAGAACAAAAGTAGTTAGATAATTACAATGCGACCACGATGTTGAAGCCCCAGTGGGATAAATTAGCACATATTCGATAGAAAGTTTGTTCTCCAAAATCCCCAGATCAAATATAGTCCAACAAGGGCAGAAGGCAATAGAGTGGTACTCACTACTTTAAAATGAAAAGGGGATGGCCCAGCCCAGTCTCATACAGTCTCGGACGGGCACAGACGGGCCCGCCCTTGGTCCGGGCTTCGTCCTGGCTACGTCCCGCGCCGCGGGTGGAGAGGCTGCACTATAAGCGCATTGGCCCCACCTCCCCCTCACTCACGGCAGCTGCAGGCTGGTGCGATGCACTCTGGGGGCAGTAGTCCTCCCCAGAGTGTGCGTGGCGGAAAAAGAGACGCTGCTCGAGATTCTGTGGCCCCCGTGTTGCTCCTGGGATCCTCGTCCCACCAGGAGTAGGCAAGATGACAGATGCGGCATTACAGGTGCAGGCAGAAAGAACTCAGGGCACGGCCGGTAATGACAACAGGCAAGTGGCAGAGTCCCCCCAAATGAAAATAAAGACCAACTCCAGAACTAGGTTAGTATCTTCGCACCAGCGTGTCAAAAATAAAACACTGCCAAGTCAGGAAACACTTTTTGCTGAATAATCCAGGAGGCCACAAAACCCAGGGAACTCCACAGGAAAAACAAAAGTCCGATCCTCGGATCAGGAGCCATGAGGAGAGACAACAGCTGCTGAGGAAATCCAAGTGATTGCAAAAACTCCCCCGAAGCACCAACCTAGAAGGTGGGGCCGACTCCTACTGCCGCCGCGGGAAGGATCCAAGGATTTATTATTACTATTTTAGAAATGCCAGTGGACATTTCTGTGTGCTATGTATCTTTGTGCCTGCCTGTTGTGTATTGACCGTCTGGTTCTGACTGACAGGAGAGAGGGGATGTGCATTCACTCCAGCCTGTCCCTGGGGGGGGTTGAGGTGTGTCCTGCCCTGCTTGGGTGACTCAGCGCTAGGCTGAATAGGCCTAGTCTGCATTTGAAGTGGTGGGAGGAGTAGCACCTGTACCTGAATAGGGCCTGTGCCTGCCTACCACAATGATAGCTCCGCCCCCCTGTGGTGTGTCTGGGGCTAAGGCTTACACTAGCAGTGGAAGTTGTTGTGCACTTGTCAATATAATTGTAACGTGCCCCCAGAACTGGTTTGTACTGGGCTCAGAGCCCTGTGCCAGAGGTGAACAAAGATAATTTGGACAATAAGTTTGGGGGCTGTGACCCCATGTTTGGTTGAACTGGGGGAACTGGAACAGGAGAAGATACTGCGTGGACTGCGGTGTGCAGGGGGGAACCACCGTTGGGGACTAAGCAGCTGCCTGCTGGGTGGCTGAAGGGACTGCCCTCTGCTAAGGGGCCCTGCGTGCTGGCCTGCCTATGCCCTGTTCACTGCTCCTGGGGACTGCTCTGTGCTTGAGAGCGCTGCACGTTCCCTTTATTTGTCTCCAGGGTGGAGACAGACTGAGCGCTTTTAATTCATCACACAGCGTGGTTAGAACTGATTGCCAGTCGCAGCTCTGGTGAGCCCCACTGAGGAGGCACTCCCACCTTCAATTTCCTGAGCCCAAGGAGGGGGCACGATCCTCCACATACGGTGGGCGCAGAGTGTGTTCGTGCCATGAGGAGGACCGAAGACTGCAGGCACGCCGGAGACTTCGCTCCATGGTTTTCAGCTGAGACGCGAGGAGCTGCCGGAAGTCAGGCGGAAGTGAAGCATGGTTGTAGCGGGACCGACAACTACAGAGCCGACTGAGGCTTCGCTCCCTGCCGTCTCCTTTCTACATTTCAAGGCTGGAGCGGCTGCACTGCATGGGTGTGGGTAGCCGCGGTTCGAAAGTCAGGGCAGAAGGCCCCAGCCAGTGGTCACCAGGTCAGTGAGACCGAGGAAGATCTCCTGTAAGGCAGGGGTTGCCCGACATTGGGCCTGAATGTCCGAGCCGTTTTTGTTTGCTCACGCTGTGAGAGCCCAAGATCAGTGTCCGCAGCTGCGCCGCCGGATCATGGGCAGCTGCCTGAGGGACACACACACACTTCGAAAGCCCTTACTCTTGGAAGGAGCATTGCGAGGAGAGCCCAGGACGGGGCCTCCGATTACAACATTAACCGTATTTTCTGTGGTAGGCAGGCAGGTAACCCAGGAGCCTATGAGGGGAGAGGCCCGTTTACTGCCCGATGACTCAGGTGCCATCTCTTACAGTTATGCCCTGATGTGTACATGTGGGTGATGTTGTGTTACCAAGGTGTTGCACCAAGGGTACAGTGATTAATGTGATGGTGGTATGCACAATGCACAGTAATGATAAGGTTATGAGGTGTGCACCCTACAAGCGCTTTATAGTGCACTATTGAGGATGGTTATATCTAATGCTTTTCCTAATATGTGCATGCTGCAAGTGTATACTATGGTGCACTGCTAATTATGTTTTGCATAATGTTTTACGCTCAGTGTAATCCTACCAGTAGTTACGGTCAGACTGATGGTGTGTTTATGACAGTGGCCAGATTGGCCTAGTGATTTATATAAATCCATGTGAAGTCATGACAAGTGCTCAGTAATATATATGATTGCATTCTAATGTGTTGTTATGGATAATACAAAGGATATTTTTATATAACCTTGTGTGGAGTTTCTTTTGTGGTGTGCCTAGTGTGTCACTGCTATGTGAGTGTATGGCGCAAATGCTTTACACATTCCCCCTGGGATAAGTCTGACTGCTCTGCTAAGCTACCAAGGGAGTGAGCAGGGGTTAGCTCCAGTGTGCAACTCCCTTGCCCTGAATAGAGTGGTGGGTTCTGCCTGGTTTAGGTGCATACCCTAGCCAACCAAAAACCCCATTTCTAACAGGGGTTGTAATCAGTGATGACAACCCTCTGTTAAATATAGACTTTGCAAACTGGTGAATGTGTCCTTTCATGGAAAACTGTTTTGGTGCTATGAACCTTCAGCAGGAAGAAATGTGGAGGAGAATGTAGGAGGGCATCTCAAGGTATTGAGAGGTGATGACAGCCAATTGCACTGCCATTACTGGTGGACGTGATCGGCAGTTTAAGAAGGTATGCCTTGATAGGGTAGGGGAAAGTTTGTTTTCGTTTGCAATGTAATGTTTTTGGGGGGCATTTCAGGTGTCAGCACTCTGAGATAGGCAAGTGTGGAATTTGATTTTTGAAAGAAGATGTGATGGATACAAGAGAGGTGAGCGATGGTTGGCTGCAGAAATCAAAGATGGATCAGAAAGGTAGGGGTAAAGTGATGCAGTGTTTTCCCACCCTCAGCGAGGTCGAGGAGAAGAGGAGAAGTTGCATGTTGGATAAAGTAGGAGAATGTTTCTGGAGTATCTGGAAGATGGAACTAGGTTTCTGAAGGAGATAAAGCGGGCATGACTCTAATGAAACAGGTGCATAATGATGTTTATGATGTAGAATTGTCACTGATGAGCATGTGTGCAGGTGAAATTGTGGCAGGTTTATTCGTTTTATCTAGGCTGTAATATTAGTTGATCTCACAATGAACTGTCAGACTACCTCTAGGGAGGGAGTGGGTGGACTTTGATGGTTAAAGCAGGAGTTATACACAATTAGAGGAATGGATACAGGCCAGAGATATGGCATAGATAGGTGAGTGAAGTAGTTATGGGAGTTGCAAGAAGGGAAAGTAACACTTCAGGATATTTAGGGATTGGCGGCATTTGAATAATTATATTTGTGTGTTTAGTGAGATCAGCTATAACCAGGTTACTACAGCTAGAAAATAAATCTGTTATTTATGCTGTATCTAGCTTTTTAAAACTGGTCATCAGGTTTCGGAACTCAATGTAATCACTATGAGTATCAACCCTATATTTTAGATTCTACTGTTCTTTAGGAACACTAGCTTCCTTTTAAATGAACTTTTATGATTTACACATGACAGATATTTTAGTAATATTTCTAACCTACCCGAATGTTTTAGCTGTACTTAATGTTTATTGCACTTTTTAATGTATGCTTTTATGATTTTGTTCTGAAAATCGAATATAGCTTAGTTGAATTGAATTGAATTGACATGATTTAATCTGTAAGACATTGGGCCAGAGCTATTGTTATTGTTATGCTCACCAGTTTCGTTGAAGCAGCCTTTATCTCTCTTGCACCAGTTGTGGTTTTTGGGTTAGTGCCATCTCGTTTGATGGTTGCTCATCACAGGAACTCCAAAGGCATGTGCTAATTTTAGCTGGAACTGTAGCAACATGTGTTGCCATAAGTAAAAAACTAAAACATAATAAGCCACAACACAACAAAAATGAAAAAAAACGAACAGAACACAGCAACCACAGAACACACAACAACAAAGTGCAGTATTGCAGCACAAAAGCACGACAGCACAGGAAACACAACAGAACACATCACCACCATAACAGAGTGCCACAAAGCAAATGTCCACATACATTCTTGCCACATATTATCACCTCCAGAACCTGTTGCACTGAGAATCTGTAGAACCAATACTTCATCTTACATAATATTCTCTATTGCAAAATTCCTTGAAAGTGTCTGGCCTATCAGAGCCAAAATGCTCCACCTTGGGGCACCTAGGTAGAGCTATTTCTATATGTGCTCTGTTTTTGTTGGTTGAAACTTTACTGTCTTTCATGGATTATTTTTAAGGTTTTTAGTCTGCATTGTGCATGTTTTATCTATCTGGTCAGTTCATTATTTTTACTGTGTAAATTTTATCTGAGGCGATCTGTTTCTTTTAATGTTGCTAAACAAATGCACTTTATGTACTCTAGGACGATTTTCATCTATGAAATTTATTTTTTTGTTTTGTATCGATAAACTTCTGAACTTCTTTTTAAATGAAGTACTGCAAAAATGTAAGATGATTGTCTGCTTTTAAGATCTGTGACCGAGTTAAAGTGATTTACAACAACTACACCCTCCAGAACCTGCTTTCATTGGACAGGGGGGAAATATGTTTGCACCAAGCAAAGACATATCTTCCCACCAAGAATATGAAATGGCATCAGTCAAAAATGCTTTAAAATCAGGCCCCAAATCTCTTTAGCTAGTGAGCATCTTTAAATAAAAAAATCAGACACACTAACATCCAAGCGAAATACTTTTGCTGCATGGTTATTTTTGGCAAATATGCCCTTCTGTGTTTTATTTTTGTGGTTATAATCGGTTTTAACTGAAAACCGGAAGCACTAGTTTTTATGCTGTGTACAGATAGGTGGAAAATTGTTTGGTTGGCCGGAATGCACAAACGTAACATCAAAGAAGTACCACAGGGCAAACCCTGCAGCAGACCTCTACTTCGCATGGACAAAGGCCGTGCACAGTGAGTATTGGCTGCTCGCGGAGGGGAGGGGACATGGCAGCCATGTGCATTGGGATTCAGCTGCCCACTGCAGGTTGGTTCAGGCCCTGGGCAGAGGCAGGAAGTTGAATATGTATCATAAGTTGGTCAGAAAACTAAGATTAGAGTGAAGATATGCTTGGGGTTGTTATAACACCTTGCTTTAAAAGAACCTCGGAAATATACCTAAATCCAAAGTTAAAGTACAGTTATGAATTAAAACTGAAAAACTACTGAAATGTGCAAATTATACTTAGGACAACGTTCCATATCTCACACAACATGCAAACCATAACTCACACCAAATGCAATGCTTACGACCTCACAATATTTATATCAATAAATGCCAATACTGAAGAGCAAAATTGAATCAAACAACAAGACCTATTTAACAAATTAATGATAGTACATTTACAGTGTTATCTGTGAAATAGTAATGTTATGTGAAATCCCTCCTTTAAAATGATTTACAACATTTGCCTTTATATGTGCTTCACCTAGGGTGAGGTAATGGGCATTGAATTTGAGGCCTTTTCTATCATGGATGAAAGGAACAAGCATACAAGTGGAGGACTGTTTTTATCAGGAGAAAAGTGGGAATACTGTATAGTCGAATATTTGTCATCAATTGAATTTTTCTGCATTTTTGGCATATAAATGTAAGTTATTGGGCAAGAAAGAACACATTTTGCAAAATGCCTTCTGAATGGGGAACCCCAGAGTTGCACAAATAACTAATATTCCTAGAGTCGCTATATTGGGCACATTTAAAAAAATGCATAGGTTTCTTTTTACCCATTTCTCATTCATCCGATTGTACCATATTAATGCTACATGGTTGGTGCTTAATTTATTATCATTATATTGCAGCTCAGTCATTGGCTTTAGGTATGCTTTATGCAACCAACAAACACTATATATCCCTGTGATAGGAAAAGTCTGTTGGGTGGATCAGTTTATCAATATGTAGATCGGTATCAGAGCAAAACATTATAGAAGAAAATGTTATCACCTACTTCTATTTCTTGCTACTTCTTTTCATTATTGTCTTAGTTTCTTTGTGAAAATCATTACCGATCTACACTCAATTCGGAATTTTGTCTGTGTTTCATAAATATATAGCTTTCTGAGATCACCAAATGGGTGTCACACCTGTTTCCACCACAAACTGCAAATAGGTAGAAACTACACAAAAATAGGAAAAATTGACTAACACTATGAAAAATGGAAAAACTGTGGTAAGCAAAATAATTCTGAATGTTGGGAAGATAGTGATCTTAGAACAGCAAACTTTTGTTGATGCCAAGCTTAGCAAAAACATAAAATATGCTTTCCTGCAATGCAATTGCTATTATTATATGTTGGCTGTTTTATTTCTTCCCTTCAGGGGAGCCCAAAAACGCTGGGTATCTTTAGAATCCCCAGTGTGTGGGGAAAAAAGGACACAACTTTTGCCTGGATACCTTTAGAGCAAAAAACGTTTCCAAGGCCTAAGTGTGAAAAAGGACTCAGAAATAGGGTATGGGGGTGCCGTGGCACCTAAGGGTTTAACGTATAAATTAATTATTGTTCCTTGATTAATATTTTAAGATGGTAATGTTTTACTTTTTTATATTTTTATATTTTCAGAATGTGGGTTATATTGATGAATGAGTAGGTAGTATTTATATTTACAAATAGTGAAATTATATTTCAATAAAAACTAACGATTTGCTGTCATAACAGATTTTATTACTTTTCTTTTAGGTTCGTATGTTATGCTGGGGATGATTGAGTTACTGCTTATTTTAATTATAATTCAGTTCTTTAAATAAAAACAATTTGTGTGGCTGATATATGTGTTAATATTTATTTGAATGCCTTTCATTTACAATATATTTACAGTTGTTAAATTATTTGTATGTATGAAATGTTGATTTTATTTGTGTGTATTGTATGTCAACCCCTGGTCGGTGCATTTCCCCATTATTTTAAGACCATCAAATCTGATCCCTTCAATGTATGCACTTTTCACAGTGTTTCTTAAACTGGAGTAAAAAATATTAAAAATCATCCCCGCCTATGTGTTCATGTTCCTCAATGTTCAATAGACTGGTGTTAGCATAGGAACTCTGACCCCACCCCCCAATATATGTACTTTACCCACTGTTTGTTAGAGTGGAGAAAAATAGCACATCTGACCCCCATTCATGCACTTTATCCAATGTTTGCACTTTTCCGGTTCTTACTTTGTAAAAGAATTAATGCTGGGCCCAAACATTTGTCAGAAGCTCGCGGCTGCTTCTACTGAATGATGGGGTTGTCGAATATCAATTCCACCTCATACTTCTTTTATTCACCACCAGGCAATCTCTGCCGCTTTATGTTACTCTTGCTTTTTTATCCGTGCTTTCTTCCTTTTCATCTGTTTTCTGTCTTTCTCTTTCTCATCTTGCCCCCCTATGCCCTTTGTTCTCACTTCCCCTCATCAAAGTCTGATAAGGAAAAATAAGTGTCAGTCTGTAGCTCTGAGTGCTGGTGGGCCACACTTGAAATCAACAGTTCAGATAGAAAGTCTAATGTTTTTTAAACTGGAGTTAGAACAGTCAATCTGACCCTCCCAATGTGTGTACTTTTTCCTTGTTTGTTATTTTGGAGTTGTAATCGCTTTTTAAAATTATTTAGTTTAAAAATCCAAATTTTTGTTATATATACTTAAATATGATTTATAATGGTTAAATAAATGTAAAATGTAATTTTTTTTATAAAAAAGGATTAATAGTTAAATATTTGACATATTTTATTCTTCAGTAGAAATTCCAATTATATATTTTTATTTAAGAAATATTTTGTAATTTGCAAATAATTGTATTTTTTATTTATACGTCTCTTTAAAGTTATATATATGTTTAGAAAAACATTGTTCAAGTTAATAGATTAATGTTTATGTGTTATTTCTTATGAGTAATATATATTTTAAAATATATTGATACTCAAACCACGTTGAGGAGGCCATGCAAGGGAGGAGCTAATGGGTCACAGCCATGGAGTATGGGTCATTTGGGTATACTGGCCAATGGTTCATCCTGCTATTGCTCCTGAAAACAGCCAAATAGAAACCCTTCAGCATTTGACTTTCTCTGACAGTGATGGCGTACAGTCACCTGCTTCTAAGGGAGGCTAATTTAGAGGTAGGGCACGTCTGGAATGCAACAAACATCCAACAGGGCAAAAACATGTTTGTCCAGCCCTATGCTACACTTTCAGTAAAGAAAAGTACTTCATCACACTCTAAGGCTCAATATGACTTACAAAACAAAAAGTACTGAATACCTTATATAGGGGGTAAGTCTAATTTTCCAGAATGCTGGTCACCCAGTCTAGTGACTTGTGGCATATCAACAAATTCAATGGCAATGCTTCCTTTTCCATTAGCATCTACTCTCTGGGCTGAATCAACCAATCAGTCTCTCACCTATTTTATATGCAACAGTAGGCCATGTGGTCCTCCCACTATCAGTGTGAGCGCAGTGATGGAAAGCTGGGTCACGATCAAGCCACATGGAAACCCCACTCAGGCCAGACAAGCACAAGCCTTGTAGACAGTGATGGTGGGCTGCTGACTTGAGATGTTGGCCTTCTTTTAGTTTTCGATGGAGTTGGCAGCACATAGGCCTCGCGGTTGTAGCCGGCCTTCATCCTCTAATCTGGTGAGTTTTGGTTGCAGAAATGCTGCGCCTGCCAGGGATTTAGTAGTGAATCAGTCCTCCTTCCAGGTACCAGTCTCAGGTGGTCACTTGACAGGTGCAAGGTACTTTCATGCACAGATGGCTAAATCCAATTGGAGACACAGACAGCAAGAACCACAGCAGTCATTCAATACTTAAACACAGAATACCTTGAGGCGGAAGCTTTGTTGTTGGGGCGGCATAGTCCGGTCACATACTCTAGGTTAATGTCAGGTTAGCCACTCATTCAGGTCGACAGGGAACCCTAAGATGGACGCTACAGCGTCACAAGATACTTCTTCATTGGCTTCATGGATCAGTTAGTGCCATAGTAATGCAGAACACAACTTCTGTACAGGCAACAGGTGCTGCAAGACAAAGTCAATCCCTTCTTCAGTCAAATAAGTAGATTAAGCACTCTTGAGCCAGTGTCATGGCTGCGATGACTGGGATGATGTTGGGAGATGTTCGGGCACTCGTCAGAGGGAAACCTCCTTTATTACGAAGCCGGAATCATGCTGTGCCTTTACAACGCCGACAATAGAGCAAACACATTTTTTACCACACATTTGTTCAACGTGCAAGCTGATACAACAACTTCCTTTATGGGGCGCATTGGTGGAGTGGTGTTAGATTTTAAATCCAACACCTTCCCTATGTTGCGCAGACTGGAGTGGGAATAGTAAATAATACTATTCCAAAGTCCAGCGGCCCCCTAAGGCAAGTCATCGTAATGACTTGCATGCTAAAAGAATAATTCATAACAACGCGATTGTTCTGATGCCGGCATTGTAAAGGCTTGCGTGCTAAACACATGCAGGATTACATCATACAACTCTCGTCAGAAGTGCTGCATTTCCTGTGCTGTGTTCGGTGACTGGCTCCTTGTTGATAACATGACAGTCACGCTTGTTGCATGTTTCTCTGGTGGACAGACCATGGTACCATATTCAACCGCTCTTGTCCACACCAGCAATCTTCTCCTCCTGCTGGGTCTGATCACTCCTTTCTTCTCCCTCTGTCAGGAATCCTCAGGCATTTCCAGAACAACACTGGCATTTCCTCCTCCAGAATAGATTTGCGGTGATGTCCCTTCACCTCTGGGAAGTGGCTGTTATAGAGGCAACAGCTCTGGTTGTGCAGTAGTCCTATCATACAGCAATGCCAGACAGAGGATGTGGATTCTCGGTTTGTAATTTCAAAGCTAGTTTTTCTCAGTTCTCCTTTTATGTGTTTTTCTGGGAATGTCCTCTAGACTCAGCCTTTGTCTGGTGATGTTTTTGACAGCAGAGTCATCTCCAGACCGGAGCACCCCCAACAGAGGCACAAAGGGTGGTCAGCAGTTGATACCTGAGAGTGCTATACGCAAACCTAGAAGGGACTAGAGAGTGAGCCTTCCATCGCTTTCCTAACCAGACTATAGAACTCACTACACAAGAAGGACAAAATAAAATAAGGGAAAAAAACAGCTACTCTGGTAGAGGCCTGGGGATATGGGAAATAAAGATAGTACTGGAGGAAAAGCTTACTGGAAATCCATAGGGTTGTTAAAATTGCCCTCACCCACTTGATAGTGGCATGCTTCATCATAGGGTCGCTAATACACCCTCGCGCAGACCAACACTCAGGGTGGAGTGCGTATTTTTTATAGGAAATCATTTTTTTCATGAGAGGAATCCCTATTGGAGAGAGAAAAAAGATATTTAAAACAGTCTAGGTGGGCGCCCCATCTTTATTTAGTGTTTGTTTTTGTGCATTGTCCTGTTCTAGGAAAGGCCACAGACCAGGCTCTTGTCAAAGGCAGGCCTTGGCCGTTGAGCATGCACAAGATTAGCATGAGGCCGGGGCAATAAATCCAGAAACCAGATACAGGTAGTTGCAGTTGAGAATGCAGGGCAGGGAACACAACTGTATATAAAGCAAGGGGCATTCCCTTATTATATTTTGAAAATATTCAACTTTTATTCCAAATTATAATTAGAACTACATATATATACTTACCTTAGTGAAGTTGATATTTTGGGAGACAAACTATTTAACTATAAAATTTTGGGAAATTACATACTAAGTATGTAAAGTCAATATTTTTGTGATCGATGTTTTCACCACAATATTTTTGTACCACAAGAAGTTTGTGGACGGAATTTTTTCATACAACCAAACACATAGAGGAAAATACACACGTACAATTTGTGGGTAAATGGTGTTTACATCCATCTTGTAATATGTGAAAGGGAAAAAAATACAGATGCAAAACACTGTGTGCGATTTTATACTTTGCCTACAACTGATGCTCCAAGCGCTTTTGTTAAAGGCAGACAAGAATGCAACTTCCTAACAGCAGCTGTGATTTCCACCTGATTACATTTAAGAGGAGGTTAGATTGTCTTAAGACAGTTGGTATAATTGTTCCCAGACAGTATCATTTTCATTCTAAAACAGTTTCTCTCTGCTGTCTGACAAGCCTGGTCTAAATTTAGGCTCTCACTGTGATAGGCTGAGCAGATTATTTCTTACTGTGCTTCCTCCTATAATTACTGTAATTATTATTATCTTGTGGCAGGGAGGACAGAATAATGCCCTTCAGTTAAAGACATATTAGTGGCTATTCAAATGAGCACAAGCTTTGGAAATAATTGCTTCATGTTAGAAGAGCTCAAAAGACTAAAGGCCTGCTGTGCCGCTTGAATCCAAGCTGATGGTGCAATACAAATGCATAGACACATTCAGCTGCACAGGGCTGAAACAGGATACAGTTGGAAAAGCTCTCCTGATATACTTTGGTAAAAGCAGGTACCCGATGCCACCTTAACGACTATGTGTTTATGAGTGTGGGTTACTTATTTAGCGGGGGCCTAGATGCAAAGTGACAAAGACTGGGCAAGAGGGGTGCAGAATATGGCTCTGCCATACAGCAAAGAGAGGGGAGGAGAAAGGATTGACAGAAGACAGGCATTTTTGATGAGGGGGCGATGGGTCCAGTTCCATTTTCCTGCCCTCCCATCCCCCGGGTACCACCAGGACAATGCTGTGCGGTGATGCACACATCAATGCACACATTATCATGTTTATGTACCTTTCACTGCAAAACAGCAATTGTTTTGCGGCATTATATGAGCCTATATCTATCTATCTATCTATCTATCTATCTATCTATCTATCTATCTATCTATCTATCTATCTATCTATCTATCTATCTATCTTTACACATGCTAAAAAAGTCAAATGGTTAAAGTGACATGATGCTATAATTAGGTGTTGAAATAAGGTAATAATGTTACAGTTTACTGAGCTAACTATAACTTCATCCCTGCCATGCACTACTTATGACCTATCATGTTACAGCACTCATGATGTGTTAAATAACATACTTAATGACATCACTGATGACACCTCAAATGACATCACTGGTGACATCATACAATCGTTGTGAGACGGTCCTATAGGGTTTGCGCACTTGAAGTACTTCAACACGCTACACCTGTGGACAATTTTATATTCATCTTAATGGAATTACACTATTAAAGAGTTCACATGACCCACATTATTTGCCACAGTAAAGACACTTGCCTCTGTAAAGACTCCTTCTGTCAGGCATGATGGAAAACGCTCCGTAGTTTATTAAAATACACATTCATGAGATGGGCATAATGGCATGCCATATTAGAGCTAAGCTTACACCGGTATGAGATAAACCACCTCTATACCGACAATACCGCAAAATCTTTAGTGAAGTTCTGGAAAAAAACCCATAGCTTATAGAATTTGTATTTACCACTGTATCACAACTATTTAACATGGGCACGTGCCTAGATATCCAGTGGTAGTTAATGCACTGTTAACAGCAGCTTTGGCCTTCCTCACAGACGTTTTAGAACAGGCTTTGGATTTAAGCCACAACCTACTTTCAAACATACCTCTGCAACCAGACGCACAGAGCCTTTACCTTGTTTAACATGCAGCACTTCTTTCAACCCAAACTTGAGTAATTTGTTAGTGGTGCATCTTATAGCTTTTAAAGTACACAATTATGCCTGTCTCCAGGGCTTACGCTTTTTCCATGCTGTCGACCCACACATGTGCACTTTGTAACTCTATGCTGTATATCACTATGGTGTTGTCAGTGATGTCATAAATTATGTAATTTGAGATGTCATCACAGTGGTAAAACTTAAAAGCATTTCCATTAGAAATTAACACAAGTGGTTCATTTTGTCATAGATATTATGGTTATTGCTCTAGAAAGGTAAAATGAGGACATATTTTCCATTTCTCAAATATCTTTCTCATCCCTGTCAGTAAAACATTGTCGAAAGTTCGTTTTTTGATTGAGGGGAGTGAAAACCAATCTCTGGCAACAACCACAATCCTTGTCAGGGTGAACCACAAAAGTCACTAAATTAGCCTGTGCATAAACCTCTGGTAGCTTGGCACAGTAGCAGTCAGGCTCAAATTAGGGGCTATGTTTAATGTTTTTATGCCATACTCAAACAGAAATAAAGTGAAAACACAAGATACATCCCATACCAATTTAGAAAGCTAGAGTAAGAATTCATAAATAAAATGAGACTAACATGTAATCAATCAGTAAAACTGGACATATGCAATTTTCCAAGTTAAGTGAAAAATATCTCCAAGAAGCAGAAAATGCTACATGTGGGTATCTGGCCATGCTAGACCAGGACAAAGTCACAAATTTAGGCCAACTGCGATGGAGTGTGGGCCGAATACAGGAACCAATGTAGTCCTGCTGAAAAAGTTACTTTCTCGAAGTCAGGCGTGCAGAGTTCAAAACGTTAGGATTTCACAGGAGGAGCTCAAATGATGCCAGCCAAGGGTGCAGCATTGTGAGAGGTCAGAGCGCCGTGACGTGGCACCCAGTCAGGGGCTGTAGGGGTGGGCATGTTCTCCATGCAGGCTGTAATACAGCCTGCATGGACAACAGGGAAGTGCGCATGACTGCTTTGGGCGTCCCGAGAGGGCCGATAAACAGTCATTGCGCACTTGATGGGGCAAACCACTCTGCCCCGGCCCTGCTCTGTGAGCTGATCAGCCCTGCCCACCCTCCCGCCCGCAAAGTAAACATAACATAATATTAACTGAAAGTTATTATCAAGTTATGTTTCCTCTTCTCACACTGCTTGGAAGCAGTGATGCGACGCTCCTCCGCCATAGCAGAGGAGCTGTCACTGCACTCCAGGAGAGGTCAGCAGGGCTCAGGGAGGTCTAGGCCGGTCCAGTTGCAGGTCCAGACTGGCCAGTTGCAACAGGTCAGGTGGGCAGTTTCAGGGCGGTCTCTCAAGTTTATTGTCTCCCTGTAGCTCAGAACAGGAGGTCAGCAAACTGACCCTTTAAATCACTCTTGTTAGCCTGGGGTGAAAGAATCAAGTCCAGTCTTCCTTCTCAGAGAGCAAGCAGGCCTCAAGTAGTAAGGTGGTCCTCTGTAGAATAAAACAGGCCTCAATCAGCAGGGCAGACCTCTGGGGAACAAGGCAAGCCTCAGGCAGGAGGGCAGTCCTCTAGGGAACAAGGCAGTTCTTCTTCCATAATGTCCACAGGTCCTGGAATGTATGAACAGTGGCTCAGGAGATCTGATATTTATACCTGGTGCCAGACTTTGTAGTGGGTGAAACCTGTAGTTCACCCCCACAGCTGGTTCTGTCAAGTTCCTTCCTTCCTCTTTCTTCCCCTGCCCAGGATCCAAGAGGTCTAGTATGACACAAGGCTGGTGACAAGTTCCTTTTTAAGTGTGCTGGAGGCAGACCTTTGAAAGGTAAGTGGGGCAGGAAACAACTAAGCCTCTCCCATTCTGACAGAATGGCCCTCTCTCAGCTGTCCCAGGTCCTATTGTTCACTGAATCAGACTTTGCATTTAATCCCTTGCGTGCGGGTTTATTTCTCCCGCTGTGCGGGAGAAATAAACGGCGTTCGGGAACACGACGTCTCCCGGCCGTCGTGTGCACACGCCCACCGTAATGCACGATGGCCGGGAGACGTCGTGCGCACTCAAGGGGTTAAAGAGGATTTTAAATTACAATACATTTGAGTCCAAACATGAAATTTCTACTTGCTCCCAATCAAACGTTAGCACTTATTAAATGTAATAAGGTAACCCAATGTTATCATATGGGAAAGGTAGGCATTATATTAGTCAGTGTTTCACTATTAGGACATCTAAAACTTAAAAACACATGCCCTACTTTTTAAAATACAATGCACCCTGCCCATTGGGCTGTTTAGAGCCAACATAAGGGGTGTCTTATATGTATTAAAAAGAAAGGTTTAGCCTTGGCAAAAGTTTATTTTGCCAGGTCGAATAGGCAGTTTAAAACTACACTACAGGCTGCAATAGCAGATGTAAGACATGTTTTAAAATGCTACTTTTCGTAGGGGGCACATTGACAGTTGCTGCCCACTAGAAGCATTTAATTTACAGCTCCTGGGTACACATTGTACCTTACAAGTACATTAAATATGTCAAGCAGGTGTTAGCTAATTGTTCCATGTTTAGGGGGAGGGCACACGCATTTTAGCACTGGTTAGCAGTAGTAAAGTGCACAGAGTCACAAAACCCAATATAAAACAGGTTCAGAAAACAGGAGGGTGAAGGCAAAAGGTTTGGGGGTGAACTTAGGTAGAGTGTCAAGTCCAACAATCATTCTCTAACACACAGACTGAGACATGTACTTTCAACACCACCAGCAACAGCCTGACAGTTAATTCCCTAGTAATCAACTTCAGTTTCCCGCAATGTTTTAATGAATAACTAGAGTGCTAACATTTTATGTTTATGACAAAAGTGTGGCCCCCCCGAAACCATATTGATGGAAGTAAGCTGTAAACATAAACCATTGTATTTAGAGATGAACTAAATCAGGGTGTTCTTTTTGTCATCGAAATTATGGTTAGTACTCTATAAAGCTAAAATGATGCCACATTTTTATGAGTTCTCAAATATGTTCCTCATACAATACAATATAACATTCTGACATGCAGAGTCTGTCAGCTAAATTCCTTGTAATTAACTGCAGTGTCACAACAGAGTTCTAATGAACAACTAGATTGCTAACAATTTGTACCTAAGATAAATGTGAGGCGGTACTGAATGACATTTTGTGAAAATAGATGCTATTGAGTTGAAAGCCTTTCGTGAAAAGATGGCTGAGATGTTAATGCAGGTATGAAACCAGAGGGTGAAAATAGTGAGGGGAGGTGTGGGTTTTTAGTAATTTGAAGCCCAATGTCTTCTTAAGAGGGCTAAAAAAGTTAAAGAGAGAGCTGCCTGCATAAGTACAGCATCCCTTTTCCACATCTGTTTACTCAGCTTGTGCAACTTCTCAGTTGCTTAACAGCCCCCTAATTTTAAAAAAAGTAACATTTTATATTCATTCTCTGAAAAGGTTACATTGATACTATAATTAGGTATTCTAATAAGATCATATCTCATTTAAAAAATAAAAAAAACTTTGAAGTTCATCAAAAAAGCCAAAGGTTAAAGAGACATTATAGTGATTGATTAGGTGTTAAAATAAGTAAAAAACGAACGGATAAAAACAAAAAACCTCTTAAATTCACCAGGTATAGTTTACTGAACAAACTTGTACACCCTTCATGCACTGCTTATGACCTCCTTAATACCTTCCTGGGGCTCCTTGATTCCACCCACTGCAGACTTTGATCGCAAATTAATCCTCTCTTGCGACATTCCCTCCTTTCTCTTGGAAGGTCTTGGTTAACACCTGGTTAATTCCCCATTTGTTAACTCCTATGTGGGAATCCTTTTTCACCTGCACTTTGTAAGGACATTAGTTCATCTAACTACATTTACAGTGCTGCAGAGGGACTCATGTAAGTCATTCCTTGTTCATTGTTTACCAATTCTTTATCCATGCTAGTACTGTGATTTCGTTGATAACTCAATTATCAGGCTTAGTATTTGCATGCCTCTTCAATCAATTGGATTAGCTGTGAGATTTTTTACTTGTGTGACACTGTGGGCACACCTTCACGTGTTGTCTCATCATAATTATTATATGACCAGATAGATGTTTTTCTTGCTCGCGAGAAATGCGCATGCCCAGGCGTCCGCGCATGCGCATTTGTGAGGAAGAAGTCGGCAATAGAGCAGGAAGAGGGAGCCCCGGGACGCCGCAGCTCAGGTAAGTCATTTTAATTACTTTTAACATGCTTTTAAACATTGTAAGGGATTTTAAAAGAGGGCGGGAGAGAGGCGGGCGGTGCGTAGTGGGGCTACGCGTAGTGTGCGTAGATTTTCCCCCACTCCGTGATGCTCCGCGTAGCCCCACTACGCCCAGGGTTTCTCATGGGAACAGTCCAGCTAGAACTGCCAAGCCATGCCTTCGCTGGACCGGAAACAAGCATCCTGGGACTGGTTTCTGGCTAATCAGCCATCATCAGCCAGGCTAGCTTGAATCCAGTGGCTTGTTTCCGGTTCAGGGAAGACATGGCTTGGCAGTTCGGGCTGGACTGTTCCCATGAGGCACAGGGTCAGACAGATTTGCATATGACCATGTCTGAACTGAGTGAGCTAAAGAATGATGATGGATTACACCCAGATCAGTTGACTGGGGGTGATTGAGTGCAATGTTCAACACTCCGTCCATCATCCCCTTTGGTTTTACAATGAGTAACTAGTTCCATCCACAATAGCGTACTATGCTGGTCACTGTGACCTGGCCCCCAGGTCAAAAGATTTCACATATGGAACCAGGGGAGGCTCAGCTGGTACAAACAATACACTTTCACCAACTCTAAGCAGAGCTGGGGGACTGCAAGTTTGGAAGGGTCAGAGCACCATTGATTTGCCCATGGTGCTCTAGCTCCACCAAACTCTAAATGTGGCTATAAGTCTTTAATATACTCGAAATATGCTCAGCACTCTACAAGTAAAATTTTAATTCATGGTAAGCCCTTCAAATGCATAATGTCTGACTGTTGAAAGCCCATGCATCATCTACGACAGCGCATGCTGTATGAATTTAAAAATGAAATCTGAGAAGGTTGAAATCAGAGACCAATTAGCAAACTTTGAATTGCATCTTGGATGAGTGTGTGGGCAATTAACTTTGGACACTGTGGCTCCCTAGGGCATATGGTCTCCAAAAGGTAATATATCCACACTGTCTTCCTCTCTAACCTATTAAGGAGCCTGGTCAAAACACTGAAGACAGGGGACAACCATGAAATCACTCCTCAGACTACCACAACAACTGACAAATCAGTGATCACTTATAATTGCATAATGGGCTGCACCATTAGGGGTCTCCTGGTTCCTACTATCGAATGTATGATCTGCCTCCTCAGCAAGTAACACAGCAACCTTATTTTGCTGGCCTGCTGCATCAGTGCAGAAAAGGGAAGGATTTAAATGTCAAGTACGGTGACCAAAGAACTGCTCTGACCTATAGAAAAGGGTACAGCTGTCGATGCTCCTGTTAGGGAGGGATATTTGAAATTGAAGTTGCAAACAAGTGACAGGCAAACAAAACAGACTGCACACAAGAAACATGCAATGTACTCACATGTATGGATATGCACAGGAACATGACACTATCTACAGACTGACTTCTATTGATGCCCTAACTGGCTTACTTCCAGTATACTGTGGCTTTAATGTTGACCTACGAAAATAGTGTTGCAAATATATTTAATAGCATGAATGTAAACATATGTAGGTAAGTAGAGGTATACCATGCTTATATCCACTTTTATATATCTTGACTATATCTTCAAGGTACAATGAGTTCAATAATGTTGCCAAAATATTTTGAAGGCTGGTATTTGTGTCCTTGATATTTTGACATACATCCTTCATCATTATCAGTACCCGGGGGACACTCCGACCAATACTTTGACCATCTATACTGTCATCTTCCCCATAAGGTTGGGCACAGGAATGACATTATATGTTTCAGCCTACAAAGCAATATTCTTGCACTTGCATTATGTAGCTCATGACCCTTATGTGTGTGCAATCTCTGCTTTGAATATTTTCCTGTTTGCTCTCTTTGTAGTATATTGTGACTCATGCAATGCTAACCACTCCTGCTCCCCATTTTCCCCTGCCACCTCCTTTGGTCTAGAAGCTACTCTGCAGTTCAATATGTGAGATCAGGCTCAGATGCTCACTCTTTACCCTCAATACTCAGACTGTATCATCATCATCCATGCTTTCATTTTCATGCTCTTGAATCTCTTGAGTCCTGGGTACTCTGCCCTCTTTGGAAGTATGGGTGGTGTCTGTCTTTGCCATGTCCCTTGGCTGACCATGCCACTTTGTTTCCAGCATAAATGCAACATCACCTTTCACCTGAGTTTCAAACTTCACAGTTGAAATTTAAACCAAATGAAGCCATTTTATTGCACACAAATTTTCCAAATCCTTCTTTAACTTTAAAAGTTAAATACGTTTGCATCCTCAGGGGCTCCCTGTCTGTCCCCTGGGACCAGCCATGTTTATCCCTTGGACTCTAGAAAAGGGAATGATACTTTCTCTTATTTTTCTTTTCAACCAACTCCCTGAAATAAGTACATTTCAGTACTGTTGTTAAAGAATTAAAGCATGGTGACATCATCCGAAATATTGAATGTGACCTAAACATCAAGGAAGAAGAGATGAGCTGCAGCCTGACTCAGGGTTACTGAAACGTCATTCAGGATTTGCAGAGATCATCGCAGGACTATGGAAAGGACTCAAAGCAGGTTGATTTGTTGAATGGGGCTACCTGCATCACTTTTCACAAGAGATGTGTGTCTACTGGGAAGCTGACAGGCTGCGATAACAAGAGGGGTCTTGCGGCAACATGGAATCCGGGCTCACACTTTCTAAGCATCGCTCCCATGAACCTAAATCAGCTGTGATATAAGAGATTAGGAGATGTGGGTTTTTACGCTTTTTGCCAAATGACGACTCTATCCTTGAAGTCTAGTTAAATGTGTCTAATGCTGGCCACCATGGCACAAATAATGAGTTAGAACTAGAGTAAGACTGTGAATCCCAGAAAGGTGCCCCTGATCCACCAGGGATCCCCCTGTGCGTAGAAGGGGGATCCCTGGTCACAGTACACCCTCCCTTCTTTAAATAGCCTATGAACATGGGCCACTTTCAGAGTGCCATTTTTAGTATGAGGAATGCAGCAATGTATGACGCCATGACACGCACCATCAAACATGAGTTTTAATGGTTTTCTAAGGATTTTCAGAGGTAAAAAGGAGTCTATGTGTGCTCTTTTGCAGTGGTCTGCGGTTCCTAGCATTTTATGGGTAGGGATATTCTGGGTCCAACCTAATATGGTATATGGTATAGTTTTATGCCCATGTGTATGCAAACGTGTAGAGTTTAGGTGGCGGTATTTTACAGTGCTTGGCAGTGACAACAGTTTTTTTGTGCTGAAACTTCAATTAATCAATCAATCAGTAGATTTGTAGAGCTCTACTTGTCTCCCATGAGGGTATCCAGGCACTGTAAATAACAAAACATAACAACACAATAGTATCATACAACAACACCACTGCAACGCAAGACAAAGGAAAAAAGCAGAACAAAGCAACAAAACAGCACAATGAAATACAAAACACTGTTGCACTGTATATTTGCGGTAGTGGTATGGCTGTGCTGCTGTATTGTGATGCGCTGTTATATTGTTGTGTTGTTATTTTGGTGTACTGATGTGCTATGTTGTACTGTTTTATTAGGTTGCATTTTGTTCCTTTGTTGTATGTGTTTCTTGGGAGTTACTGTGTTTGTGTGTATTGGTGCTGTGGTATTTTGCTATTGTGGTGACGCATGGTGCTATTTGTAATGCGGTGCTGTGTTAATATTAGGAAGAGGTGGTGTTATACCACCACTTCAGTGCACCTGCTTGCAAATTCACAAACACTGTAGACACACAATACCGTTGCCTCAAATCTCTTTTTTGACACAGCCCTAAAGGGTGGTTGCACCAGTCAGTGCACTGCATACAACCGAGCACAAGAAACAGAGTAAACCAAAATGTTTGTGTGCCTCTAATATCACCCCTCACAACCCAGCCGGATGCACGGTGGCCATTGGGTGCTGCCGCCGGCCGCTTACTGCACTGGTGGAAGGAACTGCAACGCGCCTTGAAGCCGCAACCGACAAAGCAGAAATGGACAAGAAACTGACGACCTTGACACGGTTGCTTGATCTTCTATTTCATCCGGGGGACACGTTTTATTTTGTCGATTGTGCAGCACACCCAGAAAGACAAGACTATTAATATCTTTGTTGACAAAAAGTCATCAGTGTTCTATTTTGAGGAACTCTCGCCCCATATTTGAATGCTTGAATCCCTCCTCAGCGAGGAGTCCTGTGTCCTGTGATGGGCAGTGAGTTGTTCAGACTACAGAGCCCCGAGCACACTCCTGGTTGTGTCGAGAATGAAAGGAGCCGTTGTCCTGCCCGTCTCTTCCGTCAGCTGCTTCAGGCTGTATTCTGACTGCGCACTTCTCCAGGAAACATGTTCTCAGGCCGCAAAACTCGTGATGCACACATAAAAAATGACATTATATTGTGTCCGCTAAAATCGAGGATATGTATTCTTGCAGTTTTATATAGCGCGAACTCGTCCCGAAGGTATTGGGGCGCTATAAACGAACACCAGTTACATTACACAAGGGCACATTCATTTTTGGTTGGCGCAGGAGATTAAGAGATTTGCCCAGAATCACGGGATGTTCAGCTGATGCCAAGACTCGAACCTAGTTACCCAGCTCCAAAGTCTGCAGCCCTGGCCCTTAGGTAATTAGGTGGAGCCTACCAGACCGCACAGCTGTGTGACTGAAAAACACCTCTCGTGCTTGCCCTGTCCATCATATGTTTGCCCCTCCACTACAGCATATCCTCTTCACTTGTGTCCTTCATCTGCTCACTTTTAGGAAACTATTTATTTTTTATTTTTGCTTAAACACTCCATGTGAGTGCATATGTTTTGCAGTTGTCATCCCATGTGCTTCTCACTGCGCTCTGTGTTGTAAATCTTCCAATTGTGTGCTTCTCTTCTCTATCCTCTGTGTTGCTGTCAAGGTCCCTCGGAGGCCTCTCAGGATCGGTTCGTTGCTCAATTGGGATCCACCTATTGACAACCTCAATCTCCGAGTTGCTATAAAAGCACGGACATTAGAGGGGGTCAATCGGGGGAAGGAAAGGAAGGGAACAGCGGGGAGGGAGACCTGTGAAGAAAAAATGATGATTAAAACACTATAAGAGTGGCACCACTACAGTTTATCTCACGCCTTCCTTGTGGCAACACAGCTGTATCTACCTGTAAAGTAAAAGAACTCTTTGGTGGCAGCTACAACTAGAAGGACAATTGTATCATCATCAGACCCTCTAAGGCTACCTGGTTTTGTCTGTTTGTTCGTACCACATGTAAGTAATACTCAGCAGAGAACTGTGAACAAATAAACATTTACATATAACAACTGTTCACCGTGCCATTGTTAAACAGACTCCGTTACAAGGCATACCTTACCCACCATAAAACGTGTGACTGTGGGCCTCACAAGGGAAGAAGGGATTACGCTATATTCTCAGCACCTCTCATAGCTCCCCTGCTAAGAAGAAACAATACACACATAAAACACTTATGAGTGGATGACTGAATTCATTGGTCATGCATCATAGTCACAATAACGTGGAATACAGATATACCACCTGATAGGGATATACAACATTCACTGTCCCAAAACAAGAGAAATCGCTTAGTTTGTAGAAAAAGATATGCAGTAGATTCTATGGCCGCAATGATGCGAGAGCACAGCTCTCGCTAGATCCTTAATTAGAATTTGACTCTAGGCGGTGTCACCGACACCCGTATTCAAAGTATCTGAGGTTTCTGCTCAGCGGTGATATCAAAATAGCACTGTATGTAAGATAACCAAGGAATGACTCGAGGCGGTGTCACCGACACCCGTATTCAAAGTAACTGTGGATTCAACACAGCGGTGTGAGCCAATATCGCCGTGTTGCAAGGTAGCATGAAATGACTCTAGGAGGTGTCACCGACACCCTTACCCCACCAGGGCGTTCTGCGGCAGAGATGTGAAGTTTCCTCGGCGTTCCCCATCGAGTCAGGAATAATCTGCCCCGTTCCTTCGGCGTCTCCGGCTTACGTAGCCGGCCGCACCTTCGCTACGTCACTTCCTGTGCCTGCGTGTCGCGAGGGAGGCCGGGAAGGGTAGTGCGGATTGGTGGTCCTCCAAAACTCACGCATCTTGCGGAGATGGAGCACGGTTCTCATCCAAAAGGCTCCGTGGTTCGTGTGCTTTATGGATCGTGCAGCGGGCGAGACTTGGCACATGACAGTTGCTCTTTCAGGAGTGCTCTTCTTTTTTCTTCCCACGCTCTCTTTTACTCTCACTTATTTGTGTGCTTCTCTCCCTTCCACCTCGGAGTGGTAAATATTACAAAAAAGTGGCACTTGCATCATTTTGAAAGCATGCATGCGTGTTCACCCACACATGCTCACACATCATCATACATATGCACACAGACGAAATGGCGTTGCTGCATCAATACATCTTTATTTTTCATTTGGTCATGCTGTACACTATGCACAAAAGACATTAGCACAACAAATAAGTCTTAAATGTGAGACTTGTATTCTTTGCCAATGCCTGTTATCTATAGGGGTAATAGAATTCCAAGATACTGGGTGGGGTGGATCACCTGGCAAAAAAGAAATAACTCCATCACATCTAAACCTTAAAATCAAAACTCAGATTCGGTACAGGAGAGCACCTAATGCACTCACAAGAACAGTAGGAAAGTGTAAGCATCGGGCAGAGGTAAAGACGTGTAGAGGTACTGTACAACAGAATTGTAGGTTAGAGGAGGAGAAGCACAAATGCACTATTGTGCCTTGCCAAAATGGACCCCTGCTACCCACAACATTACATTTCACTTATGCCAAAATGTGAGCTCTATACATATATGAAATGGCTTGCCGTAAAGATAGAGTTCAATCTTTAGATCATTTTTGGTGTTCAACAATTGCTTTTCCACTAAGTAAGAAGCATCAAAGTTATTCAGCTAGAATAGAAAACTGAAGCAACACCCAGTCCAAACAAGCATTGACATAGCCAATAGGTCTCGCCTTTGGGACCTTATAAGTGTTTTGCCATGCAACAGTTGATGTTGTTGCACAAAGGATATTGTGCTGCATAACTAAATACTTATAAGGTCCCAAAGGTGAGACCTATTGGCTATGCCAATGCTTGTTTGATTCTTATCTTTATGCATGATGTTCACGTACATTGGCATAACATAAAAAACATGAAAACAACAGAACCACTGCCTAATGCTAATAGTTTAAATCTATCTGATGGAATACTCAATGAAGAGAAGATCATAAGATGTCTGAAATATCCTTAGAAGAACAAGTTCACCCTAAGATATTGTATTGTGGTTTATTTGAGGGCAGCCACCCCCTTCAAATTTCACATCCAGTGCCCCACATCTGACTTTCCCATTGCCCCACCTGTAAAACATGGCTGTCAGGCCAAGTGTAGGAGGTCATCTCAGTCAAGGATGGTCACACGTGTCCTTCAGAGTTTAGTGTGGATTAGAACAAGGCCTCATCGCTAGAGGCAAAACCAGAACGTGCTAAAAACACATAAGCTCTGGAAGAGAAAAGAAACAGAGAATAGCGGCTGGCACTTTCTAAATAACACAGTGTAGCTGTGTACGCGAATAAATTATCTATTTCACAATGCTGCATATAAATGTTAATGTCTTCGAGCACACCTTTAAGCAGCAGTAACACCTTGCTGGCCAAAAAAAACACTTGCTAAGGCAGACAAGCACAAATGCGCTTTGCATGAGTTAGTTCGACAAACTGGTACCACTGAGTTGCCGGATAACAAAAATAGACTCTTGTTCGATACCTAAGAGCCTTTTTGATTTCTGGTGTGCAATATAGAAACTTTCCGCGTCATAAATGCTGGCACTGTTTATGGAGAAGTGGCGGAGTGAGTCAAAGTGCTGTATGTCACCTGCAGCTCACGTCTGATTGGCAACAGGGCTTTCAGAGGCTTTCTTCATTCTCAGATTGATGCAGAGACAACATCTTGGTGTTGTCATCTCACAGCACAGGGATGCTCCATGTAATCCACACATTGTTTACAGGATGGGAAGAGGAAGTGGTGGCAGGCCTCGCTCTCAGGACAGATTATTTGCGGGTGATTTCTGAAGGTGCAGGAGACGGAACGAGTGACGTGAAGACGCCAGAAAGGAAGGGCGGAATGACCAGGCTCGGAAGGCGAAGCAGGAGGACAGCAACCCTGCAAGCCCCGCCGAAGGCGTGAATACTCCAGCGGTGCAGAGCATGAATGCGAGCCAGCTGTGGGAGGAGCTCATACACCTATGCTGGTGTACACAAAGCAGGATGCTGGCCTTGTGTTCAAGGGGGCGCAATGCAAAATTGGTGTTTGGCGCTATATTTTAGCACATAATGTGACCGGGGGAAAAATGCTACTGCCGGCCACAGCTTGCAGTGCATGTGCGCGAGAGGTGCGTGCGCAGCAGTAATCACGCCATGTGGCGCCTCTGCTCAAGCGCGTGCCCGCACACATGCACTGCAGACTGTGGCCGGCGGTAGCATTTTTTGAAGCCCTTACTTAACCCCTTCCATGTGCGGGGAATTCCCGCGCCGTGCGGGCGTTTATATTAGTGGGCAGGGATTCGGACGGCCGGGAGCCATCGTGCGCACATGCCCACCGTGACACGTGACGGCTCCCGACCGTCATGCGCACGGAAGAGGTTAAAGTCTCGCCAGACCAGCGCAAGCGCTGGGTCAGGCGAGACCGAAAAAGGGACAGGGGTGGAGTTCAGCTGGGGCATTGCAATCTATGAAAAAGCAAGATGTTCACTAAACTGTAATTACAGCATAGAGTCAGTGGTTCAGTGCTGACTAAAGCTATGGAGTACTGAACTGTTGGGACTGCTCAAGTGCACTCTGCTCTGATACAGGATGTTTAAAGTTCTAACACAAATTTACAGTGTGCCCAACAATCCCTTTCAAGTCAGGTAGATTGCTGACCATATGAAGACATTGGGGTCCAGATTTACTCATTTTTAGATCGAACTGGCATGAAAATGCGCTAGTGCGTGCACTCTCACTTGCAAGGTTTTTATTTTCAATAATGGGCTTAGAGCCCACCCATTGCTTTGGCTTTAGTGTCATACTTGTTTGATGCCTCTTCATTGGCCAGTGTGGACAAAGCATCACTTCTATTCCTTTCTGTGGAGCATGGACCAAGCACAGATTGATTTCATTTAATTAGTTCCTGTCCACTACTTGTGATGGGTATGAGGTACAATTTCTTCTTCCACCTTCCTACTCCCCCGCCTCATTTGGTGCTCCCTCCTTCCTCCCCCTTCCAGCTCTCATTAACATGTTGCACAGCGTCGTGAGCTGATGTGTTCATGTACCACTGTCTAATAAGTGCATGCCGGACAGCGCGACTAGACATGCTACCCCCTCCATATTGCACAGCATTATTTTCAAATACATGTGCTAAAAGTTTTTTAATGGGCACTTATGAAATATTCCAATACTATCATTGTGTACCAAGCAAGCCTAACCTTCCACAGAAATATTTGAGGCCCACAGTGAAACTGTATTCCAAGAGTTACTGCTTCTCTCTTCCCACTTGGACCATGGCATGCCCCCGTTGACATCAATTAGCCAAGGGTAGGCCTGTGGAACCACTAGCTTACAGCCCCTCCTCTCATATGTGTTCTAGGTACAAGCAGGAGTAGATAATAAGCAGTGCTGTAGGAGCCCTGTTATTTTCTGTAGTTTTCATACTTAGCTGTTCGCCAACCCCCACAGTAGATAGGTGTCTTGTGAGGGGTTAAGAGTTCATACAAGCCTTTCTCACACACAAACAGAGTGAGTTACAACCCAGAGTGTGTATAAATGCAAATCACCATGGGGCTCGAGCCACGTGGAGGGTGACTGTGCTACACGCCATTTACTGTCAATCACATTGTAAGGCTATTCAGTGTCTGTGGTTAGTTTTGGAGTGCTAGCATTCAGTGCTTCTCTGGGTCTGCGATTTCAGTCATTTCCTCTCAAATAAAGCACTTGTGCATCTGCACTGAATACCATATGCAACCTGTGCGTGTGACCAGGGGAGAGCGGGGGGGTGTATGTAACAGGACCAGGGTGGATTGTATGATCATCAAACATGAACAGTGTTTTCCACCCACACTCCAAAGATTTGGAGCTTTGCAGTGCGGCTTCTGTAAGACACTGCAGCACAACTTCAGAACCTTGGAGCAATGAGGAAAGGTGTGCCCTTGGTCAAATGGCCCTATGGGTGAATTACTCGTGCTTCTGACTAAAAGGACAAGCGCAAGGCACAGCACACAGATGATGCCTGAGTTGGTGTTGCTTCAAAGAACTGATCTACAAGCAGCCTTGAGGACCTTGCAGCTGAGCTTACCAGAACTAAACTGAGGGTATCCGCCTTGCAAGAGAGTTATCATCCCGCAGGAGTCATTCTCCGACTATGAGTAGTGCATTGACCTGATCCCCCAAGTATTAACCAAACAATTATGAAAGTTGTCTCACCTGCTATTCAGAGTGATGGACAAACGGGGTTGTGTTCCTCTCACTTTAGATGTTTGTGTAGTGTACCATTTGCTGAAACCAGGAATTGTGGTTTACAATATTTGTGGTACAACCTTCACCCATAAGTCCAGTTCGTCAGTGGCTAATCGGAAAAGGTGGGCACAGGTCCCATGGGTATTGTATATACCAAACTAGTAGAAACTAGTTAGAGCTGTGGTTGGTCTCATCCAATCTACAGTGTCGCTGTCAGCAGTCACATTGTGCCGTGGTGGACCTGTTACCTGGACACTGCAAAATAGTCATTTAGCACCCTGGAACCATCATCTGTCTATGAATTATTTCCAGATCACTTTTGGGAAATCGGTATTTCAATTTTGTTTAGTCTATGTGACATTTCTGGAGACTCTTGGTATCCTGGACTTACACTTGAGCTATGTCCCTTGCACGAAGGTGACTGATAAACTAAAGGAAGGGGCTGACATACCCATAGCATACTTTAAACATTGTAACTTTCTGTCAGATGGCCTTTGTTGCCACCACTGAGGACTGCAAATATGACCACATTAAGAGAACTGAGAACCAAATGACTCACACCCGCACCAATAGGAAAACATTGTCCAGAGATCCCTGTATTATGTGATTTATAGCACCTCGTAAACATTAAAAACGTTTTAGAGTCCTATTTCATCCATGAAAGTGCCAGAGTTTCCTGGTTTGTTTTCATAGTCATCAGTTTAACTGATTTAGATTTCCTATCTAAAAAAAAATGAAAGAGCTGTACTTTTTATATATTGGGCTAGACATTGAGGCTATTTTCTGCAATTACTGTGCGACAGGATCTGACTTTTGCGGTAGGGAGACGTTGGCAGCTTCTCCTGACCCCGCTTGGCACCCATTATTGCAACTAACGCGGCTACGCTGTGTTCATTTTAATATTGAAGGCAGCTTCGAGATAGATTTTTAAAATTGAAACTGTCACCATTTTGCTTTCTATTTTAATTGCAGCTCATGATATGTTGTTCTAAATTTAGTGGCACGCAGTGAATTTTACCACATACTCGCAAACACTGAGGTTGCTAGGTGTTGTATTAGACTCACTGTCTCCTGAGCCCTGAACCGTGCCTGTACGCTCGGCAGCCAATCCCGGTGTGCGGAGGGCGGGGCAGAGACAGGCCACACAGGAAGACGAGCGGTTAGCGCTCTAGCCCTTCTTCATTTCAGGGCTATTTAGCCCCTCGTCGGCTCCAGCGCGCAGCGTTGGCGCGCAGTGTGGCGCCTACTCCTGCGCCTAAGACGAGCCGAAGACCAGCCCGTCTGCGCCCGTCCGCGACAGGACGGGGCTAGGGGCAGGGGGCTATGGCGATTCTCACAAATACCCCAGAGACCCCTTCCAGCAACCGGAGAACATACACCTCACAGGTATTGTTAGAGTTACGCAACCATCTCCCGATTGTATGCGATAAAAATATAGGAACTACCTTAGAAGGCCCGTTTACTTGTCAGGCATGCCATACACAGTTCCACCTCTCTGCGGAGGAAAGAAACCAATTGAGAGATCCAGTTGCCCTGCAACTTAAAGTGCAAGATACTGTCCCGACAAATAATACAATGGATAGTCTCCCCCTGGGGAGCAAAAACCTGCTGTGTAATACTCGCTCACTAGCGAAGCATGCCACCCAGGTTTGGGATCTTATATCAACTGAGGAACCCGACCTTTGTTTCTTAACAGAAACATGGCTTAAGCCTCGCTCAGTCCCAGCCATTACATTGGGTATTCCGTTGGGATACAAAATAGTCAGGCTGGACCGTCCCAATAAAACAGGAGGGGGGGTGGCAATCGTCTATAAGGAGGAATTGAATATCATCATTCTCGAGGAAATATGTACACCCCAGATGGAATTATTAATTTTTAAAATCAACTCAACATCTAGGGAACAAAGGAAGGGAGCATTGGTGTATCGTCCACCGGGCCCGAGTGGGAATTTCTCTGTTGTACTCATAGAGGCCTTAGCACCGTATGTGCAAGAAAATCGGGACTTCCTCTTGGTGGGGGATTTTAATGTCCGTAGTGAGTCAGAGAAGTGCATGGAGGCAAGAACTCTCCTAATGGATCTGGACTCTCTGGGACTTAAAAAGATCAATTATGGACCCACTCATGAGGCAGGCCATACCTTGGATCTAGTTCTGTCCAACTCATCCTCAATCAAATGCATGGCACCTACTCAGGTAGAATGGCCAGATCATTTTATCCTAAAATTCCATACTGCTGCCATTGATAAGCCACAAATACAGATCGCCTTGGCTAGTAAAAGGAGACCTTGGCATAAACTTACCACGGAAGCCTTCAGAGAGAGGTATAAAGCTCCCCTGTCTAAGAACTCTACAGATGATGTAATAACTGCTCTTAATAGGTTTGAAGAGAAGGTTAGAGAAGCAATAAACACCATTATCCCGCAGAAAATATATAAACCTCGCCCGGCAAATAGGCAAGAAGTCTGGTTCTCTGAGGATCTAAGATCTCTGAAACAAATAACCAGAAAACTGGAAAAGTTATGGAGACAGTCTCAGAGGCCTGAAGATAAAGAACATCATAGAACCTCCCTTAAGATGTATTATAAGGCCATTAGGGCGGCACGAAAAAATCATATTGCAGCACAATTAACAGCGGCTGGGAAAGATTCAAAAGTACTGTATAAAATCTTACAAACTTTTACCAAGCCAGTAGCTTGTGAGACTGCAGAGGTTGCATCCCAGGATCTTTGTGATGAGATCTCCCTATTCTTCATGAAGAAGATAGATGGGATCTATGACAAGATTATGGTCTCAAACTCAACTGCTGCAGGAGAAAATAACACTTCTCAGAATACTGCACAGCAAGTGCAATATACTCAGTGCCTTACAAGCTTTCCCCCCATTTCCTTAGAGGAGGTAACCTCATTATTCACTCAAATCAAGAGTGGTAGCCCTTTGGACACCATCCCTGCACGTATCATGCCTATGTTGGCAGATGTTCTGGGGCCAGGAATTCAGAATTTAGTCATCCTCTCCCTTAGCACAGGGGAGGTTCCTCTAGACTGGAAAAGGGCGCTGGTAAGACCACTTAGGAAAAATACTGCTATCCCCTGGACGGAATTGTCTAACCTAAGACCCATCTCGCTTCTCCCCTTTTTGGGTAAAATAACTGAGAAATTTGTAAATCGGCACCTGTCGAATCACATCGAAAAGGCAGGTGGGCTGGATTCTTCCCAGTCAGGTTTTAGGCCAAGACACAGTACCGAGACCACCTTGTTGTCAGTCGCAGACGATCTACACATGTTCCAGGATAAAGGTCACTCTGTTATTCTGGTTCTGTTGGATCTGTCTGAGGCGTTTGACACCGTGTCACACAACATCATGACCACCAGGCTAGTTAACATCGGCCTGGAAGACAAGGCTTTGACTTGGTTGAGGAGCTTCCTAACAGACCGCACCCAAAGGGTCACCTTGGGTGCATATCGGTCAGAGGAGTTGGGGATCTCTAAGGGGGTGCCACAGGGCTCCTGTTTGAGCACTACTCTTTTCAACATCTATGTGGCCCCCCTAGCTAACATCATGAGGTCCCATGGTTTCATCCCAGTGTCATATGCGGATGACACCAAACTCCTCTTTCCTTTTAAAATCCTCACTGCTGAGGTTAGGAACTCCTTTGCCCAGGGAATGAAAGCAGTGGCTCGCTGGATGGCATCTAACTTCCTGCAATGTAATGTTGCCAAGACGGAAGTGATGCTGTTCGGTGAGGCCAAACTCCTGTGGACTCCTGACTGGTGGCCTCAAGATCTTGGCCCAGTCCCTGAGCCCAGGCAGGTAGTGAAAAATCTAGGGGTCCGACTGGACCAGGAGCTTTCCCTAAAACATCATGGAAACCAAGTGGTGGGCTCTTGTTTCCACATCATCGGTTTGTTGCGGAAAGTGTTTCCTTTGCTGCCAGACTCTACTAGAAAAACCTTGGTGCAGGCTCTAGTATTGAGTCGATTGGATTACTGTAATGGACTATTACTGTCGGCAAATGAAGGAGTAATTTCCAGACTCCAGGTGGTCCAGAATACCGCTGCTCGTCTTGTCTTAAACCGGCCCCCTCGCACTCCTTCCAAACCTCTGCTGACCAAGCTTCATTGGCTATCCATCAAACAGAGGGTGAAGTTTAAAACCTGTTGTATTATACACAAATGTTTACATAGGAGAGGCCCTGCTTACCTGTCCAACAAATTCTCCCCCTATGTACCCACGCGCTCTCTGAGATCCAGTGAACAGGCCTTGCTGTGTGTACCCAGAGCAAAAAAAGCAAGACAGGGAGCTAGAGCCCTTTCAGTTGCTGGCCCTATTCTATGGAATAGCCTCCCAATATCTCTGGAACTCTGTGATGATCACCTCCCTTTCAGGAAACAATAAAAACGTATCTATTTCAAAATTAACATGATATACTGCTTGGACTCTTTTCTTGTATTATGGTTGGCCAAAGGCGCGGAGATACTCCTTCGGGAGTCGATTCCAGCGCCGTATAAACTCGCAAATAAATAATTAAATAAGTTCAAAACTACTATTATACCCAAGTCTATACTGCTAGAACTAATACCTTCAGAAAGTAAAGTGTATAAAGAGGATAGCTTGGTTACCCAAATGGAGTCTAATAGAAATTCAGTCTGGGACCAGTGAAAAATGCCATAAATCCCTAAATGCCCTGCCCCTGATCCCAGAGAAGAGGCCTCACAAAATGTCTTCCTGTTGGATGTATAATTTATATATTGGGTGAAATATACAGCATGCACAGTATATCTGTGCCTTAAGGCACAAGGTAAATGGTTGCAAGTGAGCAAGCTTTGTAGGAAATAGTTAAGTAAATGCTTTATTGAAGAGCTTGTTTAGTTGTATGTTTTGATGCAAAGTTTCTCAAACTGAGAACCATCTAATAAGGGTGCATGGGTATTTCAAAGGAAGGGGTTCAGGAATTTAAAGTTTGAAGCCAAAGTAGTAGTGTAGTTGTTTTTTTAGGTGGAGATATTTGTTGTGCAGAACCAGCTCTCTGAACTATCATATCTTCCTAACCAGGAACCAATGTAACTCTAACCATAAATAGATGGTCTTCAGGGCGGGTTGAAGAGAATTTGGCCACATCGACCAGTTCAACAAAGTCAATAGAAAACTCGTTATATTAACTTCCTTTGTATTAGCCCACAATCTTGCAATCAATGAGAGAATAAACAAAAGTATGAGAATGGGAGCAAGAGGTCTCAATTCACTCCACTCCTGGTTTTATAATGGGGTAAAATAGAGGTTGTGAAAGAGTATATCTATCTGGGAGTGACTTTTTAATTAATCTCTAGTGGGATCATCAAGATAAACTTCCGTTTTCAAAAACAAAGTCCAGAGACATTGGTCTACTGTAATTTTTTAATGCGCAGGGCAAGGGAAATGTGGAATCACTGACAAACTACACAACCTACTGGACAACACTCAATCAGGATTAAGAAAAAAACTCAGCATCGAAGCAACACTCATCACAGCCTTTGACAACATCTGGACTACCCTGGACCGAGGGGAAATAGCGGCACTCATCCTGCTCGACCTCTCTGTAGCATTCGACACAGTCTCCCACAATACACTCATCAGAAGAATCCACAAGATCGGCATCCCAGGACCTGCACTCACCTGAATTTTCTCCTTCTGCATGGGAAGAACCCAAAGAGTCAGACTGCCACCCTTCGAATCAAAGGGACCAAGAACCTGATCTGCGGAGTCCCCCCAGGAATCGTCCCTCAGCCCTAACTTGTTCAACGTCTACATGACACCGCTCACAAACACCATCCAATCCCAAGGCATTAATATCATGTCTTACGCTGATGACAACCAACTCGTCCTCGCCCTGACAGACAAGAAAACTGTGACCAGAACCAACTTCACCAGCTGCGTGATCATGGTAGCAAAATGGATGAGAACCAACTGCTTGAAGCTCAACTCTGACAAGATGGAAGTACTGGTCTTCAGAAACAAGAACTCCCCGTGGGATGCCACATGGTGGCTGATAGAGCTAGGACCAACACCCACCGGCCACACCAGAAACAAGTGGATCAACCTGAATGACAAGATCAACATGAGAGCACAAGTCAACACAGAGAGCGCTGCCTGCTTCCACATCCTACGCATGCTACGGTAGATCTTCAAATGGCTGCCATAGAACACCAGACGAACAGTCACGCAGGCACTCTTCACTAATAGACTAGACTACTTCAATGCGCTCTATGCCGGAATCTCCAACCAGCTCACACACAGACTCCAGACCATCCAAAACATGCCACAAGACTTAAGCTCAACCTCCAACGGGGAACCCACATCTCACCTCATCTCAGAGAGCTCCTCTGCAGTGGCGGCTGGTGACATTTCAAAGTGGTGTGGCGTAAAAGTTGGTGATTAATTTTACGTAGTGAACGAGTCCAGCTGACATAAGTGTGCTCAGCTCATTCATCCTTCCCCTAATCATCCCCATTTATCCATGTTTCCATCATTCTCAGCATCTGTCCATGCATACATACATCCATCCATCCTTCTGAATACTCTCACATGTACTCATTCACTCACCCGTCCATGTAGCCATTTACTAGAAAATCATCCATTTATTTGTCCATCATATGGAGCATTCGTCCATTTACACATCCACTCATCCTTCTGGACACAC
Source organism: Triturus cristatus (assembly GCF_964204655.1). NCBI lineage: Eukaryota > Metazoa > Chordata > Amphibia > Caudata > Salamandridae > Triturus > Triturus cristatus. The sequence continues at coordinate 149,890,578 of NC_140592.1, forward strand.
TCTCCTGCAGCTCTTAAGCCCACCCATCCATCAATGGCGTAGACTATGGCAACTTACAGCTACGTGTTGTTTCGGTTTAGCAGATGTTTCAGTCCCCTCTTCAGAAAAGCATTTTTAGCATGCCGCTTACTAACAATACCTTCAGGAATCTATTGTAGGCAGCAGCTGGTAGGATATATGCTCATAACCTTACGTACATGTATTTCCACTAATCGAAAGGAGTGACTAGGCATATAAGGCTTCATCTAGTGCAAATGTTCACAACAGCTAGAAATACACAACCATACTTCATACTCTAGAGAGGCGCATAGGCTACTCTGCAGGTGTTGGAAACCATGAGTGAGAGAACAACAGGATAAATAGGAACTTTAAAATAAAAAATGCCACTGGCGATATATGACCCTGGGCGCTTAACGTGTGTGTGTGTGAGGCCCCTGAATTTACTCTGCAATGGGTTGAATTATTATCCTTAATGCCAGGAACAATATCTTAAGGAGAAATAAAGGCGGCTTTCAAAGCAACAAGCCGTTTCTTTAATGCATCTACCCATGCAATCAAATTAGTGTTTTCAATGGAACAAGCGAATTATGAAATCAGATTTTGCAATATCTCTTATACTGTCTGATGAATAATGACAGCTAACCAACAACCATGTACGTCTGCACAGTGTGTGTTGCTGGTGACTCTCTCGCTACTCGCTTAAGCGTCACTCTTTGACAAGGTCCAAATACAAACGGGCTCGTGTCGCCTTCTAAGCTCGTGCTACCAAAAGTCGTTTTGCTGTTATGTGATCAGCAAATCTCTGGTCTGCCTCACACAGCCAGCCCCACAAAAGGCAGTTGGCATTTATTGCGCAGTAAGTTAAATAAGGGCTGACCTTTAGAAACATTAATGTATAATGTCAGTCAAGGCTCCAGTCCCTCAGATGACAAGAATTAAACCTACTGCGTGCCAAATGAAACACTTAAACGTTTCAGTGGGTGTGCTCAAGGGCCTTGTCTACTACGGATTACTGGTGAAACCCAACACAGGGAATCGCACACCCTAATAGTACTCCGGGGATTCCTTACCAACACAAGTATACACTCCAAGAAATGTGATACCAGACATACACCCTGCAGATAAGTCCCTTCTTCTGGATCTATGATTTGTTATTTGTTCCCAAATACCTACAAAATTACTCCATGTTGTGTATGACATCGCTTGTCAGTTCGGGCTTTTAGGCAACAACGTTTTGCATTCTGGGACTTGTAGTTACATTCTCTCCAATGCGCATGCGGGATTCTAATTCACAGCACCAACAGCACTTACTATTGGAGGAACACACAGGGCAGGCTGAAGGTGTGATGCGTGAGCCTGCAATACTTCACATCTATGCCACTACTGGTAGTGGCATGGAGCTTACCCTTAAAACCATAACGTGAATTGAAATTCATAGCGGGCAGCATAGCCCAATCGAGATGGGAAGGATTCTGTCATTTGCGTCACTGCTCATTTCATTCCGTCTTTGATTTCTTTTGTTAAAACCTTGAATAGAATGAAAGTGTCTGGCTGATCACACCTCTTTCTATATTTACAGCCCCCCATGTCTCAGATATTTTTTTACAGTGTCCCGTGGTGGTTTGTAAGCTTCCGCCTCCCTCTCTGGCCCCACACGTTCCTTTTAAACACTTTACAGAGAGCTCAGGTTGCCCGATGGCAGGTGAGGGTCATCCATAGGTCAGAATTAAACTGACGCCATGCGTGGAACATCCAACTGGAGCACAAGTCAGCAGCACTTTGCCTTCTGGAACTTTTAGTTTTCCATTTTCCATTATATGTGTGGTTCTACTGGTGCCGTGGCGCCAGGCAGAATCTTGCAGGGTACCCCCCCCCCCACCCCAAGTTTCCCATACCTACAACCCAGAGTTCAAAGAAGCCTAAGGCGCAGCACTGCCAGCCGACTGCCTATTACAAACACATCCCGGTGTCCCTCGCTCCCGGGCCAGTCTCCCAGGCCTAAGTCTGCCGGGGACTGGCTGGGGTTCAAAAAGGCCTTAGGCACGTATAGAGGGAGGGATATTGTGACTGTACAGTGAAGTCAGTCACTGGCTACACACTGCCGCTGCGGGAGAAATCGCTTCATGTTTATTAACTCTCTTAGGGCAATGAATTTATTCCAGTTTACGGTATTCTTTAATGAGGAGAAAGCACAAAAAGTTTAATCTCTGACAAATCTAAAAGCCTTTGTATATGTTTCATCAGCCTGCCCTGTCCGCTTTTGTTTTAATATTCACTATTACTTTAATAAATACAACCCAGGCACACCCAGTCGTGGCCAGCGTCATGGGTCGCGCGAGGGGTTCGCGGGGGTTGTTATAATTAAAACATTTAAAAACGTACCTTACCGGGTCCTGCGCGGCGCCGCTTCAGCTCCTGGCCGTGTCCCGCATTTTCCCTACAGGAAGCAGCCACAAGCAGCCTCCCTCCCCTAAGCCAATTGTGATTGGTGGGGACGGCGCCCAGCTGGGCACCTCTGGGGAGGCCATACATAGAGAAAAGGCAGAGTGCGCATGACTAGTTTGATCGGCCCCACAGTGCCGACCGAACAGTCAGGGCCCACAGCATTGGGCAAAGCACTCCTCCCCGAATTACCCACATGCCCACCCCCAACCAGGCATACTCTTCTGCATAATCCACCGCAACCCGCCCACCCGGCAGCCCGCCTCCAACCAGGCATATCCTTCTGCTTTCTTGCAGTGCGAGAAGCAGAAACAAAAAATGGTATTTAAAATACCATTTTATGTTTCTGCTTCTCACACTGCGAGAAAGCAGTGGGGTGACGCCCCTCCGCCCTAATGGAGGAGCTGCCCCTGCTCTCCATTCACAAACACAGCCAATTCAAACTCCTCATGCACACATACAAAGCCTTGAATAATACTGGACCAGCTTACCTGAACAGTCGCATACATTTTCACCAGCCTGCCAGACACCTACGCTCAGCCTCACTCTCACTCGCACACAACCCCCACATTCAATAAAACAGGGGGTTGCATGTTCTCCTACATCGCACCCATTACATAGAATGACCTCCCACAACATATCAGAGCCTCCTCCTCACTTCTTGAGTTCGCAAGTAGCTAAAGACCTGGCTCTTTGAATAACCAGGCGTGGACCACACACATACACTCATGCTCAAGCAGCTGGATACCCTCACGGGTGATTAGCATGCTCTACAAATCAATATAACATAACGTAACCAATGTGCCCTGCCCCCATTTGGCACTATACGGTATAGAGGATAGATTGATGTCCTCTCTTAATAATGTATATCATATTGAATCTGATTTGTGGAAATGATTCCTTGTCATTGGTAATTCTAGCTCAACTGAAATTATTTGCCTTGAGCTAGGCTTGACTGGGACAATTTCTTGAGCCTATTATCAGGTTATCCATTATTTGTTTAAATTGTTTTGTAGTGGGAAAAAAATCACAGAAAAAGATCAAACTCTCACAGGACAGAAATGGGATTTATACAATTATTCACTTCGCCTGAAATGGATGGATTTGAACTGTGGAGAAATGTTATCATCAAAGAATAGGAATAATTTGAAGTTTTGGTTGCGAAGATTAAAAGTTTCCAGGACGACTTGCAACCCTGCTAAAAGATAAAAAAGAATGCAATTGAATTGTATGGTTGTAAGTTGCAGTGTGAGGCAATTCTATCTGAAGACTAATATATGTACAAAGAATATTTATGAAGTTTGTTAAGTCAAATACAGATAGGAGAAAAAGTTTGGATCAAAAGGAGGGAGGAGACTTATTTTCATCTGGGTTTTCAATTTTGGGTGCCAAGAAACAGGCCTGCAGAATCTGTTCCAAGAGGTGGGGAAACTCCCCCAGGATCTTCAGAAAACTACCAACATTGTAGTTCCCAAAGAAGGGAAACTCATGGACCAGTCCGACTCTTATCACCCAATCTCATTGCTTAAGTTGAGACAAAACTACTGGTCACTATTTTGGCAGCACGACTCTTACAGGTCATTACACCCTTAATACATTGCAACTAGTTGGGATTTATGCCCAGCAGGCCAACATGCCTCAACCTGAGATGCACACATAATTGGCTGACAACAAGGCAGGCCCATTGGGCACCACATGTTTCCTCTCCCAAGATGCTGAAAAGGCATTTGATGCTGTCCACTGGCCTTTTCTCAAGCAAACACTACTGCATTTTTGTTTTGACCCTCAATTCAGCAAGCGGTGGTGTTTCTGTACCGGAATCCCATTGCGGCGGTTAGAGTGAACAGAAAGATGTCCGCTGAATTCCCAATAGGAAGAGGGACTAGGCAGGGATGCCCCCTGTACCCGCATTTGCTTGCCCTCACTGTAGATTCTCTTGCATGCAGGGTGAGGTTACACCCCAGGGCTGATGAGATAGAGGAAAAAATATAATTATAAGCCAACGATATATTCCTATACATAACAGAGGTGGCCACTATTCTGGTATTCTTTCAGATACTGGAGGAATATGTGGTCCACTTGAGATATAGGATTAATTGGGACAAATCAGTGCTCTACACTCCACAAGGCTCACGAAACCTATTGCCGCTACCTCGAGGACTTTGGGTGGCTGAGGGCAGCTTTAAATACCTGGGGATTTTCATAACCTTGTAAAAGCAGCTTTGCTCCAGTCATAACCTTGGAATGGTGCTGTCAAACTTTCAGGCTGACATCGAAAGATGGAGGGGACTTCCTCTCTCCTTGATGGGGCTGGCACCCCTCTTCAAAATAATTACACGCCCCAAATTACTCTATGTGCTCTAGAACACATATTATCCAGTCTCCCAGAAAGTGTTCACCAAGATTAATGGGAAATTGAGGACTCTGCTATAGGATGGACAACATTCTAGAATATCGCTCATAACACTACAGTGTACACAACAGAACAATGGGCTTGTGCTCCCAGATATTGAAGGATACTATTGGGCGGCCCACCTGATAAACATTAATAACTGGATCTTTGCTCCTCAGAGTCACCGACATTTAGGCTTGAGTGCGCTTTGTTAGAACAAAGATCACACTTACACTATCTATATGGAGGGAGGGGATTCCAGAGACTGCCTCCGGCTGCACAGGTTGTTCTGACAGTTTGGGGCTCAGCCACAAAGGCACTTGGGTGGGTGAACAAGATCCCAAGGGGAAACACCCCTTTGAAAAGGGGATATGGCTGAGAGAGGTAGTGAAGCTGCGGGGATTTGGGCATGGGATACTCTAGGTATCTCTACAGTGGTAGATATCCTGGAGAATGGAGATATTTTGCCCTTCTCGGCTCAACAGGAATAGCTTTTCTACCTGACTCAATTTTTAAAGCATGCACAATTACGTCATGCCTGGTGGAACTGAGGGATTGGACGGGACGGAGATTCCAGAATACGCCCCCCCTCAAAGGGTGCATATTAATGGAAGAATTGGGGTGGGGTGCAGTCTCCCATACCTACAGAATGGTCAATAATAATATGCCAGATACACTGGGCCAGCTCAAAGAGAGATGGAAGTGAGATGTGGGTAATTTTGAGGACGTAGACTGGGAGGCTGCATTGATGCATCCATGTGAGGTTGCTATTAAGTCGCATCTACACCTGATACAATTCCAAATACTCCTTAGTGTCTACTATGACCACCGCAGACTGCACAACATTGGGAATGCATTTACACTGAGTTGTTTGCAATGTGTTGAGGCAGTAGTTCCTTTATGCGTACACTCTGGGAATGCCCCCATATACAAACCTACTGGAGAGTGATCGTCCAGTAACTCTCAGACATACTGGAGGTTTCACTCCCGCTTGACCTACGGTATGTTTTGTTGGGGATCCTGAATGACATCGATGTTCCATGCTTCAAGCTCCTCTTTAGTGCCTTGGGTCTAGTGGTGGCTAAAAGGGACATGGTTAAGTATTGGGGAGCGCCAGAGATTCCTTCCATACATGAATGGAGATGGGGGATGGACCTATATAAGGCAGTAGAGAAGGCGACTAACCACAGCAGAGGCGGTCCTCATACATTTTACAAGATATAGGGGTGGGCGAGGGCTTACTATGTGCTGGGGTCCGCAAAAGGCAGCCCTTGTACAACACATAGCCCGACTGCCAGACAGACTCAAACTGTTTGAGGGATAGATTGCCATGCTTTATATGTACTATTCTATACTTATACATGTGTTTGTGTCTTAAAACTTGCACTGTACAATATTAATGTGATAGTGTGTACTTTCAACATGTATCCATGTACATTGGCGCAAGCTGCACGTGATTGTATTGCCTTCTTTGGTTTATGAATAGCAATAAAAATTAAAAACATATTTAAAAAACAGGATATCAATTATGTTTTTTTTATTTGTTTATACTTTCAAAGAAAATTTATTCATTGTCTTATTTTTAAGTATTTAGTAGCAATGCTTGAGGAAGCACTTTACCTATTTTTTAATCCATTTACTGTGAATATATGCGAACGTCTGATTAAATGTTTTGGATCTTTCCTTGCACTGTAATAATCTATTAGCATTTTAAAACAATTTTAATGTATTTATATATATTTTATGCATCGCATGTGTTTTTAAGCGTCTTCTGAAGAAGAATTGAAAATAAATAAATACATCAACAAATAAATATTCACTCTTACAAAGCCGATATTTTGATATAGATATACTTATATTATCTACTGTTTGTATGCAACTGTTCAATATAAAGAGCTTTGCCTGCAATTCGGTATTGTTCAAGCTATATAAAAACGCTAATAAATAAATTATCAAAGTTCGCATTTCTTATATGTATCTAAATGAAGATACCTCAGATAACTGAATTAATTTGGAGGCTGAAGAAAAGGGACAATCCTTGTTGACGTGAAAGTTTATAGGTGGAATTTAGTAATATTCAGGGCATCATAAAGTCAGAAACCTGGTTTCAGATACATGTAGGCATAGCATATTATAGTTCACCCAGCTTTGAAGGTTAGTTAGTGAGTGAAGCAAATATTAGAGAGAGGTGATTTAAGTCATCAACAAGGAGGCCTAGGCATAACTGAATGTTGCTTACCTTGATACATAAGATCAATCATTAAGCACTCTGGACTATGGCAAAAGGTGTATGTACATGTTGATGAGGATCAGAGAGAGAATTGTGGCTCTAGGGGGTTTGTAAAGCACCATGGTATGAGGACTTTGAATGGCCGACTGTTCATGTCTGAGGTATCCTCTAAGAAATGTAACAAAGGTACTGAAGGAGAAAGAAACAGGGATTGGGAACATTGAATAAACCTAGCTTATGGCGACATAAGTTGGGAAAAGAAAAGGAAAGAGGAGTGACTGCTATGCACCTTGCATCTGCATTCAAAAAGCATGGCCATATTACCGTAATCCTCAAAGAGTTACATTAGCTACATGTGAAAAGCTAGAATAAAAATCAATATTTGCTCCTGACATATAAAGCTGTATACATAAGCACGACTCTCTACTTATCCTCAAACATCTACATAGTCTGTAGGATTAAACTTCCCTAGGACTAGAATTACCCAAGTGTCTGAAAAAGCAGGCACTCCAGCAATTATTCTTGTGGTTTGATGCATCACCTTGGAACACCGCAGCGTAATACCATTACACCCAAATTACTCCTAGCATTTTATAGAGAGACCTCAAATCCTTCCTGTCCAATTGCTTTTCCAGCGACCCCGCTCTCTGATGGGACATCATCGATATTGTTGCCACATTACTCATATCTTATGTTAACTTAATTTGTCTCTTCCTGCTTCAAGATATCTACCCTTCTTCGTTTTTCAACCTTCTACCATCTCCTTGTGTGTCATGCTTTGGCCGAAGATGAGAATTTACTGAGAAGCCAGGTTAATACTTTACAATAGAAGGAAGGAAGCATGGGGAAGGGGAGAGCAAACACAGGAGAACTTGTTGTTGATTCTTGGTGATGGAAAAACCAGGACTGAAATGGCGGCAACTGGCTGAGGGACTCATAGCCTATTTTTTGATGTGAGAAGGAGTGAGCTGCATATATCTGAGAAAGGTATGAGCATAGCAAGCCAGCAATCTCACCCGAATCCTCGTTCGGGTGAAGCCGTCATGAGAACAGGTGTTGACCTGGATATCAGCGATGCTCGGCAGGATGCCCAGGATTTGGAGACCACAGTGTAGCAGCAGATGGTCAAAGTCCTGACACAGAGTTTGACATAAACATAAAGAGCCACAAGGGTAGCAGGGAAAGGAAACGGGTGAGAACTGGGAAAGGACAAAAATAACAAAACAACAGAAAGTCAAGTCAGGTGGACGAACTTACGAAGTGAAGCGCCAGTGCAACTAGGAATTATTAACAGTTGATCAGGCTAGGAAGTAAAGCTGTTCAATATCCTTCTACCTCTATCGAGCCAGAAATGAATTATGCCCTGGAAGTCCCATCTAACGGTGGTTAGTGGCTATCCAACCTACTACAGACCTGTCTTCTGCAAACCCCATCCCCTTCCCTTTCCAGAATTGTTATAAAGGGCCAGGATTACAGATTCCAGGCCATTATCATGGTGTTGTACTCCTACATTACTGATGTGTTTTACTGTTATTCCTTGTCATAGTTTAATGTTTTCTCTAAACACAGCTGTTATATATGTTGACCTCAACTGTACTGAGTTTATTTCATGCTTTTGCCTCTATGTACAACGCTCGATACCCGCAAGGTTCATGTTCGCGCTTTATAAAACTTTTCAAATAAATAAATATATAAGAGGCTTATTGTAGATCCCCAACCTAGCCTTTCTCTGTGTAGTGCTTAGATATCATGTTAGATACACTCTATAGATCAAAAACACACGCTAAATAAATAAACAAACAAATACATATGATGGACCTACAGCAAAGGTATCACAACACTGTGTAAACTTCTGGAAACCCAGTACTATAAGTTTACATTAGGTCACGGCATCCAAGACAGAGATAAAACAGAAAAACACAAATAATAAAGCAGTCACTGGAAACCTATCCACAGCTACATTTGCTGATAGGTTTGGACACATGAGTGATTAAGCCTTTACTAAACACTTGAGGTTCTTCTGCTTAGTCACTCAGTGATGAAGTTTATTCAATTATATGACGGATAAGAGACTTCTTTGTGAAACTTTCTTCCGCTTTGGTTGATTAAGAGGAATTTCAGCCTGAAAGTGGGCGATTCTCAAGCCCCGGAAATGACGACTTAGTGAAAAACCACGGGGTAAACCCAGATAAAGCTTTTTAATTCAATTCGAGCTTCAAAATTCTTTCAATATTCATTTTCATTACACTTTTTCGATACAGGAACAAAAAACAAATTATCATGCACTTAAAATGACAGGAAAAATACAAAGTTAATTGGCTGCATCACAAAACTTAAAAAGATACCACATTCAAATTTTAAAGTACTATCTTAATGCCCAAAAAACCCTCCCACCTCAGTGCCATCTGGTGTGATAGGTGGAAATGAGATGTGAATAGGAGACTGAGGGCCTCATGTAGGTAGCCAAATACCGGTCGGTAACGGCCGATTTTCGGTAATTATACCGTTACCGACCGGTATTTTGGCTATTGGTATGTAGGGGGTCAATTTCTGGAATCGGAATTTACCGATTCGGTAAAACTACCGAATCGGTAAAATTACCGAATCGGTAACGTTACCGATGTGGTAATTTTACCGATTCGGTAATTTTACCGAATCGGTAAATTCCGATTCCAGAAATGATATGTAGGGGGAGTGTGTGGGTGTGTTTAGGAGTCGGTATTTACCACCAACTTATAGTTGGTGGTAAATAATTAATGTATGTGTTTATGCATTTTTACGCGCGTAGCAGTGTGCAATGTGGCATACATACATGCCCTTAGGGCATGTATGTGTGCCACATGTGTACACATGGCCGAATCAGGGGTGCAACAGGGTGTCAATGTGACACCCTGCCACCCTTGCATGTGTTCACCACATTACCGAATCGGTATTTACCGATTCGGTAATGAGGCATACCTTCCCATCAATGGGAAGGTATGCCTCATTACCGAATCGGTAAATACCGATTCGGTAATTACCGAATTGTAACGAATCGGTAAAAAATACCGACTCATTACCTACATACGAGTTACCACTTCTAAAATACCGATTCGGTATCGTTCGGTATTTTAGAAGTGGTAACTGGTATGCTACCTACATGAGGCCCTGAGTGAGTATGTTGGTGAGTGTGTAAATGATTGTATGCTTCCTTAACTAAGCTGATTGAGTGAGACCTGAATTTAAGTTGGAACTGTGCTATTCTTTGTTTTTTGCAGATGCAGATTGGTATTTGGGAAAGTGTGTGATATTCAGGATGATTTGTAGGTTTGCTGTTATGCTCATGAAGTGTTAGCCTGTGTTTTAAACATTAATTTTATGGTAGCAGATAAGAAATATATACATCACCTCATGGTGATTCAAAATTGATGTAATCATGAAATTGAAGGTGTAAAGGGATAATAGAAGTTGAAACAAGGCATTGGATCATAAGAGATATTTTTAAAATAAATAATTGATTTTACTGATAGATTAATAAGTGTAATGTTAAGGGGATGATGCAATCATGTCTATCGCATGTTAATCATATGATCAGAAAAGAAAAATTATATTGGGTAACTGTGTTTTAGGTTATATATGATGAAGCTGAATGATACTAGTACTTATATTGAGAAAAAATTGATTTATATTGGTAGCCAATGGAAGATCAAGATAGATTGATGGTTTCTGCTTTAAAGATTCAAGATGCTTCTTTAGGTAAGCAGGATTTTGTCTCATAACCAAAAACATCTCTTTAGATATTATTATTATTGAAACGAATCCAAAATGAATTTGGTATTTGAAAACAATACTAAAAATCATTTTCGAGACCATTGTTTTATTTAATTGATTAACTAATCAATACCAGTTGTTTTAGAGAGTTGTGCAAGTGGAAATGGTGGAGCAGCGAAAATAGGTACACTGCCTATTTTGGAGTAACTATTCTATTATATTTTCTGTATAAGCATTGTACTGTAGTAAATTATTTGATTGTAGGTAAAGGTTGTATGGTGGCAGATTCAGGAGGCACTAGAGTTTTTACAAATTAACAAAATAGGGCCAAGGAATAGTCTGTTGGCTTCACTGAGGCGAGAGAGGACCAATAGGATGATGGTCTGTAACCTGTGAAGAAAAGCAAGGTATAAGAAAATGCAGGGTAGGGATGTAAAAGTGAAGAAGGAGCAAGTACTTGATTTTAAATGGAGAAGATTGGAAACGCCAGAGTCCATGGTTACCCTCAGCTTTCTTACTTTGTTAGTAGGGGCCTACTGAGGTCCTAGTTTGCAGGTTCAGAAGGCGGTGTGGTTATGAAGGAACGCATTTTCTTTAGTGAGGGCTACTGTTTTGAAAGTGACACTTTTAAGGTGGCGGCTTGACATTCAATGATCCAATGTAAGAAGGCAAGGCATAAAAACAGGATTCCAAGTCCCGGGATTTCCCAATTTTAGGATGATCTGTATCCCATCAGTGTAGTTTCAGATGGTGAGGTTGAAGGACTGAAGACTTGCAGAAAGTGGTGATCTGCAGGGGAGACAGCGGAGTCACTTGCTTGAGGAGCTTTTTGAGACTGTTGACAGTGAGTGATTTAAAGGAGAATTATGTGGCGTATGGCCTGAGGCAGTGAGTCTTGAGTGGTTGAGATTGTAATAGCAGTTTTTCCTGTGACTTAGTCTGGAAGTAGCTGTCAGGCCATTGGCTCTACAAATGAACTGGGTTGCAAACACATTGGAGAAGGACTGTAAGTAGACGGTATCAGAATTGTTTCATTCTGAAGCCCGGAATCCAGCAGATATTTAATGGAGGGGTCGAAAAAGGCAGGGTACTTAAGAAATTTGGGTCTTGTAATTGAGTCTCTTTAAATTCTGTTTAAAGACTGCAGTCTCACTGGAAGCTCATCATTCCTGCTGTACTTCTTGAAATTCTTTCCATTGCAATTTTTTCAGCTTTTAGTGCCTCTAAGACTTTAATGAACCAGCTGGTCTTCAATGGCAGCTCGACCATTGTTGGAACCTAGCCTCCCGCTACAAGTCACCAAACACCACATCCACATACATTTGTTTATTATATTTTAAGTTCTCATAGCTTTCACTTTCCATTTATGACTTGTCATGGGGCATGTTCAGTCTTAGAATTGGGTGTGGCTGAGTGCGTGGACCATTATGTTAATTGGCACTATGAGCTGGGTGAGACACTGAACTGCAGTACACATCGGTCTATTGCCACAGCCAGCCGGGAATGCATATTTCATTCCTGCAGAACCTGTGCTGTGTCAGGGAGCAGAGGGGACCAGTGACACAGTTCCCCACTCAACGGGATTCACCTGCTGAGCCATTCATGGTACTCTCATGCTCTTTGTTGGAATTAACAGCATGAGAGTAGAGTCGGGGTTGGTTTAGGTGGAAGGGCATTGTTCACCACGGTTCCACAGCACATTGCACAGCCATGACAGGTAGAGAATGGGCAGAGTAGTTAAAGAACATGGCCAATCTCTGTGTGGTTGTATTTTGAAGCAACATAATAACTGGCCAAGTGTCTGTTCCACAGTTTGGCGGTGTGCTCTCTCCTCGTTGCACTAAACGCCAGTAACGGGACTGTGCGAAGGTGTGTGAGGAGAGATAACTCCACTGAGCTGTCCGCGTGTCTTTTATCACTGGCCTGTTGAATGCATATTTGCACTGCAGGTCCTGCCTGAGGCAGTCCTACTTTGTCTGTAGCATAGCGTGTTGTCCTGCCCAAGGTTAGCCTACCAAGTCTCCTTCACAATGGAGATATTTTTGAGAAATACATTGCATAGATTGCCTTCATGTTTTCAGTGGGGTTTTTTTAAGCAAAAAGTTGTTATGCTAGTTTTGGCTTCCTGAATGTGTCATTTAAGTTTAAGGAACACGTCTACCTTGGGAATTATGAGGTTTCTTTCATACGCCTTAGATGTTATTTTTATGTCAGTTGAGTGATCATCATTTTGCTTTAGTTATTGTTCCTGCTGACTGCTAAAATTCTATTCTTCTGTGTTTTATGGCTGACCAGTTCTAAGGTGTGTTTGGCTCTGTTGTGTGCCTCTAAAGAGGCAGTGGTAGGAGCTACTTTATTTATTTATAAACGTCTCCCAGTATTGCGTAAATGGAGTGTGGCCAATATGTGTATGTAGATGTGAATGAAAATGTGCCTCTGTCAGCCAAAACGTATGCCACTGATTGTCAATATAAGTGGCAGAGAATATTCCTTAACGAAATCGCTTGCCCCACCACTTTCAAAATTCACTAGCGGCCACTGTTGGCTTTTGATCAACTTCCTTAGAGGTTGGTGCTCTTGAGAAAGACAAGCGAGTCGAAAGTTGCAGCCATGAAATTTTCAACAGCTGTTGGTTGTCTGTGGGGTGTTTGGCAGTGAATAAAAAAGAAGTCATTGGAGGGCACGGAGGTCGAGTTTCATTCATGAAAAGACAATAGTCAGTCAGTCAGTAGTCTTGGTCTTTGCAGTGGTTGGCATAGTCGGTGCACAGGGAAGGGTGAGGTGGCATCTGATAGTGTTGTGGTCACTGTAGGTGATGGTTTGCTTCACATTATGGTTAGTAAAGATGGTTTTGAGGGTGAGTCTGGTGGATATTTGGGTCTTTGAGGAGCTGGTACAAGTTCAACCTTTAAGGTCTGAGAAGAGTGATCTGGTTTGAGATTGGTTGATTTGTCAAACCAGGAATTGAGCTCGCCAAAGGTACATATGTTGGTGTGGATGAGGTGATGTCGATGGAGTCAATGAATTCTTTCAAGAACTCTGGATTCTGTGTGGGGTGAAGGGCCTGTTAGTCAGCAATAGTGGTGAGGGGATTGAAGGGGATGGTAAACATGAGAATGGATTTATATTATGCCATTAAGAAAACAGCAAGCTTGTGGTGTACTGGAAATCCTTAAATACTGGGAATTAGAAGTGTAGAGTAACAATACGAGTAAGAATTAAGACCTATATTTATGAATATTGCAAGCAACACAGCATGCCACCTTGCGTGAAAGGGAGAGGCCAGGAATGTGCTGTATTTAACAACATGAGGCACATTTCTGCTCTCTGCCTGCATTGGCGCACAAACTGCTGCCTATCACCAATGCAGTTACCCTAGCACCATGGTGCAATGGTGTAGGCAGGATTGGTTTTGTGCATTAAGGGCCACCTTCCAGCAAACAAACAATCCTTAGAGGTATTTTCCTCTTTTTACGCGTGCTGCACAATGCAGCAAACTTAGAAAGAGGAAATGACGCTATTTCTCCGCGTTGCGCCTTTGATGGGGAGGCGCTCAAGTCTGATGCATTCCCACATCTACCAGTGTTGGTAAATCTGGAAATTTGTCAGAACGCATGGGAGGCTGCCTGAGAAAAACACTCCCCCATGGCATGCTTCCCTGCTGCAGAGTAAAGCGAGGCAGAGATTTACACTGTTTTGCGTTACTCTAGATTTATCAAGCCACACAGGGGCATGCAAGTGTGTAAATGTGTAATATTTTACAAAGCATAAGCTACAGCCATTTTGGCTGTGGTGTCCATTTAGTTACCTTCGTAATTCTCCCGTCCTCTGCTGCTCATCTTTTCACTGTGCTTGGGTTATCTATTTTAGTTGACTTCCTGACTCAGCTAAAGCAATGTACGTGCTGAGGGCTTGTAGCTGTCAGTGCACCTGTTCATAGATGTTAACTGTCGACCATTTACTGCTGCCATAAGCATTTCTGCTCCCCCCTCCCACTTTGCTGACCACATGGTTATTCATCTGCCCTTGTTTGCTGATAGCTATTCCTAAAACTTGTTCTTCCCATTTCTGTTCACATGCTTACAGTGCAGAAAACCTGTATAAAAGACCTGTGTTCTGTGACTTCAGTGTACTAACTCATGCAGCACTTGAGAGTGCTGTGTGGATGTGGTCCAACTCATGAGTGATTAATAAACTTGTTATTTATTCCAACTCCAGTGCTGATCTCTATTTTGTTGGTCTTTGAACCTGTGGACAAAAGGGTGACCCTGCACCAGTGTACCCCTAAAAAGGTACATTTCAACACAAGGTGGCCTTGTGTGGCTTGGTAAACCTCATTTAGGGATGCAAGGGTGACTCAAAACCTTGATAAATACTGGCCTACGAAAAAATAAAATACTTTGAAAAGTATCTGTTACACTAGCAATTAAATGTGAAGATTTGGGTGTATTATATGGTATGGCTGTGCGGCATTACCATAGAATACACTCAAAAAAACGGTCTTGGGTCCAGTCAGGCTCATTTGCACAACCTTAAGCCCAGCCATAGCTAGCTATGGCTTAGAGCAGCAAGGCTTGAACAAAGAAATTAGTGTAAAGCATTTAACCAAACAACAAAAAAAAGAAAGCCACGCAGCACGAAAGAAACGCGACACCAATTTATAAAAGTAGATTATATTTTTATGAATTTCTAGAGTCCTTTATAAGCATAATCCACCCAAGGGTTCTGGAGATACAGATTTTTAAAGATTTCATCACTTTTTCATTCAACTGCAACAAGCACTAGTCAATTTAAAGTTTCTAAACTTTTGAAAAGTTTGAAAAAGTTAGTTTGGCTACTCTGGCCCAGCTTGGGCAACCAAACCCAACAGGGAGAAGTTCTGGGGGGACAATTGGGTAGATTTGGACAGTTACCTGGCCACAAGAGCATTTTCTAGTCCAGTTCCACACTTTACAGTATGACTGCTATAGACATCAGTGGAGTGGTCCTAATGCGGAGGATACAGGAGATGAAGATGCTCAAGGATGCTACAAGTGCAGTGCAGTTGACGGAGTGCCTTTGCAGTTATTCCTCGGTCCAAGGGTTTGGTGGGGCAAATTTGATCACAGGGTCAGGGTCCCTTCAAGTGTTCTATGAGACCATGGCATACCGGTCGCTGTGTACAGTGGTCTTTTCAAAATCATTTTCTGGGGGCTGGTATCTCTCTTGAGTGACCAATCTGGAGTCCGACGACACTCTTGGGTCTGGCGTACATGGGTGTAACACTTGGCCATTAAGGATCGGTCTCTTGAGGCACCCAGCGGCAGTCAACAGCGATTCCTCTAAAGTGGCTACCAACTTTCCGGTGCTGATCCAGGGGGCCACACAACTGACCCTTGGAGTAACTGCTTTGGTCTGGGAGATGACTTTCCCCAAGCTAGCTAGCCCAAGGTACAACAGGTGCAGTCCAGTAGACGGTGCAGCCTCTCTTTGAGTGGTCCAGGGGTCAACAGGGTAGTTCTTCTTCTGTGCCTGTTCCAGTTCCGATGGTGATTGGAGGTTCAGGGTGCCATATTTACACCAGGAAAGAGCGCTGAGGGTACAACGCGGTCACTAGCCAATAGGCTACCAGGTCCTCTCCATCTTTGTGCCTACTTTTCTGCAATGTGTGGCATTTACCAATCCCAGAGTGCATTATTCTGCTCACTCCCAAGATGTCTGCACTCTTCCTCGGCTGTTAGGCACTGGGTAGCCCACCCTAAAGGTGTGGCTACGTGGGGCTACACTCCCACAGTTAAAACGGTTTGGGTGCATGTCTTCCATCTCTGTCCCTGTCTCCAACCTGTGAACTTGAACAAAGAGCAGCCCCTCGGGAGTGTTATCACCATTTGCACATCAAAGGGGGCTTCTCCTTTGATGCTCGCCTTTTGGGCTAAAACCCACAGTGGCTTCCTGCAAAGGGGAGGTCACACCTCTCCCTACAGCAGGCTGCTATTCTTTCTAAGCCTGGGAGTCGTTCACAGGATTCACCAGGTGGGCAGAAAGCTGTCTATTGGCTATTGTCTATTGGCTACTGACTTAGCTGGGTCACAGAGTGACAACTTTAAAAAGTTGCATTACTTTAATAGTGACATTTAATTTGGCCTGGACATTAGGTCGGGTTTAATCCCAAGATTAATTTGATACTTTACCGTACCCAGTTAGGTATTCCCATTAAGCAGTTAGCCAAGCTGAGGTGAAAGCCGTTAACCCTGTAATAGCCAACAGGACTACCAACTTTTCCACGGGAAAACGACAACTTGAGGGGTTTGGCTGCTAGGACACAGATAAACATACATGTTCTACTTAAGAATTTACAGCTCCCTGCCTTAGAGCTCTTAGGGAGACTTACATATATTGTTAGGGGGAGTGGTGGCTTTGCCATTAGTGGTAAAGGCAAAGTCGAACTGGTACTGTGATAACTGCCTTTCCACTCTGCAGTGGCAGACTGGGAGCCATTTTGTACTTTGTGACACACAGGGTGGTTCAATCAGTGCTGCAGCCCTGGATGGACACTTAGCCTTACACGCCATTGGTACCCTGGATACCATATACTAGGGACTTATAAGTCAGAACTTGCCAATTGATGATAGCCAATTGACACATACTTTATAATGGGTTAGAACACTGGCACGGGGGTGTGAGTAGCAGGTCTAAGTGCACTCTCAGTTGATAAACCAGCAGCCAGTAGTCCAAATGGGGTCAAAAATTAGGGGGGAACAAGCAAAACAAGCCTGTCTCCTTACATTAATAAAAAGAGGTGTGGGTGAATGTGGGAGTTTCAAGGCCCTTGTATGTGCTTCCAGTCACTAACTTGGTAGCCACATTCTGTTTAGATTCTAATTTAGCCCCCAATTACCTTTGTATCCAAATAATAACATTACCAAAGAACTGTGCATAACTAGTAGCACCTGGAGCTAGAAAGATTTAAATGTCCTCAGGTGTATGATAGATAAAGTCGTCTGCTCATTATATCATCTTTAGTATCACTTGGACTCTTCCTAATGTAGACACATTTGTTCTTTAGCTTTATCAGGGGTCTGAGTTGCTAATTCTGTAATACTCATCTCCTTGCAACCAGTAAATATATGTGATGTGATGGAATATGCGTATGGTATATTATATGGAACATACTCTCATTAGTTTGTCCCATTCATCACCAATCACCTCGATACTTGAAATCTGTAACTATTCAGATGCCTATAATTTAGTGTATCGCCCTGTTTGCAGCTGGGTGCAGATTTCTCACAAAAATGTGTTGCTTACAAAGAAATACATTTTTATGCAAACTAAAATTTCTTACCCTATGATTGTTCTGCAATTAAGCGTGTAATCTAAGCCACTTAGCACCAGAATCTTCACAATCTGTGCACATAAACACCATTCATTCATCGTCTCATACTCGGTGTTTTAGCAGGTTATAGTTTCACGCGCCATCTTGTCACGAGGTGTTCATTATCAGCGCTGCCCCTTATGAAATGGGTTTTAATAATAATGATGTCACCATCCCAGTGCATTGTCAAGATTTATAGCTGCAGGCACTTACAGAGAGAACATTGTCTGTCAATCACGTTTTTAGGTCAGAGACTCTTGAAATGTAATACACGTGGGAGAGTGTTACAAATCTGCAGTGGGGAACAATATAGACGTAAGCCCATTTCATAATTCTGGTGACAAAGAGAGCGAAATTTTCCATTTGAGATTCTGATGTTTCTAGAATGCATCAGTGGCGTCAGCAGTCACTTATTATCTGTAGTTCTCTGAAGTTTCTATCATATGTCTTCTCACGTTTAGTAATGTATACCTCGCACGTTGTAATAGGGCTAGTATGCTATTATCAATACAAAGCCTGTCAGATTCCTATTTGATAATATATTACTAGTCCAAAGCCGTCCTTTGCCTACTCCTGACATTTGATGGTGTTTATACGTCATTTGAAATAAGTTAAATACATAACAATATTGCCATGTCTTTATATAACACATACTGTCAAACCCCCCAAAAGGAACCCCCTCTACTTATTCAATTCTCTGCTGAGGCTTAGGATGGGGGAAAGTCACAGCAAAAGAAAATGCAACAAGGGTCCTAGCAGCCTGAATTCATTTTCACGTGTCCATGATAGCGTTGAAACTCTAAACACTTTATTGACATGGCTAAATGTTGCACATCTTGTTTATGCCATTATGGCAAACGTCTCCTTCACTCTCCGTCTCCTTTCCTCTTCACTTCCCTTCTAGACTTCACCTGAGCCGACTACCACCATGTATATCTCACCCATCCGGAGCTTATATGGTGATTTATTAGTAGCAGTAGTGTAGTGTCTATGGGTGCTGCTCCTGTGTGGAATTCATTTTGTTTCCTGGTGGACTAAAAGTGCCACCCGGTATTGGATTTTGTCACTTTTGTGGTACTTGATGTCGTTTTTCTGGTGGTGGAACACTGTCTCCATGGTTGCACTTAGGTAGACTCCATATACCAATGGCAGATGATTTACAAATGACACTAGTGGTCATTGTTGGATGCCACATATTACCTAGTGGCGTAAGAGTGCTCTCAGTGGTTAAGCATGTATCATTTTCTGGCGGAACCAATATAATACTGGTTGGCAAAGCAGTGACTTTTCAGATTAAGTGCTTATATGACTCCTGCGTGGTCCCCTATAACAATTCCCGGTGGATCAATAGTGCCACAGATGGTAGAGTGTGGACGATATTCTTTACTTACAGTGCTTCTGGAGTTGGCTGTTAGTTGCTTTTGGATTAACTCTACATGGTATCACTGGTGGCTTAAAAGTGCTTCTGGTGTTGAGCTACGGTCGCTTTTTAATAGACATTGTATAATACAACTGCTGTCTTAACAGTGCCATCAAGGTTTGGGCTCCTGGCCCTCTTGAGTTACTCCTTGTAATATCTAACTGATTGCTAAAAATGGAGAGGGTTGTTCCTGGGTGGACTCCATCCAGTAGCTTCTGAAGACTTCATCATGCCTATCGGTTTGGGGGTCTTTGTCACATTTAGGCATACTCATGTCATCTAACACTTGTGGACCCTCTGATTCTCATCAAGTGCAGTTTCTACCTTGACCTAGCCCACCATGACGATAGTAAGCATTTGCATGTGTAATGCATCTATTCTCACTCTCTCCGCATCAATTCATGCTAAGTGCAGTGACGCTATGTTTGGGACCATGGGTCTGAAAGTTACTGAACATTTCGCTTATGGGAAATACCACATCGCAACATCACTTTTCAAATATACACTCCAAAGAAGCACGCAGAAAAGAGAGGAAAATTGGAGAACTGTGTCCTCGGCAAATATTGCAATACAACACAATAAAAAATATTTTTTAAAAGGCTCGATGTTCCAAATATGGATTAATGTACTGCCTAAATCCTTTGCTTTTACAGACATATATGTGTTTTGTAGGTATGAATACCTACATCATTTATGTGCATGTAACCAAGGTTGCATCTCAACTTTGACTCTAAAATAGATCTCAAATTAAAGTGAAAGCTTGTACAGATCTGTGATTCCGGTTCCTGTGATGTCACCTCCTGTGACATCACTCTATGTAGCATCTTTGCGCTTGCAAATCACTCTCAACACTTGTTTTATTTGATGAGTTAAAGGAAGATCTGGTCCCCCTGTGCAGATGGTCATTAGACGGCTGCTGACTGCTGCCTTAATGTAGCATTGGCCCTGGAGGTGGATGTCTAATGGGATCCTGCATTTCTGGCCTGAGTCTGCCCTTTCAATTATGAACAAATATATACTCAATTCAGCAGCAACTTTCATAGCAACAGATTGAAGGTGGAGAGCAGAGGGTTCTTGCATAAATTAATGCCCGCAGTCAGTCGCTCGCCAGCCATAATCTCGAGTTCATAAATGTCCGCAGTCAGGCACATGCCTACAATAAGCATTTGCCTTTGCATGACAAATCTCCGAAACCTAAACAGGCGAGAAGGTATATCCGGACCATTTTGACGCTGTGAGTAAACATCCATCAAACACTGTTTGAGACTCACCAATAGGGCATATATCTTTAAAATCATACACGATTATCTGTAAGTGATACCCGTTGTGTTGTGTCACGATATTGGTCGCTGACACCACTATACCTTGCCACGTGGGGAGACCCACATAATAATGGAAGAGACACACTCTAGTTTAGTGTTCATGTGTCCCCGGCTGGAGTCTGCTCTAACTCCACCCTCGGCTCGAGGAGCATTTATTCACTTAGCCCACGTGACCACTGGATGATACCAGTGCACTCCAGCACCAGGGACCGCACTCGCAAACCCCCTGCCGGATGCAGACCTTGCTACATTCCGGGTCGCTCCAGTTACGTCAGTGGGGCGACACAACATTCCTTCCCAAAATAAATGCAAGAAACCCCACATACCAATTTAACATTCACTGTAACCAATAGGGTCCCATTCAACAGTCCAGTGTCCAGATGCATGTCAATAATGAACGCACAATCACATAACACATGTATGACATACCTGAGACTGACACCAGTTCCATTGACATCAGACGCCTACCCAGTTAATTACACCAAGTGATGCCTCAGTCGGGTAGACGGACTGGGATTGCTTTGGAGACCATACCTGGTGTAACTGGCTCGGTCGCCCAGGGGTGACGAAGGTCCTTCGGGACAACTCACCGCAGTCATTTCAGCCCTGTGCAAGGCTGCAGGACTAGAGGAGTCCCCTGCAGCCATTTCTTCGGGCCCTGATTGCTTCATGCACCAGAGCGATCCCAGAACGAGGTCACATCAAAGCTCCCTCTCCGACTGTCACAAGATTGATGAAATCTTTTAAATGCTGACACGTTACAGGTGATGACTTTGTGGCCTCTCCAGACAGTGATCCTGGTACCCTGAATAGCAACAATGGCCACGAATGCCGCTCGAATGGTAGCCTGAATTTACTCCCAGGACACCTGTCTTGGACCAACGCCTGGTCACCCAGCTGAAAGTCGGATTTCTTTGAACATCGCCGATGGCTCACCTGATATTTGGACTTTTTCCTCTGATCATCCACAGCAGAATCATTAATGGGCTCAGGCACACAGGTGGGATAGTGCAGGATTGTATCTTCCACCACTCGACCCATTGATAGGTGAATGGGAGCGCGGAGTCTGACATTAGTCTCCCAAGAATGAGTATATTGCAAATTCGATTGGTTGGTGACTGGCAGAGGCAATTCTGATCACTTTATATAGAGTCTGCATAAATTGTCAGACACCCCATTTGCCTGGGGCCACCTGGAGTAATCCGCTTGTGATTGATTTGCAGAGATTTCAGATAAGATGCCACTTATCCTTGGGGAGGTGGACCATTATCAGTTTGCAATTCTTTGACTAGTCCATGGGTGGTCATGATTTTCTTCAATTTGGGCAGTACCTCACTGGCACTCAGGGGCGAAATGACTTCCACCTCCGGATATTTGAAGTAGTCATCGATCATTACAAGGGTGTGTTGTGCATCCTGTAGGCTCCCAAACTCTAAGCTGGCGCAGACCCAGGACTGTTGAGGGCCCGGTTCAGTAACAACAGGGGAGGGAGTGTTGGCACTCCCGGCCGCCTGACACTAGGAGCACGACCAGACTAGCTCTTCTTCGACCCTTTCATCCATCAAAGGGAACCGCACCTTGTTCCGTAGTCAACTCTTCATCTTCACCATGCCCTGGTGTCCAGCATGAGCTAGGTGAATTAAGCAGTCTGTGAGACTGGCAGGTATGACCAGGCAAAGTACCCTTAATAGACATCCATTGATGTCAACACTCATCTCCTGGTGGACATGGAACAGACTCTCCAGGATTCTGTGGGCCCCAGGAGTTAGGGCCGTCCACTGCTTTTTTAGCTAATGCCATTGGTTGCTCTTCACGGCGTTCAGCACCTTCTGAAGGCATTCATCTCGACCAGTAGCCTGGCAGAGGTCTTCCAGAGAAAGGGGGATCGGGCAAGAACGCTTTGTTACGTATTGCACGTACTCCTCTGTTTCTTTTGCCTTCTCTTCTTCCTCCGGTGTGGCAGCTCGGGGATGGCATGACAGGTAGTCTGCAGGATTAAGTGATCCAGGTCGGTACTCTACCTGACAATGGTACTCCTGGAGTTGTAACATCCACTTCTCAATCCGGGGAGAAGGCTTGGCTGCTGTGCCGTTCAACAGAGGGATGAGTGGCTTGTGATCGATCGTCACCGTGAACGGCTTGCCATACACATACAGTTGAAAATGACGACAGCCCCAGCGAATCGCAATGGCTTCCTTTTCTATTTGAGAGTATCTCTGTTTGGTGTGGTCAATGTTCAGCTCGCAAACACCACGGGGACCCATTCCTCCTCCTTGGTGGACCGCTGCATCAGGACTGCTCCGAGCCCTTTTGGCCCTGCATCTACGGCAATGGCTATCTCCTTGTGGGAGTCAAGGTAGGCCAACATAGTGTTCATGGATAGGGCCTATTTGGTGGCTTGTAAAGCAGCTTCCTGGTCGGGGTCCCTAGACCACCGAACTGATGCCTTGGTCAATTCCCTCAGGGGCTGAGTCCGAGTGGTGAGGTCTTTTATGAATCGTCCACAATAATGGACCATCCCCAGAAAACTCCTCATCTCAGTTACCGTCGTCAGGGCCGGTGCTTCCTTGATGTCATGGACTTTCTCAGGGTCCAGGGTGACTCCGTCCGAAGAGAAAATTTATCTGAAGAAGTGTAGCTTCTGTGGCAGGAATGCACACTTGTTGCGATGGAGAGTTAACTCTGACTCCTTGATTCTTAATACCATTTGCAGCAGGACGTTGTGTTCTTGAACTGTCTTGGCATATATCAATATGTCGTCGCTGACATTGATAAGTCCAGTGAGATCGACCAAGAGTTCCTGAATGACGTTCTGAAACACTTCAGCGGCACTAGATATGCCGGAGCTCAGCCGCTTATACCTCCTCAACCCCACATGCGTGGAGAACGTTGTCACGTATCGGGATTCCTCATCCAACACAAACTGGTGGTACCCTGGTCTTAGGTCCAGTTTTGAGAACCAGCTCGCACCACTGAGCTCGCCTATCAAATCGTCAATGGTTGGTGTCAGATGTCCCTCTCGTTTTATGGCAATATTTGGCAAACGCATGTCCACACAGATCCTCACTTCCTCCGGCTGTTTGGGTGTCCGAGTGACCACGATGGGTGAAGCCCATTGGGTTGGCCCAGTCACTTTTTCAATTATTCCTGCTGCCTCCAGTTTCTCCAATTCGTTCTTAGGTGAAAAGTTATTTGCCGATGACGAACAGCGACAGGCTTCACCGAAGTGTCAATGTATAGGTGAATCTCCTTCCCTATCAGACATCCAATTCCTTCAAATACAGTTGGGAATTCACTGAGGATATTTGTGATCTCCTCATGATGTATCCCGAATGCAAACACCACTATCTGCAGTTCTTCTGCTGCTCTGCACCCCAGAAGCATTCCATGACCCTCCTTTGCCACATACACATAGGACTCTATTCGTTGTGAACCATAGGCAATGGTGGTTATGAACTGACCTTGCATGATCAGAGGTTGGTCTTGACCATAGGCATATACTTTTATCGCTGACGGGTGTAGTCTAGGGGCTGGTTTCAGGGTGTCGAATACTTCTGCAGACAATGTTGATTGTCGTCCCTGTGTCAACCAAGGCCCTGGTGACCTGACCTCTAACCTGTATTTTGCACTTGGGGAGACCCCACGGTGTCATGGCAGCAGACCCGATGGTGAACACAGAGTGCATGGTGTGTTCCTCTGCTGTGTCATCATCCATGTCACTGATGTTCTCTTGGATCTCCGGTATTGCGTTGACAGAGTTATGATGCCCTTTTCCTTTTCCTGATGAACATACCTTTACAAAGTGGTTGCGCTTGCCACACCCTGCACACTTCTTTTCTCGTGCCGGGCATTCTGATGGACAATGGGTGTTGCCCCACAGTATCCACAGGTGCATTGTCTTGCACCTTCTCACCGACTGGGCTTGTCAAGGGTGTTCATAGCCACTGCATTTACTGGTTCTGTCTTCACTGGATTCTGTAGGGCAGCTTCCATATGAGCAGCTCTGGCTCTGGAGAGCTCTTTGGTTCTGCCCAACGCGAGTATGTCCGCTAGGGATTTGCCCGATTCGTCCAGTATGCACTTCCTGAGTTTCGCTGACGCACACCCTTGAATGATCTGCCCTCTGATTTCTTCATTTTCATTGTTAAACCCACATGTACTGGGCAACTCTTTGAGGTGGGCATAGAAGACATCAGTTGATTAATCCGTGTGTTGCCTTGCCTATCAAAATATGAATAGCTCATAGTCCTAATTAGCCATTGCTTCAAAATGTGCTGTGAGGGCTGCTATGAGGGCGAGGTGTTTTTTCGGGTCTGGTGCATTGAGAGATTTGGATATTTTGTAAATCTCTCTTCCCCTTGGTGTAAGATCAGCGCTCATTTCTGTGCATTGTCAACTTTCGTTGCTTCAAAGAAAATAAATACTCTGTCCACCCATCCTTTCCATTTTGGGGCCTGCACTGACGGGGCACCTTCAATGATGAACGGCTCAATTGCTGGAATGTTTGCCATGACTTTGCAAAGTCTCTGTATGCAGCGCTGTACGCGGCTCTAGGGGACAGCTTCAGCCACTCTCCTGGCTTTGCTACCTGCCCCCACTCCTGGCAGTACAGGTAAAACAGCACACACCCTCCTTGCGCCTGGTGGCAAGTTTGCAGTACTTACGCCCGTCTGGGGGCACTGGAATTGTAATTCGCCTTCACCATGGGCATACCAAAGACCCCCGCACCCCCGCGTTGTGGGGGGGGACCTGGAGTGCAGGGGCCCCCTCAGCTCACACAGCATTACACTCGATGACAACTGGGTTGTGACATCCGTCTGGGACGTAGTTTCAAAGTTACGATTGTTGGCGTTGTGGCTTCGTCTCAAATTAAATGTTGCATGCGTACTGGCTACATGGTGCATGGCTGAGTGGTCTTCAGCCTCAGGGTGGGGCAGGATTCAGTGGTATTGTCATGCACAATCGAAACTGCACGTGAGGCGGCTGGTGGGTCTGAGGCACTGAGACAGACCGTGAGCTCATAATTGAATAATGAATTGCTAGCTGCGATCTTCTGTTGCCTTCTTGTACCTGCCACCAGGTTAGTCACAGTCTCGGAGACATGGCCCCGGAGCCCCCACGCTCCAGCCTCCAGGTGCCCCCTCAGCGCAGTAGTGGACACAGTAAGTACTACACTCATTAAAGTCCCGCTTGCCACCTTGCCTGAGAGGATACCAAATGTCAGCCCTGCATACTGCTCCTACCTACCCGTATTTGACACCAAGGCATGGAAGCTCTGTATAGATTGGTAGTGGATTTGGAGTGGAACTCCTAGGGATCTTAAGACAAGGCTCTGAAATTAATAGTGTTTACGGGTACAGGTAATGAGTGCTTGAAATGAGCTGGAAACATGGAAGGAGTTACAGGAGTGGTTTTGATATGAGCAATTGCAAATCGGGTTCTAAGAATCCAACAAATGCTCCTGTAATTTGAGCAGAAAGGGTGTTGTAACTGGTTTAAGTTCAAGACAAGAAGAGCTATTTATTATGGTATGGGTTCTTTAAAGGTCAATGTTCCTCTGCTATTTCATGCTCTTTGAACAATGTTTTTTGTATTTAGTTGGTCCCCAGTTCCATAAGGCCCTTTCTGCTAACTGCGTCAGGAACTGCATATTACTCGTTCAGATTTTTTTTTGCCAAAAGGAATAAATGTACCGAAAATGCCTTTGAAGTATTCATGAATGAAAAGGAGTGTGCTTCCTTAATCGAATGATCCTCGAGCTTCCACTGTGCAAAGAACTGAGGCAATGTTTATGGAAAAATTATCACGTAAGGGTATTTTATAAACATGTCAAATTGTCACATTGACCATTATTTCCCTTTGCAGAGACCAATGCCTACATGCATGGGCAATGGATCATGTAAACGTCAGATTTTCTCATTACCCACTATTTCCTCTTGGCAGAGAACAATGCATATATACATGCATGGAGAACTGATCATGTAAACATGTCAGATTGTCACATTCCTACTATGTGCTCTTTGATTAGACTAATGCCTACATGCATGAGGATTCAATCATATATTTGTATTCCACTAACACATCAGACTATCAAATTGCCTGCTACTTTCCTCTTTGCATATAGCAATACCTACGTGGTTGTATGACAGAACAACTAAAGTAAAGACATTGAATGACTTTAAAACGCATTTTTTATCCCCCTCTTTTGTTTGCACTCCAGTGGCGTAACAATAGCAACAACAACTGCAGTGCATTGGGTCCCGAGGTCCAGGGGGCCCCCTCCGGCACTGTGAACGATCAGGCCTGAGAACTCCTGAATGGGTCAGGAGCATGGGGGGGGGGGGAGGCTCCATACACTTATACACTTTGCGGGGGGGGGGGCTCAAGTTTCGTTACGCCACTGGCCTTCACCGGGGTCAGGGGAGGACCTCTGTGCCAGTTCAGTTCCTGTAGCCCTTCCCCACCAACTGCCTCTGTATTGCAGGTGCTTTATTTTTTACTGTTGCCAACCAGCCTGCTCATTTCCTGGGCTGCACTTCCGCTTTGCCGTGAGGGGTGGCCACTGAGGGAATCTGTGGTAGATCTGGACCCCTCCTTCCAGCACTCTGATCGGTGGGCGAGGCACAGACGCCGGGCACGAGGGGCGCGGCTGCTACGTAATGACGGGCACAGCGGGGAACACGAGACACCTGCTCAGCGCCAATGTTGATGGCTGACACGTGTTCAAGTGTCCCGGGCTGGAGTCTCCTTTAACTCCACTCTCGCCTCGGGGACCATTTATTCACTTACCCCAAGTTATGACTGAATGATACCAGTGCTCTCCAGCACCATGGACCGCACACGCAAACCCCCTGCCGGATGCGGCCCTTGCTACATTCTGGGTCGCTCCAGTTACGTCATTTAATTTTGATATTGTGTATTCCAACGTCTCCCTCTGTGGGTTATGGGGAGCCCTGTGATGCTGGTTTTATAATTTTAGCTTTTGGTCTGTACATCACTCACATTTCTCACTAGTGAAGGTTAACCCTCTGAGATGTATTGGAGCTTTTGTTTAGGGCTTCAATAGAAATATATGATAAAAATAAGAAATTAAATGTACGAACATGTATCAAGCTTGGTGACTAGAGAGTATGTTCCCCACTTGAATACCCTTATATTAAACTTTTGTAAACGTTCTTTTTTTTGCTAATGCATTTCTCTCACTTCTGTATAGCTCAGCGAGTTGAGCACCCATGTGCCTCCTGTAGTCAGTTTTGAAATCCAGCATGGCCGAGCCTCTCTTTCATCCTTTCGATATAGATTTATAGAACTGGCTAATAGTACAGCCTCTAGTTACAGTAATTACAGGAGGAATCTGACATCGGTCATCATGGGATCACTGTGCATGCTGGTATGAAGGATTGGGTTAAACATCGAGGCTGGAAACTGGACGAAGGGGATTATTTCCGTGTCAAAGGTGAAAATGCGTGCCGTGGAAATACGGTAATAAATGAGGTGCGCTAGACCTCTGTAAAAAGAACGCTTTACAAAACACCAAACACATAAATAATACAATAATAAGTGGTGCACCCAGCCAAATTAGGGGCTGGAGGTAGCTTGGGGGATGGGGAAGTTCAGTGTCTCGAAGATCATCGTGGATATTTGAAAAGCAAAACGGCCACATTTCGATTAATATTACTGTTTGTCCAATGTGTAACACATCTCTAGTTTCAGAAACTATTTTAATACACGAATATGTAAAAAGGAATTGATGGCAAAAATTAAACGATTCGTGGCAAAACGAATCCATACGGTAATCATTTACACGTGCGGACCTTAGCTTTGCAGTGTTACTTCGTACATGAATGGCAATAAATACAAATATAACTAAAAAACGGACTCCTTTCGATTTGATTGCTGTGACTTAGAATGCCGCCTACATTTGGAAAACAGCACCGGACTTGCATTTTGTTTACTCTGCATACTCCACTATTACAAGCTTTGCTTCCATCTAGTGGCTGACTGAGGCGTTGCAACTATTTACTTATAGTATTTCACTCAAAAATAAGTACGGACATCGCATCAAGCTACGTGTACCAATCCCAAGTACACTGAAAAGATAATTAAGTGAACACATATGAAGCAAATGTTGGGAAATGGTAGTAATTACGAAACCGCTAATCACTTCACAGACAAAAGAATTCGCCTCCATGCAAATTTAGTGGAGTCAAACTCCACATATGGAAAAGGACCCAATTCTACACCTTGAGACGGATCCAATTCACAAAATGCCTTGAATGCTCGTGACAAATGGCACATAATAAAGCACACTGAGAAGTTTCCCATCCACGGAATTCAGAGAAAAATGATTGGCCAATGCCAATTTAAACCTCGTTGCGCCGGTGAAATTTAAACTGAATTGAATCATAATTTTAAAGAGTGGTGATGGATCTCACTCCAAGGGTGTGAGGAATTTTATTGGCAAATGGTGGTTTTCAACGCCTAATGGGAAAGGAACATTGGTCAAAACTGGAGAGTATTTAAATACAGCTTTAAAAAGCAGCTGTCCTAGGTCCCTGTGGGATTTTAGAGTTAATATGTGGAAATGGTACATATAAAGACTTTGAGCAAATGCATCAATCGAAAGTGGATAAGATGGCATCAGAGTGCTCAGATCAGGAGGCAAATATAGAGACCATGCAAAGGATTTACAGTCCTTCATGGAAGCCCTCAGTTATTTTGGTAAAAATGTGTTAAAGCCTTGCAGAGTCAAATGTGTGCCAAGAGTGTAGAGCAAGGCATTGGTTTCAGGTAAAGTGGATTTCAGGAAACCCTAATATCACATTACTTCAAATAAGTATCACTGGGGATAGTACCCTTTTCTGGGACAGTATCAAGATTTATCGAAAGGAATGCAACACAGAGCGGATTGTATGCATATCGTGGACAGTGCCACCATTTCTCAGCAGGGCTTCCAACATTTCCAGAATCCCTCTTCGTGCAAATTTAGTTTAGTCAAATTCCACATACTGATAAGGATCCTCATTTGAACACACCAGCCCAACCAACTAAAATTACCAGAATTTAGATAACACACTTTAGCACCATATTTCTTACCTTGCTCTGAGTAAACCACTGCTTTTCAATCAAAGCATCATGTGTTCGCTGTGATCCTTCTTAGTAAGGCTGCAATGTTTTCATTGGACAGTGCTACAATTTCTAAGCAAAACCGGTTTTCTGTTCATGAATATTTGCAACAACTCTTAGAGGAGCTGGTTTACATTTAATAGGACCGGACCAACATTTCTTAGCCGAGCTGCTACACTTTTAATAGACTTTACCAGCCCTTCTCAGCAAGGCTGCCATACCTTTAATCGGGCATGACCAAAAGTCTCAGCAGGGTTGCTAACAATTTAATGAACTGATCTAGCATACAAACAACAGGACTATTTTGACACTTCTTACAGAGGTTACGTACCTTTAATGTTACAGAAGAAACAGGTCTCAGCTGGGCCGGTATAGCAATAATGAGACAGCCCAAACCAACACTTCAAAGCAGAGTGGCATCATTTTTTATGGACATACCCACCACGTGACCACGGTTGTTACATTTTCTGTGGGCACTATCAGCACCTCGCGGTATGTCTGTAGTAAATTATTGAATACTTTCAATACTTCTCAGCAAGCGTGTTTTATTTTTAATGGTCATTCCCAACACTTATCCTTAGTCTTTAATGAGCCAATACCTAGAGCAGGTAAGCTGTGTTACGTTATTATTGGCATTTGCGCCACTGGTATGGCATTGCAGCACCTTTCGGTACCTGTGGGTGACTTTTCAAGTGGATTCTTCATAGATAATTCTCTTTATTGGATATGGGCTCTCAGAAGAGTAGAAATGTATCTCTGTTAAGGGGTTGTGTCAACTTTAATGAGCTGTGAGTACAATTTCAAGGGATTTGGTTATCAGAGGGCTCTAACAAATGTCTCATGCATCCTATCCATGGTTACATGGCCCATTATCCCCAGATGCATATGTAAGCAAGGCAACAGGGTGCTAGCAAGTGAGTGCAATAAAAGGCAGTTAATTGCAAAGGAGGGCTGTAATGGAAGTACGGACAAGGCTCGGTCTGAACATTTTCTGTTGAATGGTAGTATGAGGTGTATCTTGATGGGCAAGACTCTTATGAGCATGGCGATACCCTATGGAATATCTATGTTGAGTTGGATGTGTGTACAATGTCCTGTTTAACAAGTGTTGTTGGTTATTATGTATATGACGCATGATCAGACAAACTTGTTGCTGTCACCAAGGTGATACCCATCATTAGGGCATAGCTTCACTCTGGTAGATTTGACTGCAGTGTTCGGTCTAAGATGCAGTGTAGAATGCAGTGCATACAACAAAAAGGTGTCTAATGCATTGTGGTTAGAATCCAAACTGAACTGAATAATATGTTACTGGCCCTTTTACTTGAGGCCACGGCAGATAGAAGTCATCAAAGGTGCTACTGTCCGCTCGCGAACGACTGCTGCTGCTGTCCTGAAGTAGGGTTTATCACATCAACCACTCGCGTTTTGTGGCGACCAGATGACACCCAGAGCCTCAAGTGCCTTCGTAGGCTCCAAAATAGCTGGTACGATAAAAGTGTTTTATGGAGGCACATAGGAGACAATAAGCATGCGAAGGTGTCGAAGGGGAATATTGAGACAAAAAAAAGGAGTAGGAATTATACGTCCTTTACTGAAAAGAATTAAGAATATGCACATAAGCCGCACCCAAGAAGACTAAAGTATTTTAGATGCGGCCCCATTAAAAGCGCATGGCATGACTGGTGGTTCCCAGGAGCAGTCCAGCACTGTTCACGCAGAAGAATCCCAGTTTCTTCCTAATCGTGTCCCCAAAGCTAAGCTGTTATTTCACTCTATATTCAAGTCTACAAACAGACAATATGCCACAATAGGTCAGTTTCCGGAAGGCCCTAGTATGTAAGATTCCGTAACCAGACCAGATGTTCAAGATGACCCAGTATTTTAAGAAAACAGACCAAGGCTGTATTCAACGAGGCTTCTAGGTTACTATGGGATTGGCAGAGGAAGAAGAGATGATTAAAGGCGAATCCAGGTAGCAGCCGCGGTGCGTCCATTGGGGCGTAGGGGCGTAGCCCCACCAGCCAGCCCTGCTTGGACCCGCGGCTGAGAACAGCAGACTTTCAGCAAAACACACCTACTGAATGCGCAGCAAGAGCTTGGACCCGCGGCTGAGAACAACTGACAATTATGTCAGTCAGCATGACGTCAGACCACCCGTGGGCGGTCCGGCGTCATGTTGACTGACATGCAGTCAGACCGTCACCAGGGGCATGGAGCAGCACAATGCACAAGTGCGCATGAGTGGGGACGGAGGACGAATTTTCGCACCGTGCCCAGTCATGCGCACTTGTGTTTGCAGTTCTGGCGCATGCCCATTAGGAGAGCGAGGGTTGAGCAAAGGCTCAAACCTCGGTCTCCTAATGGGCAGGCGGGCGGAGTGTAAAACGTGCCCCCAGCCAATCCTGGCGCTGCCAGCAGCGCCAGGATTGGCTGAGAGGGTTTTGCACGCCCACTTGCAAGCAGTCTGTTCCCGAGTGTAGGCGCCATTGCGCCAACGGACCCGTCACCCGAGGCAGCGGACCGACCTGCTCAGGACAGGTAGGATTTCTTAATTTTATTTCAAAACTCCCCCCCCCCCACCTCCGCGATACACTCCCCCCCTCCCCCCCGCGACACCCCACAAGCCGCAACTGCCTAATGCATTCTTGGAGTTACAGTCCGGATTTACTTTAATTGACGAAATGAGATGTGCACAACTGATGGCTGTGATTTGGGGGTGAAAAGTTCATGACTAGGGACAGTGTCCGTGATGACGTAGAGTGAGGTTGTCTCCCTGACTGTCATATTCCAGGGGTCGTCACATCTCTGTCATTCAGAGACGTCACCGCTTGGGCTGCCACCAGTCTCTGCTCTCTCTCACTAGAGCTTGTATTTTTGCTCTATGCTGAATCTTGGTGCCTTACGTGCACACCCGAAGACTGTCGCTGCTCCTGTCTGTCCACCCGCAAGTGCCGTCACTAGTTGGTGCGCTCTCAGTTCTTTCAGGGGTGTCTGCTCTGACTCGACTCAAACCACAGTCACTCTTCTGCCCACAAAATGGAAATTGCCCTCTTTCTACTTGCACTCATGGGCTCTTTGTACCGCCTTCCCACCCCAGGGCAGTCACCGGCTGCCTCTACGGTCTCCTCACACTCAGGGTTGTCAGTGCTGTTCGTTTACATCCAAAGCTGCGTGTGTCTTCCGCTGACACTCACTGTTAAGTTTAGTCACTGCATTCTGCTCACTGCGGGGTTCTGCCGGTATTGTACGTGTCGTTGACTCTATGCTTTTCTTACCTCGGATTGGTCACTACTGTCAGTTCGCACGTGGGCAGTGGCTGCTGTCTTTCACACTCAGGTGGTAGAGTCGTGTTGTATAGCAGCATTTATATAGCGCTTACTACCCTTATATAGGTCACTGAAACGCTTCCCTACATGGGTTGCATGCTACGCAGTGCAGGTTGTGTGGTTGAAAGGCTTTTGTCTATGTCGTAACTTTTCCCCCTTTACCCCTGCTTCTTTTCTGATTTTCCTTCCTTAATTGCCCCCCTCCCCTTTTTACCCGTCCCATGGTTCGGCCCTTCTGACTAGAGTAGAATGTTCCAGAATGTCCTCAGTCGGGACATGAAATAAAGAGGATTGCTTTTCTTTCTTTAACATTCCAGTGGCTGCTTTACAACAGTTTTGATCCTATGTGGTTAGTGTTTCCATGTTGTGATGCAGTTAATGTGGGAGCGGATGTGGACTAACCGGCCAGAGCTGCTGACTTTGGAGCCAGGGAGCCAGGTTCAAGTCTCAATGTTGGCTCAACATCCTGTGATTCTGGGCAAATCACTCAATCTCCCTGTGCCTACTTAAAATGAATGTGTCCTTGTGTAACATAACTGGTGCTCATGCACAAACCCCAATATTTGTTGACACATTTTATCGTCACTGCTTGACTTTCATCAAATCTTCATTGAAAGCATACAAATGTGTAGAGCCTTCGGTTATTTGGTGTACGTGTGGCAGACATCACAGTCAGAAGGCACATGCATCAAGTACACCACAAGGCATTGATTGGTCTCACTAATGGGGAAGTGGTCCATATAGTCATATAGCATCTTCTCCCTAGTTTTCATTCATTGCGGACACTGTGGCATTGCTGTTATCTGCCTTCGAACGCATCTATTCATTTTTGTGCTTTTTGTTGACTGCAGAGGGATGGGATTTCTTTCACCAGAAGTCACAGGTTCAATGCAGAGGCGGTTGTTACATGTTAAGATTTGGGGAATTCACTGCTAGGGGCTTTCATAGGTTTCCATTTCAAGCACTCACCTTAATGCTGCTTACATTCCCTCCGCTCTACGCTGTAATCTCCGGATTTTTTTAAAAGAAGTAAATTGTCTTTCAAAACTAGCGTGCGTGCTCCATAGATAGCAATATTATTCCATGTATGTTAAAGAAGAGTCGGTAAAAACACTGTACGGGAAATGCTGTAGATGAAAACGTTCCCCGCGCTTCCCATACGCATGCAACTTTCTGCATTCCTGGAATGGTAAAGAGGTTGGCAGATGTTGGCCTGCAGCAGCTCCAAGAGTTAACACTACGGCCCACTTTTGCATAGTTTTGCACGAGCGCCCACAGGGCTTTAAAGCATATAGTCGACGACAGCGCCCGTTTGCACTGCTTTTCTTCAAAGAACGCCTACGCAAAACCTTAGTACATTTGGGCCCAGGAGAGAGAGAGTGTAGTCTTACGGGTGTGTACTGTTTATTTTTTTATATTCATTCTTTATAGGAAGCCGCTACCGAGTAGTAGGATGAGATTAGAGTTCTAGGCAAGGGTGTCCAAAGTGGTTTCAGGAGGGACGTTTCAGCGTGATTTTTCAGAATAACCCATGAACATGTTGATCAAGTCCACTGAGGTTCGTTGTATGCAGATGCGTGTTAAGTTGGGCAGCCCTGATGCAGAGCAGCAGTTACAAGCATCATTTTCATGGAGAGCAGCGAGTGAGCTGGATGGGCCTCCGAGTGGTGGGGCAGCCGTGCCTGGGACGCACTGAGTGCTGAGAAATACCCTTGTCCATGACAGTTCAAAGTTCGCGTGCATGTGATCTACTGTGCGTGTAGTTGGAGACGGCTCATATAGGTGTAAAGGTGATGCGCTGAGATAGCGAGAGCAGTGGAGGCCACCTCGGTCACTCAACATATCTCAAATGTTCAGGTACCTGGGGTGTCTTATCTAGGGACTGCCCACACTGCTCTTAAGCAACGGTTTACAATGGGAATGGTTGCTTGGTTCATGGACATCTTAAGGGATTTGGCGGCCTTGTGTCAAACGTATTTTACTCTTAGAGCTGAGATTTCCATGAGTCTTATAGTCTGAATTCAGCACCTGAGCATAATAGGACAGAAATAATGAAGCTCTGTGGTTATACTGAATAAGCAGCTACCTATGTTATGCCATCTATTAATGTAATAACTGCACTTTCACAATTGCTTTACTAACCTTCCTGCTTTCTCAAATTTGCTTGAAAATGCACGATTTTTCTTCTTTTTTTTCAAAATTTTCTGGGGGGGGGGGGGGGGTAGCCCCCCCAAACCCCCCTTTTGGGGTTCGGGCTCGCTCGCTGTGCTCGCTACGGTGCTGTATGCTAATTCGTTTGCGCCCCTCCACTTTAAAATCTCACACACCGCCCCTGCCAGGTAGAGCAGGAAGGGATCTTAGGTAATGGATAACAAAAAACAGTTTGTCTCGAGTAATGCCGGTGCCCATAAAACACCGAGCAGCTCAGGAGTCCAGTTGGACATTCTGAGACCTTCCCAGTCTGATTGTAATAATTAGGGCTGACCACCTGCGATGATTGGATGCATGCTAGTTCCATTAAAATCTGATTGCGCTCTATTGATTTGGCTTTCATGTCCTTTCTTTATGTAATTTATGTGCGACAAGAATAATATTTTCCTTATGATTGGTACTGTTTTTGCTGGTTACATTACCACTGTAATGTTAATTATATTTACTTATTAATTCCGCTAAATCTCCGGATTTTTTTAAAAGAAGTAAATTGTCTTTCAAAACTAGCGTGCGTGCTCCATAGATAGCAATATTATTCCATGTATGTTAAAGAAGAGTCGGTAAAAACACTGTACGGGGAATGCTGTAGATGAAAACGTTCCCCGCGCTTCCCATACGCATGCAACTTTCTGCATTCCTGGAATGGTAAAGAGGTTGGCAGATGTTGGCCTGCAGCAGCTCCAAGAGTTAACACTACGGCCCACTTTTGCATAGTTTTGCACGAGCGCCCACAGGGCTTTAAAGCATATAGTCGACGACAGCGCCCGTTTGCACTGCTTTTCTTCAAAGAACGCCTACGCAAAACCTTAGTACATTTGGGCCCAGGAGAGAGAGAGTGTAGTCTTACGGGTGTGTACTGTTTATTTTTTTATATTCATTCTTTATAGGAAGCCGCTACCGAGTAGTAGGATGAGATTAGAGTTCTAGGCAAGGGTGTCCAAAGTGGTTTCAGGAGGGACGTTTCAGCGTGATTTTTCAGAATAACCCATGAACATGTTGATCAAGTCCACTGAGGTTCGTTGTATGCAGATGCGTGTTAAGTTGGGCAGCCCTGATGCAGAGCAGCAGTTACAAGCATCATTTTCATGGAGAGCAGCGAGTGAGCTGGATGGGCCTCCGAGTGGTGGGGCAGCCGTGCCTGGGACGCACTGAGTGCTGAGAAATACCCTTGTCCATGACAGTTCAAAGTTCGCGTGCATGTGATCTACTGTGCGTGTAGTTGGAGACGGCTCATTTGGGTGTAAAGGTGATGCGCTGAGATAGCGAGAGCAGTGGAGGCCAACTCGGTCACTCAACATATCTCAAATGTTCAGGTACCTGGGGTGTCTTATCTAGGGACTGCCCACACTGCTCTTAAGCAACGGTTTACAATGGGAATGGTTGCTTGGTTCATGGACATCTTAAGGGATTTGGCGGCCTTGTGTCAAACGTATTTTACTCTTAGAGCTGAGATTTCCATGAGTCTTATAGTCTGAATTCAGCACCTGAGCATAATAGGACAGAAATAATGAAGCTCTGTGGTTATACTGAATAAGCAGCTACCTATGTTATGCCATCTATTAATGTAATAACTGCACTTTCACAATTGCTTTACTAACCTTCCTGCTTTCTCAAATTTGCTTGAAAATGCACGATTTTTCTTCTTTTTTTTCAAAATTTTCTGGGGGGGGGGGGGGGGGGTAGCCCCCCCAAACCCCCCTTTTGGGGTTCGGGCTTGCTCGCTGTGCTCGCTACGGTGCTGTATGCTAATTCGTTTGCGCCCCTCCACTTTAAAATCTCACACACCGCCCCTGCCAGGTAGAGCAGGAAGGGATCTTAGGTAATGGATAACAAAAAACAGTTTGTCTCGAGTAATGCCGGTGCCCATAAAACACCGAGCAGCTCAGGAGTCCAGTTGGACATTCTGAGACCTTCCCAGTCTGATTGTAATAATTAGGGCTGACCACCTGCGATGAGATTGGATGCATGCTAGTTCCATTAAAATCTGATTGCGCTCTATCGATTTGGCTTTCATGTCCTTTCTTTATGTAATTTATGTGCGACAAGAATAATATTTTCCTTATGATTGGTACTGTTTTTGCTGGTTACATTACCACTGTAATGTTAATTATATTTACTTATTAATTCTAATTCTTTGAAAAGACCAAGTGAGTGCATTTGGTGGAACAGTTAGCAGCAGGAGTTTCTGAATGTATTTTGCCCTCTACTGATCCTGAATACAGACAATTCTTGGAAGAAAGGAAGAGTCATCATTTTGCGGTGGAAAATGTGTCCAGCACTAGAATAATTTGTCCCTCAAATGTGAGAATTCTACAGGCAGGTGGAATGTCTCATTGAGGAATGTTTGAAGGTTAGATTCAGTTTGGTTTGGGACTGGTGAGTATGAGGGGCTTTTCATGTGAGCGGTAGAAGTGTGTTTCGAGTACAGTGTTGATGTTGTCTTAATATTGATGATACTGGTATTATTTATGACTATTGTTGACCAAGGTTGACACTTTCTGTAATCTATCTGTGGATTTTGGTTTTGATGGACTCGTGAGTCAGGAATACTGTCTGTGACGGAATAAGTTGTGGTTTGCCAGGTTTCTTTAATAGTCAAGGTGTGAGAATGTACTAATCTGGAACAGACTGGTGATAGTAGTTTATTTGCGTAAAAGGTAAAACTATTTCAGGTCCTTAGTGGGGTGTCAGTGGCTGACCCCTAGCTCTTGGTGTGTTTGTATAGCACTTTTAAGATTTAGCATACTTGTGGCGAGTTTGAATTTGCACCCATTTCCTGGTGATCAAAGACACAGTTGTTAATTTCTTTTTTAGTCTATATCATATTTAAAATGCATTGTTTTCTATTTCCATTCGTTGACATTTGTTTTGCATTTGTATGAATTTTGTTTGAATTTGTGATTTTACCAGTGTGTATGAAGTCTGGTAAGTCTGGAAAGTCACTCAATGAGACGCCATCTCCGACAATCGGTGATTAGTGATTCATTTCCACAATTTGCAGCTACCCTAGGAGTACAAGTACGTAGTCTGAGATTATGGCGGTGCATGAGGGGGAGAAGGACTGCATGCTTTGTGTAGACCTGAGTGAACCATTTGTGGAAGATTTAATAAATGGTCATCCAGAGTCCTTCCTAGTTGATTCTAGTGCTACATACATGGTCCACAGCTGGATAGGTAGAAGCTCCTGACCTACACCTCTAGTGAAAGGTCCAAGCTGTAGGCATTGGAAATAAACAAGAGGTTCATCAAATTTCAACTTCTGTTCCAGTGAAGATAGGTTCAGTTACAAACAAGCATGAATTTATGATTACCAAAACCAGTCTTGTGAACCAGTCTCGGTTGAGATTTACTTTACAGACTGAATTGTGTAAGTTATTGTACACAAAATGGTGCTCATATTCAGACAAATGAACCTGATCATGTATTTAATTTGAAAGCGGAATCAGCAAAAGTCAAGTCTTTTCTAGTTCTCGTAGAAGAGTTCATACTTCCAGATTTTAGACAAACTGTGAAAAGGCAGGTTTGAGATTTAACAGGTAAAGACATCAGACTTATTAAAAGTGACGGGCCAATGCATATTACATTAACTGGAAGCAGCCAATCCATGTATACAAGAGTACAGACTTTTTTTGTAAAGTTCAGAAAGGGATTACCTTATTGATTGAGAAAATGGTGAAACACAGTATTCTAAAGAAAATGATGGGGAGGCCATATAGCACCCCTGTAATAGGGATTTGCAAGGGTAATGGAAATCGGAGAATAGTACAAGATTTATGGGCGAGTAATGATATATTGATCCTATATTATTAAGTGGTTCTAAATCCAGCAGTGATAATGGTGCAACATAGTATTCTAAAAAACAAAATTATGGGAGGCCATATAGCACCCCTGTAATAGGGATTTGAAAGGGTAATGGAAATCGGAGAATAGTACAAGATTTATGGGTGATTAATGATATATTGATCCTATATTATCAAGTGGTCCCAAATCCAGTAGTGATATTGTTTCAAATTCCAGCAAATGCAGGATGGGTCTCGGAGATGGATTTATATTCAGCATAGTCCTCTTCATGAGGACAGCCAACATCTTTTTGCCTTCCTATTCAAAATAACATACTCGTATAGTAAAGATTACCTCAAGGTCACAAAGAGTCACCCTCCATCTTTTGACAAGATCGCAAGAAAGATCTAGAAGCACTGAGACCACCCTGTGAGTCAGTCTTGCTCCAACATATAGATGATCATATGACTGACACAAAACAAGAGAAGATTGTAAATTGCAAACCGTTAAATTCCCAATTCATTTTATTAAAAAGGGACTTAAGGTTTCGGCACAAAAAGCACAGTACTTTCAGACAGAGGTTTCCCAATTGGGACAGTAGGGTAAAAAAAGAGTGAGAAAGCGGTCAAAATAGAGCATCTCTGAAATTATGAGGATGAGTCCACCCCATACACAGAAACATGAGTGCTCTTGGAATGTCGGGCTACCGTTGTCAGTGATTTCCACATTTTTCTCAAATTTTTAAGCCATTGTAGAGACTGAGATGTAGGGACCTAATACAGTGCTCTAGGATGGGGAATGCTTGAAAGCCTTCCTGGAGCTGCGACACTCAAGGCCTGATTCACAAAGTTAAAATTACACTTCTATGTAAATGTACTACTTTTCAATATTCAGAAAATATGTACATATCTTTACAACTCTGCCCTTCCTAAACTTATGTGTATGGATTTCTATGTCAGTCAGAAGATGTACTTTCAATCCGGCTACTCTTTTGCCACTTCCAAACGTAGACAAATATATCGACAATGATGATAAAAACATGATTGTCTGGTAGTCACGGAATTGTGCACAAAATGGAGCCCTTATATACAAGAGATACTACTGAATCAAGCTGATTTGGTTCTATCTCATGATGGCTCTTATTTATGAGACACTGAAGGAAATCTGTGTGCATTTCCTGATTGCACATTAATGTACATTATTGAAGCTTTTCTACTTCTGCAATGTATTTTTTGCCCTGGTTGTCGAACTGATTGCTCTTACTATAGCCTGCTCTATTGCTTATGTACAGTGTAACAATTTACAATGATAGTCAGTATACTTTTGGAATTGTGAACGGTTTTGGACAATGGTGGTCATAGCATGTTTTCATGACTTCTACTGGGACACCATTTCGAAATGGACCACATAGTCTTGGTTTATTGAATTCTTTGTGATTGACACCTAAAATTACAGTTGTGAAATGTGCAGCACATGAATGTGGTAGTGCTGTCACTAAAGGAAGTAATTATTACTACGCAACACTGGGCACTGCATTGCTAATTCAAGTTATCAATAACCTGCACCTGTTCTTGTGTGTAAATACATACATTGGATAGTTTGAGGGGAAGCAATGTCAGATGCGGGAAACAAAGAGTGGAAAAATTTTGGATGTAAACAAGGACAGGATGGCTTCTGTAAAAACAATGATGAAAGTTTTGTCTTGTCAAATTCACAGATCACAAATGGAGGGATATCATTCATGGACATACACATGAGGGAAGAGACGGAATGAATAATACATTTAATATCTACTGGTTCAACCCTCAATTTAGGAATAGTACAGAAAGTCTTTGTCAGAGGTGTAGAGTGTCAGCAAAATTCTGATGGAAAGAAAACTCATGTAATCATGATCCATCGGGGAAAGAAGCATGGTCCTTTGGATCGCAGGCCAAATGTTTGGAAATGCCACCAGGTGATAATCTAACATACATCTTATTAGTGGTGTACATATTTTCAGAGTGGGTTGAAGCATAACCAACATGGATAGGCATTGATTAAAAGATTCACTGCAGATACCACTCACAATCATCGGTTGTTGTTGAGAGACTGAATGGTGTGATCAAGAACAAGCTGGTAACAGTGTGTGCATCTACTTCTCTGAAATGGCCAGATGCACTCCTTCCGGTGTTGTTAAATATGAGATGTACTCCGAACAAAAAGACTGTTCTAATCTCCAATGAAGTACTGAAGTGTAGACCAATGTGCATCACTGGTATCCCATCTGCAGCCACGTTCAGTATTACTGATGACTTGATCCTGGATTATTGCAAGTGTTTGGCTGAGACAGTGGGCTTTAGCTCTCACCAGGTACAGTGTGCCACCCCCTCTGTGAACGCAGCTGTATGTCATGAAATACAACCAGGAGAGTGGATTCTACTAAAAAAGCATGTGAGAAGAGAATGTCTACAACTGGGATGAAAGGGGCTAATC
Organism: Triturus cristatus; assembly: GCF_964204655.1. Classification (NCBI taxonomy): domain Eukaryota; kingdom Metazoa; phylum Chordata; class Amphibia; order Caudata; family Salamandridae; genus Triturus; species Triturus cristatus. Next base: position 149,932,403 of record NC_140592.1, read on the forward strand.
AGTTTATCCTTGTCACGAACATTGTTGTAAAGTGCAAGGGACTGCCTTTTTGGATTTGTGTCTCACACATCCACAGTGTGAGGGACCAGAAAAATTGCTATCTTGAGTTGTTGAGTCAGGGAGCCAGACATGGATATAGAGGGAGGGGTGACAGACAAGACACATGCAAGTAGTACAAACCAAAGTGAAAACAAAAGTTCAAGAGCAAACAAAGAAAAAACAACAGAAAACAGTGAAAAACAAAGTTCAAAAGCTCAATTGCAGAAATTCAAACTCAAAGAAAACAAGTTAAAGCTGAAGATGAGGTTTGCATAGAATTGTTGCACAAAGTAGTTATGTACTTAGTGATTCAAAAGTAACTGAAGAAACCCGATAAAATGCTACTGGAGAGCCTGAAGTGAGCCAAACTAGAGGTACACAGCTCCCGAGTCAGCAGACTTGGGAATAATTAACTAGAAGAAGACATTAACTTTAAAGATCTACAATTTTTGTTTGGAGATCCATTGTAAAGTAAAAAGAGACTAAGAATACATTTTCCTAAAATACAGTGAGCTGTTGAAACATTTTTCGGACTGATTTTTGAACAACTTTGATTTTGAAACTTTTGAAAGACTTTATTTTTGAGGTTCGGTTCCGAAGAGAAGAGGGAAAATTTTCACAAGATTAGTATGGTTTCAAAAGAAGTTTTAGTAGTTTTAATGGTGGCTGTTATTGAAATGCTACTGTACGCATTTCATCCTGTAGGGTATCTTTCAAGCACTGCTAATGACAATAGTACTAAAGATGATGAATTCGGCGTTAGAAATAAAAATGAAATTATTGACCTACATGGTATTGATAAAAGAATTATAGAGAGATCATGAATGATACTGATTGTTATATTTGTACACATCTGTCTACTTATGTTTCTGAAGATGTGACTTACATGCAATTACTTTTTTCTTATGCTCTGTCCTGTTCAGTATATTGCTCAATATTAATTCACCTGAGTCTATTAGAGGAAGTCACTATAGTTTGTAATGTTTCAATAGATGATTTGCCTGCTATTGCAAATCTTGGGCAACATTGCATTTGTGTCAGTTCCTATAAAGATTCATGGTGCCAATATAAAAAGAACTAACATGAAGAATGTTTATTTCGAAGATATAGGTGTGTGCAAACTAACTAAAGTAGAACATTGTTTTATTAGAAAATATAATATTCATAAACAAAATGTAAACTTGAAGTTTCTGGAGAGTTGAGATGTAATTCTAAAGAAGAAGCTTTAATTAAGAAGTCACAAATACATCCTAGTCTTAGGATTTGGAAATATGGAGAAGGGCACATGTGTATGTCGCATGGTAAGGAAAATGGTAAAGTCAAAGTACAAAATGTAGATATACAGATATTTGTGATGTAAATAGGCATTACTTTTTATGTGGTAATCCTATGTTTAGAAGTATTTATCACATATGTAACAAGAATGCTAATATCAAATTTTCAATGGCTGCTTTTTATTTAGCATTAGTGTTTCCTAAAATCTATCATGAAAATAGTATAACAAATGTTCGCTATAGTAGAGTTCAACGTGATAGTGTAGGGCAAACATTTCTAGATGCTTTCTCTGACTTGATTTCTTCTATTTGGTTTGCTTTAAATGATATGAAAATTAGAAGGCGGTCTACTTTAATAGAACATTTATCAAATAACACGGAAGGTGCTTTGCTCTAGTATTAATGAAGAGATGCTCCCAATTAGGAGCATGGCAAATCAGAAAAAATTGGCTTAGGTGTTGAACAAGTTACTTACCTTTGGTAACGCCTTATATGGTCGAGACTATATCTAGCCGCAGATTCCTTACCTTTGAATTTCCCCAGGCATAAGCCTGGATCCAGAAGATTTTTCATGAGCAGTAACCCTGTGTGCTAGTAGGTGGGATAAGTCGGCTTTGTGTGGAGATAGGTGCCACCTCGGAGTACTCACATCAGTTACTTTTCACAACTTTCCACGCAAGATCCACAGAACCATGAGTAGAACTGACACTGATGTGTCCAAACTAGGGACCTAAAAGGGATCAGCTCTGATCCTGTAGATCTGTCCGCAAAGCGGGGAAGATGGGGGGGAAGGGGTGGTAAGGATTCTGCAGCTAGATATTGTCTATACCAGATAAGGCATTTCTGAAGGTAAGTAACTTGCTCATCTGATGGAGACTTCGAGCCACAGATTCCTTACCTTTGAATAGATACTCAAGCTATACCATCCTCAGAGGATGGTTTGTGGACAAATTTAAACTAGGAAGACCTTCAGGACCAAACAGGTGAAATGCCCATCCCAGCAGACCTGACTGTCCAGGCAGTAATGTTTGGAAAACGTGTGCAGGGAAGCCCAGGTTGCTGCCTGGAAGATGTCCAGGACTGGGACTCCATGTGCCGAGACAATGGCCACAGCTTTATCTCTGGTGGAATGTGCCCATAAGCCTTCAGGAGGCTGCTTCTTGCATAGCAGATCTTGAAGCAGAGAAGGACCCATCGAGAGATGGTCTGTTTGTGCACCGCCCAACCTTTCTTCGCACCAACGTATCCCACAAAGAGTTGGTTGTCCACCCGAACTTACGTGTGCAGTCAAGGTTGAACGGCAATGCTCTTTTTGGGTCCAGGCAGTGGAGTTGCTCCTCTTCCTTAGAGGGATGTGGAGGAGTTTAAAAAGTGTGAAGGTGACAGATTGGCCCACATGAAATGGTGTTACCATTTTCAGCAGGAAAGTGGCCCTAGTGCAAAGCACAAGTTTGTCTGAATAAGCTGAGAAGAATGGAGGCTTGGAAGATAAAGCCTGCAGCTCACTCACCCTCCGGGCTGATGTAATCGACACAAGAAAGGCGGTTTTGATGGTGAGTAGACTGAAGGGACAATCGCGCAAAGGCTCAAAAGGAGCGCACATCAAGAATGTGAAAACCAAGTTAAGGTCCAACGGAGGCATAATGAAAGGGAAAGGTGCAAGACCCTTCAAAAACCTATTTACAACAGGGAACTTGAAAATGGAGGGTTGGTCTGGCAGCTGCAAGAAGGCTGAAAGAGCAGAAAGATAGCCATTGAGAGTGCCCAGAGCAGCTCCCAGCTGGCCAAGGGAAAGAATGAATAGCAGTACCTCAGAAAGAGGGGCAGAAAGGGGATCAATCCATTTGGATGAACACCATACCACAAATTTATACCAACTGCAGGCGTATACCATCTTGGTGGAGGGACGCCTGGCTGCAAGAATAATGTTACAGACTTCCGCAGGAAGGTTGAAAGCTGTCAACTGCCGCTGCTCAATTTCCATGCAAGAAGGCGGAGAGTGGATGGACAGGTCTTCCCCTGCTGCTGCAACAAAAGATCCTCCTGAAGGTGCAGCCTGATAGGAGAATCAGCACTCGTGTTTAGAAGCTTGAGATACCAGACTCTCCATGCCCTGTCTGGAGTCTCAAGGATGCCGTGCCACTTGACAATGGTTCCTCGACCCCACCCTGCCATGTTTGTTGCAATTCCTCATGGTGGTGGTGGTGTTGTCCGTAAACACCTGCACTAGCCTTCCCTTGATGGAGGGCAGAAAGACTTGCAAAGCCAGCCTGACAGCACGGAGCTCCAGTATGTTGATGTGGAGTCCAGATTCCGCCAGAGACTATAGTCCTCTGATCTTCACCTCTCCCACGTGGTGGTCCCATCCCAGGACGCAATGGTCGGAAAAGGGAGAAGGGCCTGCCTCTGACCAAATCGCGGTTCCTTAACCACCACTGCAGGTCCTTTGCAGCTCCCTCCGAGATCTGGACCATGTTGGAGCTAATCCCCTGGTGCTGCGCCCACTGGAACTTCAAGTCCCAATGCAGAGCCCGCATATGCCAGCAGCCTCAGAGTCCATCTCACCGAAGCCCAGGACAGAGGCTGAAACATCAGTATCATAGTCTGAATATCCTGGACTCGCTGCTCGGGAGAATAAGCCCTAAACACCACTGTGTCCAGAACAGCTCAGATGAAAGGGATAAGAGGGAGTCAGGTGTGACTTTGGCATTTTGATAGTGAACCCCAGCGAGTGCAGGGGGTTTGCCATAGCCTGGAGGTAGGAGATTACAGCTTGGGGCCCTTCAAAGGGCATGTCCATGAATGAAGCCTGGACATCCTCTGGAAAGCCAGATGTTCTCAGCCAGGCATGGCGCCCGAGAGCCACTGTCGATGAAACCACTCTGCCCAGTGAGTCGGTCGTGTCCAAACCATAGCACATAGTGAACTTTGCTGTGTCACTCCTGTCTGCTTGGGAGAGAATGGCCTTGGCCTCCTCCAGGACCGGTGGCAGCAATTTTGCAACCGTTTCCCACAGCGTGTGGGAGTAAGGGCCCAATAAGCATGCAGTGTTCATTGACCTCAATGCAAGGCTGGAGGAAGAAAACATTTTCTTCCCAAAGCTGTCCAGCCTCTTGGATTCCCTGTCTGTGGAAGCGGCAGGGAATGCACCTTCGGACGTGGAAGCTTGGACCAACAAGCTCTCCAGGGTAGGATGTTTTTCTGAGGAAATTTGGGTCCCCTGGTGCAGAGCGGTGGCGGGCAATCGTCCTATTCACAAGAGTCCCTGTGCTGGGTTTGGACCAGGTCCACAGAAGGACGTCAGTGAGGGCTTCGTTGAATGGGAGAAGTGGTCAATAGGAGGAGACTCCTGGTTGCAGCACCTCTGTCAAGATGTTGGTCTTGACTGACAATGAGGGCAAATGAAGGTTGAGGACCTCAGTCGCCCTGTGCACCACCATTGCATATGTAGCTCCCTCCTCCGTAGCCACGGTAGGGAGAGAAAGCATGCAATTTTCTGGAGACTCATCCAGTCCGATGGCATCACCCAGTTCCTCACACCAGTCCTTATCCTGATCATAAGGCTGGTATTCTAAAGGGTCCAGCGACCCCTCCTATTACCCTCCAAGGCACAGCCCTTCGGAATAGGGCTCACTCTCTGATCCAGGACACAGGCTCTGTCAGCACCCGAATCAGCATCGGTCGATGCAGCTCCGGCTTCGCATTATATTTGGGGATCACAATGGGGCAGGCACCACTGGTGGGTGGCGTGGTCAGCGTCGGAGAAGATCGAAGTGGCACGACCAGCGCTGCTCCGGATCCATGGGGGCCCATCGGAGCGAGGGCCTGAGCTGTTGGCGTTGAGCCAGATGGAGACCCCTCGACCCTGAGGGGCCTGAAGGTGCACCAGAGGGCCGCCCAAATATGAGATGCAAGGGCTCATAAAACTTTTCAATTTGAGCTGGGGTCACTCTGGCGCCTGGAAAACTAGGGAGGCTTGGAGTCAGCCCAGGGACAGTTTCCGAGGAACTATGCCTCGAATGCCGATGTTCCTTTGTTGCATCGGCCGCCGGAGGAGAAGTCGAAGCGTGCTTCGACTTGTGTTTTTTACACCTCTTACCTGAATGGCCCGACGATTTTGAATGGGACGAAAAGGACTTCAGATTCCTGGAACGGTCCCGGAACCTTCCTTTTGACCGAGCTCGTGACTGCTACGGCGTTATGTCCCAGGCTACTAGCAGCTTCAGGAACGGCTATCTCAAAGCCTTCGGCACCATGGTCTGGCAATCGGAGCATGACTTGTAGTTGTGATCGCACTCCAGACACTACAAACGAGGTGTGGATCCGTCACCGAATAGTGCGGTGACAGTCATTACAGGATTTGAAACTTTTTTTCCTTGATGACATTCTCGACACACCACGAGGAAAAAACCTCAGAAAATTGACAAAATGTCACAAAAATCCTATAAAAAAACTGAGAGAGGGGAGCTCTTAGATCAGTGCTTGCTGGCATGGAAAGAAAAGAACAAACATCAGCGCGCTGAGGTAGTCTTAATAGGTGACATGCAGGCGTGCAACGCCCATAGGGATCAAAGGGCTTCAGCCCCCTTGAGGTGTTTGTCAGCCCGGGCTGAGACAGCTTCCCCACACACACACAAAGACAGTTCTTGAGCTGCTGTGGGCTTGCTGGTCTGTCGTCTTATCGCAGCCGCACCCGAGTATTTCACAGGTCTTTAATAGAGCATTTACTTGATAACGAGGCTTTGTTGTTTTTTCCCCTGTTCCTAGAGCCCCTGCTGCCATAGTGTGAGAATGCATTTCCTGAAAAGTAACCTTAGGCTCTGTTCTTTTGTAGTTTTATACAGTTCGAAGTCCACCCGAAGGTATTGAGGCACTTTGCATGAGCACTAGTTACATTATACAAGGACACATTGCTAGAAGTGTTAGCCTCCCCCCCAAAACCATGGCTCTAGTTGCACCCTTGATGACACAGCCGTCACTTCCAGCACAGACGTCTCCAACGCACGGAGCCGACTGATGGCATCTACCGGTGTACAGGGGTTCTGCTCACGAAATATGTTCCTGATCCAGTCCGACGCCTGCGGAAATTGAAAGGTATGGAATTTGCAGCTAGAAGTCTTTATCAGATTGTAAGGTGATTTAAACTCAATGCTGTACATCTGCCATATAATTCTCAAAATATGAATAAGTATATATCAAGAATGTAACTAATTTTGCACAAGCAGTTCACCCATTAGTAGTACCTGGAACCAAGAACAAATTGGTTCATGGTTAGGATGTGAGGGTAAAAGGGTGTTTAAAGTAGTTGTTTCCTCATTTAGTGTAGTATTGTTAGTTGCTTTGGGTGTTTATCTAACCTTTACATTTAGTAGAGTTACTTTTAGCATGTATTTGAAAATAAAGTGCTCAGTCAATAAACGAAAATATGTAACTAAGTATCAACCTGTCTCTTGTACTTGGCAAATTAATCTCTTGGCACAGAAATGGAAGGCAGTGTATACCCCTATGCAGGAACAATGAATAGGGAATTATAAAAATGGGTGGCAGCAGAGGGCTATACGATATCAAACCAACAGAGGCTATGACATGACCATACTCAAATAACTAGATGGGAGACAATAATACTGAACTTACCTGAAAAACAGAGAATGAGAAACCCCTTTTATCCTAAAACTCAGCCACTTGGTGGAGCCCCGTTACAGTGAGCCCTTAGCACAGGGAGAAATTAATAAATAGTTGATCCGATAAGGCCATGAAATTCAGTGGTCTCACTCCTCATTCCCAGCTATGAAATCAATACCTCACCTCATTTGTGGGTCAGAGTATATCTATGGGCCTCATGTTTTACCCCAGGCGGTAGCCACTCTCTATAGGACTCACGCCTAAGTACGGCAGTGTATTAACATTTACACGTTAAAAGTTGGCAGTCGTCCTATTTGTTTAACTTTACCCTAGGGCAAGAATTATTGCTAAGTTGCTCTGAAAGCGGTCAGCCATCTTTCCTTTTTCTCTTTTTTCCACTGCATTTGTTCTGTTCGAAGCTTTACGATAAGTTGTTGTTGTGGTGGTGCTATGTCATAACTAATGTTCCGGACATCAGCAGCCGATTCTTGCATGTACATTCTGTACTACATTACAATTTCACTGTACTTCAGTTGCACATATTATAGGAAAGAGATTAAATAAAAAATATAATATAATTAACAGCCAAAGCACTGAATAGGAATTTAATCGTCTGCTTGCAATTCAGGGCTTATATTCTTTCTCTATGTCCGCTGAAAGTTCAGTGAGCATACGATATTAAAATATAAAACATTTTTAAATATAAAAAAAGAATAAGAGGAGAAAATTAGAGAAATATGTGCTCAGAAAATAGTAAAAGGGTATGGTTATATCTTGGAAAATGGTCCCTGAGTAATGGCTTTGTTATAATCAGCATTGGGTAATTATAGAACAGAAACATTGAGAAGATTACATTTATAGATATAAGACTAGACAGCTTACTTCTGAGAGATCTGTAAAGTGATCCTCAGTAGAGGCTAAAGATTTACCTCATGTCTCACTTAAGAGTAAAATAGACAGGAAATACTTTTCCAATGCTGACACAGGTTTAAGAGAATACTTTGATCACTTGAGGACGATTATCATGGAGAGTTATGAAGAAAACAGAAATTGGTAGAATTGTCAACAGTCTATGTTGTCGGACAATCCTTGTCTGACATATAGACTAAAACACTGCAGCTGAAAAGTGAATATCGGTCCAGAGTTAAGGGGGAAGTCAAGGGACATTATGCAATAAATACAGTTTGTGTTTGTACATAGACTGTATCGCAAAAAGGACATATTGAGGGAAAAGAACCCGCTAAGTCAGCGCAAGCATACTATCAGAGACCTTAGAACATCCTGGATAATATGCTTTTCAACATAAGGAGGCAAACATAAAGGAAGCTAGAAGACAATCAACACTATAAAAGAGGGAAATGTTTAAAGAGAATTTCTAAATGCAGGTTGATGAGATATAGTTGGTGCTATGCTTATGGTTAACAATTTAAGTTTTAAGCTTGAAGACTGGTACAACAACATTGTCAACCTAGCAAAGTGCCTCAAATAATCAAGCTCTCATTGTGCAGGAACATCTAAAGGATGACTTAACTGGTCCTATTCTCCTCTACTTAAATGGAGCAGACAAAAATCAATGAGGTTTTGATTTCAAGAACAGGGAGGGGATTGAGGGTGGTTGAAATGGGAGACGGTCAAAGCTACACCACAGAAAAAGGTTACTTATTTTTGTTAACAAATATTTTCAGGCAGCAGACAGGATCCAGAAACTTTTTTCCTCTGGCTATAGCTCTCAAGCGTCGCCAGTTGTAGGCAAGCCACTGTGCCTCTGACAACCCTGGAAGTGATGATACCGGTTTATATACAGCACAATCTGGATCGGATTCAGCAATCTGTTGGAGCTCAACTCACTATATGGTTTTCCCCTTTTCATCTTAGACAAAGCAGATTTCTTTCACAGTAAAATGCTCCAGTCTTCAATTCTTATCTTCAAACCCTTCATCTTCATGCATGGAGATTAGGAGGTGCCACTTAGAAACTGGAAACCAAGTCTGTCTATGTGGGTCACTGAGACAAGTTAGTCTGTTGGTGCCTGGCTATTAGCGAAGACCATTTCAAGGCTTGGCCATGTGACATCCTTCCCCTTGTGCTTCTGTAGAAGCTGACTATCCAAAGTGAAAACCTGGCATCCAATGGAGTCAAGGTGTTCAGACACATGGTACAGTAGTGCTGTATGAAAACTGTTGGGATTCAGTTTTGCTGGAAGTGCTTCAACTGCCAAGTTATCCACCGAAGAATGGATTGATAAACATTTTGGAACAGAGAGTACAGACCCTATGGTGCAAAGCGATATGCCTGAACGACTGTAAAGTGCTTCCCCTAGGCAGTCTATGGACTCCAGTAGAGATTCATTGAAACGTAGAAGCTGCACCAGAACCACTGGAGACAACTGCAGAATTTCCAATAGAATGCTGGATTTGGGTTCTAAAGATGGCAGGTGCAACTCAAGTGCCTCAGCTGCTTTACGCTAAAAGGGTGTGAATGAAACAAACTTCTTAAGAAGTATTCAGAACATCTTCTTCATGGGATGTATAAAGGTTAATAGCTTATGACGTTCTGAGCAAAACCCAACATCTGTATAAGGATGGAGGAGGTTATTAGCCTCTGAATCATCTTTCTCTGTAATCTTAAAATCCAAAGAGTGAACTTCGGGGTTAACGATGAGATGAGCAAGTGGCTGATTCTCAAATGACGCTTTTACCTTCTTTCTAGCAACCTGAATGAACAGGAACAAACTGAGCAAAGAAGAGCTCCAGATCTGGGTAGATGTGGTGGGGAAAACCAGGACCTGACACCAGCATGTATATAGGCTAGTTAGTGTTGCCACTACCTGGATAGGCACATCTGTGACTTGAGCCAGGATCAACCTCAGCAAAGAAGAAGAGCTCCAGATCTGTCTAAGTATGGTGGGGGAAATCCAAGAAATGATGCCAGTATGTGGGGTGGTGATGTATATAGGCTCGTGTTGTCACTTCCTGGCACATCTGCTAGTGGAGTCACGTGGAGTCATGTCGAGTCATGTGGTGAGTTATGGTAGCTATTTCTAGAGGAAATGTTCCTGGATCGAAACTGGTGCCTGGGACTATTCATAAGGTGAGGATAATGTAGGAAGAAGTATCCAACAGAACAAGGTGTTGCATGGCAGTGAATGATATAGACTGGAGAACTATAAGAACCAAAGAACACCTTCTGGTTAGCATTAAACAAGGGTTTATCTAAAAGGAGATGGATCATATCAACTGGAGCTACCAGGCAACAAAGGGGATAGGAATGAGGTTTAAAAAGATGAAGCATTTTGCCTAGGAAAAAATACATACGCTTTGTGGAGGTGAACAATGTGCCACCTGGAACATGGGGAAAAATGCCATTCCTCTCGAGTCATAATGTTTATAAGGCATGTAGGCGTGGGAGAATAGGGAAAGTGAGTGGGTAAAGGAAAAATGTTTTACTAGTTGAGGTTGTTTTATTCAGTGGGCAGATAATGTTAAAGGGGGATTATTAGGCGAGGGGAGTGAGAGAGTGGTCTCCTTGATATCTTAATCGACACTATGAAAGTTGATATTTCAAAACACTGACGTTGACTGTGAAGAGGTGAAACTCAACAAATAAGAGGATGAGGATACACACAATCCAACGTGGATCGCAGTGGCGGCTCGCCTATGGCGTGCTGCGGTAGGCCGGGGGATGGGCAGTGTGGAGGGTAATTTACGTAAATGGGTCGCGACACTGCTCGTCATGCTGCAAATAACCCCAAAGGATTCTGGATAGTGTAGTGGCTACGGTGAGTACGCCTACGCCACGAGTATATAGAAATATAATGCCATCCCTGGACACGTGTTTCGAGGTAATTGCCTCTCGTCAGCAGGGAGCAGGTAGGTATGCGGGGTGCCGATGACTGCCATATATATAGGTAAAATACCTTCCAAGGCGCGCAGGTGCAGACACCGGGCTCGTCAGCCAAAGTCGCTCGAATGAGCTATTAGTGATTTACGTAAATGGGTCGCGACACTGCTCGTCATGCTGCAAATAACCCCAAAGGATTCTGGATAGTGTAGTGGCTACGGTGAGTACGCCTACGCCACGAGTATATAGAAATATAATGCCATCCCTGGACACGTGTTTCGAGGTAATTGCCTCTCGTCAGCAGGGAGCAGGTAGGTATGCGGGGTGCCGATGACTGCCATATATATAGGTAAAATACCTTCCAAGGCGCGCAGGTGCAGACACCGGGCTCGTCAGCCAAAGTCGCTCGAATGAGCTATTAGTGATTTACGTAAATGGGTCGCGACACTGCTCGTCATGCTGCAAATAACCCCAAAGGATTCTGGATAGTGTAGTGGCTACGGTGAGTACGCCTACGCCACGAGTATATAGAAATATAATGCCATCCCTGGACACGTGTTTCGAGGTAATTGCCTCTCGTCAGCAGGGAGCAGGTAGGTATGCGGGGTGCCGATGACTGCCATATATATAGGTAAAATACCTTCCAAGGCGCGCAGGTGCAGACACCGGGCTCGTCAGCCAAAGTCGCTCGAATGAGCTATTAGTGATTTACGTAAATGGGTCGCGACACTGCTCGTCATGCTGCAAATAACCCCAAAGGATTCTGGATAGTGTAGTGGCTACGGTGAGTACGCCTACGCCACGAGTATATAGAAATATAATGCCATCCCTGGACACGTGTTTCGAGGTAATTGCCTCTCGTCAGCAGGGAGCAGGTAGGTATGCGGGGTGCCGATGACTGCCATATATATAGGTAAAATACCTTCCAAGGCGCGCAGGTGCAGACACCGGGCTCGTCAGCCAAAGTCGCTCGAATGAGCTATTAGTGATTTACGTAAATGGGTCGCGACACTGCTCGTCATGCTGCAAATAACCCCAAAGGATTCTGGATAGTGTAGTGGCTACGGTGAGTACGCCTACGCCACGAGTATATAGAAATATAATGCCATCCCTGGACACGTGTTTCGAGGTAATTGCCTCTCGTCAGCAGGGAGCAGGTAGGTATGCGGGGTGCCGATGACTGCCATATATATAGGTAAAATACCTTCCAAGGCGCGCAGGTGCAGACACCGGGCTCGTCAGCCAAAGTCGCTCGAATGAGCTATTAGTGATTTACGTAAATGGGTCGCGACACTGCTCGTCATGCTGCAAATAACCCCAAAGGATTCTGGATAGTGTAGTGGCTACGGTGAGTACGCCTACGCCACGAGTATATAGAAATATAATGCCATCCCTGGACACGTGTTTCGAGGTAATTGCCTCTCGTCAGCAGGGAGCAGGTAGGTATGCGGGGTGCCGATGACTGCCATATATATAGGTAAAATACCTTCCAAGGCGCGCAGGTGCAGACACCGGGCTCGTCAGCCAAAGTCGCTCGAATGAGCTATTAGTGATTTACGTAAATGGGTCGCGACACTGCTCGTCATGCTGCAAATAACCCCAAAGGATTCTGGATAGTGTAGTGGCTACGGTGAGTACGCCTACGCCACGAGTATATAGAAATATAATGCCATCCCTGGACACGTGTTTCGAGGTAATTGCCTCTCGTCAGCAGGGAGCAGGTAGGTATGCGGGGTGCCGATGACTGCCATATATATAGGTAAAATACCTTCCAAGGCGCGCAGGTGCAGGGGTTATTTGCAGCATGACGAGCAGTGTCGCGACCCATTTACGTAAATCACTAATAGCTCATTCGAGCGACTTTGGCTGACGAGCCCGGTGTCTGCACCTGCGCGCCTTGGAAGGTATTTTACCTATATATATGGCAGTCATCGGCACCCCGCATACCTACCTGCTCCCTGCTGACGAGAGGCAATTACCTCGAAACACGTGTCCAGGGATGGCATTATATTTCTATATACTCGTGGCGTAGGCGTACTCACCGTAGCCACTACACTATCCAGAATCCTTTGGGGTTATTTGCAGCATGACGAGCAGTGTCGCGACCCATTTACGTAAATCACTAATAGCTCATTCGAGCGACTTTGGCTGACGAGCCCGGTGTCTGCACCTGCGCGCCTTGGAAGGTATTTTACCTATATATATGGCAGTCATCGGCACCCCGCATACCTACCTGCTCCCTGCTGACGAGAGGCAATTACCTCGAAACACGTGTCCAGGGATGGCATTATATTTCTATATACTCGTGGCGTAGGCGTACTCACCGTAGCCACTACACTATCCAGAATCCTTTGGGGTTATTTGCAGCATGACGAGCAGTGTCGCGACCCATTTACGTAAATCACTAATAGCTCATTCGAGCGACTTTGGCTGACGAGCCCGGTGTCTGCACCTGCGCGCCTTGGAAGGTATTTTACCTATATATATGGCAGTCATCGGCACCCCGCATACCTACCTGCTCCCTGCTGACGAGAGGCAATTACCTCGAAACACGTGTCCAGGGATGGCATTATATTTCTATATACTCGTGGCGTAGGCGTACTCACCGTAGCCACTACACTATCCAGAATCCTTTGGGGTTATTTGCAGCATGACGAGCAGTGTCGCGACCCATTTACGTAAATCACTAATAGCTCATTCGAGCGACTTTGGCTGACGAGCCCGGTGTCTGCACCTGCGCGCCTTGGAAGGTATTTTACCTATATATATGGCAGTCATCGGCACCCCGCATACCTACCTGCTCCCTGCTGACGAGAGGCAATTACCTCGAAACACGTGTCCAGGGATGGCATTATATTTCTATATACTCGTGGCGTAGGCGTACTCACCGTAGCCACTACACTATCCAGAATCCTTTGGGGTTATTTGCAGCATGACGAGCAGTGTCGCGACCCATTTACGTAAATCACTAATAGCTCATTCGAGCGACTTTGGCTGACGAGCCCGGTGTCTGCACCTGCGCGCCTTGGAAGGTATTTTACCTATATATATGGCAGTCATCGGCACCCCGCATACCTACCTGCTCCCTGCTGACGAGAGGCAATTACCTCGAAACACGTGTCCAGGGATGGCATTATATTTCTATATACTCGTGGCGTAGGCGTACTCACCGTAGCCACTACACTATCCAGAATCCTTTGGGGTTATTTGCAGCATGACGAGCAGTGTCGCGACCCATTTACGTAAATCACTAATAGCTCATTCGAGCGACTTTGGCTGACGAGCCCGGTGTCTGCACCTGCGCGCCTTGGAAGGTATTTTACCTATATATATGGCAGTCATCGGCACCCCGCATACCTACCTGCTCCCTGCTGACGAGAGGCAATTACCTCGAAACACGTGTCCAGGGATGGCATTATATTTCTATATACTCGTGGCGTAGGCGTACTCACCGTAGCCACTACACTATCCAGAATCCTTTGGGGTTATTTGCAGCATGACGAGCAGTGTCGCGACCCATTTACGTAAATCACTAATAGCTCATTCGAGCGACTTTGGCTGACGAGCCCGGTGTCTGCACCTGCGCGCCTTGGAAGGTATTTTACCTATATATATGGCAGTCATCGGCACCCCGCATACCTACCTGCTCCCTGCTGACGAGAGGCAATTACCTCGAAACACGTGTCCAGGGATGGCATTATATTTCTATATACTCGTGGCGTAGGCGTACTCACCGTAGCCACTACACTATCCAGAATCCTTTGGGGTTATTTGCAGCATGACGAGCAGTGTCGCGACCCATTTACGTAAATCACTAATAGCTCATTCGAGCGACTTTGGCTGACGAGCCCGGTGTCTGCACCTGCGCGCCTTGGAAGGTATTTTACCTATATATATGGCAGTCATCGGCACCCCGCATACCTACCTGCTCCCTGCTGACGAGAGGCAATTACCTCGAAACACGTGTCCAGGGATGGCATTATATTTCTATATACTCGTGGCGTAGGCGTACTCACCGTAGCCACTACACTATCCAGAATCCTTTGGGGTTATTTGCAGCATGACGAGCAGTGTCGCGACCCATTTACGTAAATCACTAATAGCTCATTCGAGCGACTTTGGCTGACGAGCCCGGTGTCTGCACCTGCGCGCCTTGGAAGGTATTTTACCTATATATATGGCAGTCATCGGCACCCCGCATACCTACCTGCTCCCTGCTGACGAGAGGCAATTACCTCGAAACACGTGTCCAGGGATGGCATTATATTTCTATATACTCGTGGCGTAGGCGTACTCACCGTAGCCACTACACTATCCAGAATCCTTTGGGGTTATTTGCAGCATGACGAGCAGTGTCGCGACCCATTTACGTAAATCACTAATAGCTCATTCGAGCGACTTTGGCTGACGAGCCCGGTGTCTGCACCTGCGCGCCTTGGAAGGTATTTTACCTATATATATGGCAGTCATCGGCACCCCGCATACCTACCTGCTCCCTGCTGACGAGAGGCAATTACCTCGAAACACGTGTCCAGGGATGGCATTATATTTCTATATACTCGTGGCGTAGGCGTACTCACCGTAGCCACTACACTATCCAGAATCCTTTGGGGTTATTTGCAGCATGACGAGCAGTGTCGCGACCCATTTACGTAAATCACTAATAGCTCATTCGAGCGACTTTGGCTGACGAGCCCGGTGTCTGCACCTGCGCGCCTTGGAAGGTATTTTACCTATATATATGGCAGTCATCGGCACCCCGCATACCTACCTGCTCCCTGCTGACGAGAGGCAATTACCTCGAAACACGTGTCCAGGGATGGCATTATATTTCTATATACTCGTGGCGTAGGCGTACTCACCGTAGCCACTACACTATCCAGAATCCTTTGGGGTTATTTGCAGCATGACGAGCAGTGTCGCGACCCATTTACGTAAATCACTAATAGCTCATTCGAGCGACTTTGGCTGACGAGCCCGGTGTCTGCACCTGCGCGCCTTGGAAGGTATTTTACCTATATATATGGCAGTCATCGGCACCCCGCATACCTACCTGCTCCCTGCTGACGAGAGGCAATTACCTCGAAACACGTGTCCAGGGATGGCATTATATTTCTATATACTCGTGGCGTAGGCGTACTCACCGTAGCCACTACACTATCCAGAATCCTTTGGGGTTATTTGCAGCATGACGAGCAGTGTCGCGACCCATTTACGTAAATCACTAATAGCTCATTCGAGCGACTTTGGCTGACGAGCCCGGTGTCTGCACCTGCGCGCCTTGGAAGGTATTTTACCTATATATATGGCAGTCATCGGCACCCCGCATACCTACCTGCTCCCTGCTGACGAGAGGCAATTACCTCGAAACACGTGTCCAGGGATGGCATTATATTTCTATATACTCGTGGCGTAGGCGTACTCACCGTAGCCACTACACTATCCAGAATCCTTTGGGGTTATTTGCAGCATGACGAGCAGTGTCGCGACCCATTTACGTAAATCACTAATAGCTCATTCGAGCGACTTTGGCTGACGAGCCCGGTGTCTGCACCTGCGCGCCTTGGAAGGTATTTTACCTATATATATGGCAGTCATCGGCACCCCGCATACCTACCTGCTCCCTGCTGACGAGAGGCAATTACCTCGAAACACGTGTCCAGGGATGGCATTATATTTCTATATACTCGTGGCGTAGGCGTACTCACCGTAGCCACTACACTATCCAGAATCCTTTGGGGTTATTTGCAGCATGACGAGCAGTGTCGCGACCCATTTACGTAAATCACTAATAGCTCATTCGAGCGACTTTGGCTGACGAGCCCGGTGTCTGCACCTGCGCGCCTTGGAAGGTATTTTACCTATATATATGGCAGTCATCGGCACCCCGCATACCTACCTGCTCCCTGCTGACGAGAGGCAATTACCTCGAAACACGTGTCCAGGGATGGCATTATATTTCTATATACTCGTGGCGTAGGCGTACTCACCGTAGCCACTACACTATCCAGAATCCTTTGGGGTTATTTGCAGCATGACGAGCAGTGTCGCGACCCATTTACGTAAATCACTAATAGCTCATTCGAGCGACTTTGGCTGACGAGCCCGGTGTCTGCACCTGCGCGCCTTGGAAGGTATTTTACCTATATATATGGCAGTCATCGGCACCCCGCATACCTACCTGCTCCCTGCTGACGAGAGGCAATTACCTCGAAACACGTGTCCAGGGATGGCATTATATTTCTATATACTCGTGGCGTAGGCGTACTCACCGTAGCCACTACACTATCCAGAATCCTTTGGGGTTATTTGCAGCATGACGAGCAGTGTCGCGACCCATTTACGTAAATCACTAATAGCTCATTCGAGCGACTTTGGCTGACGAGCCCGGTGTCTGCACCTGCGCGCCTTGGAAGGTATTTTACCTATATATATGGCAGTCATCGGCACCCCGCATACCTACCTGCTCCCTGCTGACGAGAGGCAATTACCTCGAAACACGTGTCCAGGGATGGCATTATATTTCTATATACTCGTGGCGTAGGCGTACTCACCGTAGCCACTACACTATCCAGAATCCTTTGGGGTTATTTGCAGCATGACGAGCAGTGTCGCGACCCATTTACGTAAATCACTAATAGCTCATTCGAGCGACTTTGGCTGACGAGCCCGGTGTCTGCACCTGCGCGCCTTGGAAGGTATTTTACCTATATATATGGCAGTCATCGGCACCCCGCATACCTACCTGCTCCCTGCTGACGAGAGGCAATTACCTCGAAACACGTGTCCAGGGATGGCATTATATTTCTATATACTCGTGGCGTAGGCGTACTCACCGTAGCCACTACACTATCCAGAATCCTTTGGGGTTATTTGCAGCATGACGAGCAGTGTCGCGACCCATTTACGTAAATCACTAATAGCTCATTCGAGCGACTTTGGCTGACGAGCCCGGTGTCTGCACCTGCGCGCCTTGGAAGGTATTTTACCTATATATATGGCAGTCATCGGCACCCCGCATACCTACCTGCTCCCTGCTGACGAGAGGCAATTACCTCGAAACACGTGTCCAGGGATGGCATTATATTTCTATATACTCGTGGCGTAGGCGTACTCACCGTAGCCACTACACTATCCAGAATCCTTTGGGGTTATTTGCAGCATGACGAGCAGTGTCGCGACCCATTTACGTAAATCACTAATAGCTCATTCGAGCGACTTTGGCTGACGAGCCCGGTGTCTGCACCTGCGCGCCTTGGAAGGTATTTTACCTATATATATGGCAGTCATCGGCACCCCGCATACCTACCTGCTCCCTGCTGACGAGAGGCAATTACCTCGAAACACGTGTCCAGGGATGGCATTATATTTCTATATACTCGTGGCGTAGGCGTACTCACCGTAGCCACTACACTATCCAGAATCCTTTGGGGTTATTTGCAGCATGACGAGCAGTGTCGCGACCCATTTACGTAAATCACTAATAGCTCATTCGAGCGACTTTGGCTGACGAGCCCGGTGTCTGCACCTGCGCGCCTTGGAAGGTATTTTACCTATATATATGGCAGTCATCGGCACCCCGCATACCTACCTGCTCCCTGCTGACGAGAGGCAATTACCTCGAAACACGTGTCCAGGGATGGCATTATATTTCTATATACTCGTGGCGTAGGCGTACTCACCGTAGCCACTACACTATCCAGAATCCTTTGGGGTTATTTGCAGCATGACGAGCAGTGTCGCGACCCATTTACGTAAATCACTAATAGCTCATTCGAGCGACTTTGGCTGACGAGCCCGGTGTCTGCACCTGCGCGCCTTGGAAGGTATTTTACCTATATATATGGCAGTCATCGGCACCCCGCATACCTACCTGCTCCCTGCTGACGAGAGGCAATTACCTCGAAACACGTGTCCAGGGATGGCATTATATTTCTATATACTCGTGGCGTAGGCGTACTCACCGTAGCCACTACACTATCCAGAATCCTTTGGGGTTATTTGCAGCATGACGAGCAGTGTCGCGACCCATTTACGTAAATCACTAATAGCTCATTCGAGCGACTTTGGCTGACGAGCCCGGTGTCTGCACCTGCGCGCCTTGGAAGGTATTTTACCTATATATATGGCAGTCATCGGCACCCCGCATACCTACCTGCTCCCTGCTGACGAGAGGCAATTACCTCGAAACACGTGTCCAGGGATGGCATTATATTTCTATATACTCGTGGCGTAGGCGTACTCACCGTAGCCACTACACTATCCAGAATCCTTTGGGGTTATTTGCAGCATGACGAGCAGTGTCGCGACCCATTTACGTAAATCACTAATAGCTCATTCGAGCGACTTTGGCTGACGAGCCCGGTGTCTGCACCTGCGCGCCTTGGAAGGTATTTTACCTATATATATGGCAGTCATCGGCACCCCGCATACCTACCTGCTCCCTGCTGACGAGAGGCAATTACCTCGAAACACGTGTCCAGGGATGGCATTATATTTCTATATACTCGTGGCGTAGGCGTACTCACCGTAGCCACTACACTATCCAGAATCCTTTGGGGTTATTTGCAGCATGACGAGCAGTGTCGCGACCCATTTACGTAAATCACTAATAGCTCATTCGAGCGACTTTGGCTGACGAGCCCGGTGTCTGCACCTGCGCGCCTTGGAAGGTATTTTACCTATATATATGGCAGTCATCGGCACCCCGCATACCTACCTGCTCCCTGCTGACGAGAGGCAATTACCTCGAAACACGTGTCCAGGGATGGCATTATATTTCTATATACTCGTGGCGTAGGCGTACTCACCGTAGCCACTACACTATCCAGAATCCTTTGGGGTTATTTGCAGCATGACGAGCAGTGTCGCGACCCATTTACGTAAATCACTAATAGCTCATTCGAGCGACTTTGGCTGACGAGCCCGGTGTCTGCACCTGCGCGCCTTGGAAGGTATTTTACCTATATATATGGCAGTCATCGGCACCCCGCATACCTACCTGCTCCCTGCTGACGAGAGGCAATTACCTCGAAACACGTGTCCAGGGATGGCATTATATTTCTATATACTCGTGGCGTAGGCGTACTCACCGTAGCCACTACACTATCCAGAATCCTTTGGGGTTATTTGCAGCATGACGAGCAGTGTCGCGACCCATTTACGTAAATCACTAATAGCTCATTCGAGCGACTTTGGCTGACGAGCCCGGTGTCTGCACCTGCGCGCCTTGGAAGGTATTTTACCTATATATATGGCAGTCATCGGCACCCCGCATACCTACCTGCTCCCTGCTGACGAGAGGCAATTACCTCGAAACACGTGTCCAGGGATGGCATTATATTTCTATATACTCGTGGCGTAGGCGTACTCACCGTAGCCACTACACTATCCAGAATCCTTTGGGGTTATTTGCAGCATGACGAGCAGTGTCGCGACCCATTTACGTAAATCACTAATAGCTCATTCGAGCGACTTTGGCTGACGAGCCCGGTGTCTGCACCTGCGCGCCTTGGAAGGTATTTTACCTATATATATGGCAGTCATCGGCACCCCGCATACCTACCTGCTCCCTGCTGACGAGAGGCAATTACCTCGAAACACGTGTCCAGGGATGGCATTATATTTCTATATACTCGTGGCGTAGGCGTACTCACCGTAGCCACTACACTATCCAGAATCCTTTGGGGTTATTTGCAGCATGACGAGCAGTGTCGCGACCCATTTACGTAAATCACTAATAGCTCATTCGAGCGACTTTGGCTGACGAGCCCGGTGTCTGCACCTGCGCGCCTTGGAAGGTATTTTACCTATATATATGGCAGTCATCGGCACCCCGCATACCTACCTGCTCCCTGCTGACGAGAGGCAATTACCTCGAAACACGTGTCCAGGGATGGCATTATATTTCTATATACTCGTGGCGTAGGCGTACTCACCGTAGCCACTACACTATCCAGAATCCTTTGGGGTTATTTGCAGCATGACGAGCAGTGTCGCGACCCATTTACGTAAATCACTAATAGCTCATTCGAGCGACTTTGGCTGACGAGCCCGGTGTCTGCACCTGCGCGCCTTGGAAGGTATTTTACCTATATATATGGCAGTCATCGGCACCCCGCATACCTACCTGCTCCCTGCTGACGAGAGGCAATTACCTCGAAACACGTGTCCAGGGATGGCATTATATTTCTATATACTCGTGGCGTAGGCGTACTCACCGTAGCCACTACACTATCCAGAATCCTTTGGGGTTATTTGCAGCATGACGAGCAGTGTCGCGACCCATTTACGTAAATCAGTGTGGAGGGTAGTAAACTCGGACATACGACGGAACTGAGGAAAGTAAGTATTACGTTCCTCCATTCCGTCGTATGTCTGAGTTTACTACCCCCCCCCTCCCCCGCCCCGCAGCACGCCCTTTGCGAGCCACCACTGGTGGATCGAGTGCTGCTACAAGAGACTCACCTTTTACAAAGGGATACTCAAAGGATGAGCTCATGGCGGCTCTCCTGACCACAAATATAAGCTGCAGCTAAAATTAAAACAAATAGATTAAAAAAACGGAAACATAAAAATGCACTTGTCCATCTGAGAAATGATCACTAATAAAGATGGCAGGTATATGTGATAGTAAAAAGTACTCATAACACCGACATGCTCACCATGATCTAAATGTAGGCCCCCCCCAATCATTGTTCAGAGGAATTCTTCTCCAAACGTCTGTGCAGCCATTCAGGATCTGGGGAGTGCACACTACCTCTGAGAGGGAACTTCAATCAAACTGCAAACACTGTAGACACAAGGTCATGGGTATGGCCGCATCCAAACGAATTACCTGAGACAAATCCCAGGACACATTACGTAGGCAGGGCTTATGGAGCATCTGGAGATTACAATGCAAAGGTAAGTGGGACTACACTTTTTACCATCAGACTTGCCTATAAATGGTGCTAACTAGCTAACACATGGATCCTCATTCTGAATCTGGAATACAAGTCATGCAGGAATACCACACTCCTGGTTTCTTTCCTCTGTGAACATTGTGGCAGGAACAAATGGTGAAATGTGGGATGGCTATAATGACCTGGAATAAGGGAAAATATGTGGGAGTCTGTGTGCAAACACAGATTCCCATGGTTATTCCCCACTCCAAGACCTCAAGGATGTAATGGTGTAAGTAATAAGGCATCTGAGATTTACCATGGCATGAGGGATTCAAGAACTATGGAACGAAGTCCCAGAAGGGGACCCCATTCCTGACAGATGATTTTTGATAAAGGTCTTGCGACATGACACTTTAAAGGGACATCCAGAATGGACAAGCCTACGCAACTAATCCTAACACCTAACATGGTGTTAGCTAGACTCTGGAAACTATCTGAGCTACCAGCTCAAATAATGCTCTTCCTTAAAAAATAGGATGCAATGCTGATCCCGAGAATCACAGCTCATCTAAATAATGAAGCAACACATCTTTTCTCCATACAACCACTATTCCTTAATATACTCTAATAATTAGGGCTCTCCACATGTTTGACTAGACTAATTTTACAATGAACTAATAAAGGGGAATCTGAAAAAGTAAAGAAACGCTGTATCTAGTAGGATGTGACAGGGTGTTTACTCCTGGGAGGCCTAGGAGTCTAAAGACTAAGAGTCACTTAGGAGAGAGTTTGAACTTAACAGTAAATATTTTTGTATAACTGACCAATATGGGATAGAATAATAGGTATCCATAGTTTTGTATGTGGATGGAAATTTGCCTGATAATAAAACTGACTACCTAGTCAAAGTTTCCAAAACTAAATTACTTTGAAAGGGCACGAGGCCTAGATTGTTTATGGGGGTCGTTATGAGCCTGAGAATCGGAGGTCCCACTTTTATGCCAATTTAGAGTTTGTGGGAGGGGTGGACTCACCATTACATGGGGAATAACTGTTACAATCCAGTCTATTTGTATTTGAGGAATTAACAAATAAACAACGTTTACATTTAGAAATTGATTGTATAAAACAATTTGTCTCAATATTTTAAAGGTAGATTTTTCTTAATTATGCTAAGGGTATTTTATAGCCTTTCCTGAATTCAGAATTGTATCCAGTTGTTTAAAATGTACAACTTTTTATGTTTATCGAACAGGCTTCAAACCCATTTCACTAAAATAAAGCATACACAATTCCTTAAACAATGAGAATTAAGCATCTGTTATCCAAGTGATGATTTATCATGAAGTCATTTTATTCTAACTCTATTGTTTGGAAGCATAGTAAGAGTGGTTAGTAAATTCATGAGAAAGAAAACTAGTTCACACTTTTCTATTTTGATTTAAGGTGGAAAGACAGTAAAAAACGATTGCTTTTTAATTTAGAACCTACTCTAAGTGGCCTTGGCAGACCCTTTTGTTTTGAGGACCCGAGAAGAAATCAATACATTTAAAAACCCTTTAAAAACCACAAGATCTTTCCTCTTGGCTCTGTAAAATGGCTAACCCGGGGCACTTAAAAGACACCACTTCTCAAGATGAGCCTACAACCTCACATATTCTGTTGCTGTATTGACTGCTATTATTAAGAAAATTGGCTGTATGAAAGTGTAAATTCTAGTGATGCCACTTGCATACTAATTCATGATTTTAAATTGTCCCATATCTTATATGTTTTTCACAGAATCTTGGTAAATCAGATAAATCATAAAACGACCACCAAATATGAGTGATTGAAATGCTGGTACTACAATGTCAATATTAAGCAAGGTTAACATCAAATATCTTGCCCTTTATTCTTTGAGTGCTGCAAATAGATGTATCCAGTCTAATTTATAAATCTGAAACTGAGCTGTACAACACAATACATACTTTTTAACAAGGTCTGCACAATGTGTCTCAATCTGCTGCAGAAATTGAGATGCCCTATCATTCCAGGGATCTTGGTCATATATTGTAGAATTACTGGCTATGGTACACAAATTTGAATATACATTCAACATTCATGTCTTCAAACCACACGCTACATGGCACATACCTTAAGTCCTACTAGCAGCATGTAACACCGTACTGGAGAAGTCCATGCTCTCCCACCTACATTTATTATTCACACCATTAAGGTATCTGAATGTGAATGAACAGTCCCCTACAAATATGTTATATGTGTCATCTGACCTGTTGAAAGATTTCTGATGCCATCTGAAAAGTCAACAGAAGGTAAAGGTACTAAATTATGCTTATGTGGATTGTTACATTTCACATTGTCCAACACCTTACCTGTTGATTTTAAATAATACCAATGAAGAGTTTATCAAACATATCAGATGTCTTCCAATTTTCAAACTCATCTCTGGACTATGGGTAGATGTTACATATTTAGATCTGTCAATCTCACAAGTACAGGAATGCACTACTAGCATCAAAGCTTATCTTGAGAAGCTCTTTGACAACTCTTTTTCTTGTGCAGGCACAGTCGGATTTAAAAGCTCCAAGGCAAATAATAGAGAATACGCATTGTCTTTTATGTTTTTATTGAATTTGCCAAAGTCAGTACCTTTACACAGCCAAACGTTTCCCCAAGTCAATTTTGTATTAATCTGAAGTTAATACATTTCTCTCTTTGTGCCTCAGAACGCGGTCAAATTTGAATTGATAATTGTCAGTTTATATAATTTTTAAAGGCATTCACTGCTCACTTTCTGTGTAAAGGTTACTTTGCAAGAGTACATGCATATGACATTAAATGGAGACCAATTCGCCACTAAAAGTAATGCACATAAAACTTAATACAGTACTTTTTTTAAACATCATTTCAAATAAATACCCACGTACAGATGAAATACATGTTTATGTAACAATATTTCTTATGAATCAATACTGCAACAGAAAATAAAAATATAAAAGTTCCCACACTAGGAATTGTAATGTGCTTCTTCCAGCAAACAGAAATCTTTAATTCCCATAAACATGAACAATAATACAATTTGCAACTTTTCTTTTTACAAAAAAAAGTATATTTTTGCGAAGTACCAATTGAATCACTCCTAGCCTCAACAAACAACACCAGAACAATTAGGCACAGCTTGTTGATGCTCACTTCTGTTTCTGTTTCCTGAAATAACAAACATTAGGTATAACATGCAAGAGAAGATATTGTCTTATTTTTCACATTTGCCAACAATACTATGGTTAATCTGTGACCGCCACCGTACAAAGCTAATATCAATATTAATATTGCCAATACAACTTCTGTACTGCAACCACAAATGTGTTAATACGTCTTGCGTTTGTTCGTTACAAGTCCAAAGCTATTCGATTTGGTTCCCAACATGTTTTCATTGTTTCTTTGAACCTTGAATCTGCAATGATCTGCAGTTAAAGTATCATTGACCAACAGAATTGTTTACAATTTCTTGAATATATATCTATATATTAAGACTATCCCATTAAAAATGTGCTAAAGGGGAGTTCTCTTTGCACTTATTGCTCCTCACTGATTTTTTTCATCAAGTTCCAAAACAGCTTTTTCATTTATCATAAACTAAGCTATTCTGGATTACTCCCGTCAAATTATTAAAGGCACTACTGGCAATAATTAAGAACAAAAAAGGTGCAGAAATAGACCACCCTATGATTGACAACTTTAGAATTTTCCTTTTCTAAATGCACCACAATTTGGCACAGCAAACAAAGAAATAATGAAACAATTCCAATTTGGAATTTAACTTTTTCAGTTGTACAAAATTCTGTTCATCAATAATGCTTTGCAATTTCCTAAAACCCAGGAATTCTGGCATTTGTAGGTAATACTACGTAGTGAATATTTTTTCAAGTGCCCGTTATTGTTTTAACCAGAGCAAAGTCAAGTTTTCTTCTTGTTACATTGAACTATTCCTAAGAATAATAATACATTATGAAAAACCCCAGAATTTGAATACCCTGGATTTCTTAATGAACATGGCAGTTAAAATCAGTAATATTAAACATAAAACTTAACATTGTGTGATGAAAACAAAAAAAGAAATATAGCTGCTGAAGCACAGCATATGTATGTTCTTAGCAGAGCCCTGGGTTGTGTTTATCCATGTCATAAACACAGACCAAAGCAAAACAAAAAAAAAGGTATTTGGCCTGCTGATACTGAAACCAACAAGCACAAACACTGCTCCCAAAATGGAGACCATTAGCACAAAATCACTGCATTTTATAAAACATTTCTACATAAAGATTTATAGAAGCCAACATAAAATATCAAAATATCAAAAGTGCACAGGTTTAATGATCAGATAAAAAACAATGAATATCTGAAATAAAATAAGAAAATCCCTTCCCACTTTCCCATTTGAGTGTTCCTAGTGGATCAGAAACAAACACTGATAACTACAATTGAAGTAGGTTTCTTCAGCACTTGCAAGGTTTCTTCCTGAAGCAGCACTTATTGGCAAAGCCTTGTTTTCGAAATATGAAAAAATAAGTTTTTTGAAGTAGTGGTAGGTGTTACATGGCAAAGGCTTTAAAATTAATGTATTTTAGTGGTTTCCACACTTATGTGGGACATACTACCACTATATATCTTAAACTGGATGGGATAATAAACAAAGCTGCAAAGCAACTCAACGCACGTGATGGATAGTCCACGTCCAGGAACTAATTTACAGCTGAAAAATGGAAAATAAAATGTAATTAGAAAACAAATGATTATTATTCTCCGTCTTACAAAGTCATAATTTCAAGACCGATTTCGCAGGAAAAGCTCCATCGCAGCTTAGAAATCAGGCAACTGTTAGTTTCCAAAAGTAGATCAGAGATCTGTTCAAGCCTGTTTGCACGATGCAAGCATAAACCAAAAGTTTGCAATAGCATTACCAGTAAGTGGCAGGTGCAGGAAGGAAAGACTCTTTACAAGTACTGAACAAAGCTTTGCTAGTCAAGCTTGAGAGGTGATGACAAGTATTTAAAAGAGGAAATCAGTGAAGCTTTAGGTTCTCCAGAGACATGCAGGTCAGTATATCATGCAGACAGACACAGACAGCAGATATCATTTCTAGAGGAGGATCCGCTTGCAGAGGTAGCTGATGGCGTAAAAAAGAAGTCCATGCTGTAATCCAAACTTTGCCAGTAAAAGTATCGGCAGACCACCGTACAGTGGAAGCACATGCATGGCAGTTCAAGAAAGCCCCAAATCACTTTCACGTATGACAATTAAGAGAATGTGAAGATTAAAACAAAACAAAAAAAAACAACATTTTGTAACGTTATACTCGTCCTAATGTACATTGTTATATAGTAACTCAATACATATTTTCTAATAACATGTTCATCTAATTAGGTTAATTTTCTTTAGAGATAGAAAAGTATTATGTGGGAGATGGTAGTATACAAAGGGTTTGCTATATCGTGTGGTTAGGCTTACACCAATCTTATAGTAACCACCGCTAGACACCACTGAGATTTGCCAAAACTCTGGGAGAATTTATGAGTGGCCAATAAATGCACCTCTTTTCCTGATGTTTTCAGAGTCAGTATTTGAAAACATCACTTTAGGGAAAGAATCGTGTGAATTTAATAATTAACCTCTTAACTTGGAGCAACAACTTAGCAATTCATTGTGTAAAAAAATGTGTTACGACTGCAATATGACAAATTGTCCCTCTCTTACAAGGCATTCATCAATTGCCTGCAATGTGTCTAGGGGAATTATGAAGGCTTTCTTTGAAGGATTGTGCATCATCAATAGAAAAAAGGTTGAAACAACTGTTAAAAGGAGTTACACTTCTAACACTGTTAACCCTTCTTTATAGAAACATTAAAGCTCAAGCTTCAGGAGAATAGAGTATTAACCACAAGTGAAGCAGTAATCGATACACTCGGATCTGCTTTTCCAACTGCATTGTTTAGGCTTCTTTTCAACTTTGAGAAACTTATAATAGGAATGCATGACAGTTGCTGGTATTCACGTAAAGCGTTAGAATGGACCTAGAAAATCCATTCCTGTTTGTTTTGGGGTTTTTTTAGAGCAAACACGTCAAGAAACACATTTTAACTATTTACTCTACATTTACGCAATTTACGCGTTTACCTTGACAAACACATTTAAAATAATTTTCGATGTCTTACTGTCCCAATTAAATTTGATTTACTCTTGCTGGAATTAGCATTGTAGAGGATCCAAGTGACTAAATCACAGAAAAAGCAAGAGCCGTGTGTTCTCTATTACTGCCTGATGTCGTCGTGACTTCTCCTATCCACTTTCAGGCAGAGCGGTGAGATTCAAAGATCAAGCTGCTGACAAACTACCAGAAACAGCGAAGACGGGAGGCACCCAGAGTGGGATTATTAGAATGGCTTTTGAAAAACATTGTCACTATTCGCAGATGAAACAGCGCTAACTTGCATCTATTTGATTCATACTATAAGCATACAAAATTACTTTGAGTATAAAACAAGCAGGGCTTTACATTAAAATATAGTTTAGTTTTAGGCACTTTAAAGTCACAGTTTTGAAAAAATGTGCCTTATTGTGCTCAACATTCCTTTTCCACAATTTGTAAAGCAACATTTTTTTTTACCCAAATCGCCTTTCCACATATACAGGCACCAATCAGAATATATATTTTTCAGTGTTGACAACACTGAAATTAAATAGTTGAAAGACCTTTCAAGAGTCCAGAAGCAGTCACATTTAGAATAATACTCTAACCTACTTCCACAATTCTTAGAAGTAAGCTGGACTGGCTGGATGATTTTATGTGCCTATAATGTAGAGCCCTGCAAAACATGTGCTTGCATAAGTTAATGTAATATTCTCAATTGTCTGTTAAGCACTGGAACACTATCATCGCTAATACTGAGAAGAACTGCATTGAGATTTTGACAACACTGCACTATTCGGATACACAAATCTCAGTCCCTCGGATAAGCCTCTTCATTATATTCAATTTCCCGCAGAGGTTACTCAATTTGTCCGAACACTTAGAACAGATGTGTATTTAATAAGTCTCCAGTTACCTTTCCTTTTTATTAAGCACAAGAAATGGCAAATTAGCGGGCCATCTTATTTTGTTTTCAATGTTCATATAGTGTCCCGCTGCTCAAAATATCAAAGCCATTCTTGTGCGAAGTCTTTAATTTCAAGGAAAGTTTGTACACTGTTAGGCTTACAAGATTTTGTTTCCCTGCAATTGTTTATTGAACAAAGTATTCCTTTAGTTAAGGACACAGAGGTGTTACCCAATTATTATTTTTTTATCTGGAAGCTCATATCGCTTTCTGCATTGAATATGTATTTTTTCAGCTTATCCTTATGTTCAACATGAGATTTGTTTTCCAAATTGTATTGTTAGCAATAGCTTTTGGACTTTGTTAAGTAGTGACATTGCAGAGAAATCTAACAGTGGCTCCATTGGACATATGTACAGTACATTTGGTTTTGTGTTTGAACATGTTCTGCATTTATATGTTATACATCTACTTTTATGAGTTGCATTTCACCACTTCTCAATCCACAGTGCCCACCGTTTGTTGAAAAGGCAATCACAAATCTGAATTTAGTTACAAGCCTAAATCGATGGATTACACTTGTGCTATACAGATTAGACTTTCCAATAATGATAGAGTAGATCTGGTCAAGACACCACCTCTAGAATTTTAAATGTTTGACATGTAACAATTCAAGAGCAACAAAGCTTAGATGTTAATGGTGGGAGTAATTAATTGAGTTCCCTTCCACTATTAACCTCTCAAAAACATGTTGATATATACAGGCAGGTGTTAGTTACAGCTCAAGCCGGAATAATAGAGGTTGCATTATTTGGTATAACAAGAAACCTGACAAGTCAACACACTGCAACTTCATAGACAGTGGGGCTTCACACTGACTAAGCATAAAAGTTAGATGTGTAACATGAATTCCTTCTGGCATTCCCTAGTCACAATAGATCTTATACTTCTCGCTGCAGAACACCGGGTTTTGGAGAACAGACCCCTCGGTCCTGTCCGCACAGGAACGGATATGACTTACACTGGGGTTACTGGTCTTGGCTTTGGACGCAGACTTTGTGCGCGCCCTTTTGGCCTGCTCGTGGTCAAGCTCCAGATGCTCCAGTCGTTGGGTGAGGGCAAGCTTCTGTTGGATGGCCATGCGCAGTAAAGAGTTCAGGGTCTTCTTCTCATCTTCTGCGGCCGCCAACTGTCGCTGCATTTCATCCAGCTGTGTGACGTATTCATCACACCTGCAATTAAAAGTGACATGATTAAAAGGCTTATTCTGAATGGAAGAATGGGGGCTTTGCATCAGACAATACTTGACATAAGGGCTTAAACGCCAATAGGTCTCTGTTCTGAATACCAGCAGTCTGGCAATTTGAATTACTAATTTAGAGGAAAGTGCTGTAACAAACATTTGCATTCTAACGGTAATATATCAAATGTGCCAATTTTGGCAAAGCATTTTGTATGAATGTGACTATGTTACGCTAATCTCACATGCAAAGCAAAACATATATCCACAAGGCAACTTGGCATTGTAAACTACTCAGAGCGAGCGCAGCACTTACATGACACACTTTGCCACGCAGGCGCTATATATTATGCAAGCCACTGCAAGGATTTCCAACATGGCTCTGAAAAGAGATCGATACAAGTATTCCCCACCAGAGTGAGTTGCGGAAAACAGTGCAGAACCTTTCCCGGTTAGAAGATCACGTCATACTGCAGCACACTAACTGCACAAACCCTGATTCAGGGGATGCAGAAGGAATGCAGCTTTTATTTACTTGGGGAAACTAAAAGGGGAAAGATTCAAGAGGTATGCCCAGGGGCGGATCCTCCACTAGGACGGAGGAGTGTTGCCCCACTGATTCTTGCAGTGTGAGAAGCAGAAACATAAAATGGTAATAACTTTCCGTTATTACCATTTTATGTTTGGTTGTGGGCGGGCGGGTGGGTGGGTGGTTGGGTCTGCTCTGAGAGCAGGGGAGGAGTAGTGTGCCTGCCCACTCCCGAGTGAGCAAAGACTGTTTGGTCTGGTCCCCTGGGGCTGCCAAACCAGTCATGCGCACCCTGCCTTTTCTCCATGTAGGATGCATGGCCTCACCATTAGCCCCTAGCTGGTCGGCGACCCGACCAATCACAACGCTGCTTGAGCAGCGTTGTGATTGGCACAGGGGAGGGAGGGAGCCTGGCTGCCGCTTCTGCTTCCTTTTCCTGGACAGCAGAGAATACACAGGACCCGGGAGTCGGAAAGGTACGTTTAATGATCTTTATTTATTTTAATTAAATTAACCCCCCTGCCTGCGCAATCCCTGTGCGACCCCACGCCCCTCCACCCGCGAGTCGTGTCGGCCGCGACTGGGTATGCCTTCAAAATTGTGCATATAAATGGACACAAGCGCACTGGCGATGTGATCCTTTGTGTTTACGTTCGTCCGTTTGGTATCGGTGACATTGTGTTTCTTTACAACTCCTTTTATTAGACTCATTTTGACAGATTTACCAGTCTGATAAATGTATAATGAGAAACCAAAAGACAGGTGTGAAGAAACGGACACAGGGCAAATTACCAAATGCAGGTTGAATGCTCAGGGCTTAACCAACATGTTTACGGTAATGTTTGTGAAACATAGAATGTCCTCCAATGTATGAATTTGAAGAGACTACTGACCTGCATTGGGATATCTAGGACGCCGTGCCTTGTGCTGCTATGTCACTTCATTTTACAAACAGTAAGCTTGTCTTGTTATGTTCATGTAGCGCTGTGGACCTTCCTGCTTGGAGAGGACTTCCGGTGTGGGGTTGCTGACAGATTTGGAGTCAGTGTCTTCCTGAGTCGCATACTCATGCGTGTATGTTCTAGAGCAGGGGTCTTCAAACTGAGTGGCCTGCCCCACTACGGGGCCCTCAAGTGACCGCACGGGGGCTCCGGCCATAAGAAGCATCATGCTGATAATAGTCCTTTGTTTTCAGCAGAAAAAAAATTAGCGCACTAAGCCACTCTGCAATGGGCCATCACTAACAACTTTTGTCATTTATATTCTGGCTGCGAGAAGGTGTCGAAAGGGACTCCAAAGATTCTTCAAAACCCCCACTTCTATCAATCACACTGTGGATACTTTAACACGTTGATTGCATTTGTAAAACGGTAACAGAACCTAACTGCGATGTTTAAATAAGTCTATACATATTTAAACACTACCAGTTTAACAGAATAATTGTGAAAAATTGAGAGGGACTGCGGTGATTTATTTTCCCCACGGAGGGGGGTGGGGGCATTAAAAAGTTTGAAAACCACTGTTCTAGAGTCTCCTGTGCCGTGCTATACCCTTCTTGTGCTCTACTGTGAATAACGCGGTGTAGGTATCATCTTGCAGTGCAATGGGCTCCCTAACTAGCGGCAGGCTGTGAAATACTTGGAAGAGATGACGCATTCCTGGTTCATGTCGGTGTTCTATTTCTCACTCCTTGTCCGCTATCAGTTTCTGCTGTCTAACTATTCCTGTACTCCAGTATCCCTCTGGTACGATGCTAATGTCTCACCATTGTGAGATCAATGACTCTGTGCAATAATGTCTGCATATGTTCCTTCCCTGTGAGTGTGAAAGTCTCCCAGTTGCTATGTTGGAGAGTTTATTTCCCCTTTCAAGTGTTGATGAGCATGTTTCCCTGTTACAGTACTGAGTATTTCTCCAAGTCACCATGCACATCTCCCTGTGCACCTAGCCTTATTTTCAGCAATACTAAGGGGAGGGGGGGGGGGAGGGTGTCTGTCAGTCTGTCTGTCTGTCTGTGAAGGACTCTAGGATGTCTAAAATTAAATGAAATACTCTACGGCCTTACAATTCTGCCCTAGGGAAGTTTTAGGTTTTAGAAGGAATCTCCAAACACAGAATCAGTTTTAGTATCAAAATCTACATATTATTTATTTATATTGATAGGCACCTACTAGTTGCAGGTACTTAAAAGCATGAAACCGCTGTCTCATGAAGTGCCAGAATTGAAAGGAAAATGCTTACCTTTTACTTTCCACACTACTAGTAACTGCAACAAATGTGCTAGCCATTTGGTGCTCTGCAGCAGCCTAGGGAGCAGATTAGGGAGCAGATTTATGGGGAGAGGAGGCAATTTTTTACTGTCACTCGTCTGCCTCAAACACAGGATGAGCAAGTGCAGATTCTATCCCTCGAGCCCCCTCAGCATCGTACATGCTGTCTTAGGAGCAGTGGGTATATTGCATATCCCAAATTAACAATTTTTTTCAAGTAATGTCAATACACGCTGCAAAACATGAGTTTGAGGCATTACAGAGGACACTTTTCAAAAGAAAGCTTGTTTAACCCCTTCCATGCTGGACGGATTCCCCTGCTGTGCTGATCTTTTCCTGCGCGGGCGTGGTCATGACGGAACGGTTCCGTCATGAGCACAGCTCAACCGTGGCTCATGACGGAACCGTTCCGTCATGAGCACCGAAGGGGTTAAAACTCATGAGATCAGATTTAATGTCCATGCAGAAGTAGGAATACCAACACAGTGTAAAAGATATTGCAAAACATTTTCATATGCAGTTACTATAGAAAGATGCTAAACTGAATACTCTATTATACATGTAGCACTTTATACTGTGAGGCAAGCAGTGTTAATAAACCTGATGTTCCAAAGATCATCTTGCCTGGTGAGCTCTATGACTGATTAGTTTCCGCTAATATTTCCAATAGCTTTTGTTTATTATTTTTGTATAAATTATATTTAAGAACTTGTAAGGGGATCATATATTTGTGATTATTTTTATGGATCATTGGACCAGAAGACAGCCTTTTTGTGATTATAAACTGGTTTATCTGCCCAATTAACAACCATGTATGTTCTTATACACTTGCTAGTCTGTCCGACAGCGTCAATCAGCTGGAAATCGCTCAAGTAGCGGTTTTTCAGAAGCAGCCTGAAAAGCAATGTAGATCTTTGCCTATTGATTGGAGCAGAAAATCCTGAGAAAGTCGATTCCTCATTAGGGACATCAGATATATTGTGGTCAGTCATAAAAACTGGACCTATCAGGATCACATAGGATTAACCCTTCTTTTGTTCTGTGCTGTTACTTTGGTCAACGGGTAAGTCACGAAAGGTATGTCAGAGATTGGATGACTGTCGACAGTGGGACAGGCTGTCCATGGAGAGCAAAGGCTGCCCCACTCCACCAGCTGCACGTGTTGCTTTCAGTATTACACAAGAAACAAATGGGCCTATTGCACAAGCACTCTATTGAAACTGCATACCATAAACTGGACTTGCAAATGTGACCAAACAGCAGGAAAAAAACAACATTCCTACTACTAAAAGGTAGTTTTAGATGTTCCTCCACAAAGTGAAAAAATGCCCTAACTCTGGTCGGTGGTGGATGAACACAAAAAATGTTCACAATAAAGTAAGCCCTTGTATTAGGTAGTTTCTGCAATGTGCTTGCCACCGTTTCAAGACTTTGTTCACCGCAAGAGCTATCTATGAAACTGAAAATTATCAAAACCTTATGATCTGTGCATTAAAGCATCTCTCTGCTCAATATATCGGAAGGCCAAGTGCAAATTCAATCGAGGTGGTGTTGTAACAGTCACACCGAGCAGAGGCCTTGCACACAGGGCCCTGGCAGCAGAATCTGGTTGCTTGCTCCTTTTAGGATGTCTACATATCATCACGCCTCCTATTTATATAGTCGTACAGTGTCCGGTGTATTAACAGAGAATAGGCTATGCCATCCATAGTGAATTTAAGTGGGCTAGTAAGAGTTATTTTCCCAGAGATATACTGAACAGCAACTATTTGTCCAGTGATCAATTCACTACTGTAGCATACTTTTTATATATGATTGTCTGGTCTTTTGAGAAGACTCTTAGAAAGGTTAAGATGATCAACAAAGGGGAGCAAAGAAAATAACTGAAAATCCGAGGAGGTGCCATGAACTTAAGGTGAGAACAGAGAAGGAAAACATTGGTTTCAATTGAAAAACACCAAAGGCTTACTCCCTACCAGAACACACATTCTGCATATTTCTCCCTACAAAA
Source organism: Triturus cristatus (assembly GCF_964204655.1). NCBI lineage: Eukaryota > Metazoa > Chordata > Amphibia > Caudata > Salamandridae > Triturus > Triturus cristatus. The sequence continues at coordinate 149,967,211 of NC_140592.1, forward strand.
GTTAATTATTTTTAAAGTAGCACTTCATATCGTATTTCTACTTGTTGTATGTGCTGAAAATAACAGGTGCTACTATTTACTGCTGAGTTAAATGGTACTTCACCAACCTCTGAAGGATGGGTAGCCCAGTAGGCCTTGTGGGGATTTGTACTTGTGTCCAGCTGGTCCCAGGTCAGCATTAGCTCAATGAGCCATGTTGATTGAAGGAGCGTCCACATGCCTCTTGCTGTGCTAAATAAACTATGTTTAACAACTAACTATTTTCTATATTCCGCCCTGAAACCAGATTGACCTAAAATGGCCCATATTAGGACATCAGCTCATTTAACAACTAGGGCATATAAACACTCAACATGCCCGCCACGAGGTATGAATTTCAAAGGAAGAGTCAATGAGAAGTGAGAAAACACTACATACCCACCATTAAAGAAAGCAACGCCCTTTTACCGAAATGCCCAGTATGAATCAAGACTAAAGCCTTCCTTGGCCAGACCTAAAAATAAACAACTGAAGCACTACAGGGAACTTTAGCTCCAACAAATTTGGGAGATTTGGCAGTGGCAGGATTAAGATTCTGATTTTTTTTTTTTACTACAAGGACTGTGCGCCATTTTCCAGTGGTCACTTAAGAGTATCAGTGCAGAAATACCTGCAATCACTCTACACGGAATGTGCTGCATTTGCTTTAAAATTCTAATGGAATAAAAAAAGGAAACCAATCATGCTCTTCGTTTCCGCATCCATTCGGGTTCCAGGGCGCGGCAGCGCCTGGACAACTCTGATACAGGGATTTGTATGAGATCATGACTGTACTTAAAAACTTCCCCACTTTAACCATGAAGAAAGTGTTATCAAGAAAAGCAACTTCTTCCTAGGCAAGGGAGCAGTTTATGTTGTGCCGGCCAGTTCCACATCTGCCTGCCATCTGCACGATTAAATGTCATTGGCTTTCCACATGCACGATGTATTTCCGGTATAGGAAACTCAGCAGCAACAGCTGAGGCGATGGTTTTAAATATGAGATCTCAGTGGAAACTGTACATAATGTTCAGTGGTGTATTCTCGTGGCACTGGGTGCGTGGCTCGTATTATACAGACTTGGTGCATACAACAAAGCTGACCAGCCATCATTGGGCGACATAGTACCCAAAGGCTTCCAGCACCACCATCAATCCCTGGGATCAGTGATCCCGTCGGGGCGGCACTTGGAATCGCAATCATGAATGGAGGCAGTGCCGAGGCAGGCACCGCTGTCGGGATTACGGAATAGGTTGCAGGGAATCGTATTCAACCACCCGAAGTAAAGTGATACAGCAGTTGCTCCCCACACATTCAGGAGTCCATGCTCTGGAATATCCCTCTGCCTTACTGGAGTCTGGAAAAATACTTCATAGTTTCAAACTAGGATTGGAAAGACATCTCTGCCCCCCCCCCCCCCCACACATGTAGTCTAGCTGGTAGAGAGTCAGAGCAGGTTCTAAATCCACCCTATATACACGATGCACCTTTAATCGATCGCTACAGACTACTGGCTTAAACTGACACATATCACGCTGACGGTCTATCTTTAGCGACATTATAATATGGCCTCTTCACTGAAACATCTGTTCATCATTCACATTCCCTGGCACCTGTCAAGATTGCTGAAAAGACTGACTGACAGCTCTTCCTGCTCTCTCTCCACTCCACAGGTACTTTGCATTGTATTGTAGCATTTCTATAGAGCTTTCCTACCGCTTGTCAAGGGCTCAAAGTGCTTTTCAGGCAGACTAGTGGGTGACTGCTTAAGCGGAAGATGAGTGGGTGTTGGTAGAGGGTTTCGATTTCAGGTCAATGTCCAGTTTGATGAAAAACTATAAATGAATACATCAATAGAAATGTTCATCTGAAGGTACCAAACATAATTAGTGCAACTATTTTCTGTCAAGCCAAATGCTCTAATTGAAGATTTTTTTTTTAGCTATACTCGTTTTTAAGACCGGGTAAGTGATCAGGTGGGGGGGGGGGGGGGGGGGGTACCTTACTTTTCAAGTTATGTAAGGCAAAAAAAGTAAAAGAATTCAAAATCATTATTAATGGGACGCTGTGATATCTAAACAGAACCAGATACAAACTAAGAGCCTGATTACGATGTCTGTCGGACAGCTACCAACAAGCCATCCGTGGCAGTCCAATCGACCAACAGCCCTTCGGTCCGACTGCTGGATTACAATCCAGGCAGACGGACCCTAAAGGTTCACGGGGAAGACCGCCGCCTCCAACAGGAGCAGTGATCTGGTCATGGTGGCGGTCGGAAACGCAATACCGAATGGGGCAGTGCAGAGGCAGAAACCACAGTCAGGATTACGAAATCCCTTTCTGACAACCTTTTCACGTCGGAAAGGCTGCCATGAAAAGGCTGTCAGAAACGGATTTTGGAGACCCCAAACAGGGCACCCCTCCATTGTGGCCCACTGTAAAGTGGCCCAGGGGGCACATGTACTGCCCCCACGTATCTCAATGCACTCTGTGCCATGCACCACACAGTGCGTGGTGGTGCAGGAAGTGGTCCTTAACACAGCAGCGTGTGCTGCAACACTTTTCCTGGGCTGCAGCACAAGCTGCCGTGTAAAGTAGCACTTTGCAACTGCCAGCTTGGTGGTCGCATCGTAATGCCTAAGTCAGACTGCCAACTGCTTGTCGGGCGATGTCCTGACCGTCGTTATCGCCATCGGCAGTCCGACCGAACGCCATCTTAATAAGACCCTTAGTGAGCCCTTCTCTCACCAACAGTAAGGCTATCCGCTGTGGCCCTCGTAGGGAAGGAGCGCAGCCCTGTTTCCATGAGCTCTGTGGTTGATGCACCTGTAACAGGAGTCCTCCTCCATCTCTGTGGCATAGGTGTCAGAAGCGCCTTTTGTGCCTGCTCCAACAAAAATTAACCACCCACTTTTCCTGGTGATAGTACTTGGTTTCTGTTCATTAAATCATTTACAGTTTCCATGATGGCAGGTTTTGTCTGGTGAAACCAAGCCAGCCCCTTAATTCAGAAACAAAATGCCCATTCACTGGCAGTGTGGACCAGTCAGTTCACTGAAATAATTTAAATAAATTAAGCATTTGGCCCCACAGCAACAGAAAACTCTGGTGGCAGGTGCACTCAATAAAAAATAACATCATATAACAAGAGAGGGCATTGGAGTGGCATGTGGCATGCTTATCACATCAAATTAGGATTCTTTTGTTTGCAAGCACTGGTGAATACTGGCCAGGACTGCAAACCTGGAGAACACTTCATGAGCAGGGACCACTAACCCCCCTGCAAGCTTCATGGGTCTATGCTGGTCCATGCACTGGTTCGGGAACCTGAAAACCAGGTCTGCAGATCCCATAGGCTTATGGAGCGTGCCCTGGGCTGTTGGTTATAGCCACTTGGTTAGTGAACCCTACTATGGGGTATGTGAACCCTAAAAATATTAAAAGAAAAAAAAAAGAGGAGGGCCTAAGCCAAAGAGGATTGGCTGCCCGCAGTGGGTTGGACACTCATGTCCAGGCCCTGCGGTTAACCACCCTGCGCACAGTCAAATACCATGCTCCGCAGGGGTTGGCTGCCTGTAGCGGACTGGATGCAGGACCGGGATATAGTCCGGGCCCTACAGCCACCCCCTGCTGTACACGGCCTCCAGCCATGCACACTGTGGGATGGTCGTCTGCTGCGGTTTGGGCACAGGGCCTGACCTAAGACCATGTCCTGCATTCAACATCTGCTGAGGATGCCCTTCAGACATGCGCATTTGGGGTTCTCCATCCACGTCAAGATGGAATACTGTTGGATGTGGTAAATGATCAAAAACCTAAAAACATTATTTGAAGGGAAAAAAAACAATAGTGAAAGTGAAATTATGGTAAGCCTTACTTGTAATGCCTAAGGTAGGTTTAGAAACTCAGAAATTCACCAATAAATAATAGTACATTCATAGTGTTATGGGTAATGTATGCCAAGCTCTTGCAAAATATTTGTTCAGTTAACTTTTACATGTGGCATACAGAGTTTTTGATATTTGTTCTGCTGGTGTTCTCAAAGCACCTTTACCTTTCTCTTGTATAACCAATGAACATCGTTATGTATGCTTTCCGGGTATTTATCCTGTTCTTGCCTATAACTATGGATTGCATCCCAGCAGGCTCAGCAAACCCGAAGAATGTGGTTAAAGGAGGTAAAGGGTTGGCATACACTGAGCTTCTCACAAGCAGCATCCAGTGCCAGAGCAGGAAGAGCATCACTGGCCGTGACCTGGTATTTTTGTTGCTTTAAACCCAACTACATCATTTTACGGTCTGGGTTTCTGTTGGTCATCATTACAGAATGGACTCATTTCTTTTACAAAGTTGAGAGTTAAAAAAAAAAAAAGATTACAGCTTTCATGCCAGGATATTTGCTATTACAGCAACAGAAATAAGAAATATACCTCATGTAAATTCTGAGGTCAATATGGGAGCCACAAAGGATTACATCATTTGAGTTGAGTAGACACACTGCAGCGTTCAAATCAATTATCAGTCCTCCACTCAAAGTCACAGCCTAAGTTATCACCTACTGTGAACTGCATGAGCATGCTCAATTCGAGAGAATTTTTTTAAAATGTTGTTATTGTTACCCAACCAATGCAATGCATAGCGATAGACATTTAGAAACTTTTTTTTCTGCACTCCGAACAGCATTTGAAAACAGCAATTCACATTTTAGTTTCAACAAAAGTTTGTAATCTGAGCCCTTAGAGCTAATTTTGTTTTTATGAGAGGTGGGCGACAAATTCTGCTCCACCGGCAGAGTTCGCAGAGTTTTGCCCACTCTGCGTTTTCCGCTTACAGTGCGGAGTTCTGGCAAAACTCCACCAACCGCCGCGTGGTGGAGTTTTGTCACGCATGCGGCCTGCCAACGCTAAGTTGGCAAGCAAGAAGTTGCACCCCTTAGCGCGGTCTTTGGGTGCTAGAACGCCTCTCAGCGAGATTTCTCAATGTGGGCAATCGTGGCAGGTCGTGTCTGTTTGCGTTGAGAGCTGCCGCTCATATAGAAAATCTACTCGAGCAGCAGAAAGAAGCAGAATCCTCTGGCACGCCGCATGGTGCCACTCGCTCTGATTTTACAGCGTTGAACAAGCGCATGGCGCTAAAAATCAGTGCAAACAGCACAACGTGCCGAATTCCGCTTGCTCGTTGAACTTCGCGGAATCTCACTGAGTTTTTATATAACTCTACAGATTTCCATGGAGTAAAACTCCCCTTTTTTGTGTTAAAAGTATGAATACTGAGGTAACAAACACATTTTTCATGTTTTTATTTCTTGGTATTAATGCAGAAACTTCATAGGAAACAGAATGCGCATGGATGAACTTGACAGGCTTTTGAATACATTTCAGGTTTTATTTTAATTGTAAATATTTGCCAGGAAATGTCCAACAGTGAATCCCATGGCCCGAGACATACCCTGCTCCTCTTCAAAAGAGGTATTTTAAGATAGGTCTGGGTGTTTTCATCCTATGGTCATGGCCTTTCCTGTTTTCAACTCTTGCTGGAATTTAAACGAAATATTGTGCAGCTATGCTTTATTCTGTATGAACTGTTTTTACAGAAAAGCAGGATGTTCCACGAAAACAATATCATGCTGACCGAAAGTGATTGAAAAAACCTTAAATGTTGCCTTTAGGTTGCAACTATATTTGCTACTGAATCGCCTGTTCAGAGCATGGAGTAAAGCTTATTTACAACTACAAAGTTACATTTACTATAAGTATGAAGTATTTGAGAGTTATCTTTGAAGAGATATTAAGCGAATGTCAATGTCATATTTCATTTGTAATACATTAAAAGGGAAACATCCATTACAACGCGGTTATTACAACGCATGCCATTACAACGCATACCAATACAACGCATGTCATTACAATGCATTATAAGGTAAGTAATGGAGATTTTTAGGTTTAGGGTGGGTATGGGTTTTGGGGTACATGGGAATAGTAATGTTTACCCCTACACTACACAACACTTTCCCTACTGTTGCACTCACTAGAGTGGGAATAGTAATTTGTACCCCTACACTATCCAACACTTACCCTACTGTTGCACTCACTGGAGTGGGAATAGTAATTTTTAACCCTAAACTATCCAACACATTTCCCTACTGTTGCCCTAAAAGTATTATGCGTTGTAATGGTATGCGTTGTAATGGTAGTTTAAAAACATGCATTTTAATGGCATGCGTTGTAAAATCATGCGATATAAAAACTGTGCTGTAAATGCTTGCGTTGTAATTGTTTGCGTTGTAACGTCATATATTCCATTAAACACTGCAGCACAACAAAGGTGATAATCGGGAAGAGCAGCATTGGGAGCCCTGGTACGGAAGAGGCAGATGTGGCTGTTTACTCTGGCACCGGCCCCACTTGTGCCCTGGAAACACGATTCAAGGGAACCCGCTGACATAGCTAATGGCAGAACCTCCACTAGAGGACGCCACAGCCTCAACAAGCCAGCTGAAGAGAAGCAGTGCTGGCTACTGCTGTTTATTTAAAACGGCCCCAACTGAGGTGTGGCATCACAGCACCTTTAATAGTATCGACCCAAGCCTCGACTTCATTCTCGGCCCTGCCTGTCTCCAGCCTGTGCCCCTGGTACCCATGCTCATATACATTCTTACAGGAGCTTTCAGCCATCTCTCTTCACCCATTGCTCTCTTACTGGGTCAATCTAATTTTTATTCCACTCACTACAGCTTAGAAAATGGGGCAATGGGTGTGCTTTTACAGACGAAAACATATATTTGTGGTTTACGTTTTTTTTAGGTTCATGGGGGTGCAGCAGCTTCCCCGACATAGTTTTACAAAAACAAAACGAGCATTTACCAAGCCAAAATGCTAGCAGATAATGCCAGACCTACTGACTTTGCCAATGCTTGTCCTATTAGTGTCACTGGGAAGAACACTTCTTTCGCACACACAACTTACAGAGACAGACTTGCTCTCAGTTCTCACTCGCATAATGTAACAGGGGCTGGTTTAACCAGTCTGGAAATTGAAGGGGTGGTAGTGAGAACAGCATCTTGAGACAGTAGCAGTGTCAGAAACACTGTACATCATTTGCAGTTATTTAATGAGTAACAAGGAAAAGAAACAACTGGATGGTATGACTAACGTATATCCATTTGTGTACACCTGGGTGGTATTTATGATGATTACAGTCAATTGCCACTTATTATATTTAGTGCGTCTGAAGGTGTGCAGACTAGACTGTAAGATGCTCTGGGAGTGGCCGTGATTCACGAGAGATGCCTCGAGTGAGCCATCAAGCCCTTCCCTCCCTCAACAATGCCAATAAATAAATTATACGCAGCAGCTCTGCCTATATGGATTATGCCACGCCTTTCCTCCATGTGCAGTAGTTATAATAAACTAAGGTATCTATTCAAGTCCAGCACAGAAGGGATAAATCCGTGAGGTGAGATGGAGCCACATTAACACAGTTCTGGCGTATGGCCCCAGTTGTGTTCTTTTGTCGGCTGAGACTAGAATGGAATCTGTGAGACAATCCGCACTGTTTTCTCAAGTTCTATACAGGGTGATGTGGAAATAAAGAGGGGTTAGACTTTCGTACTCTAGTAATAAATGTTAACAAGTGTGTTTATTAGTACACTTCTTCCAAATAACACTTGTTATTTGGTTATATTTAAGTCTCTGGTTTGTCATGAATCCTAACCTTATGGTGATGTACACTTGTTGTAAAGTCATCCGTACAATGTCGTGCAGGTCTGGCAAACAATTATTATCCTATGAAATAGAGCTAATGTGTCACTCCAGGGTTCCCTTAATACCTACAAGTACTGTCTTTAGCGATCATCATTATAAGGAAATGAGGCAGCATGTCATTAAAATAATATAACCACTCCCTCCTAATCCCCTTCATAATGTTGCTTCGACAGGAGGGTTTAATACTAAGATACTGCATTAAGAGCAAACGTTGCAATTACGGCGCCTGAATCAAGCAATTGGGCAATTCTAGCTGAATGATATCCCCTGCACTGAGAGACACGGATAGAGCTGCCTCTTGCAAAGGATAACTATTTATATTCCATACACACCACTAGGTGTATCATCAGTCAACGCAATGGTTCTCTCTTTAAAGAACACGGAGGGATGAAAGGATTAGTCCTCCCTGCCTGGTCTTGAACCTGTGACCTGCAGATCTTTGGGCAGGTGGTAAGGAAACTGAGCTCCCTTATTGGCCAAGAAGAAGATTAACAGGAAGAAATGCAGTTACTGATGACCATTGGAACTCGATGACACACAGGCAAGGAATACGTAAGAAAGTTAATAAAGCCCAAATCAGAGATCTATTTACTTCTTTTATTTTGGGAGCGGGGTGATATAATGCGGTGCATCCTCAATATGGTAACTACAGAAGGCTGTCAGTCGCTAGAAAAGTCTACTTCAAGAGTGTGGAAGGTGGAGCCTTATCAATAAATGAGAACCTTCTCCGATAAACCTCAGTCAAAACCCTTTTTCTGCATCTAACAGGGCTGAAGCGCTAGCACTGGGAACCATCTGTAGAATGGGTCTAAAATAGGTATCATACGAAGGAAAACAAACAGGGTGAGGCATACTGGTAATGCACATAGGAAACTGTAACAATGGCCCCACGGGGCACTGTTATGGGAAGAAGGGAAATTAAGTGTTTGGATATTACACTGAATAAACCCTCTCCTAGTGATGTAGAAACATCATCTGACTTGTCAACAATTGATATATTACTTAGTAAAGTAACAATTACACAACTGTTACTTATTAGCGTTAGCATAACAAAACTAAAGGGTTCACACAACTCACCAGGGCTTTAAGTAAAGTCTCTTGTCTTGACCCCGGTTTCCATGACACTACTTAAAATAGCCTGTCCAATATATAGAATTGTTTGTCAAAATATTACTCTCTTTACTGTTGCTGGGGAACCAGTGATGTATAAAAAATGTATCTGTACAATGTGTCTTGTCTACCTTCTTCCCTGTCAAGGTAAGAGGAGGCGCAATGGCCCTTCAAGAGGCATTGCAGCTAAATCAAAGAATTCCCTCCCCCACATACCTGATGGAGCAGCAACCAGCCAGTACACTACCAGAGGTCCCAAGCAGAAAAAATAGAACTTTAAAATCTTGGTAGAGATCGCCTTGAGGCAGCCTTGTGACCAGAAATGCAGGTGATGTCAGGGCCAGACGGGCTAGGTAAAAACTGCGAACCCCACCTCCTTCTGCTGGCTCATTCCATGCCAGGCTAGGATAAGTTCCTCTTGCTTAGAGGTTCATTCAGATGGGTACAATTAGGACTAAGCCAAAGAGTAACATGGGTGGAAAGAACAATAGTGCTCGTTTAGGACTATATTCCATTAGTGGTTGGTGTACAAATGATGGTTGTTCAAGATATTGTAGTAGCAATGGCCCACGTAAGATGACTTCCAAGGGACGATAACATGGAGAAACTGGTGCACATCTGCTTTGCTCGCTTTATTCCGCATATTTACGCAAAGGTGATAATCTGGTGCAAAAACAAACAGTTCACAGGGAGAGTAATACCTACACCAGGGTGTTTTCTCACCTGATTCTACTTCATGACTGTAAATAGCCCCAAAGGGACCTGGTCTAGTTACAGGCAGGTTGCACCTACTGGGTGCAAATCGTGCACCGACTTTTTGTGACCAGCCTGTTATTTTACAATACACTCTATATAGTGACAGTCCTCGCTGCCAAATGCCCATTTGCCGGGTGTCACGAAAGGACTTGCCTAAGGATTAAGTAGGAAGGTTTCAATTTGTGACCCCTCTATGACCACCATCACAAGGCGCAGCCGGTACAGTTAAGAGTGGTGAGTCGGGGTGGGTGAAGGGGCGGGGTGTCGACAGACGATGGGAAAGGGAAAATAAAACAATACTGCAGCGAGCGCAACATAAGTGGTGTTATTTATTTATTTATTTTACCTATCCCATTGTATGTCAACTTCTCTCCGCCCACCCCACCGCTCTTACCTGTACCGGCCGTGCCTGACCATCACCGCATATGCTTTCCCAAACTGAAACATCTTTTTTTAAAGCAACTTATATCCATTAAAGAGACACGTGCTGCCATTGCCCAGTACGGAGGGACATATAACCGTATTAATGGTGCACTTCTGTAAATGTTCCACGTCCATTAGATAACACCTGATGGACTTAAATTTATATATAAATTGCCAGTATCTGATGCGTCTAAATGTCTCAGGAAAGGGTGGATCAAACAGATTAAGTCAGACAAAGACTTTATTTCCGAAAATAACACGAATGCAGAATAGCATGCATAACATTAACATGAACTTAAAGTAATATTGTGTTTCCAGTCTTTGAGGCAGATCTATCTTTAGCAACACCCACGCTCCTCATCAGTGGAAAGCATCAGGAATAGTTATTCAAGCAAGGTGCATCCCTTCTGCCAAGACTGTGCAACTGAGAAAAAATGAATCTGCTTCAGGAGGTACCGGAGTGGGTGGTTTGGAAGCCACAACGTGTTCCACCTATTGTGGATGGGCAGCACTGGCCTCCTAATCTTCTGGACAGCTTTCAGATTGCATATTTAAATACCACTTAGACAAGGTGGGAAAATGGGGTCCTTATTATCATTAAAATATTTTGCTTTAGTATTCATGCAAATTCGTATTTACATCACAAAACAGCAATTATTTCAAGAGGCTTTGCGCCTTCAGAAGACCCACAAACGTTTTGCATCTCTTATTAACATACGATTGCTTCCATCTTAAAGCGTCTCCCAGTGGTAAATGTACATAGTAAACACGAAATGTAAAGAGCTGTTTTCGGGACTGTGTTGTAATGGAAAGAGGGGCTTCCAGACAAAGGCCAAAGAGAACAAAGATTAAAACCAAAACTGAAGCACGCGTTACAACCCTCAAATCCACAAGATAGACACCACTCTAACAACCATTAAACTTGTCTCAGTATGTACCCTGCTCCCACCAGAAACCTCTATAAGAACTAACACTTCCAGGCAACTGAAGCATACTCAATGCTCAGGCGTGGAAATCACCAAAAAGGTACGCCAAAGGTAGGTGGCCCCTAGGGAGGAACTACCAAGACACTGAGAAACCCACCGAAGATTAATACTAGGGTGAGTTATCTAAATCACTCAGGGAACCGCCTTCATCTTTGCATAAAATGTGTGCCTTAACCACAATAAATATGGGCAAAAATGTGTGGCTATTGAATCTGTGTTTGTTATTGTAAAATGTGCACTTCTGTTGTTCTCTCCTGATGTTTTCTGCTATGTCGCGCATTGTAGACGTTCACCCATAGTACAATGTCCCTGGTTGCTCCCTTGCTTGTCTTCCACAACATGTGCTCTGCTGGTCTTCTTTATATTCCTAACCAAACTGCAGATAGGAAGGACCTGGAATGGAGGACTATCCATGTATGTAAGACTCAAACATCTTTATGACATTACAAGAATTCAAGTAGAAAGGGGGTGGTAATGCATTAGCGGTATGTGCTGGAGCATCGGCCAAGGCGGCAGCCATGTTCAAAACCTTTGGGATCTCCTACCCTCCTAAGGACTGGAGATACTGACCAAGATGATTCAGAGAGGGGAGCGAGGTAAGACAATTTCTTTTAACCATGAAGAGAGCCTTTTATTTAAGATATCTCGTGGTTAAGCAGGTTTGAGGGCATGGGAGATACAGCTGGGCAAGCCCCTACCCGAGAAAAGCTGGAAATATTCTTCCAGACAAGATAAGGACGCGTTATTTAATTAGACACAAACTGGTCTATTTTTAAATGCTGGACGGCTTGTATTATAGTCCAGAGAGCATAGCTACATTCAAACCAGATAGTCTAGTTTAGTTTTAAAAATGCAAAGGCATTCATTTATCATGTTTGCATATCACATGAACTTGCGGAGAGGTGAGCTGGTATTAGCCTGAGGTGATTGAAATATTGGAGGTAATGGTTGACGTGGAACTATGGTAACCCCAGAAGTTGTACTGTTGGCACTAACCGTGGTCACCAAAAGGAAGGCACAGGCTGGTGTCCATGGCGCTTTAGCTGGTCAAGAGGCGAGTGGCCACCCATTGGCTGACCTCTAGGGCCACAATGACTGAAGCATGGCTAAGACATATTGCAGTACAAAGAAATTCGAATATGATGAAATACTGCATCTGAAGGCACGCCCATGAGATTTTTGGGAACCCTACAGAATAAATATGTGAAGTAGGGAAGTCGAGCCATCAGCAGACAGAGAGTAAGAGCATATAGCATAAGATGACATGCTTTTTTTTGGTAGACTGACATGTAAAAGTGTGATATGTGACTATATCAAGACTACCGTATGGGGTGCCTTATTCATAATGTTGTGATATATGTTAAAAAGCATAAATGAAAAAATGTTAAAGCCTGAAAGATTTGTCTTTGGATTGAACAAAGAGAGAGTGATTTAAAAAAAAGCTGGAACCATCATGCAAGAGGTAGTGGTCTAACTAAATTCAGGAGAAGAGGAAAGTTATACGCCTATGGCATAGACATCGAAAGAGCACAGGATTGGCAGTAATGAATTTTAAGGTCACTACACAGCAGGGGCACTTTCAATTTATTACATCAGATGATGGAAAAGTGTCTCAATTATGTGTGAGGTCTGTGGGGGGGCACAAGGCTCTTTAGGACACATAGGGGAAAGAACTTAACTGAAAGCTCCTCTTCATCCTTTGGCGAGTTTGTGTGTAAGTGCTACTGTGGATGGTGAGTAAATGCAAGAATGAGTCAATGGGTCGATGAATAGATACTTCCAAACAGGCAACTACTCATCCATCCTTCCATGCTCTCTATTACTCATGATACCTGCACTCAGGCATTCAATCATCTACCCACAAACTCATGCTTGCATTTAGCCACTCACTCATCCAAAATAGATGAAGGTTAAAGGTGGGATTTAGAAAATGGTGCATGGTTACCTGTTGACAATAGTTGTGTTCGATTTTCAGGCTAGTCACAATATAAATGATCCTCGTTTCGATTATTTGTATGTAAATGTAGCTCATGTGGAAGTCATGAAACTCTGTCATGGATCCATGCAACCGTGGAGCAATGTTGGACCCACCTTGAACCCTTGATTTGTCAAATACCCTCCCAGATAAATTTGCAGAACAAAGACACTGTATTAATTCAAGGGCCCTATACCCCTTCAAAGTGTACGGTTAGAGATGAATAAATACAGGTAAATGTCAGCCAATTAGGAATTGTAAATCACTACATCACAGTAGAGATTTTAGTGATGGCTGGCAAAAGCTGTAGAATGTATTAGGTTGTAAAAAATACTTTTCCGAGCTAAAAGAAGAAGAAATTGCTATCAGGAAAGAATTATCTGTTTTGTGTTTCTGTGCACCATGTGAATGTCAAAAAGGTTCATTATGGTGTGAAAAATTGTATGCAACTGCAGCAAACATGTTACTTCACCAGTGTATTTACAGCGCCCATCACAAATTAACTCTGCGATTCTCGTGTGGACTATGCATTGAGGCTAATATTATTTGTCTTTTTTTATAGGGACACTAATAGTACATTAGTTGTCATGTGGCACTATCCACCCTTCTAAACTTCTGTCCCATTGAAGAGTAATCCAAGTTTATTTACACTGGCACCAAATAGTTCAGATTGCTTATTTTCAGGTCTCTCAACAGTCCAATTCCTTCTACCGGCTCTAGAAAGACCTCCACCACCGCTTCATTCAGGTGCCTGCCTGCCTATATGAAAAGGAGGTAAGAGGGGCAGAGGCGAGTTTATTGATGCACCTCTGATATAACTCACATGGGCCACCTGCCACCACGTATAGGGGTGGGTGTAAGATGGAGTCGCAGTGTTATTGAGGATATTCCTGTGCAGCCAATGGAAAGACGTGGGCTGCAGGGGAACCATGGGGGCACCAATGCGAAACAGATCTTGGTCATATCATAAGTTTAATTTCTCATGCCAGGAACACTCTTTTTTGACATTTTTGCAAAGTTCCTGTGAAAGTCGGGTGGAGTTGAAGAAGCTGTAATGGTACAAAAAATGACCTTTTGGGCAGCTCTATAAAGACTACATCTCTACTAGCGATAGCTGAAGAAAAGACCGAGGTACTGACAGCATGGTTCTGTTACAATCTTCTGTTAAAATAAAGTTCTCTCTATGATGTGGCCCGTGGTTTGGTCTTATGGTATAGGGTACTTTTGTTAGGAACCAGAATTATTCTGTTCCCTATTTGTTCTTCTGAAGTCAAAATACAAATGTATTATTAGATCAAATCTACAACTTCACTGGAAGTAGGAAACCGTTTTCTACTTAATTTGGAGCAACGCTCATTACAATTCAACTCACAGGTACCAAGAAAAAGACCTGTAACTTTGTTTTTTGTTGTTAAATATCAAGGGTAGCATCTGTAACCCTTAATTTTGATATTTATAAATCTAGTCTCTCGGGAAATCAACTTCAAATTGCAATCCACCAACCTGTTGCCCTCTTCAAAATTACCTGATCGACCCCTAAATCCAGGGTGGTGAATCTGTAATGGGGGTCACCACCCAATCAGCAGCTTTGCCCATCACTGCTGCACTCTTCAATCTATTGTAAATTAAACTCATAAAACATGATGAAGAGGAGAATGAGATGTTTCTATGAAGTGCACTATTAATAGCCCTTGTTTTCTATCTTCTGTATTTGTATTGAGTGAATCAAGTATGGATCAAGACTGCGCATTGACAACATTTTCAACCAGTTACTCTTACTGTGACTAAGCCATTAAACTTAAATATTAATGGTTAACATAAGTCCAAAAATGCAAGAAAAAGCAGGTAATTAATTCCTTTTTGGAGTCGCATTCATTTATTTTTTACCACGATCCTGGCAATTTCAGTGATGCAAAGCTTTATGTAATTATAACTTTTAAACTGGAATTTAGCGGAGATTGTTTCTTGTAAATGTGAAATGACTTTGGTAAGCTCACCTCAACTCCCAAATTCCTCATCACAAAATCCACCTCACCAACTTGACACATCTGAACTAGCGGAGTGCGAAATTCGCACAACTTGGTTTTGCGTAGTTATGTGACCCTTTCGGCAAAATTACACATAATTACAAGAAATGCAAAGCTGGCATTTGGCACTAAATTTCTGTGAGAAATTGATATGTGTCCTTTTTAGACTTTAAAATGCATTTCGTACTAAGAAAAAAAAATACCAAAAGTGCTGCGAACAGCAGCCGTTGGCGTTCTGGTCATTCGCGGTGTTCCTGTGAGCTTGCATTAAATATTTGGCGCAAGCGGTGCATAATTATGCAACTTGGCGTATACAATGGTATTCCCGGAATATCATCAAGCAATCGTATTGTGAGATTACCAAAATGATGCTGCCGTAACAGAAATTTCTTCCAGGCCTCATCAGAACTGAAATTGGCTTGTGCCATAAGGTAGCTGTGCAGAAATCATGGGTATGGTCAAAATGAAGAAGGGTATGGGGAATGTGCGTAGCCACTTGACCATGCCACAAGAGATGTGGAAGAAAGAGATGATGCGGCTGGAGAGGTTTGATAGTCCTATGTACTCAGTAGCTGGGCTCCTTGTCAGGCCCCCACACACCCGAACATAGCACCTGCTCAGCAATATAATTAAGAAACCAATACATTGCTTTTTTTCTGACCTTTATTTTCCCCCCCCGACTATGATTGCAACTCTGAAAGTTGCTGCTTGAAGGAGTGACAGCCAACGAATTACAACGAATATGCCTTATTGGATGCCAGCTGGTCGCGGCTCGTCACCGAAATGTTCACATATTACTTTGAATGAGAATTTCCTCGTAGTAAACACATTACTGACTCCAGTGGTACTTTCATACAGAGCGCACTTTGAACCCACAACACCTCCGAGGTCACATTGGAGCTGTGACATTTGCAGGTGATGCTGCCTAATGAGCCATCAGAGATGATGGTGGAATGTTAGCTGTCTGCCCCATTAGGATTTATACCCAGAATCCTCAGCGCTGGTTCTTTTTGCTTATTTTGTATTACTTGTTCTCCTAGGATGATTATCTTTTTAAGGCAGTCAAACACCCCATAAAGGCACATTTTTCTATTTTCACGTTCAGTTTGGTGAACGCTCGATTATCTAATTAATTTAAGATTGAGGCGTAAACATTTGATATCTGGAAGGCACGTGCCAGGAGGCGCGAGCGCGCTGCGTCAGCACTGGCCTTTGCCACAGTCGACTCATAAGGGCTGAGGCGGGAATCTTCCCGTCACGCCCCAGTGACCGACGCCCGTCAGCGCATCTGTCCACATCACCCCGGGCTCGAGGAGGGAAGGGTGCTCGGTCTGCGGCGCTTTAAAAGGCGCATCTTCTTCCAGGAGGCTTAAACTGCGCTGTCAGCACCCTGCAACAGCTGCTGGCATTTCAAGGAATATATCCACTGGGCGGAGGCGGGCGGGGCCCCTCATCCTTAGCGCAGTTTCAATGAGTTGGCGCTTTTGGAAGTCGTAGGGCGCGAGTCACCTAAATAGGAGGCGTCTGACGTGTGGTGAAACGTGACAGGTGATGAGAAGGTTGCGAGCAGAACCTCCGGTTCATGCCAAAAGAGTATATTAAGAATTAAACAGCATATATGGGAAATAAATAGTAAACATTTCGTTTGAGACAGTCTCACCGACGCCCGGGGTAAAAAAAAAAAAAAAAAAAAAAGGCCTATTTAAGCATGCCCAAAACAAGCACGTTTGTGCTAAGAATTTTTAACATCCGTGCACTCGGATCTGCTTTCACTGCATGGATGTAGCCACGAACACGCAAGCATTCTAATTAGGACCCAAATAGCAGTACAAATTAGTAGATAAGCGTATGGGATAGCATATATATGATTTATGTAGCATCGAACTAGCTACAAAGCAACGGAGCACTATACACGAAATGTTGGGTGGGACACGGTTTGGGGAGGAAAGGAACAAGAGTGAGAATCTGGTGATCACACCACGACGGCACGACCCTCGAAGCGATGGGATTTCAGTGGCTTGCAGAAATGGAGATGGGAATGTACCTTGACTGGGATGAGCTGCTATTCCAGAACCTGGGAGCGTTGCAAGAGAGCACCCGGCCTCCCATCTTCTCTTTATTGGAAACAGACTGTCATTTATATTAGAACATTGGAATGATAAGCGCTCCATTGAAGACAATGGAGTGCTCCGGGCTTTTAATGGTTGGTAGAAGCCAGACGCATCAACATTTCAATGTTTGTTCACAGCAGCAGCTGTGAACAAAGGCCTCACGGATCCCAAGGTGATTTGAACCCACTCTTTTTGACAAATTAGAACATTCTGCTGTCTGTGGGCGGAATATTCCAATAGCCTTAGCCCAAAATAGTGGGCTCTACCGGCAATTGAAGGCCCGCTCTCTTGTTAAATGCCGCAGGAGCGGGCGGGCTCCAAGGCTGTAATGGGATCAATTTGTCAAAGATGTATCAGGGGAGAGGAGTTCGCGTAACGGCTACGGCCGTCGACCTCGAATATGGGGAACTGAGTTCGAGCCTCGGCAATGACGCTGAACATCCTGTGATTCTGGGCAAATCACTTAAGTCTCCCCGTGCCTAACAAAACAAAAAAAATGAATGTGTCCTCATGTAATGCAACTGGTGCTATGTAAAGCGCTCTGATACCCGAGTTGGGTCAAGTTTGCGCTATATAAAACTCTGTAAAAAAACAACAACAAAAAACAGGGGGCTGAACAGGGGAAAATATCTGCAACACTCTCCCAGCGGTGTGTATTTCTTTAAATTAAAAGAACATATAGCACATTCTACAACTAGACTGACAATGCATCAACAATATTTACAACAGTAATTCCAAGCAGAGCCCTTCAAGGTGGAGCTTCCACCGGCCACCAAGCTTTATAAAAGCAACTCCAGATTGGTGGCTAAGCGCGGCTGCAAGTTTGCATTTTTGACTGGCACTGAGAGTTGTAAGATAGTTCTGCAGTCTTACGCTTCCTCTGCACAGATCTGTACATATCCAGAAAGTCACATGTTCAAGTCTGAATAGCTCGACTGTCTTGCATGCTTCCACTGACAATATAATGAGCGCTGTGAGCAGGGTAATAATACCATCTTCTATATGCACCTCGAAACGATTTAGCTCTCATCACGTGCGTAATACGTGGGAGTCTACAAGCCCGGCATAAATGGTCGTCTCTAGTTTCCTTATTTAAGGTGACCTCCTCAGTGACTTGCAATATCCTTATACTATATGGCAGGGGGAATGTATTCCATGTCTCATAATGAACTATTATTAATCTGTTTTCAGAAACACAAAGCTAAGAAATCATTCACAAAAAGGTATCTACCAAGACTTCTCAGCAAATTACCATTTAATGCCAACATCTCATGTGACCTGCAGGTATCCACTTCACATAGTGGTGGGGCATCTCAGTTTTCAACCTTAAAAGGTGGATATAGTACCCCTGATTTGGCAAACAGAAACTACTATCATTTACATAGCTTAGAACCAGCAAAAATGGTGCCATCAATCGTTATTTGAAAAACAAGATATTTTCAGAAATGAAGCTGCAGAGGTTAGTGATTACAATTTGTATACATTTATCTGAATCTAGACACTGAATATAGATAGATAGATAGATAGATAGATAGATAGATAGATAGATAGATAGATAGATAGATATATGTCTACTGCACAGTTTTAGGCCTGGTAACCCTCAATTAGAATACAGTACTACACATTTTCAATTTCGAGCTATCAAATACAGTCTCACTCTTTTAGAGGTCGGGCTATTGGGAAACGATTTAGATTCTTTACATCATTGTGACAATTTGAATCCGCGAGGTCGCCATCATCAGGCAGTATGGTCTTTGACTTTTGCTACAAGCAGATAAGATCTCATACCTGTCAAAGGGGGCATGTTTAAATAAGTGCTCTGTGATGAGTGACCCTCTTGTTGGCAGATTCGTTGGACACACGAAAGCTCAAAAGGGACGCGTACGCTTTGCTTTAACATTCCGAAGCAGACTCAAGGCTCACTGACAACTGCTGAAGTTGGAGGAGTTGGTGCTGCCTTTGCTTTATGGGCTCCATGTAGCTTTTTATTGGCCTGCATGGGGCAAGCTTTCTCACTAGCCACTTAAGAGTAGCACGCTACGCACCTCTAGAGGTCGCTTACGCTGATATCAGAGGTGTTAAACTTCTCAATAACCCTTTTTATCATCCTTCTTGTATACAGATCACCGGATATGAACGCACTTGTATTATTGCGACGGTACCTTTACTCTAGCTTGTCAATAATAAATTAAAAGCACATGGTCAAGGATTTGGTCCTCCTCTCAGCAATTTCAACAATTCTGCAGCATTTACATAATATCCGACACACCAGTTGCATGCATGAAGGAGAGATTACTCGCCTGGTGGCAAACATGGCTCTCAGAGAGGAGAATGTAGCAGCATCTTCTTTGAGGGCCTTGAGCTCATTGCGCAGCTTCATCATAGTCTCTCGAACCATCGCCTTTTCGTTCTCGTACTTGCCCTTCAGGTTGGCCAAGGCTACCTCTGCCGTCTGTCATATAAAGGAAAAGAAGAGGAACTCAATCATAACATGCACTCCTGCTGACAACTAGAGCACAAACAAGGAACAACAACCATCAACAAAACCAATCTCATTTCATATACAGATCCACATGATCACTTTAGAAAAAGCATTGTACAGTGAAATACATCTATTACTGTAATATCATGAGATCCCAGGCCATATATACTTATCAAGCCCCTCTAGGATCAAGGATTCAATGCCGAATAACACAGAGAATTACTGAGCTATAAAGGGAACAGAATCCTAATCCCAATGGCAGGACCATTTAAAGATACCATAGTTACTTCTCTGAATAAAAAGGGTCCTAGCCAAATTCTGGGCTGGTAACTAAAAAAACACCACTAGCATTACAGCAGGATGGTGGGAACAGTGTCATTTTACAAATACTGTCTCACTGGATCTATCTTCACTAATGTTTTCGGATACCGCACCTTTCTCGAATTTCCAAAGAAGAAAAACAGTGTGATAATCAATCCACATTATCAGTGTTACTGGTGGGATTCAAATTATTACTGACTCATAAACGCAATCTATACTGGTGTTGTATGCATTGATTTAACCTGGCAAATTTTACATTGTTTTTCTATGTGAGGGTTGAATCACATTTGGCAGTCAAGTTTATTCGAAAGAGGAACAAACAAGGAAAGGGAAGGGGTTGAGAAAAATATATGAATGGAGATGCCCAGGAAAAAATGCACCTCGAAGCACGAAACAGAAAAATTTGATTTTAAGACAATAAATGAAGTCAACATATAGGATGATCGCATTGAGTGGAAGTTTTGGGATGGACGATTAGAGAGATAAACAAAAAAAGAGATAATGTGAGATATTTTAAAATTTTAGTTAGAGACTATCATCAAAGCCCTACGGCACATGTTATGGTGGACTGGGCCAGCAACTTTTGCCGATTATGCCTTCCATTAACTAATGGTATGAATTTAAGTGCAATTGTAACAAAAAAGCCAGTGGCTTCAAAAGATTTAACATCTTTTGGCATCAGGTTTCAAGATCGTGCTGATTTCCATTGTTCTGTCTTAGCCACACTTCTCAGCATATAAGCTTTTGGTCTCCTTAAGTACTTGAGCTCACAGATGTAGGCAGTTCAGGCCTCAGCTGGCATGCTGATACATGGATTGAAATAGTTAATTATGTGACATCAACCCACTGAGCATTTTTCTGAGTTCATTGGTCTCAAACAATCTTATTTAAATGCTCTGATCCATACAGCAGAGTGTGAAACTTGCACAAGCTAGCTTCAAGAATATGCCAGCCTTTATACGCTTCTTTGCCCACGTTTATTAGGAGATAAGCAAGCAAACAACTAAAACAAAGACACATGGAGGGAAATGAACCAACACCGCTATGTCTACTGTGTCTTAGCCCCTAAACCATTAAATTCATTTTCAATGGGCATCAGATTCTAGCAGATCATTCACAGGGCACCAGAAATATGGCTGTTAGACACACTTCCTGAGTAATAATTACACCTTATATGCTAATTCACATAGGCTGCTGCTCATAAAGTGCACAGGAGTAGCTACACTGCATTGTAAACTGAAGAAATACTAATACTGACAAAAAGTGGGTGGAAAGTAGGAACATTTAAAGAAGTATTCGACCGTAAGGGAAAACATAATTAAAGGGCCCAGCAACCAAACTGAATCAAACATAACAAGGACAAATGTATGTGAATATATGATACACTGACAGGAAAGAACAGTTCCCAAACAATGAACAGTTATGGTTACTGCGGTTTCCACAACAACACTGAGTGTAATTGCGACAAGCCAGTGAATGAGTGTAACATGCGGTTGGGTGCGTTTCCTCTGGCCGAATCGCATTCAAATCCTGGGAAACGTCTACTTGGTTCCTAAAAGCTAAATCAAAACATCATACATTTGTTTCTATGTCAAACCAATTGCAATTATCAAAATGCATGGAAGCTGTCTAGATGAAATGAAAATTAGAAATGTAAAATTTGTTAGCATATGACGCCCAAAGGCCAGTGTATATCGCTGTGCATTCTTGATATCTAGGACCAAAATTGTCTCCTGAGGTATCTTGGCTTTAACAAAGAACAATTTTTCCTAAGTGCCCATGACTATGATAATAATGTATGGTAATAAGGCCTTTCTCACCTGTTTGTTGGCTTTGAGGACAGTCCTTAAAGTGGCGATCTGCTCCCTCTTGGTGCTTAGCAAAGACTTCAACTTCAGAATTTCCTCCATGAGAACTTCCTTGTCCTTGTCTCCTGCAGCCCCAAACTCCTGGCTGGCAACCTGTTGCCGTGACAGCTCAGTTGTTCTATCGACAGCAGCCTGCAGATGTTTGATCTGATCGCGGATGATAGCAATGAGGTTATAAATGTTCATAGGCTCTCTTCGAGGATCGGACACTGGAGACGGAAGGGGTGAAGCAGGAGAAACATTGCCGTCTCCATTCCCATTCTCGGTTATCAGAAGCCCTTTAGAAAGAAGGATCGGGGACCTCCGACTGCGACTCTCGGGGCTGCTGCGTCCTCCTTTACCTTCTTTGTAGTAATCCAGCATCACCCGGTTAGGCGTTTCATTGTTGCACATGCACACATGGTTATACAGGTTGGCCAATTCTTCACTGAAGGTAACCAGCTCATCTTGAGCCACAGTGAGGCTGCCCTGGGTTTCTCCAGCCACATCACTTACTTTTCTCAGTTCTTTCTCGAGTCTCACCAACGTGTCTCTGTCTTGCCTAGTAGTTCTTTCAAGGAAGGAGATTTTTTCGGTCAATGCAATCGACTCGCTATCAAATTTGCCCTTCTCCTCCTCATACTTGGACCCGCATTCCTCGTATTTGGCCTTAAGTATTTTAAGCTCATCCTTGAGGTCGCTGATCTCCGAGACAGCCACCTTGTATTTGCACTCCAAGATTTCAGGGCCATTGATGTCCACTTCATAATAGTCTCCATCTTCGTGACTATCCCGCTCTTTCTCATTGTCAAGGGCAGACTGGCGCTCTTTGCTGGCCTGCAGCTTCTTCATGGCGTTCAGGTTTTCAGTGAGCCTGCTGACTTTGTCATGCTGTTCTGAGAGAGCACCCCTGGTGTTCTCCAGCTGTTTCTGAGATTCTTGGAGTGTACACAATAGATTGACCTTTTCTCTTTCCATCTGCAAAGAAAACAATTTACAGTGAAATCCTCAAAAGTGGAGAGTAACAGTAAGTGCCAATGATTCACAAAACACACATGAAATACACTCCGGGAGGCAATATACAGAATTAAATAATACATTAATAATGTCAAGATCAATAAGCCAACAGAAAAGACAAACATACTCTGAGACTACGAGGATATCAATTCCCCATTGCTCTCTGCAGCTCCGTTTCATACAAGAAACTTTTACTAGCCTACATTTTGCCATGAGTTTTTATCTACGTGGATTTATAACTTTGTTTGTGTGACTCATCGGATTGACATTGAAATGTTACTTGTTTTTTTTATCAAAATGTGCTAAGTGTGCATTTTGGTTAAAAACAAAATTTATGGTAGAATACCCATCCAGATTGTTTTGCTAATAGCTCTACCTTTGCTGATGGTGCCAGCCACACCAACAGTCAGGCTTTTTTTCACACACAGAATTTGAGTTGACCTAATGCTGAGTGGGGTGGATTAGAGAGTGTGAATCTGTTCCTATTACTCCATGTCACAGCAGCTAAACAGTAAACACATACAGGACGCAAACCTACCATTAAGAAGGAAGGTCTAGAGATGTCTAGATGGAGGCATTTTTGTGTCTGGGGAAATGCTTTGTTTCCTCATTGTATGAGAGCTCATGAGATAGTCATCTACAATCATAAAATCCAATTTATCTTCACGTACCAGTAACATGTTGATCCCCCAAAAACTATACCATTATTACATCACAATCCGTAATACATTTAGAAAACACTCCGATCTACAGCTACACATATACAGCATCCTATGTTTCGCCAATGTCTGACATAAAAACCACCAATTTTAAATAATGCTGAACTTCTTGAGATACACCTGGTGTTACCTGCATGAGTTGTTGTTTCAACTTTTGGATCTCAGATATATTTAGCTCGCTCAGAAGGTCGGAGACCAGACTCGGTGCTGGCGGGAAGTTGTCATCTTTCTTTGAAGTGGACACTTTATTGTCATTGTTCATTTTGCTGAGACAGTTTTGCTCAAAGCCATTCATGATGTCATCATTGTTGGGCTCTGCAGTTTCATCGCTGAATTTTAGGCCATCCAAGGAGATGTTCAGGTGGTTGGTGTACATGGTGTCATTGATGTTCATATAGTGCGAGAGCTCTTTCCGCAGGTTGTTCTTTTGTTCCCGCTCGGTCTTCAGTGTTTCCAGGGCTTCCTCGAGTTGCCTTTCTGAGATCTCTTTTAACCGGATGGCATCTTCCAACTGACTGTTGGAGAACTCTGCTTCTTCTTCGAGTCTTTTAATTTCATGCTTGAGTCCTTCAAACTCCACCTAAGGGAATAAATTAACAATTTAAAAATCTTAAATTGTGTAAAGGCTAAAGTGAAATTAGCTCATGCACACCATTGTTCACCTCCTGCAAAATGGCGTTTCAAGTGCCCAGATGCACTTTGGTTACAATTCATACATGAAAAAGCATTGGCAGCATCCAAAACACAAAAACCATGAAGAAGAAACAACTGTCTGGAAAAGCTTAGCTCTGGGTTTACTCACAGAAATCGGAGGATTAAGCTCAATAACTATGGGTACAAGGAATGAACTTACAGATCTAGAAGGAGGCACAGAGATGCACAGGCGGCTACAAGCAGTACCAAAATAATGGCAGAGTTGGGAATCCTAAAGTTCAGAGATAGTTCCCGCAGACCTGCAAAGCAAACTTTTGCACAATGGATCGGACAGTTAGCTGTATTCAGGTCAATGCAGTAATGTTCTACTTATTAGAATTGTTATTTTGTTAGACATCATATCCACACTAACATCTAATTTGGAACAGCAATGACTAGAACACCACCAGCGGACAATGAGTGACCTCAATCATAACACTGCTGTACGCGGAGGCCGTTGCACAGTTGAAGGTGTATTTTTATTGCAGCTATTTGTACATGTAGTGGGTTTTAGAGTAGTCAATTTTCTAGTAGGCCAAGGTCACAGTGATGTACCTAGTGTAAGACAATGATAATTATAGCGGAGAGAGTGATTGGGTTGATGTAGGAAGGTGGATATCCGACTATGGTTACCCCCAAATTTTTGCCTAGTGTCTAGCTGGTTTTTCGACTTAGTTGGCCTAAGATCCTGCTATTCAGGATCTCAGCCTGGCTGTTCTCTCTTTAAAATGGACTCCATGTACCCTAGGTACATACCCAATTGGTTGGATCACCCTGTCAGCCCCTGTACCAGTGTACACTAGGTACCCAGGGCATTGGTGTACCCAAGGCCTGCCAGGGGCTGAAGCATGTATTATGCCACCCCAGGCTTGGCCTAACAATCTGACACAACTGGCTGATCACTCAGCTGGGGTAAGTTGGTGTAATCACCTCTTACTTAGGTGTAGTATACCTATACCTAACCTTAAATGGGACACCTGGTAACCTATAAGTCACTCCTATGGCAGGCCTTAACAATCCTGAAGGCAGAGTGCTTGGTTCCATGTGAGATGGTGCTCTGGCATGAGCTGAGCCTGTCTGCAGTGGTCGGAACAACTTCCTTCTACTGTTTCCAGATATCGTCATACCATATACTCTTAAGTGCATTATGAACCTCGCGGTTAAATGCTATCTTTGGTTTGGCTTTATCAAAACATGTCGAGTAAGGTGTCATACGAATTGGAATACTAACCCCTCGCCAATTCTGGCGACGGGGTTAGCATTCCACCGTTCTAGAGGGACACGACATGTACAGTACCTGAAACCCGGGTAAAATCAGACATAGCCTCAGCTCCACAAAATGGATGCTGCCACCACAGACACAAGTCTGCCCTCCTGCTGCTGGGAGTCCTTCCAGCTTGGGAGGTGTGGACAAAGGGTTTCCTGCCAGGGGAGGTGCATGCACCACCCCAGACAGGATTTTGTGTATTGGTCAGGTAGGGCTTGAAAGAAACCAGACATGCCTTTGGCTCACAAGGAGCCTCGGTGCATATGCCAGTTCAAACCGGTCCTGGGGCACACCAGTCACGGGCCTGGGGCGAGCTGGACAAAGGATTGGGGGTGTAACCACCCCCCTTCCTGGTCCCACCCATAGGGAGGGACCTAGCAGGTAGTCCGGCCCCTAGAATCCGCTTAAAGGTAGGAGCTGTGTCCTAAGACTTCAGACATCCTGGAATCAACTTGAAACTAAGAAGAAGACGGGAACTTCGACATTCTGCTGCACAGAAGACTGAAGGAAATCTCCCCTGTGGTCAGGGAGTGACCACCTTGCTAACGCAAGCACCATCCAGCGAATCAACGTCTGCTCTGCCGCCGCCTCCCGCCGGAGCCCGAGCCCAGAGACTGACAAGACCTGGACCACGGCCCGATCCACAGTCCCTGAAAAGAGGAGACCCGTGGAGGCACCGAGACACGTGGAGCCAGCCATCTTGAAACGACCACGACAAGCTGACAAGTGCAACAACCGAGGCTCCCTCCAAGTTGTGCTTTGGGATCTGAGAAGCCCAACCCTCGAGCAGCATCTGCACCAAAGGTGAGCCCTCCAGCATCTCCACGATCTGCGTGGGGCCCTTCTGCATTTTGCCACTCGACGCGCCTAACCGGTTGCTGGCCCGCTGGCTAGTAGCCATCTTGGCGACGAACTTTACGAAATACACCGCTGGTCTGGTTGCTCCAGACTGGCCCTTGCTCCCCTCCAAAGGAGCAGTCCTTCTGACCTTGCTGGTCAGAACCATCAGCTTATTTCATCTCCTACAACAATTGCTTTTGCCAAGGCTTGTTTGCTTCGATCAAGTCGCCGACACTGCTGACAGCGAGAGCCTGCGTGGGACAGCTCGTGAACCGACTCCTGGACGTCGTCGACCTCCAGGGACCACGTGGCTGCAGAGACAAGCTACACCTTTCTTCCTGTTTGCACCCGACATTGCCTGGTACCCACCTGGTGCCACGCTGGTCACTGGCTAGTGACTGAACACTGTCCCCTCTGCTTACAGGTCTTCAACATCTCCGATCCACTCTTGGATCCACCGCATCTCTCCCGGACCAACCGCCTGCAGCATCTTTGTCCACAGGCTCCACGGAACAGATAGAAGAAACCCGACGCACTTCGAGGCCTATGCACCCGCTTCCTGTGGGTGAGGTAAAGCTGGCACTTCTGTGCCCAACTGTAGTATTACATCTCTAGTGCCTGTGTTCCAAATCTTGAGTTCCTAGTCCATCCGGAAGATCCTCTTTGCAGTAACT
Source organism: Triturus cristatus (assembly GCF_964204655.1). NCBI lineage: Eukaryota > Metazoa > Chordata > Amphibia > Caudata > Salamandridae > Triturus > Triturus cristatus. Next base: position 149,994,240 of record NC_140592.1, read on the forward strand.
TTGTACTTTTTACGCACCCATTGAAACCTATGGGAGCACGCGTGTGACTATTTGCTCTGCACACGCCACCCGTGGACCTCCTGGTCACTAACTGAAGTTAGCTCCTTGTAGGCCCAGCGATTCTAGAGGCCCTAGGCCTTTCCCCTTTTCTGTTCGTGGTACTTATACGACTATTTTAGTATATGGTTTGAGCGGCCACCAGGGCCTATCCATATAAAGTGCAACTTCTGTGTATTCTACTGTAATCCTGTTTGACGATTTGTGCTCCTGTGCTCATAAAGAGACTAGGGGTTACTTTGAGAAATAAATACATATATATTTTGAATATATATCCGTGTGGTGTCCTTTCATTGGTATAAAAGGGGGTTGCATTTGGTAAAACAGCTGGCTTAACACGCTTCACGAGTTTAGCCTCACAGACTGCTTAGCCTACGCTACCACTAGGGCAGCTAGTCCGAAAAGGTTGACTTACAACCACACCATAAGGGTTGCTTGGCATGGTACAAGGTGATCACTTTAACTAGTGAGCATCATATACCAGGCCAACTTCTCACAGTTGATGTATCTTCTATAACATTCAAAACACACAAGATGATGTATGGAATGTTGCACATTGGCAAAACATTCACCCCCAGTCACAGATCTGGGTTTAATCCATCGTTATTTTGCTCACCACGCCAACCCAGTTCAGACATGGCCATATGCAAATCAGTCTGGACCCTGTGCCTCATGGGAACAGTCCAGCCCGAACTGCTAAGCCATGGCTTCCCTGGACCGGAATCAAGCATCCTAGGACCGGTTTCGGGGTTTTACCCCTCTTCAGCCAGGATAGCTTGACTCCAGTGGCGTAGTGAGCACGGGACCCACGTCTGGACATTCCCTTCCCACATAGGGCAAACAGCAAAACACACAAGATGATGGGCGGAATGTTGCACATTGGCAAAACATTCACCCCCAGTCACAGATCTGGGTGTAATCCATCGTTATTTTGCTCACCACACCAACCCAGTTCAGACATGGCCATATGCAAATCAGTCTTGACCCTGTGCCTCATGGGAACAGTCCAGCCCGAACTGCCAAGCCATGTCTTCCCTGGACCGGAATCAAGCATCCTAGAACCGGTTTTGGGGTTTCACCCCTCTTCAGCCAGGATAGCTTGACTCCAGTGGCGTAGTGAGCATACCTCTCCCACATAGGGCGAACAGCAAAACACACATGATGATGGACGGAATTTTGCACATTGGCAAAACATTCACCCCCAGTCACAGATCTGGGTTTAATCCATCGTTATTGTGAAACATTCCGTCCATCATCTTGTGTGTTTTGCTGTTCGCCCTATGTGGGAAGGGTATGCCCAGACGTGGGTCCCGTGCTCGCTACGCCACTGGAGTCAAGCTAGCCTGGCTGAAGCGGGGTGAAACCCCGAAACCGGTCCTAGGATGCTTGATTCCGGTCCAGGGAAGACATGGCTTGGCAGTTCGGGCTGGACTGTTCCCATGAGGCACAGGGTCAAGACTGATTTGCATATGGCCATGTCTGAACTGGGGTGGCGTGGTGAGCAAAATAACGATGGATTAAACCCAGATCTGTGACTGAGGGGGAATGTTTTGCCAATGTGCAACATTCCGTCCATCATCTTGTGTGTTTTGCTGTTCGCCCTATGTGGGAAGGGTATGCCCAGACGTGGATCCCGTGCTCGCTACGCCACTGGAGTCAAGCTATCCTGGCTGAAGAGGGGTGAAACCCCGAAACCGGTCCTAGGATGCTTGATTCCGGTCCAGGGAAGACATGGCTTGGCTGTTTGGGCTGGACTGTTCCCATGAGGCACAGGGTCCAGACTGATTTGCATATGGACTGCGGTGGCGGTGAACAAAATAACGATGGATTAAACCCAGATCTGTGACTGGGGGTGAATGATTTGCCAATGTGCAACATTCCGTCCGTCATCTTGTGTGTTTTGCTCTTCTATAACATATGCCACCAAATTGCTTCTATAAACCACAAGGCACACAACAAATTCAGATTTTTCCCACTAATAATTTTTTGAATGATACTTGCACATGACGCACGAGGGACATTTTAAAAATGCAATTTGAATGTGTTAAGCGTCACTCTGTTATGAAAAACGACGACAGAGATTTAAAAAAAAGTTCTTTTTAGACTACATTATTCCAAGTTTTGGCAAGACTAAGGGCCTGCTTATGAGATTGGCAGTCCACTGGAATGTTAAACTCGCGGTGGAGGTGCGGTCGTGGATGCCTTATTACGAGTACGGTGGTTGGAACGCTTTGAGACCGATGCATCTACTAGAGATCCACCATCTCTAGCGGTGGGGCAGTCTGCCATCTTTTTCATGAAGCTGAGCCCACCATGAATCGGCTGGCAGTGGGGAAACAAAGGGGCCCTTCAGGGGGCCCTGGGCATAGGCATGCATGGGGGGGGGGCGCACATGTTGTGCCCCCCCCAGTGTAAGTGCACCCCTGTTCTTGCATGGCATGGACTGCTCAGTCCATGCTGTGCAGGAACGTCCATTGGCAGTCCTGCGGCAGTGTAGTTCTAAGGCTCACTTATGCTTTCAAACTGCACAGCCGCTGGACCACCACGCTGCCCACCTGCAAAACTAGAAATAAACTCATAATTTGGTGGGCGGAGCTCGGGTTTGGCGGTGTGGGAGCGAGGTGGTGGCGTGGCAGCCCGCTCCCACACCGCCAAACTCGTAATCAGGCCCCAAGTTTTGTGTGAGGAAGACCCTTTGAGAACTTGGGGGAACCTGATTTTAGTATAATCCAGACTCCCCCGCTGATTCTGGTTCCATTCATAACATGGGCGTGGCACTTCAGAATCCCCATTATATACAGAGTGCATATCAATTTAATGTGGATGTGCTAGCAAAGGATTTCACTCACAGCAAGCAAAAAAAACGCATCTGACAATTATTTCAGAAGTAAGTTTCTCTTAACAAATAGGCACTTCTAAAAATATGCTACTAGGTACCAAATGTATGCAATATACCTTAGACCAAGTGTTCCAAGACAAACTTTACCAAAGCAATGTGGGGAGGGGCAATGCTGCATTTCAGTGACTGGCGCTTGAAAAAATATTATCATGGCATCTCCTTACCGCCACAAGTACAAATGAATGCAACGTTTAAGATTAATCATAGTTCTGGTATTCTGAATTGGATCACAATCGTCTATCTCTTATCCTGTCAGTAGTGTTGTGCCAAATCACCAAAGTGGCTTTATAAAAGGATCCATTTTTGGATGCAAGTCAATAAACCCTTCATTACACATGAGCATTAAAAATTCTTCTATGTTTTACATCATTCATCAGTTAAAGTGTTTGAAATCACAACGCTTACCTGGCTCTGCTTGAGGATGGACACTTGCTTCTGGAGGGTGATGTTTTCCTCCTCGAGCTCGGTGTAATCCTGCAGCAACCGGGCTTCTCGGAACTTGTACTCCTTGATGTCATCCCGCAAGCGGGCTCGTTGGGCCTCCACGTTCTGGTTGAGCTGGAATGAAAAAGTTTAAGCATTACACAGAGAATGGGATGCCTGCAAGGTCCACATGCAAGGAGACAGAGCGATAGCATGAGCATTACTTCAAATTCTAGCTGAACCTTCGCTGCTTAATCGCACTAGTAAGAAGAGAGAACATTTGAGGTCCGGCATTTCACTTAAGAAAATAACTTCAACAATGATGGTCATAGGGTGTTCAATGAAGGCTTATAGAATGCAACGCGTGTTTCACAAAAAGTCCACAGAGTATGTTTAAGGATTCATCTGGTAGGCAGGTGTTTACACTTTGACACCAGGAAGCATTTTCCCAAATACTTCAGGGCTTGTCAGCATCATAAAATATTCAAGCTTGTTACAGAAATATCTGCACCACCAACAAACCACAGGCCCAACTCTGTTGGGTGCTTTCAGTTTTTCACAGTTTCCAGGTTGATAAAATAAGTACCATTTACTTGCACAACTGTACACTAATGTATTGAAAAAAACTGATTTTCTAACATCTCTGACTTACAAGTCATCTTCATTTACAAAGAAAAAATGTAACTTTGAAGAATACACAGATCATGGACATTGGTACTCTGAAAGGCTAGATAAAAAGACCTCAAACAACTAATAACATCACAGATCTAACGTTCTGTCCTCCTCTTAAGACTTTCAACAACTTGATATTTGCTGCAAGGAAATGGGCAACGAGTGGAAATGACGGAAAATAAACAGGGCTCTTTGAGCGCAGTTTGCGCTCTGTTCCTCACGCTACTTTCCTGACCCTGGAGACCAGAAGCAGCCAGGGCAGTGGCAAGTGTACCAAAGGACAGATAAACCTGGGTTAACAACTGCTACTTTCCAACTGATAGCCATGCGCTAAATTCCGCAAGATCCATCTATGTAGAGGGGGGAGATGTCAGGCCAGACGTTCTCAGCATCAGTACCATGTGCACCCTTTACAATGGGTTACTTAAAAGCTGGTGCAGCACGTGTGTGACAATCTAGTTAGTTTCAGCCAATCAATTTCAACACTGAACTCAGGGCCACCAACTCCAGCGAGCAGACCAGCACATTTGTGTCCTTTCAAATTTACTGAAATAACAGGGAAAAGGCAGGGCACTCTTTGTGTTAGGTCCTCTACCTAGGAATTCTCTTTTTCATTTATAACACTGCTTAAGTATCCAAAAATACTTAAGGCACACGAAGACCTGGCTACTTATTTGAGAAACGTAAGGACACCCTCGTCTGAGACCTGGGGTGGAATGAGGGCGGTGATACTATGCCAAATGGCCAGCCGAGGGCTCCAGTGTGGCACTGCCCCAGGAAGAATCGAACCTTTTAAAAATTTTCTGCACCGGCCCTGAGAAAGTAGGCGCTGGCCTTAAAAACTGGAAAAATCCATGTCCTTCTGAAACATGAGAACAATGTAAATTCTAAATTTGTTAAACTTCATATTTTTCGCAACTCCTATTCAGTTTGAAAGTATGCGGCTGCATCACATTAATAGTTATGTTTTGGGACTTTGTGGCTGTGATTAGTTAGCCCCATCAGAAAAAGATCAATGAAGCGGCATTTGAAACGGTCAGCAAAAAAAGCTGTCAGTGGCATTTGAATGTGTCAGTGGTAAATCGTGCAGTGCTTGACGTTACCAGCAGATTGCATTATTAAAAAAACTGTATTTCATGGCTGCCAGAGGCATGTCACTGAATAGAACTGTTCTACAAAAAATGCACATACCGTAAATAGTTTTTATTGCTGACTAATTTTCAGAAAATGCGTTACTAAAAAAATGTGCAACTGTACACATTGCAGAACTATGCCAAAAAATTGCATAATTTTATGTAATTTCAGGGTTTCACAGGAAGCCCAAAAAGTACACATGGAAATGCATTTTCTAGAGTGCATGTGTTCCACTGCGCATTGGGGAGCACACGGTTGGAATGTGCAAACTGCAATACCCCGCGTGACACATGGGGAAGTAACTTTACTTGAGCTGAACTGTCCATGGTAGCAATACATCTACATAAGGTCTGTGACTATGCACCAAAATATATTTGTGCATATTGTCCAACCTTTCTAACTGGCAAACTAAGTGCAAGGTTTCCTGCCCATCAAACTGGTGGCTGCTTCACAAGGGCAAATCAGATTTGGAGGTTAGGTTAACATGTGTCCTGATGGAGCTGCAGCTATCAATGGTGCAGCAGATGCTGTGGCACAAGAGCACGTGGCTGTGAGGAGCAGAATGTGGACTATGTTTTTACAAATGAAACTGGTGCAAAAGTGGCACTTGCATTGCTTGCTTTAGGGTCCACGGCAAGACTTTAAGTGGGATGAAAAAAGGTGTGTGTCTTGAAAAGGGCGTGGCCTATGGACTTCAGGGTGTGGCTTAAACACAAACTAAACTTCTGTGATTCCCATACAGTGCCACCTAGTCAGTATTTTGGTTTCTCTCTGCAGTTTCTTTTATTGCATCCAGATATATATCACAGTAACTGCCATACACCTAAAACTAACCAGAACTACTGGCTTAATTAATTGCCGCTGTTTAAAATAAATAAGTAACAATGATTTTGTTGTAAATAATGAATATTATGAATGTTTCATTTCTGAAATTGTAAGACTGTCAATTAAACACGATTGAGGCCTGTGAAAGCGGTACTGATCTTCAGAGTGTCAATGACTCCGTCACGTGCACTCTGTTAGATATGTATGCCCGTTTTCTCTCCACATCTCCTCCATCTGCATATCTTACACCCCATCTTTTTCCTCTTCAGCACCTCTTTTTAGTCTCTCCTGAATTCACTTTCTCGCACCTCTTTCACTTCACCACCCTCCACACAACGCACTCATTCACCTGTAATCACTGCATTTACTTTTGCCTTGACATCTGTGTACCTCCGTCACACATTTACAAAAAAATCATGTTTGCAACTGTAATACGTGACCATTGGTCTGTTCACTCTACAGAGAGACCAAAGATTGCATGACCATGAATTTTGAACATATTTTGACCCAGTGACAGACACGGTGAGACTCTCACACTGCCTCAGCCTCCACACCTCTACACCAGAGCCTCAATCATGGTCTGTCATAAACCCCAGCAGGAACCATGGAAGTCATTTAGGCGTAGTTAGGGGGGTCGCATGTGCGACCCCTTACTTGCCCCTTGCTACCCCTGGCACTGCCTTAGCAATCCCTGGCCTTAGAGGTGGCAAAATCAGTGCCAACAGCATAGGGTTGTATCGCATTATCAGAGTCAGGGTCTAGCCTCATTTTCTACTCATTTTTATTACATTAATAGTGAACAATAGTTTATTATTCACTATTAGTGTAATAAAAAGTGGAGCATCAAGATCTGGACCTTCACTGGCATCTTAGATAAGAAAAGTAAAATGGTTTTAATGTATGTTGTGTGCGTGCATGTGGATGAGAGTGAGTTTGGGTGCGAGAGCATGTGTATTTGTGAGCATGAATGTTTATATATGGGATTGTGGATGTGTGTGTGTGTCAAAATGAGTGAGTAAGTATAAGTGAGTCAGAGTAAGAGTGAGTGAGTGAGAGAGTACACATGAGTGATTCAGGGTGAGAGGGAGTGCATGAGAGTAGGTGAAAATGAATGAGTGCAAGTCAGTGCTAATGATAGAATGAATGTGAATACGTGAATGTAAGTGAGCATGTGTTGTTAGGCCTGCAGATCCGCTGTTGTACCTGGCATGCTTCTTGGCTTATAGAAGCGGCCTTGACAAAATGTTGGCACTGGAAGCAATACTAGCATATGGGATACCCCAGGCAAAATGCTACTGCTGGCACTCTGTAGGTTCATTTTAGTATGGAGCACCCTTGAAAAAATGCCAACGCTGGCCTCCTGGAGGAAATGATTGGCATAGTTGGTAACTGTGGCAAATTGCATGTGATGGCACATTGGAGGAAATTCTTGGATTATGGGAAGACAACTGTAGCATGGTCATGGGGCCATCCATGACAAAGTGTGGCTCTTGACATACTAGACATAACCTTTGATGTGAGGGACCTCCATAGTGCAAGAGAAGCTGGATTAGGAAAATTCTAGCACTGGAATATTGTATGTAATGTTTTAGAAACAGGGGCAATAAAGGCAAAATGCTGGTCCTAGCAATAGAGGTCATTTTTGACATAAGGGGGCACCCATAGGACATTTCAAAAACATAATTGGGTGAACTCATAGAGACTGTCAGATTTCAGTAGCTTGCTTGGCACACTACGAAAGATCTGAATATTTAGTCTTTTATTTTAGATCCTATGGCTTTTTCGAAAATGTAGGTGAAAATTGTGCTTTAAAATGCGCTTGTAAAGTCCATTTTTTTTCAATATTTTCAAAGGGAATTGTAACCCTCACCCTTTGTTCTCCCCTAGAAGAATATATAATATTAATTATGCAATTATGTAACTTCAGCAATGTTAATTGTGATGGCATCAAGATTAAGGTTATGTGAAATTACTTCTTGGGATGATGCAGAGTCAAAATTCATATGATGTCACTTCCTGTGACATCATTAAGGTCAAAGGTTATATGATGTCACTTCCGCTAACCCTGGCATTTTGGTGAATCAACGTCCATGGGAGGAACCCAGTCCAAAGTATATACGATACAAGAGTACTATGTTACATTAAACAAATACAGAAAAACAGCATCCTGGAAATAGATAACACTCTTAGGAATGTAAGATTAGGTGAAACGTGAAATATAAACAGGAAGTAAATCGCTGACATGGATTACCTTAACGTTTATACCATTCACAGTTCAGAAAGCGATTAGTGCTTTTGCCATTGCAGCTAAGGACATGAGTATCAGAAATCAATTAGTGTCTTTGTGATTACAGCTAAGGACAGGAGTGTAGGACCTGATAGGTACCAGTTTCAATGTCCATTTTTAATTCCTACCGGGTCTGAGGCCCAGAGTGACTCAGCCCCTTACAGCCCCTGTTCACAGAACCCTTGCGACGCCACTAGCCCTGTTTCTGTGAGTCTGGATCACGGAATTTCCATCTGCACATAAAGTTCCAGTAATGCACACTAAACCACAATCCATACGTTTATCAACAGTTTGCAGGTGTGATCCATAAACATCAAACTTCAAACGCTAGCTGCAGCCCATGGAGTCCCAGAAGTTTGAATGTTGCGGTATTTCTGGTGGCCGGTATGCCACTGGCAGACTATACGTCGTGCTCAACAGCCTCTAACACGAAGACCTCTGTCCGTAAGCCATGTGGTGAAATATAACATGCCATGCCCCTCACACCCATTGTTTCTTAGTAAAAACCCCAACATCTGGAAGGATTTCAATCCACCACCCAGTGATATTCAGATAAAACACGTATGTAAGACAGCTGCATTAACCTGTCGTACTGAGCAGAACAGAAAAACCATAGATATTAGATACCAAATCTAACTTGTAGGACAATGACAGCAAGAACACTGCCGTGTTTTAAAATAAGTATTGGCAAAACCAAACGGTCCAGCATTGGCCACCTTGCAATGGTTTTATGTTTATTTAATTTGCAAACATTGGCAAAAGATATTAAAAGTTAACAGTAATAAATAGTTTTCAAACAATGTTTCACAGTATGGCATGCATATGTATGCAAAAAACAAACAATTAAAAAACGACCCATCGCAAAATAAATAAAAGCAAGATTGGCTACCAAGCCCTGGCACTAAAAGAGGGCTACATTTTAGGTGAATGAGCACAAGAAAAAGGCAGTCACTCACAGCAAAGGAAGACAATGGCTGAAATGGCCTGAACCTTTGTTCCATGATCTATAAACACTGTGGTGTACAGAAGCAAAATGTAAATGATAGTTGGAAAGACAAACAAAGACAGAAGGCTGACTGAAAGCCCTGAAAATAAAGGTACTAAAATAGATGACCTCAAATTCCTATCCCAGTTAAAAGAAAGGGAAAACCAAAATAACTATACCACGGTAAAGATTTAGGTAAAAGATAAACCATGGGTGCTATCAGAGTTCTCACATGATGTGCAGATACATAGACCGAAATAATGTCTGGATAAAGGAAACAGCTGAAGGAATAGTTGACCTTAAGCATTGTTAACTATCCACTGCATGTACCTTAAGTATGCAACCAAGAGACACTGTTTGACTATTACGAAATGTGTAACAGAAGCATGCCAGGGCTACTAACACCTTCTTACCATGTGCTCTAAAGGGCTCCTTATGTAGAGACACAAATCCATCATTTTGCCCCAGTGTGAACTGAAAATGTGAATGCACACTACAGTGCGAATGGGCAATTATTTCTGATAAGGCTCCAACTGTAAAGGGCATGGCGGATTCAATGCAACACATTAGCAACTTCAAGGACCCATCGGCCATCTTTGAGTGAGTCTGTAACTAAAGCTTAGGAATCATGCGTTCACGTACACACCCAATGTACACTGGCAACTTTTGGATAGTATTTACTGATGTCCTTAGGGTCAACCCCACAAGACCAGAGGCTGGAACACTGCCTTCTCTAGCACAGATCCTAAGAAATGAAAAGCTCTAGAGAGTAAGCAATCGCCTATCTGTTTTCCTATTCCTTAATCCTTAAATTTGTGATACCCGATGTAACGATTTAACCGTGTGCTATTGTAATGTACACAGATGCCCCATCAGGGACTCGACGCACCACACTGATGAGGAAGACAATTACTAGTTAAGAAGACAATTCAAGAGTAAATAAGCATCAAATTAAACATACTAAGTAAAACCATAAACATTAAAAAGTAATCAATATTAATGAAAAAATGTCACATCCTAGTGGAGAAGGTATAAGGGGAATACTTCTCACATTCATTGCAGAAAGGAGATCTTTGTTCTTAATGCATGTTTTCAGATTGGTATTTTTTCTAACCTTTCATTGGGGTGGATTTTAAATTTGATTTCGGATATTTAGCTATCAATCTTGCATGAGAAAAAAAAAACACAGGGACATACGAGTAAAGTTTCATTCACTGGTTGCCACTATTTACAATGTAATTCCCAGCTCCCTCACCGTGGAAGGCTTCAATCAACAACCTGCCTGAAGAAGGTTTCAGCTGAGCCGGTTTCTACTAAACAGAGACACAGGTCGGTATCCATCGGTATTTCAAAGCCCTGCAGGGAACAGGACCTAAAGACCTACGAGAACTTATCCAATGGTACGTCCCTGGGAGATCACTGCGCTCAATGGAAGCTAAACGGGCAGCAGTTCCCAGGGTAAATAAGGCCAGCTGGGGCAGAAAGAGCATTGTCCTCCGAGCCACCACTGCCTGGAACGAGCTTCCGTTTTATTTAAGGTCTGCCACAGAACTTTTAACTTTCAGAAAAAACTTGAAGACCTGGCTGTTCTCAGCCTAGTAGCCGACAAAGTCTTGGGGGGGGGGGGGGAACTCTCTTTCAGGTAAACAGTGTGCAGCGCCAGGACACCCTCAGGTAACAGTGTGCTTTATAAGGCTATATAACATAAGGCTATATAACATAACAGGTGTGCCGAAACATGGAACATATGCTGCTGGCATTGTTCGTAAAGTATGCCTTGTTGCTTAATCAAATGAAGTACGCGAAGATAAGCTACACAAAAATACACAAAATACACTTATACGACCAATAAACACTTGCCAGTGGAAATTCTACATCCTGACCCACCTAACGACAACACTGGAATTTCCCGTGCGGATCAAGTATCTATGATATCGAACTTCTGTTATCACTCTCAAGTATTAAGCTTTTGGGTATCCACAAACATTTTACCCGCCCGAGAAACACATGCTAAACAACGTATGAACAGCATTGGCAAAAGAAGCACTGGCAAAATCAATAGGTGTGCATCAACTAATCCAAAAGGTGAGACCTATTTGGCTTTGCCATTGCTTGTTTTACGCATGTCATGATTACAGAAAGAAACTCCTTCAGCCATACAACGGCCACATAATTAAGGCTCCTGCTTTCATAGTATTGTTTTCTACATTTCAACATGTATTGATCCATATTTAATGTTTTCAGATTGTATTTATTCATGTTTTCTGGGTTTTTTTTAATAAGAAGTTTTAACTAGTCTTTCAAGTGTTCTACCGTCCCATGCTGTAGAGGACTGTCCCATGCTGTAGGGGGCGTACGAAATGTGCGATGAAATAATAGACTGATGGATGAAGAAACCGAATGAAAAACCTTATAAATAGGTATATTATCCATACCATTTTAGTAAAATCAAAAGGTCTTCAGTAACACCAGACCAAAGGCGCATGCACAACAGAATACAGAAAACAAATAAGTGGACTGAAAATGTTCCATCAGAGCACTAGAAGCTGTGCCAATCACACAAATTTAAAGAACCATAACTTATTGTTTAGGTCACATCTCAGACAGGCTTTCTGTTGCGAGATATATTGTTAGCCTCATTGGGCTTAGAGCCCGCCCATTGCTTAATATTGGTTGACTTTATTGTCACTCTCACTAACTTGATTCTTACTCATCAGCTTCAGTGGGCATTCCTTCCTTTTCTTGTCCTGGACATGCACCCATTACTTGTGTCCTTGTGCTTTTCAGGTGCTACTTTTTTCCTTTCAATTACACACACTATAAAAGCGTGAGTGCTCGTCTTCCACGCGTATTTCGTGATTTCTGTCTCACCCGCGTGTTTCTCCCCTCACCCTCCCTCGATCAGTTGCTTCTTTTGAATACTCCCAGCCTGCCCACCTTTCATTGCTTCCCTAGTCCACTCTCTTGTCCGTGTGTGTTCCATCTGTACCTGTCCACACTACATTTGTCCGTCTGCTTCTCCATTCATGCCTGCCCACCCTCCGTTGTCTGTGTGCTTCCACAACCCATGCCCTCTGTTGTCCATGTGCTTCCTCACCCTCCCCATCTACCATTTTCCATTCCATTAGTTCCCCGTCCACCCTCCGTTGACCGTCTGCTTCCCCGCCCGCCAACCATGTGTTCTCCATTATACGAATGCTTCCCCATGGTGGTCTCTAGCTAATCCTTCTCTCCCCACCTACATCTATCTCTCCTGTGTTCCCTCCCTCCTTGTTTCCTTGTCCCCACCCACTCCCCTAACCCACTACCTAGTTTAAAAAATATATATATATTTTAGTATCTGATTCACAAACAGCCTCTGCAGTCATGGCGGAGGCTCCACAGTCATGGTGGGATGTGGGCAATGAGAAGCTGCAGGGCGGCGATCGTGCTATGACTGAGGAGGCTCATTGTGAATCGGGGCCTTAGTATTACATCGAAAGGGCGCATTAGTGCTATATGAAAAAAGAGGATTTCACACAACTTTTAATTACTAATCTGTCTCAGATTGGTAACTAAAACGAAAAAAAATGCTTGCCTTGTTTTGTATGTGTGCGCATCCGTGTCGGCACACACTTACAAAATGATTTGACGGCCATGTCACAGCGCTTTTTTTAATTTATCTTTTTACACATTATTTTCGGTCATGTTGCACAGCAGAAAAATAATTTCCAAAGCTAATATGTGCAATAGGCGAGGCCTATTGGCTTTGTCACCGTTTTCTACTGCAGCACAAGCTTTACCAGGCACAGGAGGTTTTATGTCTGTGCCACGATAGGGCTTCTTGAGAAGAATTCATGGTTTCTTTTGAATTTAACCCAGCAGGTAGGTCCTCTCTGAACTGCTGAATGTCAGATTTCATGATTATTCAAGGGCCCGTTAATCGGGGACGCGCTGAGCCCCCGCGGCATTAGGAGCCCATTTCTAAGCTCTTTCTAGCAGGCGGACCACGCTTCATGCAGCGGTGTGCACGCCGCGGTGCACGCGCCCGTCTAGATTAAAATATAATCTGCTCTGGACTTAATTTGTATCCTCACTTTATATCCCACGCTGACCTTTTCAACCTTACGTGGCAACGTTCTCCGCTGTCATTCTAGCCTATTTCAGGAAATTGTAAACAAATCAGAAAATTGCTTAAACGGGGGCAAGATGGGAGTGAATGGCTAAACAGGATTTCAAAAGCATATGCTGTAGCAGAGATCCGCCCCCGTGACGTCAGTGGTTTGACTCAGTGTGTGATACACCGTCAAAGGGAGAGAGAGGACTCCTCTCACTGCCTGCTCTGTGCCGGGGATTTCTTCTTAGACATGAATATCAACTGTCCACGATAAGACCTCTATTAATAGCATTAGTGTGGTATTATATTCCAGACTTAAATATTATTTTAAGCCCAGGCTTCAAAAATAGCTCACACAAAATTATTTTAGAGACTGCTCGGGGAGAGGCAAGGGAAAAAGGAGAAGGAGAAAAAGGAAGGGGAAGGGGGGAAGGGAATATCATAAGAACATGACAGAGATCTACACTATGTGAGAAATTCTAGAGAGTTTGGAATGGTGAAAGAAAGCAAGATGTAGAATAGAAAAAAAACGGAGGGAAAAGAATGAAAAATAAAACGAACATCAGACAGAAATACAAGCAACAAAATAAAATAAACATGAAAATTAGATAAGATGACTGGGAAGAAACAAACGAAAGAATGAAAGACAGGAAAGAAAAATGAAGGGAGGAAGCGAAGAGGCAATTAAGAATGGAATCTACTATAAGGGAATTTGCAAGGGAAAAGAAGGAAGAAGGGAAGAAATAAAGGGAAAGGAAGCAAAAAAATTAAGAAATACAATACAAAGGAATAAAAGCACAACCCCAGAAAGAACATTATAAGGAGGCTGAGAAAGGAGGCACTGTATTATGGAACCGGATTATGGTTAGAAAAAAGATAAGAACACAAACTTTGGGTCCGATTTAAGAAGGTTCATATCTTACGACTACATCGAATTCTATGTTACATCCATTTGGGAGATTCGCCAGACTTTCCTACTGACAAAGGAGTGAGTTCCGACTGTCAAGACAAGCATGCGTTCGTGAATGCACGGTATTTGAAACAAACACACCTTCTCCTTTATTTCTAGCCGTACATTTGCCTATTGCTTTCTGCTACGGGTCAGGAGGGTATATCAATTTTGGATTCATGAATATTACTAAGTAAGTTACACTGAAACAGGTGTTCAGCACACCTGTGTAGGATATCCCGGTTTACTGACACACTCCTGTGAATAGCCACTGGGGTGAATAGCTTAAAACTAACAAGTGTTCAAATGAAGCGTGCATGAGTAAGTTATGCACAGTTATTTCACTGACTTATGCCACTTCTAACAATTATGTTCATACAGTGTAATTTATGCAGGTATAAATGACACCTTAGTTTCACCCGTACCCCTTTTATAACATAGCAAAAAAAGCTTAGTATGTTAGTAGCATATGGCGCTGCTACAGTGTAATGGATTTAAGAGGTGTGGAATGCAGATTAGCTTCCAAAAATGAAGGCCATGTAATAATTCTTTGTTTACCCTACTGCATGCATGCTATAACGGATACTGCATGGCGCGCATGCGCATTTGTTCATGGTACTGCAATCTCTGTAGGTGGTCAAGAGGCATTCTCATGGTGGAATAAAGATAACAATATGTGCTCCTCTGGGAAACGATTGCTGTTCCTATGAGCACGACAAATCATGGCGAATTACTAGCGTGCGACTGTACTAAGGCATACAGTGCGCACACACCCCTTTCACATGTATGTGAAAGATAGGTGTTCACATAGGAGATCAGGGGCGTGGGCAAGAACAAGCAAAGCATTATGTGCACACCCAATAGGTAAGTAATTCCCTGGATAGTGAATGGTTTCGAAATATAATCCCAACGCGTCTCTGAACTCACAACGTAAAGCAACACAAATCCCACGTAACTGGTGCCACGAGTGTGAGAACTTTCACCAATCTGTCTAGTTTTCATAGAATGGGTGTTGGCAGGGAGCCATATGCAAAAATGATTTCAGTACACGGAAAAATATAAATTAAAAAAAATAATTTCACAATTTTCCTAACTCTATATGTTTGCGTACACTGATGAAATGTAGGCGGAGGAAAATTAGACACCAGACAGCAATGCAGCCAAATGCAACCTACAGAGAGACATACATACATTAGTACAATACACTGCAATCTATACTCTAGGCTACATTCACAAAGAAATGTACAGAAATGTCGAAACAGCTGAAACCTAAGCATAGGCATACATTTTATTTACATACCCTAGATTACTTACATGTGTTAATCTAATGCCTTGCCCTTAAGATTTCATAGAAACAAAAGCAACTTTCGCCTAACTGTATAATAACGATGAACAGTATCGAATTTATAACAATGTATTAATTTTTTTAATTCAAAAATAGCCCATCTAAGAGAGTGTCTTTCTTTTGTTGCAGGTGGTTCTTACAGGATTCTGATAAATGTCCCATCGCTTGGATCCTGAGACATGGAAATGCCTTCCAAATCTTCGTTTCTTGTGTTTCCAGCCCCCGGTAAATCAGTACCACGTGAAATCTAAGATATGGCTTTAAATATTAATATTTGTGCAAGGATGTCGAGCACAAAAGCTGTCTTTCATCCTAAAATGCATCTGCAAGAGTTAATTAAAGAGTCTCCTTCAAAGAGACAGATGTTCCACTTGTTCACCGTAAATAAGGAAGTCTCGGTAGATTTTACCAAATCTGCCCAGATCTCCAAATTACCACTGTCAGGCGAGAGAATGCCTCCTGTCTCTTGATGCGGGGCCTGCTTTCAGGGCAGATGCTGCCCTGAAATTATGCAATTTTAAGGTTCATTTAGACTGAATGCAAATGCTGCTCCGCTCCCATATTTTATCTAATAGGGGTCAAAAGAGGTTGTCACAGCTGCCTGGGACATGAATGCCGGACACAGTAAATTTTCAGGATTGTCGGGCTCTGTGCTTTGGCACACATGGATGTGCCACTAAACTGGAGGCGAGCAAAGGCCCTCCTTGAAATTTATTGCCTGGCAAACACTGCTGACCCCAAACAACCCCATGAAAGAGGAAGCCCTAACAGTATGGGGTGGCCCTCCTGACTGTGCTGCTCAGAAGCGGCCACATCACATGGACTGGTGTTCCTTTAAACAGGCATTTGTGAAGGTAAACCTAGACAACAAAAACCTCATTTTAAAATGTGTCCCAGAAAAGGGTCTTAGTAATGCTAAAAAAAAAAATCAATGCTCATGCAGTACAGCATGTGTCTATTGTTTAATAAACAGTGTAAGATATTTTTAGAACGGAAATCCCAAGCCAAAAAAAGAACAAGCATTTGCAATGCAATAGGTGTCGCATTTACGAGACTTTGAGTTACTGGCATTTACAATGCCAATAGCGCAAACTCTCGCAAATGGGAGACCTATTGCTTTGCAAATATTTTTTTGTGTCAAAGCGCCCCATGCTGCGATTTCAGGTTAATATAGGCAGTGCCCCTTTCTTTAGACAGGTCGCGTCTAAAGAAAGGAGGGTGGCCGACATTAAAGTGAATCCGCTGCATGGGGGGCTTTGATAAAAAAAAAAAGGATCTGTTTGTCAAGTTGACAAACAAATGCTTTTTTTGTTTTTGTAAAAGCGCCCCATGCCACCCTTTCACTTTAATAGTGGCTGCACACTTTTCTTTAGACGCGGCTTGTCTAAAGAATGGGGTGCGGCCACCATTAATGTGAAAGCGCCACCTGGGCAGTAGTAAACAACCCCCCTCCCCCCCCCAAAAAAATTAAGCGTGGCTGTTATACTTAAAGCGGACCAAACTGCTGAAATAAAGAAAGAAACACAGCCATTATAGTTAAAGCGGACTGCCATTAGTAATTAAAATTAAAGCAGTCAGCGTGCTGCGATGTAGTTAGTGGAATAGGGGCAAATCATTGAACAAAATAGTGCTCACAGCCAGGGCAGGACTGGGAACCAAAGCCGGCTCTGGTAATGTGCTCGGACCCCCGGGGGTTGGAGGTGCTGCCGAGCTCTTTGCCAGGGCCGGTTTTCGGCCGATTTTGTTACAGGTCCGATTTTGCCCAAAATGGGCCACCACCAATGCGGTCCACCGGGGAATTGCCCGGTGCCTGCTAAGGCCAGTCTGGCCCTGCTCACAGCCAAGATAAAGCAGACCGTGTAACAAGTAAATGGTCCACTCGTTATGGGAGGTGAAAAATGCAGACAAGGCAGTACCAAGGAGGGACTAACAAGCCTATGGAGGAATGAAAAGCAACCATTTCGCAAGGACGGTAACAGAAGCCAGTTGAAAAGATGGGCGGGACATGAGCGGAGCTTCAAGTTCCTACCTCAATACAGCATGCCTTGCAGAGCAGCGCATGCGCTGCCCGGGCTCGACCTTAAAAGTAAATGCACTACAATTAAAGTGCCTACAATACCATCATTCACTCATGAGACCTAATCACCGAAAATAAAAAATGAATTAATATACTGTTTCCCCATATCAAAAGCCTCTGTGTTGTTAAGTTTGATTGATGGCTATCTTGGGTGCCAATAAAAGACAGTCTACAGTCTATAATTTAATGCTCAGTAGAAACCCACCTGCAACGTTTGTCGAATAGGCATCATAGAGCATTTTGGTAGGTTTACACCGGCAGATTTTTGGGGGGCGCATGAAGTCCTTCCCAGAGACCTGTGGGGTAATGGTGCAGGTACAGCATGAAGGGGACCAAACACCTCCTCCACTGTAATGGATGGAGGGGTCACCCCACCTCCTCTCATAGTCTCCAGTGAGCAGACGGTTACGTCCACGAGACAGGAGGTGTGGAATTTTGTAAACCCTCACTACCCATAGTTTACCGCTGGTCAGTGGTGAACTTTAAAACCTGCCCCGGTTTATCTAATGATGGTCCATTCTCTTCTTGGACCAAGGCGATATCTCAGCCAGACTGATATGCGCTAGAGGTGAGCATAAGACAAAGTTGTGGCTACAACTATATTCTCCAATTGCTAAGTGAAGAATAAGCCCAACGACTTTACAATCGCTCTCCGTCCTACTCGCTCGACTTCAAACCGCAGATACAGAGCCTTCAAGACTCGAATAGTAAAGTCGGCAGTGTGCTCAGTCCAGGTGCAATAGGAAGCAGCCCTCTCTTTAGAAATGAAGAGGGGAGAAGCAACATATTTCATGGAAGAGAATCTATGACCTTTACAAAGGAATGTTTCCAGATATAGTTGAAGGTTCGTTGACTTGGAGTCCTGGATTTGAAGAAGGGTGTGTCTTAATTGCACCCTCAATTTCCCCCACTCACTTCAACTTACCTTGTGGCGTAAGAGCATGAAATGGCTCCAAATCTGGACCCTTTGCATCTTGAGAATGCCGCACTCTCACATGTGAGTGGGGATCACATTCTCTGCATCAGAAAAGAGACGGACGCTCCACACTAGGGACTTGGCCTCATGTGACAGTTCAAATAGAGAAACAGATGCACGAACTTTCATAGTTAAGCATGTATAAATTGTGACGTGCCTACATTATATATTTGAGATTTCACCTTTCTACCTTCTTCAAATATCCTGTCTCACCTAATTCACAATGTTGTATAGTTCCCAGAGCAACCCATAAGACGACCGATTCTCATCCTGTGTGCAACTCTCCGTTATGTTTTTACTCTACAAGTAAGAACTCTCCAGAAATAGGGCACATTTCATATATCAAGATATGTTCTTATGTCTCGATACAGTGAGTGGTCTTTCAGCTGCCATACAGAAAAGTTTTCAAGCGCAGGCCTATATTTTGGGTTTTGAAATGGATCTTTCTTTCCATACAGGACAGAAGGTCCCTGGACGTTTGAGCTGCCTGTCAGCAGGGTACCTTCACATAAAAGACGAATAGCTTCTATCGACTCAGGAAGGATACAGTGAGACTGCAGAACTTCTTTCACCACTCCATCATTCAAGAGTGAAGAATGCGGATAGTGATCAGTTCAATGAGCAGAGGGCATCACTTTCATCTGGATGCCAAAGTCTCAGCAATTGGAGACTTTAATCCAAGACCGAGGTTTTCCATTTCTTGGCCTATTCCAAGCTGGGTGCATGCATATTACATTGTAATTTATTTATTTTATTTATTTATAAAGTTTTATATAGCGCGAACAAGATCCCAAGGGATATCAGAGCGCTTTACAATCAAACTAGACCTGGAGGCTAATAAAGTAAAAACCACAAGATGAAAACACAAATGAATCGTAAAGTGCATAAAGTTCACATATCAGTTATATTAAACAGAGTACAGTGTACACAGTATGTCAATAAAAAAAATAAAAAATAAAAAAAAGTATAGTAGTAAATGTTGAAACAACGGAAGTAAGAACAATGTCAACGGGCCAAGGGGTTAGCCCAATTACTGAAGGAGTTTATTCATCAGGAATCTTTTGACTTCCAGTTTGAACACCGTTGTTCTGGTCATTCTGCGTATTTCTGGAGGAAGAGAGATCCATATCTTTGGAGCCGCTCCGGAGTAGGCTCTGTTAGAGGTTCTCTTTTTGTTCAGGATAGGCGGTTATTGCATTTATATAGCGCTTACTACCCCTGACGAGGCGTCAAAGCGCTTTTTCAGCAAGTAGCACACTACTCCAGAACCCATAAAGGATTGGTGTTGAATTAGTATAGTGAAATATGAAAGACATTTCAGTGGTGGATAGGTTAGTCAGTTATCTGGATTCAGAAGAATAGCGGAGGGATGGAAGAGGGAAAAAAGTCTTGCATTTATATAGCACTTGTTACCCCTGAAGGGGTTTTGAAGCGCTTTTTGGGCGAGTAGCACGCTACTCTGGAACCCATAAAGGATTAGTGTTGAATTAGTATAGTGAAATAAGAAAGTAATTTGAGTGTTATGTTAGTCAGATATGTGCCTCAATGAGAGAAACTTCCGGGTTCACCTTGGGATTTCATTCAACTCTTATCTTTTCATGAGCGTGTTAGCCCACCCAGCCATAATGCCTTATATTCAAATGGTTTGGAACGTCTGCACCAATTTTCAAAGTAGTTGAGTGGAATCCTGGACATACTCCATTTGGCAATGAAGCAAAATCCTCTTCCTTCTCAGCAGATGGTATTCCATCCAGCTAACACCGAAACGTGCCAACTCTTCCGCAAATATAATGGATGTTGCAGAAGGTGTGAGACAGACATCCACCCAGCAATAAACGTATGCATAGGGGAATCTCAGACAGTATACATTCAATTTACTATAAAAATAGAGTGCTAAATTAGAAGAGCTAAAAAATAAATCTATGTACGAGACCACAGACATCTGTCTGACAGCCTGAACACCACCCGGTAATTTAATGATGCTAGGACCTGGTAAAAACATAAAATAAACAAAAATAGAAGTTGAAAACGGAAGAGGCATGTTATCTCTTTTGGCCTTCGGAAGGAAGTGTACAAAGAAAGCCAGGAAATGGAAGGCGGGAGGCACGCTCTGTAGACATTGTGTCTCTTCACCCCGCTAATAATCAAAGTATTCTTTAGAAAAGCAGATACGCTCATGAAGCGTCAGAGGAGAAACATCTTCAGCAGAAGCAAAAATAGCCACACGGGTCACTGTGACAGAAAAGCACTGCAAAGGCGTACATTTCCGATACGAGCTATGAATGATGTAAAGAATGCTTTGTATTGGACATCTCTGGACAAGGGGGAGATTAATGGCCCCAAAAAAAGAATTGAACTTGAAAAAATACAATTGTACTCACAAAAACTGCAGCTAAAGCTATTTTTGGATTTTATTGTATTGTTATTGCATTTCTATAGCGATTTCCTACCCCTTACAAGGATTAAAGTGCTTTCAAGGTAAACAAGAACGTTAAGTTCGGAGATGTGCTGTTGTGTCAGCCATGTTGCAGTGCCTTATTACATAAAGTAAGGGCAGCAACAGAGGCCAGAGCAAAGTTTTTAATAAATAGAGAGACTGTATTTACACCAACAACAGTTTGACGGTACAACCTAAGACGCAACATCTTACACTAATAATTACACTTTCCACCTTTCTTTTCTACTCTGTATACTTCTCCAGATTGCATCCTATTTCAATATTTCGAAAACCCTGCATGCAAATGTCCCTGATTTTTAGCTGTGGATTACTCTCTCTCCTACCTTTCTCTTTGAATGATACTCCCCTTACCTTCTATCCTCTGCCCTCCTTCCTCTCACTGAGTTTACCCTACTCTATCACGCCCACTGCTTTATACCGTACCATACTTTAGTGAATTAACCACGTCCACTGCTTCCAGCTCATGAACTGTCCTCTGGCTAGCCATTCATGCATGGCCTAACATTTTCTAACCTTTCTACTCATTTCAATCCCATTAACCACAATTCCTCCTTCTGTGATCTTCTCCTTCAAATCTCACACTATATACCCTCTTCTGCCCTAATTTCTTATCCCATTTCTGCCACTCTAATAATTACACATATTAAAGCTAATCAACCACTAGATACTGTAGTTGCCTCAGAGCACAAAATTAACCCAATAACCAACAAATTGCCAACAATAATGAATAATCACTGGATTAACTACAAACGTTTGGTTACTGAGCAGCGTGCTACCCGCCAAGAAGCCCTTCAATGTGTCGTCATGGGTAGTAAGCACTATATAAATGCAATTACAATACAATACAGATATATGATTGCAGTTTGCACACGAACCAGTCATTGTTTTAGGTTACCGGCAGATGAAATTTGGACTTGTCAAGTAGCCAAGTCTTTATTGTTTTTCCGCATTGTACAGGATTACGGATTATCCATCATTTTTCCAGAGGATGTTTCAGAGCTTGCATGTTGTACAGAAACACGATCTCTCTAACAATCAGATTCTTAATTCTAAAATTGTTCCTCCTCTGACAGCATAAAGTCTGAGTTTTGATTATTGGGAATGTGTTCCTGTTCCATTGATCACGTGGCGGGCCATGTAGAAGTCTTTGAAAAGCGATTCTTCTTGTGGCTCTTAACTAGTCAGGGCTTTGAGGCTGAGAGTGGTGGTGTCTCATCAGTTCATAATTAGAACTTGTTTAGCTGCACCATTCTGGATTGGTTGTTGTTTGCCAAACGGGTGTCCCGGCATACCCGAGACGTGATAGAACTAGAGCTCTTGGAGTCAAACCCTGTGAGAGAATCACAGGTAAAGGAAGATCCCGTGTGAAGGCTCATGGAGCAGACGGCCCTCCGGCACACCTGGTTAACTGAGGCTGGAGTGAGAAGCTGGAGTCCATTGCTACACCCCAAATCTTTACCTCCATGACAGTATTTAGGGTAGTCCAATTTTAATAAGCCAATTAGTGGTGGTGGTCATATTTTTTGCAGGGCAACACAAATAGCACCCTCTGCTTTTGAGGAGTTGACTTTTACATTTTTTTTAAATCAGTTACCGCTGGTTGAGTCCTGGCTTACCCAGGTGTGAGGGTCCTTCCAATTTAAGGATAACAAGACATGATCAGAGTAACTGGGGCAGGCACTGCAGTGGCACCCCACCAAAAACTGTGGGAACAGTTATAAAACCAGATAACATCCATACTCGTGCTGAATATCGACAGGTATTTTACCAGTTACTTTTTGATTCAGGCGCCTGGTGGGATACAGAAACTGGAAACCGTGGCAGGATGAAGAAAGGCGGACCTCAAATGGAAGAATCCTTTCCTCCTCCCCATTCCCAGATTTTGTGGCACACAATCTTGTTATTTGAAAGTTGTAATTATATAAAGTTACTTAGTCACTTTTTGGGTAAATCACAAATTGTGAAACAGGACCTCCACTAACTACTTACAAAGAGGTGGCATTTAAAAATAACATGAATACTACCCGAGGAAACCCACATCTTACTAAAACTGCAAACCTATCCCTTGCTACTTTTGCAAATCACAACATTAAGCTTTCTAGTTTCAATTGTATTAGATACGGGTGAGCTCCATTGTGATTATGCGGTTTGTCTGTGGAAACGTTTTTCTAAAATGCCTTGTTCTTCCGAAACGTGAACGCAGAACACTTAAGAACAAAATGACCCTATTATGTCTTTGAAAGAGAGCTTTTTGTGCTGTTTCTCATGCAGCCTAAAGACTCCTATTTGCAGGGCTAACAGGGAGCCCGACATCTGTGCACATACAGATGGGCCCAGGGAAACAAGGCTGCTTTCTGTGCACATTTGCTTATTTACTTGTAAATTGTGCTCTCTTTGAATCTGCTGCTCTGCTGAGAGGTGACGCGGGCACCTCTCGAGGCATCTCGTTTGCATTCCCAGACTGGCTGTTTACGGTCCAGGGGTGCTCGCTTTACATCCATAGGGTGCACAGACCGTCTTCCTTCGTGGGTGGGCCTGGGGAAAACGAAAGCGAGCTCCAGGCCTGGGAAGCAAGCAACTTAATGCCCTGCCTTGGGGTATCCGGCCAAGAAACACCTCCGGGTCACCAGGCCAGCCACACCGGAAGTGCGGGGTAGACTAGCGGAGCTAATTCTGCTAGAAGAAGTAAGCCAGTTGTAAAATGCTACTGCCTTTGTTTGCGCAAAAACATATACGAAAATACTTTTTTTCCAGGGCATTCTGGTATCTGCATTTCACATACAGCGGTCTTTTATTAGCCCCTTTGGAATTTGAACGGCTGCTGTTGAAAATACTTGAAAACATGCCATAACCTCACCCCATCCCTGGAATACACAGAACAATAGAAACACACTGGGGGAAATAGGCAAGCAAGCTTCAAACTGTCTTAGGGCTGCCAATTACTGGCATTGTATATATTTGCATGTCAGTGCCAGCAAAAAGAAAACTGGGAAAGTCAGATTCGCCAGTATTTTTTCCACTACGTAATTCAACTGAAAACAGCAAACAAAAGAAACAAGCATTGGTAATGCTTAGGTTTCGTCTATATAATGAATAAGAGCTGTTTTCATCAATGATCGTACAGGAGAAGGAAAGAGCTCCATGACAGATAACAAGGGAGTGGAGACAGGCGGGCAACTAGAGCAAAATTTCGGGGGGGCTGAAAAAGATTTCGGGGGGGGGGCTGAAAAAGATTTCGGGGGGCTAAGTCTTCCAGTCATAGGCAGAGTGGCTGTAAGAAGCGGTGAACACACAACAAAAGCCTCATTAACGAGTAAAAGGTCTTTTAAAGACCTGTTAAGTACTCGGGTGCGGCTGCAATCAGACGGACGCCAGCCCGCGAGGCTATCTCAGCCGGGCTGACGCACATGACGGGGGGGGGGGGGGCTGAAGCCCGGTGAGCCCAATGGGTGTTGCGCGCCTGAGTGGAGAGGATGTGGCGCTGCGACCAGAGCTGCTGACTCCAGAGCTGGGATCCCGGTTCGAGTCTCGGCGGCACTGCGCAACATCCTGTGATTCTATGCAAATCACTTAAAACTCTCACTGTGATAAATTGCTATAAAATGTGCTGCAATAGTAAAAGGCAAAACTTTACGAAAATATAGTTCCACTAAAGCTGATGTTAACAGTATTTCGGCGGCGGGAAACTGATAAGAAATGCAGATGAGAAACAAGCATTGGTAAATGCAGGAAAATATGCCACAGTTAATATAAATAGAGGAAATGTAAGTGGCACGCACAGGAACCAATGAGAAGCCAGGAAAGAGAGGAAGCAGGATGTAAGTCCATTTTAAGTTTATATTAAAAACAATAGATTTCTCAAGCACAGTGCAAGCGAAACTTACACATTTCTTCAATAGTGATTTAGGTCTAGCTAAGCTAATCCTAAATGAATATGAAAGGAAGATGAGACCGAATAGCAAGAATAAAAAAAACAGTACAGCAACATTGACAATGTTTTTTATTCAAGAACACAAATGGCTAGTACATATCTGTGAGAAATATAACCATAATTGTAGTTCAATGATATCAGTGCAGCTGAAGTCAGTACTTGAATTTGGTTGAGGTTTTGTACAACTCTGGCAACAACCCTTTGACCCCCCCCCCCCCCCCCCCCAGCCCTACCCCCCCAACTACTTTAACTCTAGGAAACGGGCACGTGGATGCAAATGGGAGGAGAATTGCTGAATAAACTAGATCTTCAAAATAGGAACAAAGTAGAGATCAGCAGGTCACGAGTTCAAATGCCAGCAGGGCCAACTCAGCCTTCCATCCTCTTAAAGGTCTGTAAACTGAGAACCATAAGAGTAATAATAACATTTGTTATTTGCAACTAATAAAACGTGGCAGAAGTGTGGTAAGATGTACTGTATAAAACTGTATTATTAACTGATCGCTGTATATCCAGTTGGAAAATCAGGTTCATGATTTCATGGTGGACTTGTACAATGAAATTAGGAGCAATGGGCCTGAATACTGTGACCGACTGTGATGAAGAAAATGCATCGTTCAGCCTCATTTTCAAAACTAGGCTTATAGACAAGGGTCCACTCATTAATGCCCTAAACTCAGCTGCAGAGGGCCGGATCTGCTTACTTTGCATACTAGCTACAACATTGTAATTTCAATCGTTGTTGTATTTGTCCTTCTACGAGGCGCTATGGTGCTGGTGCCCGAGGTCTGCTGTTACAACATTTTTCAGGGCTGCTCTTCGTTTGCTGTCCCTATAAACTTTTTTGGGCTACCTGTTTTGCATACAGTAAGGGCAGAGTAAGCTGCATGGCACTAGAGAGTCACTGCTTGGTAAAGAGACCTTGAATCTCAGCAGCATAGGAATATATCTAAAGACACAAGTCGAGATGCATTTGTGCCATCACATTTGTTAAAAGACTTCGACACAGTTTTCCTTTAAAAGAGTGCAAAGTTTTGCGGATATAGTTTCAGCATATTCAGAATTATTAGATTTCTCACTAACCACTGGAAGTTGGTGCTATGGATGATAAGACAAAGACATCCACTTAAAACAGGGTTCTCCAATGTCGGTCCTGGAGGGCCGGATCCATGATGATTTTTAAGATAACTAAATGTGGATATGCTAAAAGTCTGGCATGGACCCGGCCCTGCAGGACCGACCTTGGAGAACCCTGACCTAGAACATCTGGGAGTGCTGGCATACTGAAGAGATGAACTCAAGAATTACTGACACACTGTAAAAAAAAAATATATATATATATATTTTTGTGCCTGGTAGCGAGTACCAGTACAAAGCACAGCAATACAACTAAAGGGGTTTTCAGTGCTGGACAACGCACAAATAATTTATTAATGTAAATAAATAATGTCTCCAACTGAAAGCCATTATACAGCCCTCACCCAAGCATAAAGTAAGACAGCTGTGCCCCTTTCAAATGCATGAGTTTGTCAGATGTGTGAAAGCTGCCATCAATTAATTGACACGCACGAATATAATTTATTGGGAGGGACTAACTCTTCCCTTTTGGGAAGACTTAAAACCCGCTTGCACAGTGATATTAAGGTAAGCTTCATAAATTTAATTGCAACATAAAACAAAACAAAATTACTTTGTATCAGATGTGTGGCTCTTTAAGGGGTGTGCCTTTGGTTTTTATTTGTCAGACACACCTTTTCCAGACTGTCTTCTTGGGAAGATATTCAGTGGCTTAAAACAAGTTCCTACATGCGTGTTGTTCCAGGCGCACTTACACGTCCAATACAAAATGTACCAACTAGGCTTCAAAGTCAAGCAGCAACACAGAACCAAGCACAAGTAAACACAAGATAAACCCTGGTAAATGTGAAGTCAAGTATCTGGCACTGAGTGATACCTCGACAGACTTGCCCTTTGGCAGTGCCATCCCCATAGTGGGTCCAAAGAAGCCGCAATGAAACTGTGGCATCAGTTCTTGGCTTGATTTGCGATTTCTTCTCAGCACCCCTGTCAAAGAGCAATATCTTCATTTGTGATGATCTCACAATTTCAATGGTCACAGGCTGAGAGCTGCTCATCCTTACTAAACTATCACAGGCAGCAAATGTATGAAAATACATATAAAAAAATGCCCATGTGCGTGGCAGCCCCTTGACCAAAGCAGCATCGGTTCTTTGCAAATGTTATGTTCCAGCCTGAAGAGTACCTCGGTCTTAGCTGTGTGCCTTAGGCAGACCCCTCTTATCCATGGGCCTTGCTTTGTGTATTTTTTGTCATGCTTGTTCTTTCTTCTCCTGACAGCTTGATGCCCTCCGGTGCACGGTGCATTTACTGACCTGCTATCGGAGGCACATTAATGAGCTGACTGCTGATCTCATCACTTGAGTTTAAGTCGATCTGACAGCGTCAACCTTTAAGTGCTGGCAGGGAGTGACCGCCCCCTGCCCTCGGTCTGCCACATGCCCATTACTTTTGGGAAACAATGACAGGGTCTGTGTTAATAGGGACGAAAGCTCACAGTGATTTTCAGGGGTGATCCTACTCAGCAAGGGTGAGGATGTCCAATTACCGTGCTCCCCTATTGCCTTGCCGCCACCTCCTTACTAACCAATAGCCGGCACACTGACTCTGATAAAGGGTCCAGATATCGTGATAGCGCCGTTCTCAGCTTTGGTCGCGGACGATGCTTCAGGGGGTGCAGTGAACACTCTAGCATCAGCCAGACCACTGGAAAGCAGAACTTCAGGATCCAGCATGCCCACACCTTAAAAGTGCTGCAACCTTTTATAACATAAATAGGTATGCCTTGGTGGAGAAAATAAATGTGGCTAAGAAGACAAGTTGTTTAGAGTGCTTGGATTAATAAATGCACATCCCGCAAATCCCAGAACGTCCCAAGTCATCTGATTTGCTGAACATTACAGAAAATGGGCACAAAAAAGTGCAGATTCCACGATGTAGAAATAAAAAAAGAAGGAGGAATCCCCTGACCCAGGAGAGGAAAATGGTGGATGCTTCATGGCCTCACGAATCCCAGAAACTATGGCCAGTACCATATTGGATTCAGTGAGGCCATGTGCTTATTTAAGAAGCAAAAAATATATATGTAAAGCACTTAGTGCCTATCTGGGGCCTGAGAGCAGGGAAAGTCTAGCCAGAGGCCAAGCTGCTCGGGTTCTGCTATGCGTGGAAGGTTAGAGGCGCCTACGGGGTGCGCACAGGGCTTGGTCAGAGGTGCCTAATGACTGCTGGTTATGACCATAGCCCATCTAGAGTGGGTTGTGGCTGCCCAGGTACAGCCTGCCTGGAAATGCCTTGCGCCTCCCACATCCAGGTACATGGTAGAGGCATTCTGGCTCGACTCAGGGTATGGACCGCAGAGGATGAACAGCATGCAGGTCCCACTCCAGATGACGACAGCGGTCTACAGCGAGTTCCTACTCTGGCCAGGAGTCTCTATCATTAAAAAATAGAAAAAGCTCATTGAAGAAACTAAGTTAAAAGGAAGTTATGGGTCTTCTCTCAGACATGAAAATGATGAAGTCCTCTGGAAAACTTCTGTTAAAATGTCACAATAAGTTTGATGAAAAGCATAAAAACGACTGTAATTCGCCATTTATGTGAGCATCGCATCCCTAACTCTGCCAACACAGTCCTCAGCTCCTCGCATGCTACAGATATCAACTCAGAAAGCAAAGATGCTACACTGTGAACCAGTGTTGCTGGAAGTGTGGATTTTGATCTCTGTAAATCCTAAAATAGCCCTCTGTTCTAAAAGCACACAGGCAATTTTTAGTTCAGGGCTGGAGCAGGGAACTGGAGCAGCAAGCATGGGAGAGAAGGCGAGGCTCGTTTTCAAAAGCACTTCGCTCCCGAGAGATGGCGTCGCAGTAAACAAAGAGAGCATATTCCAGCGTGGAAACAAAATGCCAAGAATACTAAATGAGCACCAGATGTACAGAGAGGCGAACAATGCGCACAAAAGCAGCAAATCTAGCCGGGAAACTAGCTGGGTATGATAATCGCAATCTATTTAGACCTCGAGGACTTTAGAACAAAGAAAAGTTTGTGGGCCCCCACGGTCCAATTATTTCAAAAAACGTGCTGAGAAACGTGTTCGCCAAGGTCTTCGTTATCAGCGCCTGGGAAAGACGCGAACAAGGCAACGCAGGGGAAACACGCAACTGCAGGAAGAAAGTAGACCCAGAACGAGGTATTGAACACTAGCCATGAAGGGCCCAACCTGTGCATACAATGCAACCCTCCCCAACACTTCACACCCTAGAAGACAACCCTTCCTAGGCACAGCAGTCCAGATGTGGCACGCGACATTGCGATTTCGCTGGCCATTGGGATTTCGCACCCTCTTTATACCCCACCGCTGTTAAGTTGGTAATATCTCGCTATTGGAAAATGGATTTACTATTGTGACTCTGAGGACCACCAATCCATTTGTACAACTGTTGCATCCACTTCAGAATAACGGGTATATTTGTGCATCGTTGTACACCACTTGACTTGAAATATCAAAACTGTTCCACCCAGTGCTTAATTTGTAGATAAATGAGTGCCAGGGCTCTCGTCAGGTCACGGCAGCTTGCACCACACATTGCTCCTGCCAGCTAAGCCAATGACAGTACAAACACATTTACTAACCCTCACACTCCTACAAGTGTGACAATCGGGTCTATTTCAGGCCCCCACAGCTATAAGAACGGCTTGAGTGGCAGGTAAGTCATTTTTAAATTATATTAAATTACCAATTACCTGTTGTTGTGGTCTTCTCTAAATTGTCAAGACAGCGCCACCTTGTAGCAAACTGTCACAAGCACCTGTGTTGGCAATTAAGAGCGGATGCCGAGCACCAGAAACCACCGGGTCAAATTAAGCACTTGTTCCACTTCTCTATGTTTGTTTATTTGGTTCCCTTGGGCTGAAATGGTGCCGCACTGTCACTGCCCGCTGCATGCTTGAGCAAGAATGCCACATGTATTGTGTACAGGAACACAACCTTTGTGTAACAACATCACAACCGGATCCGGATAGTACATCCCTTAATTTAACCCAGCTTTACATTCGCATCGCTTGAACACCACCACCAACATCCAGTCTTCCCGCTCTCTCACCCTCTCACTAACCCACAATCTCCACCGCTGAGCCCTCTTCTCATTCACACTCCCCAGTGCAGGCCCCGCTCATTCAGCTCCCTCAGCCAACCACACTCACCAATGACTGGGCCTCTCACTCATCCACACTCTTCGTCACCCATCTATACTCATCAATGGCCGGCCCTCTCACTCCTCCATCTTTACCCTCACTTGAACCATCTCATCCACACTCAGCAATTCTCAACCTGCTCACCCATCCACATTCTCAACCACTTAGTTCACTCAACCACCCACATGCCCCAACTAACTGTCCCTCGCCCATCCACCTTCATCAGTGCTCTGCCGCTTTACCCGTCCCCTCATCCGTCCTCACTGGTCAGACTCAACCCCATCCACACAGTGCTCATCCTCCTATCCAACCCACACTGCTATCGCTCGTTCCCTTATCTAGCCACTCTCCAAAAGCTCAGTTTCTTCACCCAGCCATAGATTTCCATGGTTTAGCTCCTGATCCATGTATAATCTCCATTCTTGGACACATTCAATCATCAGCATTCTCCACTGCTGAGCTCCCTCATACATGCACATTCCCCATCATTCAGCCCCTCACCTACCCACATTTTCACTACTCAATAACTCACACATTCAGACTCCACACCATTCAGCCCCTCACCCACCCATTTGCATCCCTCAGTAGCTCACACACCCCCACTTCTCAACCCCTGATATCCACATTTGACCACTTGGTATGTCACACATCCAAATTCAGCATCACTCAGACACTCACATACCCACATTTTGATCACTCTGTACCTCACGCATGCAAATTCACCATCACTCGGGCACTCACATATCCACATTTTCATCACACGGCACCTCACACATCCATATTGCCTATTATTTATTCTTATACCTTATATTACAGCCACCACCATTCAGCCCCTTATTCCTTCACACTGTCACAATTCCCACATTCACCATTAATCAGTGCAGTCACTCACCTACACTATGACACCACTTGGCCCTAAGTGCTGCCCTCCTCATCTCAGGGTCTTGTTCCCTCTCTACAAATGCACACAGCTACCACATCTTCAAGCTTGCCACCTCTCAGCCCTAAACTCATTCACTCTAAAGATTACTCACTCCCCCAACCCAACCGCACTAACGATGTAGGCAAATCATGCAAAATTTGTGGGTAGCCACGTTATGTGACAACTATTAGCAATGCGCACACCGGCAAATGCCTATGTATTAGGGTTGAAACTCAAGTCTGAGACTGGCTATTTTAGTTTATGAATTTTCAGAGGTTGTTGGCAGTCTAGAGCTAACCCTCCAGTAGTGAATGACTGCCATGTGTATGGACCTGGCGCAAATGACTATCAGATATATAGTTAGCTGCAACTCTATGATATATCATGCAAAGATGCCACAATATATTTTCATTAAGGGTGAAACTGTACATTCTGACACCCCAGGTACGTATAAATGTATATTTATAAACATTTGTGTCAGGAGTGCGAGCCCCACCCCTGCTTCGATCCTCTTGTGTGTTACCTGGATACTCTGCAGCTTTGCCGTTGTTAACTACCTAATGGCTCATGTGGGCCCACACTATGAGGTCCTTGGACTACCACTGTGGGCAGAAGCAGGAGCTTCCTCTCAAATTGGCATTAGGAGAAACGTGTTGATACCTCCCTCACCTTAGGTTTTTCTACAGACACATTTCTTCAGTGATTATCTTGCTAGAATACAACCAAAGAAAAGGGCCTGAAATATGGAAGAACCTTCACAAATGGTTAACACAGTGCCAATTTCCAAGGTAAACCTGTATGGTTTACGGTAATATTGTACCTCAAAACTACTGCACCCCGTAATATGAATAATTCTGGATATGTATTACCGCAATACAGGGCTTAATTTGAGCAGGGGCTTGCAGGCGGGGCCACACCAGCACTCATTTTTGGGGACCAGGAAGTATTTTTCCTCATCAGACTTTGACGCCGACCAAGAGAGAAAAAACACATAACGGTGAAAAATGGAGAAGAGAAGAGAAATGGGGGGAAAGTGACAAAGGGAGAAAGCAGAAACCTGCAAGAGAGAGATAAAGGGGCAGGGAGTGTCTGGTGGTAGATAAAAGAGGCATGAGGTGGAATGAAGCTGTGGCATAGCCAGTGTGTCATGGGCCTCAGCACAAAGAAGGAAATGTGTCTCCCTGGTAGTCGTATGAATTGAAAAATACAGCAATAACCATAGCTTAGTGGGGCCCTTCAGGCCTCTGGGCCTGGTGTCACTGCACCTGCTGCACCAAGGCAAGCTACGCCCCTGGAGTCAAGGCTAGACAGCCTTGGTATTCGGCACGCCCACATTCCTAGGGCCGCCCGCCGGATTCTGAGCATCATCCACGGATGTAGCCAGGAACCTATCCGGTTCGTTAACTGCATCACATGACGTTTTGGAAATATGCACAGGGCTCCAGCAGAACTGTCAATGGAATTTGTTTCATTACAAAATATTCGAAAGCGTTTTTATTCCAATTCCCAGAAAAAAATGATACAATGCTTGTTGTTTTTTTCTAGCGCCCTCCTGTTGCTGTGAAGACGGCAGCGGCGCTATGACTCACTGAAATGATTCGCATCCATTAAGATGCGGCGGCAGCGGATGAAGCCATCACTCCAGTTGCTTCAGACGCTGCTGCCTCCCTGCCTCCCAGGCAATGTGTTATTCAGCGGCGCAGACGCGGGAGCCCCGCTTTCCCGGCACACAGCCGGACGTGACCTCATTGTGTTTCTCTGAGCGGTGCATTAGCGTCCCTTCCTCAGGTCCCTAATGTAGCTCCCGGGCCCCACACACAAACATGAAGCAAGCACTCTGGCTTGGCTCGGCTCAACCGCTCGGAATAAATAAGTCTTGCTGTTTCCTCCGGGGCAGGAAATCGCGTCTGGCCAGAAACCGTGCTCCATATCAGCAGATATTACAGATAAAGCAGGGACTTGCACATAATGTAGAATAAAGCTCACAGGGTCCGATTCGGGCGCTATTAGAGCATTGAAGTTGAAACTACGCAGGCAAATAGGCCGGGGCGTACGAGAGGACGCTGAGGCGTATGGGGCACAGAGGCGCAACTAGAGCCAAATTTTGGGGGGGGGCTAAGAAAAAATTTCGGGGGGGGGGGGGCTGGATCTTTAAGAAATAGGCAGAGTGGAGCTGCAGGGGCTCTTAGAAGGGGTGAAACAACAGCAAGGCCTCATTAAAATGCAAATGGTCTTTTAACCCCTTGCGTGCCCACGACGGAACCACTCCGTCATCAGCCACGGGCGGCGTGTGCTCATGACGGAGTTGTTCCGTCATGCTGCGGCCGCTCCGCCCACGCGTCGCTGATTCCCCGCCTGTGTGGGCGGAGTCGTGACGGAACCACTCCGTCATGAGCGCAGCTCGCCCGTGACTCATGACAGAGTGGTTCCGTCGCGAGCATGGCGGCGCCGCGCTCACCCCGCACCCCCCCAGCGCCGCGGCAGAATTTGCACCGCTGCCAAGGGGTTAAAGACCTGTGAAGTCCTCGGGTGCGGCTGTGTGTGTGCCGGGAAGCTGTCTCAGCCGGGCTGCCACACAGGACGGGGAGGGCTGAAGCCCTTTGAGTCCAATGGGTGTTGCGCGCCTGATGGGGCACCCAGCCTTTTAGGGGCCCCCCATTCAGGTTGCCACCTTTCCAAGAGAAGAAAACCTGCCATTTGATGTTACTTTAAGAGTCTGAAAAAGTTCGGACATGATACTAAAAAAAAAGGACTTTAAACAAAATCGTATCCATTGATTTGCAATTTGACTTTCCTGACTTTGTTTACTATAATTATTAGTCAGGGATACTTAATGCAGCTCTAGAACGCATTTAACTCTGCTTTCTATTTATATTTTCTGTTTGGAGTATGTAAAGGTAAGGGCTAAAAAAAAATACTGTGGTGATTCAGCTAATTTTTGCACCACCCGGGATATTAAAATACCGTTGGTGGGACCCATCATTTTGTGTAACACCACTACAAAAGGGCATGTTTACAAGTGTAATGTTCAAAATGAGGTTCATAAAAGTGATGTTACACTCACAAAAATGTTTACTCGTACAGGAACATTCTTTCCCACGTGTGCACAGTTTGAGTTTTAGAACAGGCATGCCCTCAAAAGTTAGTTAACAACCACAAACACTCAGTGGGACATTGCTGCGCGTTGGTTGGACACTGCTCCTCCCACTCTAGGGCGCCGGCGTCGGGGGGGGGGGGGTGGATTGGTGCGCTGCGCAGGAGCGGCCTCTATATGTAGCCAGGGGGTGTCCTGAGAAATTTCGCCGTATGTGGGGCAAACGGGTCGGGGTACTCGATGATTGAGATGGTGTGGTCCTCTCTTCCGGCACACGTGGATATGCTTTTAGTGATTTCCTTCTGTAGTCTTGATGTCACTGAGATGTGTTTTTCTCCCTATTTTGATAATGCATATGTAGCTCTGAATGGTGCCGTTTCTTGTTACATACAAAACTCAATAAAATTGGTTGTCAAAAAACAACCACAAACACTCTTGTCTGAGGGTGTCCACAAACGTTCCCACAGCCCAGTCCTACCCGCCAAGGGTTTGGAAGTTTACTCATGTCAAAGGCAGGAGTAGATGTGGTTCCAGAGAGGGACTGGGACGGCAAACAGCACAAGCTGGTGGGAATGCAAGTGAAAGGATTTCTTCACAGGAAGCACACAACTTCTGCCACTCAAAGCTCCTGGCTCCCAACATGTGGGCGGAGCCAGACCCCCTCTCTGGTGTTGCTCACATAATTGTCTGGCGACAGCTGAACTGTCAAGCCACACCATAACAAGCACTGGCAAAGCCAATCAATAGGTTTTGCCTATGCAACATTAACTGGCTTTGTCAATGTGTTTTTAGGTCTCGCCTGACCCAGCGCATGTGCTGGGCTGGCGAGACTTTTTGAGAGGGCTCCAAAATGTGCTACCAGGCCAGCCTAGAGCTACAGTGCATGTGCGCGGGCACACGCGCCGCGTTTGACCGAGATTACTTTCACTTTCGCGGCCGCACGGCCACTTTGATGTTTGATCGCGATCACTTTCGCAGCCGCTTGGCATAGCCAATAGGTCTCGCTTTTGGGACCTAATAAGTATTTAGTTATGCAACTGTTGCATTGCTAAACAATTATAAGGTCCCAAAGGCGAGACCTATTGGCTATGCCAATGCTTGTTTTACTAGTTGCACAGCAAGTAAAATAAAAAAAAAACGCTATGACGCGGTTAGCCTTGACCACATCATAGCATTTTTTTTCTCTTTAAGCCATGTTGCACAGCAGTCCGTGGAGTATAAATAAGGCAATCCAAATGCGCAATCTTGCGCGGCGGGAGTGTGGGAGGGGTGCTCAAGTCATGTTTCTGTGCTTTGCCAAAAAGAATACCTACTCACGTTACTAGTGTAGTCATCAAATATGACCATACCCATGTAATTTGACATGTTCTTTGGGTGTAGCACAGAATATATTCTTACATTGTTTTGTCCCATGTGCGTAAAACCTGTCTTAGTGCTAGGTTTGAGGATTACTGAATTTTTTTAAGCATGAAAAAGGATATTCAGCTGTTATGGTAATGGCAACTAAACACAAGACGATCAAAAGAACAATTAAACTGTGGATGGGAAAACCTCCCATGACTACTCTCATGCACAAAATTAAATAAACCCAATTGTATGGGGGAAATTAGAACGCATTTTCTTATTTTTTCCTCACAAGTCATTCAAAAAGGTGAAATGTCCACTTTCACTGAAATGTGAAGATTTGCGGATTTTTTTTATCATTTGGCATTCTATAGCATGGCTACTTATTAAAAATATGGAGATGGGGCTACTCGTTATCCAAGGCTCTGTGTGTCTTTTCTTCATTACTGAGGTACAAACAATAGCGCTAGCTTAGGCACTGCACTTGAAAAACAAAACTTAGCATTTGCTATGCTTGAAGTGCGGCTGTCTTTCGCCTTGTACACCATGTTATGAATAATAAAAAAATATATATATATTTCCCTGTATTTACTTAACAGTACTCCTTGTTTCGCAATGTATTTGTGTGTTCAAAGCTGATTCTCATGGCTGAATTTTTGTAATCAGATTGTGTTCATAACCAGCTAGCTTGCTAATAACCATCAAATACAGCACCTAAAACAACTGAAACAGTTTTACGTGTCTATTTGAAAACAATTTGACATGCAAAGAAAAAAAAAAAAATAGAAGATTGCAACATTTTCTTTATTTTTAAAGAAAATGCCTAATGTAGCATGCACCAGAAGGTGAACGTCCTTTATGCATGTTTTAAGAGGGATACAAAAGGCATAAAGTGGAGACAGGGTTTTTTGTTTCAATTAGGAGTGTGTTTATCATCAGTTTGAAGAGGAATTTCCCAACCCCAACCACGAGGTATGGTGGGTGGTTCCCCCCCCCCCCCCCCCATCTGTAGTTGCCATGTGTGTTCTTTCGAAAATATGGCTATGTTATGCAGGAATAAAAGTAAAAGATAAACCTGCAAAAAAGAGAAGGTGTGGGCCGAAAAGTAAAACAATCCTCTCCTTTGGGGAGGGGATGTAGCGTAAAGGCTACAGCTGCTGACTGTTTACCAGGTTACAGTCGCGGCACCGGCTCAACATCCTGTGATTCTGGGAAAATGATTTTCCCGTAACTAACAAACAAACAAACGTGACCTTGCATAATGTAACTGGTGCTCATGTAAAGCACTCCAATACTTTCGGGTCGAGTTTGCTCTAAATAAACCGTGTGAAGTTTGCTCTATATAAACCCGCAACAAAAATTAGTGGGTTTAAGAGAAGGGGGGACGGTGAGCGTCAAAAAGTAAAATATAAGCCTGAATGAAAAAATGAATTAAAGAGAAGTGGAATTTGGGGGAGGGGGGGCGTGTCCCACTGAAAAGTTGAGCGTATTAAAGAGAAGGAAAGAGGGAGACTGACAAAAAGTAAAATATAAGCCTGAATGAAAAAATGGGTTAAACGGTTCGTGCCCAAAAGTGAAAAAGTTAAGAAAATGGGGAGAACCTGCAGGAGCCTTCGGCTAGTGGAACCACACTGGCCACAGGAAAGAGTACTTGGTACAAGCTCCACGGACAAAGACCCAACTCGAAGCCCAGGAGGAAGCCGGGGCCCAGGAGGAGTCACTGATCAATAGTAAGACTGGAACGGAGAGTGACATGGCAGCCAGACAATGGTAAGTAAAGGTAAGTAATGGACGGGCCCTTTTAAGGTTTTTGCTTTTTACTTATAAAGAGATTTTGCCTGCACAGTTCAAGCATTGTGCAGGCAAAACCTAGGAAGTGAATGCGCCTGCTGCTCTGTAGTCCTAAGGGAGTGCAGTGCACAGAAAAACACCAGTGGGAAGTTAGTGGCATGTAGAGGCCATAAAGGGCCAAATCATGAAAATGCAAGGAAGTATGTTGTCACCTACATTACAGATGGGCATGTAAATCTGAACTCCGCTGCTTATGAGCTTCAAGAAGAATGCTGAAGGGTGTTTGGAAAGCAGACAGGATATTTCTGGCCCATGCCTGTATTTTGATTCCACCACAGACCTGTGCTAGGGCAGGTGTAGGTGAAAGGGAGGCAAGACAGGTACAAATTACATAAAATCCTTCTGGGATTTGCTTGAACCTTTTCTTGGTACACCTCTTGGCATCGCCCTTTGAGTAAAATAGAACGTGGGTGGGGGAAAGGTGGATACATATATCCAAGTCAATTTGCACACATGCAGCACATTTTAGAAATAAGTGAATTTTGTTTGACTATCTGTACATGTGCAAAGATAGTTTTTCCCCCCCTAAGTGGCACAAGTGCAGATTGGAAAGATCCTTAAGCGAATCGTGTCCTTTGAGTTTGGAGGGAAATAGTGGCACACGATTTTCACAGGTGATTTGGACTGCAATGCTGGAAAGTGGGTTATTGGTAGGGTTACTTATGCACCCACCACTAGCAATAAGGCCACTAATGCAGTGTAAGGTCCAGTAAAGGTCTCAATAAATTAGTCCCGTGCTCAACCCTTGGTAGCTGGCAGCGAGCAGTCAGGCCTAACTTAGGAGACAGGAGTGTAAAGCATTTAAAAACACCAGTACATTAAATAATGTATAAAAATAGGTTATATATTATGAATAAATAGACACCAAAATGATAATGAAAATACAATGTAGGGAAAAGGAGATATGAACTTTTTAAGAATTAAAACTTTCTAGTGCTTAAAAGCATATAGATCCACTTTGGGACCTCTGGTCACGCTTGACCTGGACAAAGTCAAAGTTTGCGGACAACCGCGATGGAGCCCTGGTCGGATACATGAAGCATGAGGCCTCGGTCAAAATGTGACCTTTGCACTTAGAAACGTTTCTAAAGGATTATCTCTTGACTTTGATAAGACCTCCACAGCAGGCTTGATTCAGTGACGGTTCGCCGGTTTGACTTTTTATGAGGCCCCGGTAAAATCCTGGAAGTCGGAGGGTCTGGAGCTTTCAGCGGGAACAACCTGGCCAGCTTGTGGTTCAAGGTAGTCGGCTTGGCCCTCGACGTCCGGTCGGTCACCTTATGGAGCTTTTTCACAAAGGTTCTCCATACTTCATGAGGTTCTTCCGGAAGGTCTCCTTGTAGGTTCAAAGTGTCCAAAAAACCAACCCAAAGACCTGGAATCTCCTAGATTTTCTATGGGATGTCTGGACTGCAATTCTCACAATGCACCAGGCCAAATCCTTAAAGGCCCACTCGACGCACTCCAGGATGGGGACCCTTGATGGAAATGATGAAGATGGGCTCTGCTAACCTGTAGCTTGCAGGGAGTCCACTCCTTGATTCTTCTTGAAGCAGGGCTATAGTAGCAGATTGCGCAGCAGGTGCCGTCAGCCAGAGTGAAGGCCTTTGGGTGCAGATACAGATTCCAGCAGGGCACTCCTTCTGGTCTTTTTAGTTTCAGGCAGCAGATCTGAGAGGCTATGCAGCTATCCCATATTTATTAAGTGTTCTGGAGCGACAAGCATGAGGGCACCTCTGTCCAATGAGATGCTGGGTGCCATCCAAAAGCATGACAACTTCCTCCAAAGTGTGGCATATTCTTGTCCCACAATTTACTGCACTTTCAAAATCCAACATGGATGAACTCTCTCCAGAGGAATAAGAGCTGGGTAAACGAACCCACATTGTGGAACATTTCTATTAGCTCTTCTCCCCCTGGCCTCTGCAAATTCCTGTCCAAGGTCTGCCACCTGGCTGGGTGTATAGGATATGGGGGTAGGTAGAACTGGCATGCCTTTATCGTCCTCCTCTCTTTGAAGACCATGGTTTATTACCCATCCCCCTGCCTGGCCTTTGCAGCTGAAGAACATCCCAGCATCAGATAGCCTATGCTCCGGCCAGGCCACCTATCACCTAAACAAAGTAGCCTGGCTAAGCCTGCTAGAGCTGACCAATGAGGAGAGACTGCTAGAAGGCTGGATTGTGGCGCACAGAAAAGAAAGTCTTAGAACTTATTTTCTGTAATAGTTATGATAAATTCAACAATGAAAAGTTGTTGAATTCATCAATGACATTTTCACTCCTTTCCTAGCAATAGTGACACTTAAACAAAATATTGCAATGCTAGCCTACAGAGCCAAGTACCTACAATGGGGAAAATGAAATGGGCAGCTTTTTCCCTCACCAGAGCATATAAAACATCTTTTATTTGGTCCCTGCTTATAGTTACATGGCACCCACCCCATTGACACCTAGGGGAGACCATAGGGTGAGTAATATGTAAAAATAAGTTAGATTATCACTTTTAGAGTGCCCATACTACCAAAGACGAATTTGCATTTAATTTGCTTTTAAAGACAGTCTGCAAAGCAATGCTGCCTTTAGAATGGAAGCAGGAGCTCAGCGGTGCACACTTGCAAGTGCAGGAAATCTGCTGGGCCTCTAAACCTCCACGCCCTATTATCAACTAGGTACTTATAGGTAGATTGAATCCCCCTTGGCCCTATTATATACTAAGGACTTACAAGGGTCTGTCATTGCCAATGGTAAGTGTACCTAATTACATGTGCCTTTTAATCAGAGCACTGTCCCTGGGTCTGGATAGCAGAGCCCAAGACACAGTCAGAGCCAGGTATCACCAGTACCAGTCAGCAAAAAATGGGGGTGAACAGGGCAAAGGATGACTTTCTAACAGGCTTCAATTTGAATCTGATTATATGCATAAACATAAAAGTTAATTAAACTTTGCACAACAAACATTCAGATAAAACATAGTGTTTATTATTCACTGGCACACACTCACGGTAATCCTCATTTACTCCATTCTGATGACTACTGTTTGACTTGTTAACACTCTCAAGGTTCGAAGGCTGCTCTGGTAACAGCAGATGCTTCTCTTCCACTGCATAAAAGCATGCCAGCTCTAAAGGGCTGTCTACTGCATTGCGTGACAGCCTGGTCCAATTTGACGGCCATCGGGGCAAGGGGATTAAACACAGCTGCTGAAATCGGTTGAGCTTTAACAACAGAAACCGTCAATTTATTAATTGAGTAAATCCAATGATTAGATTTCGTTTTATCAAATCTGCAGAACAAGTATCCCAAAACTGGCTACATTTTCAAGGCCACTTCATGTCTTTCATTGACACCAAATTGCCCTAAGCATCATGTACAAGGCCACTGGAATTATGCAATTTAGCTCTGTGGCGTTTGACATAATTATTGCTTTGCTGTATCTGCCACATAATCCATCAAATGCAGCACATGCTGTAGATTTAAAAAAATATATTTCGATCTCAAACTGATCAAAGGTTAGTAAAAATGTAGCAAACATGTTTTCCGTGCAGGGAAAGGCCCTTGACAAAGGTTCACTGGTCTCCTCCCGTTGCTTACTTCTATATTTGGGTGTTAAACTGGTGCCCAGATATAACGAAATAATACTAACACAAAATGTGCTGCAATACTCATATTGAATTTGCCTTTTTTGCCATATAATTTAGATAACCTTTTCATATAATTTGGGTCTCCCCTGCCACATAATTCCAGTGGCATTGGTCATAGGCCTACACTTAAGCAGGAACACCTTGAAAAAAAGATAGTTAGATAAATAGATATGCATTTAGAGGTTAGGTAAATGAATTAGGAAGATAAACAAGCATTGGCAAAGTCAATGGGCCTTTGTGCTAATGCATGCAGCGGTAGCTTATAAGAGAAATACAGGCAAGAGCTAACAGAAGAGGATTGAAAGGGTATTTTATTTATTTATTTATTTTATTTGAAAAGTTTTATAGAGCGCAGACAAGACCCAAAGGGGTATCAGAGCGCTGTACAGAGTTGTCTTCAGCCATTATACAAAACATAAAGGAGGTAAGTGAAAGTACAACCTGTGGGAAAACATTCAAGAGTAACAAGTAGGGTGTATTAGAGGCGCCATAGAGCGCTCTGAGGACAACATCATACAATAGAAAGAACCAAGATGTGCGATGAGCATCAAGGAATATTAACAAAAGGGGATCAAGCAAAAATCAACAAATGATGCAGTTAAAGGAGCTATCGAGGATTGGGACAAAAAGAATGCA
Organism: Triturus cristatus; assembly: GCF_964204655.1. NCBI lineage: Eukaryota > Metazoa > Chordata > Amphibia > Caudata > Salamandridae > Triturus > Triturus cristatus. The sequence goes on from NC_140592.1 coordinate 150,036,118, forward strand.
AAAAGAAGGTAAAAACATATAGAACATCAGTGAGAATACGTCAAGAATTTGGTTATTAACAAAACACACGAACATGATCAGTGCGATTAACGTTCGTTCATTAGTAGTCTTTTGACCAGTTTTTTAAAGGAAGTAGTGGAAGGATTTGATCGAATCTCGGATGGCAAGGAGTTCCAGATTCTCGGAGCAAGACCGGTGAACGAACGGTTGTACGATCTTTTCTTTTTGAATCTTGGCGGTTTCAAGAGAAGGGTGGACGTACTCCTGAGATTCCTGCTAGAGCCCGATAGCTCACGTTTATTTGCTAGGTAGTATGGGGTATTGTGGTGTATGGCTTTATGAGTCGGACAAGCAATCTTGATTCGGATTCTAGCTTCAATAGATAACCTGTTTAGCTGCAACAGGTCGGGTGAAATGTGATCAGATTTCCTAGATCCCGTTAAAAGCCTGGCTGAAGCATTCAAGGTAGCTTTGGGTGGGGCTAAGCTGGCTTTGGGAAGTCCTGCGAGGGTCACCTATCCATATTCCAATCTAGGGATAATCAGGGATTGAACCGCCGGCCTGAGGTCTTCAGGGGGGAGGAATCGTTTGATTTTCTTCAGTGTGTTGAGTTGGAAATTGGCTCCCCTAGTAGTAGCGCTGATATGTGCTTGCATATTTAGATGTTTATCCAAGGTGACACCTAAAGATTTAGCAGAGTCTACAACGTGAGGTGTGCAGTTCAAAGCAGTTAGTTGTTTAATCCAGTCATCTGTAAAGTAGTTCCCGCAGTTTAATGCAAGCACAGGGATGGCGGTGGAAGGATACATCCTAACAAACAATAGCATTATGTGAGAGATGAATACTACAATGGGCTAAGCCAACAAGTGATTGGAAAAATCTCAAGCCAATGACTGAAAGACCCTGGTCAACGAGAGTCAAGGGGATAAAGGGGTAGCCACACAGATCAACTTAGGTATAGAATGTACAATTAACCCCTTCGCTGCTTCTGTCAGCCAATGGCCGTCGCAAGCACTACTACGGAGGTGCGTTGGCCGACGCAGCCCCGCCCACCTAATTAAACTTCCGCACCGCTGCAGAATTCGAACCGCAGTTAAGCGGTTAAAATACATTTAAAATATTTAAATTTAATAATCAGAAAAGCAGATGAAATTAAGGGAAAGTGTGGGGTTGTTGGAGTGGTTGACAGTCAAGCCGTAAAAATAATGTACCTTTGGAGATGCAGAGTGACACAATTTAGTGCCACTGGTATAGCAGGGGGGTATTGCGGTGCCATATAACTGTAAGGAAGTCCCTCCATTGTAACTCTGCAGTTTTGTTACTAAAGCTTTAGGCTTTTACCAATCTACAGGGCAGCTGAAATTGTCTTCTACAAAGCTATTGTCCACCTAACAGCACAAGCGAAAAGAATTTGGTGAAATATTTCTCCACATAAAGGCTTCAGTAACTGAAACACTCTTCATTTCCCATGAGAATTGAAACGGGTATTCTGAAGTTCAGAAGAGCCCTGAAAATGCAACTGTACCGGTCTGTATAGATTCAATAGGCTCAAGATATGTCTAACAGGGCTTTCTGCATGGTTCTCTTCCACCACCAGTCTCCTTATCGCAGACAGTCATATGCTAAAAACTGGCACCAGACTTATGGCCTTTATTTACTCAAGGCTTTCTTAGTTTCCTCAAATGCAACCCCAAAGAACACCGCTGTTCAGAGTCAGCATCTTTACTGGTAAGACTGCCTTGAAATCCTACTTTTGTTCCTGTCTTCACTCATGAGGCATACTATCGGAAGACTTTTTGAAATACCAAACATCAAAAATGGACTTTGAAGTCAAGATGAAACCTACAGAAGTGCATTTTGGATTTGTTTTGTGAATTTGGTGCTTGTTGTTCTGTCTGCAATGAGCCAAATTCTTTAAATGATTGGGGGTCATTTGTGATGGGTAAAATGTCCTTCACAACTGTTTTTTTCTACAGTGAACAGGGCCTGGTCATGAGCACAGAAGCTGTACTTTTAATTTAAGTCCGGCCCTTCATCTATCGATATGATATAAAAGGTCCAATTCACTTGCATGTTATAAGCACAACCTACAGATCTTTAGAAGCATGCCACAACCCATGCTAGGTGAATTATTTTTTAAGGATATGAAAGCCTTTGCAAAAACAGAGCCTTTGGCACAGGTGGTGGTTGAGCACTTTTTGTTTAATCAGCCCGACTTAGTCCTTGACAGAATGTCCTTGGGTGTGACTCTCTCCCCACCTCTGCTTTTGTCCCTATGCAGTTTCTTGAATATCTTCCTCCTGTCCGTGCCAAATGTGCCTTTCTTGAGAATCTTCCATAGTGTAGCCTCTTCTGGGTCCCATTACACTACAGCGTCCTTCTATATATTTTGACTGAGGAACCCTCTGATCTCTTAACATTCAGGACATATTGAATTCAGGTACCTTGAGATCCAGCAGTTAATAGAGTGATTTGCCGATATTTGTGGTCAAAGTCTAAATGCAGACTCCACCCACTCATTTTATTTAACACATCACTAAATCAGTGCTTCCGAGACTGCACCCCCTAGGACTCTTGAGTTAAATAAGTCAAAACGTGTCTTCAATTATCCATTGCCGACGCACCTGAAATTGTTAAAGACTACACTACACTAGATGATCTTGCTTTTCCCTAAATCAAGAATTTTAAACGCCTCCCTAGAAGAAAATGTAAGGCTCCGATTTACTATTCCTGCTAATCACTAACAGTCCAGTTTTAGAAATAGATTAGGGAAGACTGATCTTTAGAGGACACAATAAACGTCACATCCACTAACTACTAAGCGGACAAACTGGACATGCTACCCTGATGGTTAATTTTTTTAAAAACTAGTTTTTAGCTTTTTTCTGCACTACTAAAGTAATCTACCTTTTAACAATGGAACTCATTTCCAGGGCTGGTGCCAGGCAGCCTTGGATTTCTATATTCTAAGTGTTCAAACAACCAACTCCTCTATTACCATTCCCATACAAGTCAAGCGCCTGCAAAGGGGTTTCTAGGATCTTTGCTCTTTCCCCCCACTGATCTCAAATAATGTAAATACTCCAAGACAATACCCTGCCCATCATAAATTATACAAATGGCAATTAACAATAATGATAACAAAGGATGACAAAGATGAAATAACCAGTTCCTTTGGGGAAGGCTTTGCACCTACACTCAAACGTCAACTCACGCACCATTAAAGTTTTAAGTTATCGCTGTGGTATTCGCAAAAGACTTTTCTAGCCATAGGAAATTGAAAACACCCATGTTTCAGCGAAGCCCATTCGAAACAAATGAGCCTATGAACTCCTGATGCACCTGGAGCTCTCGCTCTCCCCCTTTGCTTTCCATTGCATTCTCCCTGGGCAGACCTCCAGTAGTGTCTTGTTGCTTATATAATGACCTCTTACAGATTCTGGATAGGAATCACACTGACACTGGCTTCTAAACCTATCACAGCATCTTAACGCAGTCAGCACCAGCTTTGGCCATCTTTACTAATGAGGCTGGAAGATGGCATTGATGAAAGACAGGAATCAAGAGGGTTTAATTAGTTTTTTCCAATAGTCTGTACTCTTATCCTTCCTTACCAGTGAGATGCCACAGGGCTCCCCCATCTATGGTTATTGAACATACTGGGGCCCACCGATGCCCTTGACCTCGCAGATATAACAGAACAAGCAGCACATCCTGCACGGAAGGCAGGGCCGGACTGGCCGTAGCGGGCACCGGGCAATCCCCCGGTGCGCTGCAAGGGTGGGGGCCGGTTTTGAGCCCCTGGGGGCCGCTTTTGTTACAGGGCCAAAATCGGCCCTGTAGCAAAATCGGCCGAAAACCGGGGGGGGGGGGGGGGTTGGGGGTGACGAGGCCGAGCACTTTGCCAGGGCCGGTTTTGGTTCCCAGTCCGGCCCTGATGGAAGGCCTTGGATACTGGAGTCTGGACTCTCGTTACAACGACTGTTCAGTGCAGGGCTCAAGTCAAAGACAGGAGGAGATGTGTTTCTAGGGTGGAACTTGGACGGGAAAATAGCACAAATTGGTGGGGATGTAAGTGAAAGGATTTCTTCACAGGAAAACATCTTTTTCGAGTGGGAAAAAAAAATCCCCAAAAAAAATCACAGCACAATTGCAACCATGCAAGACATTTCCCTTTAAGTTAAAGCGTGAAGGGGTTAAGGCTGCCTTTTCCAAATCATTTTTCTCTACACATTTTTCAAGTTCCTCGTTAAACAGTTCTTGAGGAAGCACAAGGGTGCTCGTGTGCCCATTTGAACAGACTCGAGTTTCATCCTATGGTCTACAGAATGTAGATACTACAGAACTGATTTAAAGTTAGGCAGCAAGAGAAAGTCCTCCAATGCATGGACAGCTCATGGGTGGAATTTTCTCCATCATACTATCTCAGGGGTAGCGGAAATGCCTCCAGCGGATTATCTACTTATTTGGCGCTTCCCCAAGAAATATGAGGATTTTCCATTACAGCATTGTCCGGAACAATGGCTGCTCCATTGGCCACGCTTCAATGACTGGCTTTCCAATTAAACAATTTAAAAGCAGCAGGAATGTTTAAGAGAGAAAATAATTTTGCTTTCTAATGAAGCATATCATAGAAACCTCCGTCTCTACAAAGTCAAGTGCTTCCTGTTCCTTTTTAATTAGAGCTGTATTCAGAAACCTGAGACTGCTGATGCTAGACTGGCATGAGGCACAAGTAGCCCAATTTATTTTTGTATTTTTATTTTATTTGAGTTTTATATATTGCTAGCTAGCCCTGAAGATATCAAAGCGCTTTACAGGTTATGTGAATATGTTTACTCGAACTACATGCAAGGATTAGCGTGGGTCAAAACAGTCAACAAAAGAGTATAGAATAATTCAGCATTAAGATAGTCAAAACAGTCGCAAAAGTATAAAACAATTCAGCATTAAGGTAACGGCTTTAGTGACAAATTAGAGACTGAGTCAGACGGCCACATCAAAGGATCCTGTCGATAGGGGTCGGATCTTTGGGAGACATAGCTCAGTTTGGGATCTACGGTCTCGTCTGAAGCAGGAGAAGGAGGGGCTGCAGTGGAGATCCTTAGGTAGTGGGTTCCAAATCCTAGTAGCAATTCCGGAGAAGGAACGCGCCTGCGATTTCTTCTTCAGCTTTGGCGGTATGAGTAGAAGTGAGTTGGAGCTTCTCAGTAGACGGCTAACTTCTGCTCTCGATAGTTTGGCTTCTAGGTATTTGGGGTTCTTTGTATGAAGGGCTTTGTTATGTTATGTTAGAAATTTGTAAAGCACCTGGTTACTCCAATATGGAGTGTCGCCACGCTAGGTTGTGAGTGATACAGGCTGTCTTGAAGGTGCATCTTCCTTCAATGGGGAGCCAGTTGAAACGCTTGAGGGCAAACCACATGATTCCTGTGAGGAGTCTGGCAGCTCTGAAGTGTTGTTGCCTGCCTAAGTACACATTAGATGCACAAAAATGTTATTTGAGGGCACAAGATCCCATACCTCGTTCACAGAAAAAGAAATTGAAGAAGTGTACCTTCACAAACATGATTTGTGCTGGTGGAAACTCTACCAGTGTGACGAATGTTCCATGTGAGCAAATCCTAAACAAATTCTCATGTGAGCAAATCAAGTTGCAGGGGTGTTTATGTGGGCACTCCTGGGTGGGTTTACTTGTAAATGGAGTTAACAACCACAGTCTTACAATGTTTTGAGCAATCAACAGTAGTTTCCAGGGATGTCAATGGCAATAAGAGGGACAGGGACTTAGAAGCTTAAGACAACCCAAGCAGAATATTCCTCGAGGGCCTGGGTTGGATGTGTCTGTCCCAGCTCTGTGCACTGTGACCTTGAGCTGTGCAAAGATGCCTGTAGTGGAAGGCCACTATTCCTTTACAAGGTCAGGCGCTCAACACCCTTGAGGCTAACTGAGCAAACGGGGCATCAGCCCCCATCCCTCAAGCTCCCCATCAATGGTGTTTCATCCCAGGCTGTTGCAGCTTCCAAGACAAACACAATTCTTTAACTGTTTAGCGCCGGGTAGCGCTGGAGATGGGGGCTCAATGACAGCCATTTACAAAGTCTTTCGCAGTTTATCCAGAGGTTGAAGTGCATAAAGAATATATGGGAACTGTGGTCGTAAATGCAATGGGGCAGGACTTTGTGGGGTGGACGGAGAAGTAGCTTGAAAGAAAAAAGTCTGCAAATTATTTAGTTGGCGTTTCACCTTCTGATAAACACATATATAATATAGCACACACAACTTGAATTAAAATTAATGCAAGGTAAAGTAATCAGTGGAAAATGCATTCTTTTTATCCTATGAAAGCTCAGTTTGTTGAAGTGATTGCAGCAGATGTCTGTGTAACCAGTCACCGAACTGAATTCTGGTTAGTGCACTGGGGAATAACAGCATATGTATTTGAGCCTGCAACTGTGAATATGCAAGTCATTATTTCAAAATTGTATTACACACTGTGAGATAGACTGCCACAAAATGCACTGAGATTTACAGTATGCATTGAAAATATATATTTAAGTAATGCACACATTGTACTCAGCGCAAACCTTTTTTTTGTAATTTTCCATTAGAAGGGCGCAATCCAAAACTCAGCTGGTAGAACCCTTGCATACCCTCTCAAAAAGAATAGATCTTTGTTTCCATGAAGACTCAAATGGCTGCATCAATTAGAGCCATGCAGGGGATCCCAAGCAGGCTTAAGATTTACAAATGTAACCAATTGAACACATGTACATTTCTTTCAGGTGGCGCATATCCTGGCGAGAAGGCTGGTTCATTGTTTTGTTGTCCGACTCTTACCTTGGCATCAAAAACTGGGAAGAGGTGAGTGAGCCAACAAATGAACAGCGACAGCCGAGCCAAGGGTCTGGATTTACTGTAAGAGCCTCTTAACAATGTTTGCCATGTAAGTCAAGCGTTCAAACAGTGTATCTTTTAGCATTCATGCCCCCAAGACCCTGCCACTAGTGAACTAAGAAGCAAGTCTGTTCTCATGTACACCCCTATGTGTCGCCAAATGTATTATTATGCATGGCACAACATTATAGCCTATTAAATCAAACATAAGAGGTTCTGTTCAAAGCACATCATAAACTCACAAATTTAAAAAAGGTACTCTTACATGAAATAATGAAGATGGAGGCTCCGTGAAATACAATGTTTGCCTGGGATCACAGAGTTTGATCAAGCAGGAAAGCCAGGATTCATCCCAGGTTTCCTAGTTTCAAATTGTGCAATTCAACCACTCGATGGATATCTTTTTATTTCTCCTTTTTACTTCAAGGGTCACTGCTTTGGTTTTTTTCAGTTCAAATGGTTTTTATTGAGAAGAAAATGAAATGATCATACATAGTAAACATTATTAATCATATAACATCGCATTCTAACCATGTTACCTACAGAGTATAGGAATTGGACTAAAATACAAGAGTAAAACACTGAAGGTATGCGGAAAAGGAGGCATATATATATTTAAAGGTAAGAAAAGAAACTTACGGAACTATTAGGGAAATCAGGGTGGTTTGGGAACCTCTTGTTGCGACGGCTTTGGCACATAGTATCTCTTGGCACTGTCGTCAATAAACATTGTTACAGGTGACCATAGGTCAATGCGTTTTATAGCCATTTGAGGAGGGTATACAAAGGCAGTATCCAATCTGTGATTATGGCATATGGTGTACCACCAAGCTCTGTATGAGATTTTTGAGAAATCTTTCCAATTGACAGTAATTTGTTGCTGGCGTGAATAAAAGTCTATTATATACAAAAAAATAGTGTCTGTGTGGTGTTTGCTGCTCTAGAACCTTTGCGTAATTTGGACCAAATGCCATTCCAAAGAGAGAGCGGCCAACTAATCTCAAAGTCTCTCTCCCACGCCTCTTCAGTTTTTGTTTTTCGTCCGTCAGTGTCAGAGCCGTGTATATGGTTGTAAATAGTAGAAGCTTTAGTCGATTACATTAACAGGGCATGGAGTTTTAAAGAGGGGTCTGAGTTATTGGAAATAGGCGATGCGTCAGGAAAATGCGAATAAGTGTCTAATATGGCTTTTTTAAGTAAATTGTATTTATGTATAAAGGAGGTTGGTAAATTGAATACCCACTGCTTTGTTTTTAATAATTCTTTGTGCATGAGGTTAGAGTGTGGATGGTAGGCAGAAGCTACATGAAAGCTTGTCTCACTTTGGGCTTGGTGGTCCAGGATAACAGACCAGGCTGAAGCGTGGCTCAAGATCTCAGTGAATCACTCACCTCTAAAAACATAGACCTCTCACTCTTCCTTTCAGCCAGAGGACCCTCAAAATCGGGATTATCTGTTCTGGAACAGTTGTTTTTTAACACCACATAGGGGAACTGCTCTTGTGAAATTTAAAAAAAGATTGTGAACATCTTTCCCAATACAGCCACCCACTTCAACTAATGAGGTCACTTAAAAGCCAACCAATATAGAGAATATGGTTATTCTTCTTAAAGGAATTGAGAAATTTTGAGAAATTAGAAACAAATGTTCCATTTATTATGCGAATTGCCGATACTGTGGAAGTTGAAAAATTCAGAAATGTACTACTAAGGTATGAATTACCCTATTGGAGGAGGGGGCGCTTTGTGAAAGTGGTGGACTAACTTGGGGCGGTCATTTTGGGTTCGCATGTACATGATTACGTCATAGCTCCTAGCCATACGTACACAGGGGAAATGGTAAGGCAACCAAGGTAAGGGAAGAGACGTACAACACTCTTTGCAGGAATAGATGCAATAGGGGAAGGAGAGGCGCAGGTGAGTAATGAAAAGGCTCAATAAGGATGGAAAGGAAGAACAGGTCATTGCAGCGGAGGTGGTTAAGTATGACTTGAAGTATGACGGGAGGTTTCTGATTAAAGGGGACAAGTGGGTGACAAAGAGCTGTCTCAAAGCAGAGACCATTGAGGCAACAGAAAACTCCCCTCCGCCCCTGAAATGGCTGCGATTGGGCTGACATGCCTATCTCATCACCACCAACGGAACTATCCCTAGTTATTTCTAAGCTTAATAGAAAGGTCTGGTTTCTTGTTTTAATCAAACACCAGGCATTGATGTGCTGCCTCATTTTGTGTGTGCCCAAGTTTTGCAGTCAACCTGACTGATGCACAAATAGATAGTCCATTATCACAAAATTTGGGTTCAGTGAAATAACAACAAAAAGACCTAAGCTATGCTTGTTCCAAAATTAGTATCTTTGCCACGAGGCATCATTTCCTTTCAGAGGTGGCGGACACCTTCAGAATAATTTTGACAACAAATGTTGTAGAAAGAAGTGTATATACACTGATATGTTTGTGTGTGCCTCTTTTTTTGTTGCATCTTCTATGCCATTGCCCCTCCTCTATGGATATTTCCCTCGCCTGCTGTAGTGATTATCTCAGTAATTGTGTGTTTTTCATCAAAGTCTGTTCCCTTCCAATGGTGATTAACGCTTCTCCCTCTCATATAGCCAGTGCAGTCTTTCTTAACCTGTAGTCTGTGGACCCCTGAGGGTCCACAAAGCCTACTCAGGGTCTGGCGGCTGCTTCAAAAAATGAAATACTATTAACAGACTAGTAAAGTGTTCATAGATAAAGAATAAGATTGATTTGTTGAGCGGTGCAAGAGCATCAAACAGAATATAGTATGGCTGATGAGTGGCCTTAATTGAATTTAGAAAAGGCCCAACCTTCCCGTTAAAAATAAAATGTTGATTTTTTTTTTACATATTGGTTTGTGATTCATATAAAATATTTCATAATTTGCATATTTGGTGTTGAATGCTTGTTTCTGTATTTTTTTGCAGTTGAAATAATCAAAAATGCTTAAGCCGCAGTCCCCGGCTTCCAGTAATGACTCAGTGCGGGCCCACGGATTCCAGCAATGATTTAGTGCGGATCTTTGAGTTCCAGTATTGATTAAGTGGGGCTCCACAGAAGAAAAAGAACCACTGGTTTCGTGAGTATGTGCCTCTTCAGTCTTGTCCTGCTATTTATGTAGGTTACACTGCTGTCTCCACGTTTCTTTCACCCTATATGCTCATCCCTTTGCTGTATGTGCCGCTCCACAGTGTGCGCGTCCTGTGTGCAGGCATGCCCTTAAGGGCCCGCTTCTGTATATGTTCATTCTCTCTGTGTCTCCTACATAGGCGCCATGTTTAATGGCCCAGGTCACAGCAATAATGCATATTGTGGGCTCCACAGCAATAATGCATATTGTGGGCTCCATGCCTAACATGCCGGAAGCTGATGAAGGAGATGACGACACCCCTGTATGCAGATCCAAAGATGAGGTTACCACGGGCGGAAGGGAGGATATACTCACTACTGCGAACCCCTACTTTACCTGTGTTCTCCATGCACTTCTACCATCCGCTCCCTGTGTTCTGAAAATACCAATGAATGCATTAAACAGGTCAACGAGCATGGCTAAAGGCTGCCGGGGGCACCAGCATATATTTGCAACTGAAGAGCATCAAAGTATTATCATTGTAAACAAATACACTCCTATAATTGGTTGCAAACTCATATTAAACCGCCCCTTTAACATGGAACAACAAACCTTGGCACAACCAAACAGACTGGACTCTCTACAAGATACTGGTTGCATGAGACACCAGCCTCTAGCATCTGAAGCCCTCCTACAGGCACGTAGTGCCCCACAGGTGCAATAAAATCAACCCTGTACCAAAAGCCTGGGGGTTTCTGCCACTTGCCGCAAGTCCACAGGGTGTCCACCACCAACTAGATCCACGAATGAAATAACACAGCCATCATATTCGGAGCACTCACTCACAGTATCACAATGCATTGTACACTCAGCCATCACTGAAGTCTACTGTAGAGTGGCTTCACCATCTCAATAGTTAACGGGGAAGAGAGTGCACCCTCTCCAGTACCAGCTTCAAACTACTGATGAACAGAGATATACAGTCGTGTCACTGCCTCTGTTCTGATGAGCTCAGTCATGAGGAGGTTGCAGTGCCTTGGCACTGAGAGCTATTTTCCAGATTAAAATGTTCCATTGTGGCTATTAATTCACATGGGTCTGGACCCCCCACGCCCCTCCAAAACCTCCAACGCGTCAGAATGTGCTGTCCATGACCAAGCATCACCTCGTGAGCAAGGACTGGTTAATTACATTAACGCAGGATGCGGTAATTCGAATGTGTGTCATTTTTTTCCACGCCTGGAGCTTTGGGTCGATTCTGTTGGCCGCCTAATGTCGACTCTCGGAGACCTTTCCTGGCTACTTTATATGTGTTAAATACAGGGACAGATTACCTAGGTATTTAGACTATCTAATAATAACCATAATTATATTTTTTATGTAGCGCTTCACGCGGTACCTCTGCCGTTTCGAAGCGTTGTGAACAGGTGGCCTTAGTATTACCCAATGCAATGGTACACACACCACCAGCCTCAGGATGCAAGGAGGGGTCTGCCTCCCCAGGGATCCAAAATTATGGTTTGAAGATCACTCCACTGGCGAATGTTCATCTCACTGGCCCTCACTACAACTTAGACAGAATAGGTGAAGTATTTACCACATGTGGTGAAGACCAATAAATACTTCAGTGAGGTATTTACCAGGTGAAAACTGCGAGGGCGTGATAATGGTCACACTAATCCTTTTTGGATCCGGAATAGCGTGCCACTCACCGAGAAGTGCTTCCACGCCTCGTCTGGGGTAGAAAGCGCTATGTAAATGCAATTACATTTGGTAATTCCAATCCCTGTGGAAACACGTGTTTTCAGAGTGACTAAATGTCCCCCCTGCATTTGTAATCAGTGCGAGTTACTGACTCCTCCTTCTGGCAAATGATGGTCATTTATACACAGAATAGTTATCAGGGTGAAGCTTGTGGTTTGTTTTGCCAATGGTTGTTGGTGCGGGGCAGCTGCGTTATTTTGGGCTTGCACTCTCACAGGAAAAAATATTGTAACTTCTCCCAAGTAAAACAAAACAATGGCATTAAAGACTGACATTGTCGAGAAGTGGAAAGTGCACAGCTAAATGCACTCCTACAGCCTGACAAAGGGCTGTGTTAACTTTCTGGCAGAGTTCGCACCTCTTCAGCCTGAAACATGGATGTTCGTGCGCACAGGGGCGGTCATATCCCTCCAGGCCAAGGTGCGCAATGCCTGCTGGGTGACAATTAAAGGGGACGTGACTGAATTTAATCATGGATTATGGTTCATGGGCGTGGCAGGACAAGACGCTCTGTTCTCAAAGAAAGAGGCCTGTGAGTGCCAGGGCCCGCCCAGTCAGTGAGAAGAGGAGGCCTCGCAAACAGGACAGGTTGGGATTTTTTCTATCATTAGTTTTAATTGTAGCACCGCAAGTGAACACCTGCTCTTTCAAATGACCTGGTTTATTAGAAAATGGAAAAAAAAAAATCATGGAAAAAAAGTTATGTTTCTGTAATTTGGGATTTTGTTGGTTCCTGGTCTAGCTGGTATTGCCCTTTGATTAGTACACAATCTGTTACACATCTACCCTGCTGTCACTTTTGTTTGGAAAGACCCTCTGCTTTTGTGTGACCTTCCAGGTAATCTTATGCCAGTCTAGTAAGAATCCCAGACTGCCAGTTGGTGGGAATAAACCCGGCCATGGACTGGGGACATGGATACACTCCAGTAGGTGACTGTGGGTGCGCTAAAATTCATTTGACGTAGACATTAAACTAGACTTAAATTAAGATACAATATTTACACCACAGAAATTGATAAATGAATCCATTAAATGCATTCATTTGAATATTAAATAAATTAAATACATTCATTTGAATATTAAAGAAATTAAATACATTCAACAAATTTAATAAAAAATATATAATTAAATCAAATAAATAATAAATATATCAAAAATACTTTCATTCAATTAAATTAAACTAGTTGAATTAAAATAAATGGAACTAAACATTAAACCTAAGGGCTATTTTCTTCACTTTTGTCACTGGTATGTGACAAGTGAATCAGCAGTGAGAGGGAGGGGCAATCCTCTCGCGCCTCGGGATGTTCCAGGGACCTCATGGCGGAAGCTGGAGGGCAATGCGGCCCTTTCTGCACTCACTTTAAAGCAAACTGAGTGACTGCTCGAGCGAGCAGCAAGAACGAGTGTTCCTTACAGCCCTGCCAGAGATCCCAGCTCATTCTACAAGTGCCTCAAGGCAGACATGACTCGGGGCCTCCTGAGGTGAGGCAGGGATGCTGCGGAGCGCCATCTGTTCAAAGTTTACACCGGAGGTCACGGAAGCTACTGAGGTCAGCTGAGCAGTCAGATCACAACAGTGCAATTACCAGAGGCATTAGAAGAGGCCGTGTGTGATACAACCGCCAGCGAGATGCAGGATGGCCAACGCCCCTCCTGCTAAAGGAAAATAAAATAGCACCGCTAATGCTACTTAAATCAATTAGATAGTAACGTGTTAATTGAAGCTTTTGCAAGACAGCAGTACAGAGTGTGAACCTCGGAAAAGCAAAGTTTAAGTCAGAGTATTTAAAATAAATATAAATTAATGTGTGTGTCTGTGTGTATAGTACATATTTATTACTTAATTATAAAATATGTAATAACCTATTTTGAATTTTAAAAATAATGTACCAATAAATCGCGTCAATTTGTAATAACATTGCTGCATTGTTGCCCTATTTATTGTGCCTTGCTAGTAGGTGGATGTTGCCAGAAACCTTCACTGGTGCTACTGCTGACTTTGTACACTTGGCTTCTATGGCCCTCTACGGTTCAGGTGGTTTAGGTGCCTGTATTACTGATTGAGGCTCAAGTGGAGACAGTTTGGAATGCATATCCCTCTATGTGTCTGAATTAGTTGTTGAGTTCTATTTTAAGTTTAATTTTGGTTGTATGAATTAACTCCTACTTAGCTCAGCTAATGTATAGTATTTCTGAAATGGCACTCCAAGATTGCTGTCTGCAGTACTCTCTTGGCTTCATTTGCGCCACACCCTTTGTGCTTGCCAGGTGCTTCCTCCAACTTGGGGTGGGATCCCCTTTTGCAAAACAGCCACCTTATGACTTTGTAGCTCTCATTGTAACACTGTGCTTCCCCAGAAGTCCAGTTGGCTCCTTCAACTTTGCCATAGTGTATCTTTGATGGCCCCGAGCAGCTACCATAGCAGCGGGCGGTAGCCTTGAGACGTTCAACTAAAAATACTGTGGTAACCCAGGGTGAGGTCACCACGCATGATGTGTCCGTTACTACAACTGCAGAACTGTCCCTACCGTTGATACAGAGATGTTGGACAGAAAAGGGACGCAAATCTCGCTCTAAGCGTGAATGTACAAGGCACCAGCATGCAGGAAGTGTACGGAGATGCCAACGATTCAAAAGATGGCACAATGATATAAAAGAGACACTGCTAATGTCACTGCTACTAATTTTAAGAAAGGTTATAACGTAAAGTGGGAGAGAGAAGACAGGAAAAGAGCTTATCCACATCTTAATAATAGCAGTTGAGAAAGTGATCTTTGACAGCTGAGTAGAGGTGAATGCATCTGACTTTACCCCCACCCCTCAGAGCAAGACATTCCAGTTAAACACCTGTGGTGAGTCTGCTCTCCATTGTTAGCAGGCAGGACTCATGGGAACCCACGAAGGATAGAGTTTCTGATTGCGTAATTGGGTTAGAGCAAATGCAAGTGTCTGTATATTATATATATTTTTTTCCTCAGCCCCCAATTGACAGATAACCCCAAAACTTTCAACAAAGCAGCTGGACCAAAAAGTTTGTAGAGATTCGTCAAGAGGTGCCAAAGTTGATGGCAAAAAAAAAATATATATGTATATATAAAACTCGCAAAAAAATAAAAAATAAATATATTTTTATATATATATATATATATATATATATATATGTGTGTGTGTGTGTGTGGAGAGAGAGAGAGAGAGAAAGACGGCTCGCATATAAGCGCGTGTCTGCGATTTGCAGGAATCTGTCTCAACGCAGAGTCACAAATGCGATGTAAATCGAATCACAAAGGTTTTCGAACATTAATTACAAAACATATTTATTCTTTGCAGCACAAACTGTTCCAGGTACCAGTGCACAACTTGTCAATTAGAAAGAGAAGAGTCGAGCATATTCGGCAATCTTATTTTCTGTGTAAAAACTCAATTTAAAGCACACCTGAATCAATAAGTTAGTTATTGGCCCTCAGCCTAATTATGGGCCTGATGTGTAGGAAGACAATGCATGCTAAGGGGCAATAACGAGCATTACAGACTGGCTGCCAGGTCAATATTGTTGTTACAATAGGAATGCGCCACCTCTAGCCCTTCCACGTGACCTATTCTTCCAACAAGATGTCTCTTGTGAGAGATGCAGGGCAGGGCCTGTCCTGCTAGTCAACAACGGCTTTCTAGGCTATATTATTACATGTCCTGCTCTCAACATTCCAAGTCATGCGATAATGAATGTTATGCTGTGCAGATAATGCGGAGGGAGTGCACATAATGGCTCCTTGTCTGACCTTCTAAGAGAGGATTGTGAAGAGGGGGGGGGGGGGGGGGGGGGCTCAGCACACCAAACAGCGTTCTGTCAGCAGGATGTGAGCTTCTCATTGTTCGGATACTTCTCCAGCGCCATGTTAGTGGCCAACAAATGCCATTATCGGATAGCCAAGAAGCCTTTGACAAATCTCCTTGGCTGTGTTGGCGGAATGTGGGCAGGTGCTTGCGTCTGTCACAAGTGGTACTAATTGTTACCTTTGTTGCCAGCGACGGCGCATGCACCAAGGACTCAAAGGGCATGGAAACCGAGCTGGCCTCCGATTCCCAGCGGAGGCCTCGCGCTGCGGGGCCACGAGCGGCCTCCGCCCGCGCCTGCGCAGAACCTTTCCTATTCACGCTTCACGGTGCCAGAGAGGCAGACGGTGTCCCCTGCTGGAGGTCGGCCCGCTCCAGCAGCACAAAAACAAACACAATGACGAAAGAGACGTTCAGGCACAAAGGCAGTGTGTTGACTGAGGAGGCTGCTTGTATTTCTACAACAAAAAGGATGTACTTTGATAAAGATGCATTGGGCGTCATTCCTGTTAAATGCGATGAACCTAAAAATAAATACGAAAAGAAAGGAAAATTCAAAAGCCGGCAGAAAGAGTGATATAATTCCAATCTGTGGAAAAAATACAAGCTTAAACTTTGCCGCCCCGCCCTCTATTTTTTCCTAATGTTGGCCGATGCTTTAGTTTGTTTCTCTCTGGCGTCATTCTTTTGGGCTGCCATGAATAATCGGAGAGCCCTGCTGATTCTTGACGCGTGATTAGTCTGGCAGTTATCTCAGGAGTTATTGTGGTCAAGGATACAATTAAATGGTTATAAGTATGGCATAGTGTTTTTTCTTTTAATATGATGCAAATATTTTAAATCTACCTATTAATTGCACTGCTGCTATTTATAATGAAATTGTATTCATATTATATGCACTGTAAAACGTATCTTGTGATTTTTTTTGTACTTTATAGGCTATGAAATATAGAGAAATTAAGAGTTTTGATTGATTCTGATAATGCTTTCTTGTAATTCAGAGGACGCAGATGCATTTAAGTTGTCTAATTAAAACATACCGCATATGTTAAAGAAAAACAAATAAACAAACATTTCCTGCACATTCTGGAAGATATTTTGACTTCAACAAATGTACTCTCTGGCGTGCTGCGATGCTTTCAACAGTGCACCCCTTCTAAGCACCTCCTTAAACCGGCATAAGATGACCCCAAACTTTCTATTCCTATTCAGTTTCCACCAAAAGTCCAAAGGCCTCTTCTTATAAAGTGTCCCCTCCCCCCTTCAAGTTTTTAGGTCTCGCCTGACCCAGCGCATGCGCTGGTCTGGCGAGACATTTAGTAGGTGGGTTTCGAAAGTGCTACCCACATTTTTGTGCTGGCTACAAGCGTCAGTGCACGATGGCTTGCACGCGCACCTCTGCTCCACGCATTCCCCCCTCCCTTCTCGCCCAGCCATCTGCCTTTCCTGCGCCAGCCTTCAGCCCCATACCCCTCCCCCGCTGCTGCGCGCGCATCCCTAGCATGCGTCATCGCGATCACTTTCGCTTTTAGAGTGACCGCGATCGCGATAAGGGATTGATAGCTCCTTCACACTGAAGCCCACTGTGTCAACCGAAGGCTAACGCTCCACTCTCCTCTGGAAAAGCACTCTTCCCCCTAACCCTCGAGTTTGCATCAGCGACATTCAATGTCCGCACTTTCCAGAAGTCTCAACTCGGGTTATACTACCTGTTTTTGACCATTCACTATGTATCGAGCCCTGACCCCTCCCTCTTGGAAGATCTCTTCTGACGTGAGGGACCACCTAATGGATTATAGCCAGCCTCACCCTGTTCTCCGTATCTGAAACATTCCTTCATTTGGCCAGCCACATCCTCCTCTCCCCTCTCCCCCCTACCCCCCCATTAACCATGTAAACCAGACCCATCGCTACCTCTACCTTAGCTGCATAAATTAGTGACCACCGCTCCCCCAGCGCGCTTTTGTCTACGTCTAACCTTAATCAGGATCCTACATCGGTCCGCTCCCTTATTCTTCCTATTCTTATATTTAACTCAATATATACATGCATTCGAAATTTTTAAATGTGTTCCTTTACAAGTAACATATTCAACACTATCAGCTGTGTTCGTATTATAAAAACCAACAAGCATTCTCTATACTTTGCTTCTTCTCAAAGATTTCCTTTTACGTTCAGGTGTTCTCTCCAGATAACTGGTATAAGCCACACCCAGTGGCTTTGCAGTGCCAGATATCTATATGCCTCTGAGAGTGTCTGGCAATTCTCAGCAAGTCACATGCCACCCAAACTGCAAAGTCTCACACAAGTCTCAGAAACCATATCCCGCTCACACTCAGAATGCACTACTTCTCCCAGAGGTCTCTGTAAGTTGTCATAAACGAGAGACAAGGCAAGCACTGGAACAAATTGCCGCCCGTACACCAACCCAACCCCCCTCACTCGCCTTCAGCTCTCCCCAGACAGCGCCCAACCCCCGCCATGTCTCCCAAGCGCCCGTAGGAATTGCCACCAATCCAGCCGGCCTCATAAGGATGAAAGGCTGAGATAAATGGAAGTCAAATCACTGGTGTGTGTGTTTCACTCTTAACACATCAGTCCAAACTCTGCATCCCCTGGCTCCAATCCAGGATGGCGCTTTGCAGCAACTGCAGTAAAACGAAGCACCACGAACTGCACAAGGAGCACATCTGCCGGCCAGGCCCCGGACACAGATCACACAGGCCCGCCGTCAGCCACCCCCTTTTCAGCTCAGCTGACTGCCTCCCTCCCTGTCGCTCTCCTCCTCTGCTGGTCTCTTTCCTCGGCCCTCACCACTGGCGGCCCTGTCTGCCCCCACTCCCCCCCTGTGGGTGCCTGCTGCGCCTTCCTTTTTTGTGTGCATCTTTTATATAGCGCGAACTCCACCCGAAGGTATTGGAGCGCTTTACATGAGCACCGTATTTACATTACATTGGTCACTGCCCTGTGTTCCAGCCAACCCGTGGAGAGCCCAATGATTCCAACCTGGCCTGAGGAGGACCCCCAGGCAATGCACCTCTACAGATGTTCACTTGCCCCATTACCGAGGTGCTGCATTTCATCATATTCTTCGCGCCCTAGTAAATAATAGCCAATACTCTAATGCGAGATTAGCCCCCGCCTCCAAAGAAACAACAACATTCTCACCCAGTGTTGCTGACTGCAAAGTACATGAATGTCCTTAACTAACATGATGTACTTCGAAGTCGCTCGTAGAATTTTGTCTCACTTCATGTTACGTCATTACTTCAAAGCGTTTTTTGCTACGTTGATGCAGCAAAGTGATTCATATTACGACACTGCCTCAACGTATTTCATTAAGTTCCACTCTTGCAACGCACTTCACATCATTCACTCACTACCAAGTGCTTAATGGTACTCTGCAGCAAAGTGCTTTTTCTTAACCCTCTGTAGCACAGCACTTTGTTACTCAATTTAAAAGGGGTCAAGTCTGTGGGTATTGTAGAGTGTTGGCTGTTGAGGCTCAAGTAAACACAGGTAATAATGATAATCTTCCCACAGTCAAATCGCACTTTGAACTCAGCACTCCATGTACAAGTTGTATCTCGTTTGTGTAGCATGCAGGATAAGTTGGTCACGGTGAGAAGGTGATAGCATCTTCTCACCCTTAATCTGTAAGTGTGCACAGTGGCCCAGCTGCACTGACATGCATCAGGCGAGTTTCTTGATAGTGAGTGTAGTTTCAATGTACCCCTCACAGATGTCAACAAACTCATTACTACTTTTATTTTATGTGGTCAAATCCAGTGGCGACCGGCATCTACGGGGGCAAGCAAATGGGAAGTCTGCAAGCTCTTACAAGCACAACAGACCTCTCCGCTCCAGCCTCAATCCCAGGAATCCCGATGCCTTTACGCCCAATTCTTCTGCCTGACAGGAACTGCAATGTAACACATCTCGCATTTACGCGAGTTTGAGCAATTGACAATGTAAATGACGATGCCTTTTATTTATGTTTTGGTTTTTGAAAGCTAAATAAAAGGCAATGTCATTTACAATGCCAATAGTTTAAACTTCCGTAAATGCGAGACCTATTGCATTGCAAATGCTTGTTCTTTTTGCAAATAATGTGAATGGTGAACTATTACAAAAACAAGGTCTTCAGACAAGATCTCTTAATTACACACCGACACAAAAGCAAATGAGGCGGGTAACAAATACACCATGAAAAGAACAATTCCCCAGGCTCTAGGACGAGCTCCTGTTAAATTTAGGATTGTTATAACGTAGCTCTCCTGAGGCAGGACAGCCTCAGTCCTACCTTCATTGGTTGCAGTTAACCCTCAAAATGGTTGTACAATTGGCCTGCAGATTGCACAGGTGGTACATCTCTGCTATGTGAAGAGAATGCCAACTGCGTCTTGCTCAAGACTAATTGATGAGATTAAAGTTTATTGATGTTCAACTAATTGAAATCGATACATCTAGCTCAAAGCAAAGGGTAGGAAATAAAATCAAGGTAAAAGCGTGCAATCAGGGGAAAACCATGCAGTTATGCAGAGCGGGCGGCCCATAGCGTGGCTCTTTGCATGCAAGAGTCTAGAACTCAGAAAAGCGCTTTGTGCTTTCATTGGTAAAATGTAGGACTATAACTCATCTTTCTTTATAAAAAGTCCACATCGGGGGCTAGACCGGCTTATGAAGTGTTTTTTGCCGCTTGTTATTTATCTTCTTCCAAGTATAGTCAGGAAAATGGACTTGGGCTTCAGGGTTCCTCAAAGGTTTTCTGTTATTGATTGCATGCATTGTATAGAATGCCCTGATGGCTGGCATGAATCCGGGTCAAGGCTCAGGTCCTCTTTCAGACTGCTTTTCACGTAGGTTTTTAGGGCCTTCACTCGAAAGTTTCACGCTAGTTAAATGACAGATTCAACCCTTATGCTGCTGCAAGAGCCCTCCATTCTGCGGAACAATTACCGTGATCTGTTGTGAACCAGAAGGTTAATTAAGAAACCACCCAGGCGCTTTTTACATCGAACGCCAACATTTGCACTAACCTTTGTCCAGCAGCTTTATTTTTAGCCTTTGGGCAAAACTTACAATGACCTCTCTTACTAGTTCTGATGAGGTCAGTTCTGACGGGATTCAGAGTGCTGTCTATACAAGATATCCCCTGCTCGGTTACCAGCCCATCTCGACCTACAGGTTCTCCAAATCATTTTCCTACAAAGTCACAGTAAGCAGCACACAGCGGCCACATTCAACAGAATGAAGCGCTCATAGGTATTCGGAAAGTTTGTGTGTGCAAAGGAAGTTGGGACACCAATAGGGTGGACGCTACAGATATTGTATCCCACCTTCCAAACATCTCTGAGTAGGGGAATGACATCCCTTTAATCAAATGTTTTTATTTATCTAGAAATTCTTGTAGGAGGTGGTGACCCATCTTTATTGAATTTGGGGTATGCAACTAACCAGTGGAAACCACCAATAACACCTGCTCATTTATAGCTTTTACGCAATAGGGCAAATAATGCTGGAGTGAGCTCCTAGCCCCAGAACTGGAGGTTATGTGACTTCATGGGGTCCAGAGCAGTGGGGGCGCCTCCACGTCGCCCCAATGCCTGGCTCAGAGCCAGCAAATGGGAAATAAAACGATGCTCTTGCATCGTTTTATTTTACATTTGGCTCTTAGCCAGCTGTGTTGGGAGGGGCGGGGCTTAGGTATGGGAAGGGGGAGGGGGAGGAGGAGTGTTACATGCAGCCCACTCCCCAAGTTACCATGTGTGTTTTGGCTGGCCGTTTCAGACCGACCAAAACAAACATGCGCACTTAGGTTTTCTCCAGCCCAGCTGCATTCAGCAGCCGGGCTGGAGAAACCCCACAGACTCCGTGGTCTGAGCAGGGCGTCTTTATTGCCTGCTCAGACCAATCCCCGCACTGCTCTGCAGCACGGGGATTGGATGGGAGTCTGGGTTCCAGGGGCTGCTGGGACCCAGGAAGTGGAGAAGCAGCAAATGCGACACTGGAGATTGCCAGCTGCAGCAGCAAAAGTTAAGTTTTATTTTTGATTTTTAATATTGTAACTCCCCCACCCGCGCGACACCACCCTATGCTTATGGCAGCCGCAGCTGGTCCAGAAGATACATGAGCTACGCTGGATGGGGTAAGTATGTGGTTGTGGTTTGGGAACAGCCCCGTCATTTCATAATTGAAGTAATACCTGGTATTGAAAGGGTCTGGTTTCTGAGTGTTACCTTGCAGCAAGCGTCCTGTAGAACTTCAGAAATAAAACTTGCAAAGGGAGTGGTCCTTCTCTGCATTTTTACTTGTGTGGTGAACCTGACTGGGTAATAACCACCCTTCTCCTCCCACCCTGGCTAATCAGTAAGTCAGCAAGTATGCTAGATCAATCAGTGCTCGGACAGCCGGTGCTGAGGCAAAGAAATGGCGAGTGATGGGCAGGCAACTATCGACTGATCGCTGCAGAAAGGGGGCGGCTTTATCGGGCTTTATACAGGCACAAGCAGCGACATCCATACAGCATAGGATATGTTTCTATATTATCAGCTCCGAGTAACAAGTAAAGCACTTACTCCCACCTTTCCACAGCAGCCCCCCAGCTTCAAACTTCTACAAGTCCTAATATCAGTTACAACTTCCAAATGTTTAGTAATGGGCAATGTATATTAGCTCTTGTCCACATGCCTACCTCCAAATTCAAATGGAACACTGAGTTACAGCCCTCAATATCTGAAGACGGATGTAAACATAGTAGTTCACAAACTGGTGCCCTATCGTGAAATGGTAGTCTGCATATCATTCACTTTCACTTCCTTCACAGAGTGTACCACATTCCTCTGAGCCTATGGCAGAGTGCCCCTAAGGACCGCTCTAGATGCGGCAAGTCAGAGGAGGTGTTTTACAGGTGGCCTGGGCATGTCTCTGGGTAGGTGGCCTGGGCATGTTGCTATTGGCAGGATTTCAAAAATGTTCGGCATGCCCATGGACTTAGAACCCTGCGAGGCACTCCTGGTGTGTATAAACTTCGTGCCAAAGGAAAAGAGGAAGCTCATTGCTTTGATGTTATTAGCAAAAGGGGCTAGTGGCTAGACACTGGGAGCGTGGCCAGGCACCTACACATAAGACATGATTGCAAGCTCTCCTACAGTGTAATGAACAATTTGAAATGTACGTAGAGATGCCACTGATGTCATCTCGCCCAGATGACACCTAGGGACCATTATCTGACTACTTGCTCTCAAGGACATCGGCAGCAGAGGACGAGTCCTGAGATCTGCAGTGATATACATGTTGTTGTTCTCTTGGGATGCTCATTCCTGCATCTGGTTGGATCTATTGATCAGTCAGCCATGGGTTATGTCGGGCACTGGAACTGTATAACCGTATCACTTGCAGCGAGCTGCAGAATGTAGAGCGGTATCACAAGTCCAACTTCATGCCTAAATATGCTGCTTGTAAGAGTCTATCACTTCATGTGAACAACGTAATGTAAACGCAGTAGAATACGATCCAGATTGCTATAATAAAAAGCATTTACAATACAATAGGTCTCGCAATGACATTGTTTTGAGCTATTGGCATTGAAAATGTTATTGGTTTTTTCCCCCTTCGTAAAGCATTAATCAAGTAATGGCACTGTTAATGACAATGCCTTTTATTTATGTTTTAGAAACGAAAGCAAACATAAAAGGCATTGTTATTTGCAATGTCAATAGCCCAAACACGCGTAAATGCGAGACCTATTGCATTGCAAATGCTTGTTTCTCTGAGTAATTTACTCTTGCTCCAGAGACAAACGTCACTTACTCTGGGATTTTCAGACCAAGAAATACTTTTCAAAATAACATTTTAAAGTCAGAGCCAGTGCTAACTGAGTATTCTGGTGTAAACTGCCTTGTAAAGTTAGAGCTCAAGTGACAACGTCACTGAAACTGTTGTGTGGTAACAGAATTTAGTGGAAACGCTCACTGCCCCTTAATTATGCAAATCTGTACAACACCTACACTAACTAACATCACCGCATTAAACACGGACAAAAATTGTCCTCACTCCATCTGACAGGTGATGCTAGTTCTGCACTGGAACACATAAAAAAGAAACCTTCCTCCCTTAGTCAACCGTCTCAGAATAAAAGGGACATGTACTAAAGGTACCCCAATTTGCCGGCCCAGAGGGTGAAAACCCAGGACTGTCCCTGCAAATACTGTATGCTTGTTCACTACCTAAGCTACCCACCCCATACAGTGTTGCAAAGTATGCCTCCCTAAATATCGAGGTGTTGGTCTGGAAATTCACCAGCAAGAGATGCTCTGTGGGTAGAGCCGTGTACTTACAAAATTCACCTTATATCGTCCCCACACAAACATGCGCTGTCCGTCTGTCACGGCGACGTAACCACTGCGCTCCGTGGGGCCTGAGCACGGGACCTCCTGGGCCGGGGGCAGGTATCCTTTCACCTCCTCCTATTCATCTTCCTCCAGTAGCTCATCATTATCGTCCAGCATCACGGCGCGTGAAGTATGCCTAGAGGAGGCGGGGGCCCATCACCATTGCAAGATGGGCATGGAATACCTAGCCTAGCTTCACAGAATTACACTGTCACCGACGACTCGTTAATCTGCAACCATAACACCGAACAAAAGGGGTAATCGACATGGAAAAGGGACACGTTTTTAAACACTCGGTGAATGCAGCTCCGTGTTGACTAGATGGCCATCTTTGAATAGCACAACGTGTACTGAACGAGAACCGAAAGGGTCTGTTAAACTATGAAACAAAACAAAACGATTGTCTTGCTCTATATTAAGGAAACTGAACGTTATTCACGAATCAATGATATTTACAACACAAAACATATTTAAAATGGTGCTTTGTTTCTTTCTCACATACAAAGTACATACTCAATGTGTATATACATGTTTTAATTAGATCTGTTTTTGTAGAGCGCTTCTTAATTAGATTCCTGCTACATACAGCAATTGCATCCACATAAAGGCTGCACCGTGGTATCGCACTCTCACATTGTTACCTCACTGCGTCATAAATTGAGCTATTAATGTTGTAATGTCGTGGGTCGCCACGACCCAGGCAAAAGAGGGGGCTACAAGAAACAGAGCAGACGGGGAGGGGATGGAAAGGGGGAGGGAAGATAGAGTGGAGGGCCGAGGGGACATACGGAAAGACAGAGGGAGAGGACGGAAGAACACAGGCAGAACAGAAATCTGGAGGGAGACAGAAAGAAACAAGCGCTCGCAGCCGCTCGTTTATCTTTGCATCGCGCTTTCACTTTTAGTGAAAGCGTGATGCAAAAATAAACACACGGCTGAAGTAACCCGATACTGCCGTTTCTCAACAGATGGCCCCCCTAAAGATAATAAATTGCTTTGTGACAGCCGCAAAGCAGACGAGCCAGTGCGGATGGGCAGGACTAAAGGGAGAAAGGGTAGTGGCTAAAAAACTTCATTTTCAATGGGAAGCCAGTTCTTAGCATAAACGCTGATGTGACCCAATGAAAATGATGGGCGGGTCTTCAAGTCCCCTTCTGACATCTCCTCTCTCACTTTAGGTCTCGTCAAGCGTGCAGCGCATGCGCTGCAACGCTAGGTGAGACCTAAAACTCCATAACGTTTTAAAAAAAACATGGGCTGACCTAGAACATTACATCAAGCGTGTGTTTTTCTTGTAGTAAATACAACTACAGATGCATGAGTATTTACCCAACACTAACCAACAATGACATCAAAGAGCACACCGCCTGTACCATGTGCTCTGTATGTTCAAGCTACCACCTCTGCTGAGCATGTATATAAACTGTAGTAAATTACCATGTCCTCAAATCTTTGGGTGCATTTCTGTGCCTCCCGTCAGATTTCTAGGTGAAGCAAAGGAAAGACAAGACGAATCTGCCGGGCAGGGAAATATAGAGAGCTTGGAAAGTGAGAACACAGAACTGGCAAGAACATAAAACGTCATCCTGTTAACCTAGCAACCTGTCGGCAGGAAACCAGGCCGAAGGTTTGTGGCTGCTCAGAGGCACCCAGCAGAGTAAACTCCAGAGAGCATCTTCAATGGGGATTCCAGCTGACAGGCTTGACTCAGAAAAATCAAGGTGGGCGAGCCCTTCATATGCACCTCTCAAGTGCTTCCCTTAAATCTAGAACGAAACTACCACGGCGGTCCCACCCGAGATCAGGTGGTTTGTTCCATGAAAGAAAACACAGCCTGAATTCTGCCCTTGCAAAGGGGAAAAGAAAGGAGAGAATACTCTGCACTCCTGTAATTAGGCTGCACACGAAGAATGTTAAGCGTGACACCTCCACAGAGAAGTAAAGCACGGTCTACAGAAAAAACAGAAAAAATGGTGGAAGCTGCCAGTCCCGAACAAAGGAAGACACGTGAACTGTGAAAATGGGGCACGGAGGGCAGGGGTGAAAGCTCTGGAGTGAGGTAAAGAAACCACACGTATCTATGCAATTACAAACACTAAGAGGCTACTGGGAGGAAGTGGTGGAAGGGCCAATTAACAGCTTACACAGAATTGTGCTAATAACGTCAGAAAGAGTGGTCAACCAAACAATATTACACTAAAAAAAGCTTTTGATTGTTTTTGAAACACAAAAGGTATACGCACAAGACACTGTACAAGGTACCATAGCATAAGCAAAAAAAAGTGTTACAGACCTCTAATCAGACATGACAACAAGAAACCAAAGTACATCGAGGTACAGAATGATCAAAAAGCAAAGAATCCTTCGATATTAAACTCTT
The DNA here is from genome assembly GCF_964204655.1 of Triturus cristatus. Lineage (NCBI taxonomy): Eukaryota > Metazoa > Chordata > Amphibia > Caudata > Salamandridae > Triturus > Triturus cristatus. The sequence continues at coordinate 150,062,477 of NC_140592.1, forward strand.
GGGAGCAGATCACACCCGTTGGGTTGCGTACAGAGCTCCGACGTACATTAAAGGAAAAGTTGTTGTTACACAAGGTGAAAAGACATTAACAAGGGTGATTTGTGGTTGAATTAGCGTTGAGATGTTGTGCATGGGAGGTGTAAGGTTAAGGTATTTGGTTCTGCAGCTTCCTGGAAAAGATGAACTGAAGCACATTGGCCAGTCATGGTTTAACTCTATCCTCGCTATGTCGTGAACACATTCTTTAAAAAAAGATAAAAAAAATTATTTTTGGTTTGTAAATTGAACATATCAAACAAATCATGAATACACTATACAACTTAAATGTCAGTCCATAGCATTTTTGATGGGCAAATAATACAGCAACATTTCCTCTGGAGTTGAGCATGTATATGGGCGCTAACGTCGACCGCCTATGAGCAGAGAGGGTCCCCATTGTATCATTCACAAACATCAATGGTAGGGTCAAACATCACAGTATTCAAGGCTCCCCCCCCCCCCCCCCCCAATCTTCCCGGTGTGAAGTGAACACAGATTCTTGGCTGCTATATTCTGATGTGCACTTTTGATCTGGGTTGTGTTTGTGTGACTGATGTGAGTACGTTCCCTCAGGGGAATATTCTATGGCCAGCAACCGCTGCAGAGTGTCTGTGATGTCACCACAGTATGTTACCGCTTCCAGTCAACACAAGCCGCATCCAGTCAACACAAGCCGCATGTGACTACGTAGTCAGAGGCAGGTGGATATGAGAGAGGAGGAAGAACAGCTGCAGAAGCAGAGGATGGTTTCCTTGAGGTCCTGAAGAGGTTTCATAGAAGTAAGAGCCAGGGTAGATTTTGATTAATAAACCTACTTGGAGACGTTCTCATAATTATCATAGGACAGCAGGTGAACCATCAGGATCGCAACTCAGGGCGGCTGATGGTAAGTTTCACATCCTGGGCGCTGATAGGTCAGTAGCAGATGTGACTGCCTGATTTGAGTGTGTGTGAGGGTATATTTGTTCGCAATTAATGTCTGGCGTACCCAGTACCTCAATTATGAGCGAGCTAGAGTCTTCAAGATTCCCACTAAATACTGGTCTTAGGAAAGGGTCGAGTTTTGGCAAAATGGGAATATTGTGAAGCCAGAAATGTAGCCTTGGCTACAAGAGAGCATCTCCCATATGTCCTTTTGGGATTATGTTCAAGTGAGTTCGAGGAGCAAACGTCAGAGGTATGGATCTTCCTAATGGAGAATGCAAAATGCTACAAAAAAAGGGTATGCAACAAGACCCTGGCTGAGTATGTCGATACGCTCCCTAAGGAAAAAGGTAATTTTGCACATATATTTCACCTTTTTACCTTCCACATAGGTGTGGAAAGGTGGATGCTCCCACGGAAGCATCATAAAAGTGGCCACAAAAGACTATGCAAGTCATGTGCATACCTGCAGAAGATGGACTACCATCAAAGCTTTGGAAATGCATTTGCAGACTTATCTGCACACTTACTCTACAACCACACGTATCAGATGCAAGTAGTGCAGAACGTTTACCCAGTTTGTATAGGACGAATATAGGAAGTGGTGTCATGTGGTGTGAAAATTAATTTCAATACCAAAAAATATAAAAACCAAAATTCCACATTAAACAGCACATTAAAAACATAAGTGACAACTTATGCAAATATGATTAGTAGCTGAGGCACTTTCACATCCATGTTGGAGGCAAGCCCTTTGAACTCTGAGACTTCAGACAAGTTCCTGTCCACTTCTGAACAGCACACCTTCTAACATCCTTTACTCAGAGAGCATCTTTCCAAAATATATATTTCCATATCTGCAGGCAACGCGATTCAGGCCAACTCTGTTCTGTATCGCTAATCTCTGCCATCCGCCAGTTTTTGGACCGCATCAGCGACCCAAACCCATGACCACCCGCTCCTGACACTACATCGTTGGATTCCAAAATACAGTTCCATTCAGGCAGTTTCTGTAGTTGGCCTGCCCTCTGCAATAGTTTCCAAAATATTGACTCACATGCGCTGTTAACCTTAAAGTAAGGAAGGTATTCATGGCAATGAGGATTTCACAGTTTCCCCTCAAGAGTGCTGACGGCAAATTTCTGACCCAGTTTCATTAGCAGCAGAGCCCTGTCGTCTGCTTGGTTGCACGAACTGACGGCAAATTTCTGACCCTGTTTCGTTAGCAGAGCCCTGCCGTCTGCTTGGTTGCACAAACTAAGTGCTGGGATGATATTTGTTCCGCTTAGTCCTGAAGAGGCCACAAATGAATGAATGTCTTTTATATAGCAGTTACTCAGGGGGTGTCCCAGCGCTCAGCATAGAAGAACAGCATAGAAGAACAGGTAAGAGGGGGCGGAGCCCCCAAAAGTGAACCAAGTCCTAAAGCTTAAAAAGATATGTCTTCAGGGCATTCTTGAAGGGTGTTTCCTCGGTTATTAATCTCACATCATCAGGCAGCTGGTTCCACATACTTGCTGCTCTGACCATAAGGAGGACCCCCCCCCCCCCCCGCTTTTCGATGTTTTTGGAAACGGGGGATTGTTAACAGGCCAGTGCTACTAGATCGTAGCAGTCTTCCTAGTCTTCACACCTTGAACCTCTCGTTTAAGTAAGCAGGATTTTTTTATAGAGGGTTTGGTGGGTCGTAGTCATGGTTTTGAACATTATACGCTTGCGCACTGGAAGCCAATGAAGTTTCTGACAGAAATGAGATACCGAGGCACATTTGGGTAGTGCGAAAATAAGGTGTATTGCCATGTTCTGTATTACTTTGTAGATGCATGACTAAGTAGTCAGGAAGACCCAGATGCAGAACGTTGACATAATCCAATTGGGACAAGATCAATGGCCTGACCATGGTTACTTGAGATTTGTGAGGCTGAAACGCGTCGACCTACACCTTCTAGGATCGACGCCAAGCAAGAAGAAACAACAGAGAATTCAAAATTTGGTTGTAGACCAGCGTGTGAGTTATAGTTGCATGCAATTGATTTGTGCACTTTTTGACCTGGTCTATTATTATTTGGTATTTTTACCTAGAGACGGCACTTCTTTGTTGCCTTTCAATAATGGTGTACTGTCCGTCATTACAGTCATAATGCTCACCTGCATTTAAATGTTTTCCTTCGACATTTTTTGCCTTTGATGTATAATAGTAATACATTTTGAAAGTTTTTTTAAAGTATGCAAGCAATATTGAACAACTAAACATCGTTATGTGAACGCGAGTTTGTTGTCATTGCCTTTCCTGATTGTAAAACTTTATTTTGCAATTGAATATATAGGATCCAGTCTTAAAGCGTCATTTTAATCCCAACGAGGCTACAAATAATACATTTGCGCCTCTACGAAATTTAATACATTTATCCTGCCAGACCTTTCTCTTTTTTTTCTCTTATTTAGTGGTGTAGCCTAGGCTCTAGAGGGTTGTAAGGACTCCCCACCCCATCATTTCTGTTCCACCCAGTACTGCTTAGTCATCATCAGAAAGCCTTCAGGTGGAAAGGTGAAGCACAGAGCTAGCAAGACACTGGTGGGCCTGGAAAAATGTAATTAAAAAGCGGCAGCGTTTCTGCAACTGCTACAAAAAGGAATCGACATTACATAAAGAGCTTACCTCTTGCTAACAACAGCAATTTAAGAAGTCATTAATGTAGCATGGGAATAGCAAAGAGGGAAGAGGTGGAAAGTTTTTATCACGCGCATGACATTTTGTACAAATCTGATTTATTGGCCTACTGGTAGTTTGCGGAGCTTCGTACTTTTTCTAGGTTTGTGCACTCATATACGTTAAAGTACCAATTTTACAGTCAAGGTGCAGAAAAGGGAGAATTACAGGAAGTTAACGAGAGACATTTTTTAATAACTACGCAAACGCCTATGCTGAAAAATAGTGAACATGCATTACCATGATGGGGGTGTATGCAACATTTATTGAATGGGGATATGATGCTCATGGAGGGAGTGGAGAGAGGTTCTCTGCTTTATGTCAACAGTCCATTCAAGTAACGAGGTCCAAAAAAATATAGTAAAATTGTTGACAGATTACATAGTGCACACAGCAGCGCACGTGCCTTCTTGGGCCTACAGTAATTGGTGCAACCACCCAAATCAATGACATACTTTCATCGGCATCAAATGAATGAAGGGTCAATCCAGTCTCACCAGGATTTGGAGGTTGCATATAGATCTCTGTGCAAAGCTTTCGATCGAACACTCTCCACCAAGATGACAACTACGCTTACCAGATCTAAGCTGGTCTTAAACTGCTCAACGGTGTGCAAATTTTCAGGACAAACTTTCAGAATCCGAAGGCACTGACGGCATCTCAGTGAAGTTCCTCACACGAGTAACTTGGGAGATATTCCATTGGAGATCACGATAAGTAATCATAAGTAGGTGTCCATGCGGAGTCCTTCTAGACATAGATTAAATCCAGTAGGTACAGAGGGGAGGGAGGGGGAGGGACAAATTAAAATGTCTGTCTCTAGTGTCGGTACAGCTGTGCTGGCATTGTATTGCCCTGAATAGAATAGTGATAGCGGAACGTGTTCTTCGCTAAATACTGTTTAACTTTATGCAAACCATTGTAATGGCATTTATGTAAAGTGGGTGCCACGCTGAATGAAATTTATTGTAATTCAAACGAGATACTCTGGTAAGAGGCACATGATTATTAGTTAAAACATGAGTAATCATTTGAAAACGCAGAGGCTGCCAATGAAAAATCAACTGTGATTAGGGGAAGATGTAGGGGGTACGACAGAACATCTGCCACGCGTAGACGTCTTTAATACGCTGCGCCCAGTGGTTGGTAGTGCCATGCTGCTGCTGTTAGTTTCGTACCTCCTGCGACGAGCCACACATAGGCAATTACTGCATCCATTTACCAAGGCCTCCTTTCAAATATCCCAAGTGACAGAACAGGTCCTGCTGTTACGGCTTCATTGCCTTTCCTTCTGCATGTTGTAAGACCCGAAATTTTCTTAAGCAGATCAACACCATGAGGGAACTTCCTCTACATAAATCTATTTCCATTTTAACTCCTAAAAGAATTGGTTTTAGAAGTATGTACAACTTCCATTAATTATAAAGGCCAGTCCTTTCTCAACAAATCTTACAAACACAAAGACCACCTAAACAAAATTCCATGCTAGAGCGTCTATCATTTAAATTACAATTGTTAGAATTAGCCTCTTTCTGAAACTAGAACACATTTATATATATTTCGCACAGCGAATTGACAACCAAACACTTGTATACAGGTTTTAAAATAATACAAATATAAATTTTAATAAATTAATAAAAAGATGTTTAAAAAAATAAATGATATAGACATAAAACTCTTGAAAACGTATAGCTTCTCAAAACATCATCCCATGGCTAATCTAAACAGAAAAGAATATAATCAGAAATGAATTACTGGCAATGATAGACCCTCGGCCAGTGATCCACAAACTTGAACTTCTGTCACACCAGTTCTTAAATTAAGTGAAGCAAGATATACTGCTTGAGTTGCTTAAAGTAATAAAGTAAAGACTGCAGCTAGAGACAGGAAAACATAAAATTGACCTATGAATATTGCTAGATGATTAGCTCAAATGCATGGTGACCCAAGAGCATCTGTGCGCCAGCTTTGGCTGTTGGATCGCCAAAATCGAATGCAAATGGAGGCGGTGCATTTTAAGGGAGGATAGGCCTCATGATGGGCAAACCTTATACTGGCCTCCCTCCCCAATGCTCTCGACTCACTTCTGCCAGTGCCATTTGTTGGACGTGGCCCATCTGGCAGGTCCGCCCCTGAAGTTTTTATGGTATATGTAACCTGGGGATGGTGATTCCCCCCCTGAGTGAGTGTGAGGAGAGAGCGACCTACCCTGCCATAGGAATACATGGGGGATGGATGAGTCCTCGGTAGTTCCCGGTGCGTAGGGTGTGCAGGGTCAAGTCTGGTATGTATGAACTCGTGAGGTTGAATGCTGCGCAACGGTATATGAGGTATGAGTGTGTCTAGTGTAGAAGTCCCCCTTTTGGAAGTTGGCATATTTGTGGAATATGTGCCTGGCGTATGATTGGCCGGGGCTGGCTGGGGAGCCTGGCTCCCAGGATCTGGGAGGGTCTGCCCGGTGGTGAATGGAGTGTTTAGCATACTGATGTGAGGGGAGGAGTGAGCCTGGGTCTGCGTGTGGATTGACCGTCTGGTTTGAGTGTCATGAATGAGGCTGGGTTTTCCCCAGACACTGCTGGCTCCACCCCCTGGGGTGCGGCTGATGTTCCTAGCCTGGCCAGTGTAAAGAATCCCCCATAACCAGTTCCAGCTGGTTCTCCCCCTGCCTGCCCCTTCAGACCAAGAATGTGTGTATAAAAAGGGTGCTGTGACACTCTGGACTTGTTCTTGTTCTCCAACTTGAATCTACCCGGAGCTGCTGCTGCTGGGGCTCAGGGGTGGCGTGCCTCCCTGGGCCCTGCCCTACTCCTGGACTAAGGATGGCCCCTTCCTCTCTTGGGCGCTGTTGGGCCCCCCTGAGGTCCTGGACTACCGACGGACTTTCATAGCCTGCATCTAGCGCTGGGGGAGCGCTGTCCCTTCTGCCCAGCGCCTGGAAGCGCTGCTCCCTGCCCCTGCCGCTTTGGGGTCCTTCACTCCTGCACCAGCGCTGGTAGCGCTACATTCAACGAGCCGGTGCTCACCCGGCGTCTACCCCGTGCTACCGGGGTGCGATACCCCCAGCGAGTGCCTACCTCGCTCTATCCCCTGCCCGTGTACCTTACGAGGGAACCCACTCCTCGTCGATTCCCCCCCCCCCCCGAGTTCACCGCCGCCGCCCGGGACCCTAGTGACGTCATCCCCGGGCCGCGCTGGTATTGGCTGCCAGCCCGGGATTCCCTGCTAGCGTCATTCCCCAGGCCGCGCCGTGATTGGCTGCCGGCCCGGGAAATAGAGGAGAGGCCGGCCGAAGAAGAACGACGAAGCAGGAGCGGCGGGAGCTCACCCCGCGCTCCTACGATACCCCCGTGAAGTTGCTGACCTTCCCCGGGGCTCCCGAGAGAGAGAGAGCCCCGGAGCACAAGGAGAAGGCTGGCGCAGCGAAGGAGACCGGCGCACCCAAAACCGGTGAGTGCTGCTGCGAGCCACAGGGAGGAGGGGCGTCGGGACACGTTGTCGGTGTCCGCCCCCCCCTCGAGTGAATCTCCGGTTGTGCCCGAGGCCTGGGAGGCCTCCCACGAAGCCCAGTCCCCCGAGAGGGACTCCGCGTGCCCCCCCCCCCCAATGGTCTGAGCCCTGCGAGGCTCCACCTGTGGCATTGCCCCCAGAGCCCCCAAGAGGCTCCACCGTATCATTGCCCCCAGAGCCCGAGTGGCTCCACCCGTTGGCACCCTTTTCCCCAGGGCCGGTAAGGCTCCCACGGGGTCCCTCAGTGGCCCAGCACTTAGTGGGCCACTGCTACGTTTAGCTTTGCCCCGGGCTCCCTGCCATGAACATCGAGACACTTGGGCACCTTGCCCCGGAAAGGCCCGCTGGCCTGTGGATTGCCATGGACCAAGTCTAATGTGATCCCTACCCGTATTCTGTGTTGCACCTCTACGGGTGCTCCTGTTGTTGTGTACCTTGTCCTATTTCCCCCCCCTGAATACCAGATGTCCCCTGTGCGATTCCTGGCCGTGGTCCCTTGGCCCTGTGCTGTACCTTCTTCCCCGAAGCCCCTACCCGTGCCCCTGGCACCTTGTACGATGTGTGTTCCTATGTGTCCTGCTTAATACAGAGTCTATTTTTCATATATATACTTGGTGTGGAGTTCCTTTTGTGGGAGGCCCGGGAGGTTGTTGTTGGTGGGTGCGTGCGCAAATGCTTCACATGTCCTCCGAGATAGGCCTGGCTGCCCGCGCCGCGTTACCTAGAGGGCGAGCAGGGGTCGACCTTTCATAGGAGTGGTGGTCTCTGACTGGCTGTGGCGCAAGCCCTGGCCGGCCGGGGGTCCCATTTCCTACATTGGTGGCAGCGGTGGGATCCGGACTTGTGTTTGCGCAGTACCCCAACGATAACTGGCCTCCCTGCGAAACGCTGTATTGTGCCTGGTCGCAAAGAAAGGAGATTATTGTTTTAAGAGTTACGTAAATGTCCGTTCTGTGAAAGATGTGTTCGAGTTAGGTGTCCCTAGCTTGGGAGGGTAAATCATCTCCCTAGTGTAATATGGTTCTCTGGATTCACCAGAAGGGTGGGATCCAGTGGTGGTTGCAAAATTGTGGTCAAATATGTATGGTCCGTGTCCCTGCCCTAGAGTAATGGTACCCGTGCCCCGAGGGCCAGGTTGAGGAATCGGGGGCGGTGGAAAAACTGTCCTACCAGTCTAGGGGACGGTATGTGCATGAATGTTGAGGTATGCTGAGTAATGGAGTGTAAGTTCTCCGGGATGGGGAGCTTGCTGAGTCAACGTTAATCCTGTCCTTCCTTACCCAGCTGAATGTGTTGGAGGCATCATGTGTTCCGTGCACCGCTGAATGTGTCTGATGCGTCAGGTGTCCCTGAATGTGGTTTAGGCGTCAGGTGTCGCCCTGGCTGAATTTCTGTTAAGTTGTATCCCGGACAAGGAAGACCTGCTGGCGCTGCCGCGGCTTGCCTTGGGGAGAGCTGAACCTTGAGACCTGCTGGCGCTGCCGCGGCTCGTTTTGTTAAAGTTATGGTAGTTGTATCCCGGACAAGGAAGACCTGCTGGCGCTGCCGCGGCTTGCCTTGGGGAGAGCTGAACCTTGAGACCTGCTGGCGCTGCCGCGGCTCGTTTTGTTAAAGTTATGGTAGTTGTATCCCGGACAAGGAAGACCAACTGGCGCTGCCGCGGCTTGCCTTGGGGAGAGCTGAACGCTTAGTTCCCAGGTGGAAGACCAGTGGAGGGAGGAAGTCCCGAAACTGATAGGAAGGTGTGTTCTGAGGGTGTTCCTCCTGGGAGAACGCGGAACCTCAGAAGTAGAGGTAGGGTGGGGCATTCTTGCCCGTGACCTCTGGCAAGCTTGAGGGTGCGGACCCTAGGTGGAAGGAACAGTGGTAGGCGTGGCTACCATGAGAAAGGGAGTGGAGAAGGGCTATTGTGGGCCCGGGGTTACCACCCCCCACTCCGGATTAGCAGGGACCAGTGGTATCTGGGTAGCCCAGGGCCTGGTCCTAGTCACGGACAACTAAGGCGTGCCAGTGGGGTAGCCTGGTTGGGCCTATGCCTTTATTAATTTTTCATTTTTGTTATTTTTCTTAATCTTTAGCCTGTGTGTGTCTATCGGTCCAGGTGGGCGTTGAACTGGAGGGTGGCTCGGTAGCGCGGGCCACGTCCATGTTTTATCGCCCGGCAAGCAGGGAAGTCCATCACGGTAGTGATTGGTCTACCCTGCCTTTGGGCTGGGAGGGGCATGTGTTGGACGTGGCCCATCTGGCAGGTCCGCCCCTGAAGTTTTTATGGTATATGTAACCTGGGGATGGTGATTCCCCCCCTGAGTGAGTGTGAGGAGAGAGCGACCTACCCTGCCATAGGAATACATGGGGGATGGATGAGTCCTCGGTAGTTCCCGGTGCGTAGGGTGTGCAGGGTCAAGTCTGGTATGTATGAACTCGTGAGGTTGAATGCTGCGCAACGGTATATGAGGTATGAGTGTGTCTAGTGTAGAAGTCCCCCTTTTGGAAGTTGGCATATTTGTGGAATATGTGCCTGGCGTATGATTGGCCGGGGCTGGCTGGGGAGCCTGGCTCCCAGGATCTGGGAGGGTCTGCCCGGTGGTGAATGGAGTGTTTAGCATACTGATGTGAGGGGAGGAGTGAGCCTGGGTCTGCGTGTGGATTGACCGTCTGGTTTGAGTGTCATGAATGAGGCTGGGTTTTCCCCAGACACTGCTGGCTCCACCCCCTGGGGTGCGGCTGATGTTCCTAGCCTGGCCAGTGTAAAGAATCCCCCATAACCAGTTCCAGCTGGTTCTCCCCCTGCCTGCCCCTTCAGACCAAGAATGTGTGTATAAAAAGGGTGCTGTGACACTCTGGACTTGTTCTTGTTCTCCAACTTGAATCTACCCGGAGCTGCTGCTGCTGGGGCTCAGGGGTGGCGTGCCTCCCTGGGCCCTGCCCTACTCCTGGACTAAGGATGGCCCCTTCCCCTCTTGGGCGCTGTTGGGCCCCCCTGAGGTCCTGGACTACCGACGGACTTTCATAGCCTGCATCTAGCGCTGGGGGAGCGCTGTCCCTTCTGCCCAGCGCCTGGAAGCGCTGCTCCCTGCCCCTGCCGCTTTGGGGTCCTTCACTCCTGCACCAGCGCTGGTAGCGCTACATTCAACGAGCCGGTGCTCACCCGGCGTCTACCCCGTGCTACCGGGGTGCGATACCCCCAGCGAGTGCCTACCTCGCTCTATCCCCTGCCCGTGTACCTTACGAGGGAACCCACTCCTCGTCGATTCCCCCCCCCCCCGAGTTCACCGCCGCCGCCCGGGACCCTAGTGACGTCATCCCCGGGCCGCGCTGGTATTGGCTGCCAGCCCGGGATTCCCTGCTAGCGTCATTCCCCAGGCCGCGCCGTGATTGGCTGCCGGCCCGGGAAATAGAGGAGAGGCCGGCCGAAGAAGAACGACGAAGCAGGAGCGGCGGGAGCTCACCCCGCGCTCCTACGATACCCCCGTGAAGTTGCTGACCTTCCCCGGGGCTCCCGAGAGAGAGAGAGAGCCCCGGAGCACAAGGAGAAGGCTGGCGCAGCGAAGGAGACCGGCGCACCCAAAACCGGTGAGTGCTGCTGCGAGCCACAGGGAGGAGGGGCATCGGGACACGTTGTCGGTGTCCGCCCCCCCCTCGAGTGAATCTCCGGTTGTGCCCGAGGCCTGGGAGGCCTCCCACGAAGCCCAGTCCCCCGAGAGGGACTCCGCGTGCCCCCCCCCAATGGTCTGAGCCCTGCGAGGCTCCACCTGTGGCATTGCCCCCAGAGCCCCCAAGAGGCTCCACCGTATCATTGCCCCCAGAGCCCGAGTGGCTCCACCCGTTGGCACCCTTTTCCCCAGGGCCGGTAAGGCTCCCACGGGGTCCCTCAGTGGCCCAGCACTTAGTGGGCCACTGCTACGTTTAGCTTTGCCCCGGGCTCCCTGCCATGAACATCGAGACACTTGGGCACCTTGCCCCGGAAAGGCCCGCTGGCCTGTGGATTGCCATGGACCAAGTCTAATGTGATCCCTACCCGTATTCTGTGTTGCACCTCTACGGGTGCTCCTGTGGTTGTGTACCTTGTCCTATTTCCCCCCCCTGAATACCAGATGTCCCCTGTGCGATTCCTGGCCGTGGTCCCTTGGCCCTGTGCTGTACCTTCTTCCCCGAAGCCCCTACCCGTGCCCCTGGCACCTTGTACGATGTGTGTTCCTATGTGTCCTGCTTAATACAGAGTCTATTTTTCATATATATACTTGGTGTGGAGTTCCTTTTGTGGGAGGCCCGGGAGGTTGTTGTTGGTGGGTGCGTGCGCAAATGCTTCACATGTCCTCCGAGATAGGCCTGGCTGCCCGCGCCGCGTTACCTAGAGGGCGAGCAGGGGTCGACCTTTCATAGGAGTGGTGGTCTCTGACTGGCTGTGGCGCAAGCCCTGGCCGGCCGGGGGTCCCATTTCCTACACCATTACACTGCCGCGATCCCCCAGCACTCACGCACTACAAAAGAGCCATAGTTTGTATTGCAGAAAATAGTCCTTCTATTATGTCCATTGTGCTACAAGCATAATAGAATAACTACGTTTTACATTACAGAAGATACCCACTCTATTTTCTCCATAACCCTATAGACATGAGAGTACCACTATATTTTGCAATTTGTTTTATGTGTGTTCGGATATAGACAATGTAAGACATTTCAGAGGTTACAAGTCACACCTCGGTAATCTTTTCTTCAGGAAAACAGAGGACCATCTCCTCTTCAATAATCGACTGGAGATGTGGTTGTTTCCTCTGTAATGGTCACTTACCATTCTACCCAGAAATACATTACTCTTTATAGTACTAACACACCAGAAAAAATTAGCCTTGGATGACTAAACCTGGATAGATGTCTGATAGGTGTGCCAGGTCAACATCACAGGAAGCATATACATTTTGGCAGGAAGAGGAAATTAGTCAGAAGCATCCTAAAATAAGAGCATTTATAATGTTAAATTTGTGCACAGAATCACAGCTTCAAAGACGAACGGAGATAACACGTTTTAATTGGATTATTTTTTAATTTTTTTGTAATCCTCATTGGATTGCTATAATTATGGTGTCTGTCTGCATTTCTTTAATATGTTGCTGCAGTTATAGCCTTCTCATGATGTGCTACGCAGCCCTCAAATTACTGAAGATATTTGCTGAACAAGGGAACCTCTTCAGTGTGGTTATTTCGTTCCCCAGGAAGTGAAAACCTCTGCTTAAAAGACGATCCATTTTTGCTGAAACGAAGAAGCGAATGAAAAATGGCTCTGCCCTAAGGTCCTTGCAACTATCACAGCATCTGATCTCCAAAGACGGTTACAGTGCTTGTTCTCGAAAACAACTCCACCAAAATTAAATTACATTTCTATACAATGTTTTTGATAGAGGCATTTTTCAAAAATTGAAAGGTCTGACTTTCTACTCCTCCTTCAGATCCAATTCACCAGATTCAATGCTGCAAATTAATCAACGTTATGAGGTCCACTAAGAGAGACTTCGAAAAAAAAATCTATTGGTAGAAGTAAAAAATCTACATATGATGTTTAAAAAAAAAAAAACTTTTAGTTGTGCCATTCATTTGCCATTAAGTTTTATGAAGACAAGAAGAAACTATCTTCCAATGAAGCACTCAAGTTGCAAGAAGCTACAAATCCACTAAGTCACTTAAACTGTTTATAAGAGTAATTTTATAGAGGAGATTGGAAATAAATTATCAGATAACTGGGTACCAGAATTGGAAGGAAAATAAATTGCTATTTAAAAAAAAATATAATATATAAAAATTAAAAAACACACACTGAATGACCTTTGTCTCTGAAGGGACTGGAAATATTTTTAAAAGATTAACATCTTCAGATAAAATCAAAAATATAACAAGTATCACAATTTGAACCAATCTGCAATATTTGATTCAATCATATTTAGTCATAGTAGTCATGAGCGACCATGTTTCTGAGACGTTCTACCCCATGCTCAACCATAAGATTAGCTCTACCATTTCCCACAAATACCCCTGCTGCATCCTTTAGGTAGGTCTATTAGGGGTCATTATTTTAGTGATCATCTGCCCACAAGTTACTAAATCCTCTACGACATTGTCATTCCTACGGGTGAGTTTAATGTGTTGTTCTTCAGCAAGTGCCTACTCCAGTACATCTATCCGCCAGACCTGGATCTTCGATGCTCGGGTGTAGTCAAGTGGATGGCGATTTGGAGGCTCATTATTAGTAGCCTGAGTGCTACCGACCGAATGGCCATTTTTTTTCCCTGAGCCCAACAAACACAATTTCACAGTCTGCGTAAGAGCCATACCCACGATGTGCAATAATGTACTTATCACTTCTGCCTAGAATTCCACCAGTGGTTGGCAGGACCATGTCATATATATATTTTTTTTGCGATCTCAGGTGACCCTTTGGAACCGACCTTGCACCTTCTGCACAGAAAGCTTCCCAGCCACACCAACCTGGGCTTAAATAATCTGCAGAAAGGTGGTCCTTGGTAGGCGGCATTCAGCTCTGCCAGGACACAGGAGGGGTGTACTGTGCTGTCTAGTGGACTACAGCCCACCATATTAAGAGCTCTCCCTGCTTGGCAGAGGAGAAGTCACCATTGCAGCTCCTCTAAAGGTTTCCTATGTGGAAGTCATGTTGGGTCTGCCCAGACAGGAAACATTTTTGTTTTTGAAAAACAAAAATAAATATTTGAAGTGCCGCGGGTTTTCTCCAAGCATACAGGGGACATTTTTTTGTTTTTATGCAGGGGACAACTAGGCTTTCTCAGGCTCTCACCAACAGATTAAAGCACAGTCTGCCTTAAACAGGACAGGCATTCTGAGGTACTGTGACTGAATGTCCAATGTCAGTTGGACCATCAGTCAAAGGTTTCCACTGGTGGACCCAAAGGAGTCTGTGCCAGTGGAACCATGACAGTGTGCGCAACTCTAAACAGTGTGGACGAACCAGGAGTCCATGGCAGAGTAGCCTGTCCACCAACTCTAAAAAAGCTCCTTAGTATCTTTGCTGACCGCACTAATCTGACCTAGGGGATTCATCCACCGCCGAGCAGCGGGTGGTATGGTAGATGTGGATCTGGCCTTGGTCCCATGACAGGAGGCTTCAGCTTTAATTATGTCTTCATTTTTGGGCATTTGGTAAACTTAAAGGCAGCCTGGTTAGGGGCCTCATGAGCTAGCCGGGGCTACTCATGACATTCAAGTCTGCGTAGCCGTGATTCCATGTCATGTCTTTTCTTCGACCACTACATTTTGGCCATTTCATTAATCAAATCGAACTTTTAAAACGAAAAACTAAACATTACTTATTTATATTAATTATTAAATATGGGAAAGCAAGTAAATAAAAGGAAATGATGAATATTACTTTTGTCAAACGTTATTGGATGATATACATTCTCTGCCCCTATTGTAAGGAAAAAAACTGCACATAGGATCGTTTTGGGACTGATCTTTCAAGATCTCTCCTCTGCTATCCCTTGAAATATTTGCATTATATTTTTAATTGTTTTATATGCAGGAGCTCATCTTTCGAAACTCCCGAAAGTGTCTTTAGTGGAACATGCATGCCTCGTAAAGGGTGATAGCATTCCCCTCCCTGAAACTTAAGAGATGTCCTTAAAGTGCAAAAGGTGGAGAAAAGGAAATGCCTAATTTGTGGCGGTGAATGAAGTTACTTGGCACCATTGTCGAGAAGCATGGGTTTTAATTTTCACCAACAAACTCTGATCAGATTGAAAGAGAGAAAAGCAGAAAATGGAGGGGCGATTAAAAAATTGCGACATAGGGAGAAAGCAATGATAAATAATACCCTGCAAGGGTCCGAAAGAGATAAAGTGCAGGGTGGGGGTAGAGAGGGTCATGACTTGGATTCAAAAGTAAGCAGCCTTGGCAATCTGTGACCCTGACATTTAACAGCGTTAAGAGCGAGCTTCTAAGAAAATAAAACTTTGCTGCCATGCACTTTTTTATTTAAAACAAAAAACATTGGCAAGAGGTTAAAAAAAAGACAAACTACAGATAGGACATAAGGACAAATAAAGAGGGATTTATATTAACTGTAGTATTGTTCTCCTTTTGAGGCAAAGTATTTTATGTTCACCACCTTATTTACAAAGCCATTACTCTTTCTCTTTCAGTATCAACATAAAATTACTTTAATTACAACTTTTGGCCTATTTTTGGCTTCACCAACTCAGAAAAGTAACAAAAAAATGTACTGCTTGGACCGGGCAATCGAGTTGACAAAAGGATGCTTTAGAATTCATCAGAGCATGTGAAACAATGTCAGGCCTCGGCCATCTAAAAAAAAATGCGTCTTTGGAAAATAGTTAGCCCTGGAAGCTTGTTTTAGACCCCATTTGGAGCAGGCAGTGGGTGTTTTAGGTCAGAGTACAGTATGAACTACAGGCATCTAAATAGTGCGTTAGCAAAGCGCTGCCTGCCGAGCTCGGCGCTCACTCTGAGGCAAGAGGTTCCAAGTATGACAAAGCTCACTAAATGGTTCATCCTTATGAGCAGTGGTTAATTTGCAAAAAATAAATAAGCGCTGGGGCTCTCGTCGGAGGCAGCTTGCACCAGCCCATTTCTTCTGTTAGCGTCGCCTAAAACAGAACCAACTACAGACCATCAAAGTTGGGAGAGGATGTGGCGCAATGGCCACAGCTGCCGACTTTGGAGTGGGGGAACCAGGTTCAAGTCTTGGCGTCAGCTCAACATCCTGTGATTCTGGGCAGTTCACTTTATCTCTCCATAAATTAATATGTCCTAAATTGATGCTCATGAAAAGCGCCGGTGTCGATGATTAAGTGCTGGTGCACCGGAAACCTCAGGTTCAAATTAAGCACTGCTTTTGAACCAGGTAAAAAGGCTGCATTGAGTTAGGAAACAATAGTCATTGTTATTTACAGAGACTCTATGGAGATATTGCTGTAGTTCCATTACAAAATGTTATTAGTATATTTTTATTACTATTATTACTGAAGTTCTATACTTTCCTTTTCTTTGAGCAGTATGTCTGCTTCAGAGCACTAGAATTTCTTATTCCTTCTTACAGAACTCAGTTTGTTCTGAAGCTTAGGTAGTTTTATTGTGATGGATGCAGTTCCAATGGCGGCTAAATCTCTGCAGATAGGGAGAGAGTTGTAAAAGACTGCTCCCTCGGGGCCATCCCTGGGTTATCATGGGTAAAGGAGGCCAGTATCTATGAAGAATGAGAGGGGGTTGTAAAAGAGGGTTCCCTCCGGCTATCTCTGGGTTATCAGAGTTATAAAAGACCAGTAACTACAAAGGATAAGATGAAGAGGGTTATACAAGAGTGCTGCCCAAGGCCATCCCTGGGTTGCCAGAGGTATAGGAGGCCAGTAACCACAAAGATGTTCTTCATAAGAGAATGCCCTTCAGCAAAATAGTCAATCTCCGTGGAGAAGCCCTACAAACATCCCTAACCGGCAGAAAGGGATAAAGGACAGCACCCAGGCTAGCTTCCGCATCAAAGGCAAGCAGGCCTGTAAACAGAGAGGTCCAGAACTCGATTCGAATTCCTCAACTTGGAGTTAAACAAAATAACTGAGCGGGCGTCAGAGAAAAATATTTAAGAATCCGGATTTATTGAAGATTAAAAGAACGGAGTTGAATTCGTTAAGTTTGTAAGTAACTAAAATACTCTGCACAAAATAAAGAAAGTTAAATTTGTCCACGTGCCAGTCTCCATCTTTTCCTCACCTTCAATTTATAGATAGATACACTGACTTTACATGACTGACTGGTGCCACTGGGTCCAATAAATAGTTCAGAAAAATCCTAAATTAAAAGAGTGCAGATACCTTTCACCATTGTATACATGTATCCCACAAATGGATGATGCACAGATGGTCTTTCCGTCTGTCAGATTTGTCTAAAATAAATCACCTATACAACGATACTCCACAAAATTGGAAATTTATGAACCACTGCCCCGCACGAAGGTTCTTATTGGAAGGGTGTAATGCCCCAAATTACCAAAAAGCATACCAAAGAAACACGTAACTGAATGCACTTTTCCACATGAGAATAGCTTTTATTAATATCAATATGTAATGAAATGAAGGCAGCTGAAAAGGGTTTCAAAACAACTCCAGCTTCATCAGGCAGTTCATGTCACTATTACCATTAATGTAGTATATTTTAGTTTGTAACTACCATCTGTGTTGTTTGGCCAGCTTCACCCACTATATACATGTCCTGATGATGACCCATAGACGCCAAGTGAGTAGGGTTGAAACATCAACTTTTTACAAATTGACAAATGAGCAGTTATGCAACAACAGTGTCTGAATCTGAAATACCAAAGAGTGTTTCCCCTTTTTTGTTCAAAACTTCCTTCTCCACACTTGTTTATACATACTGCTATCATTTATTTTATTTGTACACAACATGCCATGAATACTTCAGCACTGGGATGCAATATAATTGAATTGCAACTCATTCTGTATGCAGATCCAGTACTAATGATCAAACCACTGTCTTTTGCAAATGTTTCCCTTCTTTACTAATTAACTTGCGGTGGATATTATATTTGTTCAAAATTCTATCTTTCTGATAGAGTCAGCAAATACATATTTTAAAGATGCGCTAAAAACTAAATAGAACTCCCTGTAACTATTAAATATTACATACCCGGGTTAGGCTCTGGCAGAGAGGAGAGCCCTGTTTTGCACCCTCCTGGTATGAAGGTTAAACAGCCTTTTCGCTGACATGTAATGCTGCAGGAATTAGGACCAGCACCCAGTGGATGCCAGGCAGGGAACTGGGACGAAAGGCGGAGGGTGCTGGTTCAAACAGCTGTAATTTTAAGAGTGGAGGTGTCAGTGCCGTGGCGTGTGGGCAGCATGGGCGGGGGGCTGGTTAGGGATTTCAGGACTGAAAATTCAATGCTCCGAATCCTTCATTAATAAGCTGTTTTGCTTGGAACACAGAAGCCATATTCACTAAATATCACACAATATATAAACGTTGCGCGGGACTACTGAAAGATATGGGTCAGGAATCTGCACTTCTTTAGCGCACCAATGATGGATACCATAAAGCCAGACACTACACTTCCCAAGATGCATTGCTCACAGCTACCCTACACGGTAGGAAAACACACTTCCAAAGACTCCCAGAGCCAGGCCGACAGAGGCGCCCAATCAGACCCACGCCTGCCGATGATCATTCCCGACTGACAGGATGTGTGTTCTGAGTTGGTACGTTCGAGGTGCGTGGAGCCAGTGTTTAAAAGCCAGGAGTCACAGCGCTTGGAGCCCTCTTTTCAGGCACTAAAACAACGTGTGCAATGTTCTTCTTTCAGGCAAAACTACAACAGAGAATGTTACTTTCAGCGGCCTCGGTTGGCTTTCCGCCGCTTCCCCCGAGGCTACAGAAGGCTGCACCTGGGCCAGGCCTCGTTTTGGCTTGGAGCAGACTCACAGCTTAGGGCTGCACCTGACTCCAACCATCAGCCCGTCTCACTCCCTGTGGAGTAAAGCTGTTGTCTCGCGCCTGCGCCAGACGCTGCACAGTGTAATGTCCTGGTTAATTCCACCTGACAGCTACAGCCGGAGCTCCCCAGGTCTGTTGTGTGGAATCTGAAGGTGAAATACTTCGTGTCTGTACTTTAATCAAGCCTGGCTCACACCTCCATCATCTGCCATCTTCTATTCCAAGACCGTCACTTACACTCTTATTGTTATAACGGAAGATGAAACGTCAAGGTTGTAGGTACATGCCATTTGTAGGTTTTACGGGCCCTTTCTTCAGAGAAAGTTTAAGATCAGCTGTCCAAGGAGTAAGGGAGGTGAACAGAAGTGCCTTTCCCCCCACACAGGAAAACATTAGAAACAGGACCATTCCCACTGGGAAGACACGAAATAAACTTATCAGTTTTAAACATTCTCCCCATAGAGAGCTTCGCTGGTCTAAAAACACATAGATCCTGTCACCAGTATTATAAGTAAATTTGTGTTTAGAAAAATTGACACCATTAACAAGGATTGATAAAGCCAATAGGCCTGACCTTGGCAAGCATGTTTCTAATTCCTTTATTCTGTACGCAAGTGTACTCAATATAAATTACACATCATATATCCCACCAACCATGAAACTGGAATGCACTACATTTTAGGCAGATATGCAAATAAGGCATATTGGCATCAGTTATTGTAAATGTGTATGTACTTGTATAGCGCACTGCCACCCCCAACGGGGGTATCCTGGCACTTTTACTCATACCGCTGTGGAACCCTTCCTGGCCTTTCCCTGTGAAATGTTCACTCCTGGGCACCCCCATGGTGAAGCCAGGCATCCCAGCGCTGCTGGGACCGTTGTGGAGATTAAGCAAGCTATTGCCCAGAGTTGCAGCGTGGGACCCATGATTAGCATAGGCACCGAGGCGAGAATTATCAGGTCCGAGGAAATTGAATCCAAGACCCGCCGAGGCGGGGGATTGAACTCTGGTCCCGGGCCAGAACTCTGCATCAGGGTCTGCCGCTCTAACCATTGAGCCACACTTCTCCTTGTGAAGGCAGGACACGACTGAAGTAGGCTGACCCACTGCCCTATTCTGTAAGAAAGGTGGGCGAAACTCAAATAAGTCTGAGAATTCAGCAGACCAATGATTGAAGGGGGCTGTACCCGAGCCCATCAGTGTATGTTAACTAAGGGTGGGCGTAGTTCGCGAAGTAGCACTTCGCGAAGCTACGCAAAGTGAAGTTCGCACTACGCGAGCTACGCGTAGCACTTCGCGAACTGCGAAGTAACATGTTCGCACTGTGCAAGATGTTGTTTTCAATGATTGCACAGTGCGGACAAGCAACCGGCACTGTGCAATCATTGAAAATGGCATCTTGCACAGTGCGAGCTGTAGTTTTCTGCTGCTCGAGTAGATTTTTACTCGAGCTGCAGCTTTCTCAACGCGAACTGGTAGTTTCTCATCGCGAGCGGTCGCGAGCATACGCGACCCCTCGCAATGAGAAACCTGACCTTCTCGCGTTGGGAATCTCGCCGGGAGGTTTATTTTCCATGCTCGCGATCGCGAACAAGGAAAAAGTCTCGCCAGGATGTCATTTTGCTTGCTCGCGGTCGCCAACTTGACGTTGAGGACCGCGAGCAAGCAAAAAATGACCGCAGCACTACGCAACACTACGCTACGCGTGTTCGCACTGTGCTACGTGCAGTTCGCGTAGCGCGAAGTAGCACGAACTTCGCAAACTACGCGAGCGTAGCGTAGTGCTTCGCCCAGGCCTAATGTTATCATGAGACACAAAAAGCACCTAAAGCCGTCTGTGGGCCAGACTTAAAAAAAAAAGAGGCCAGTGGAAACCCATTGTAAATGAATCCCACCATGTTTTCCATTTACAAGTAGACTGAAGCGGAGTCTAATTAAAAGATGCCAGGAGAGAGGGCACTCTGATGTCTATCATAAGATGGGGGTGGACAGGCACGCGACAGCATTGATCGGTAGACATGCAGATCGCCTTAAACCTCTCGGGAGGCTACCCAATACATCACTGCACTGCAGCCATTTGCGTCCCCTGGGTAAAGTCTAATTGAATACATATTCTCCTCACATCCCTCTCAGAAATCAATCCCGGGTGGAAATTGCAGCTCACCAGGCACAAATGACTTTAAATAATTCAGTCGCTGGTATAAGGGATGTGGACATCTACAGAACAGCTATACACAAAATTCCATGATTCCGACTGAATCTTTGGATGACTTTGCAATGTCAAATAGTGCCCATTGTCATCAGCTGGCATGTTAATATAAAGGCAGGATTTCCCATATGGTTCTTCAATACACATATATGCGGCAAAGTCAAAATATCCATAAGCAACAACTGTAGTCTTTGGTAAGAAGTAAAACCAGTGCACACAGAGACAATTTTAGTTAAAGGAGCTAAATTCTATCGGTGACATAAGAAAATTAAGAAACAATCGTACAGGGCTCATGTTCCAATAGGATCCCTTACATATCATTTTTAACTGCGCAAATCCAGTTCCCACTAGGTTGCTGGTCCGTGTGCTGGTTTCAAACATCCAGGCAACTGCAGACAAAAACAATGACCAACCAGATGACACCAAACATCCTAAAATACATCCGAAAGGCAACATGCCATTTTGCTCAGGCCTCCTAAAATCCATGCACCAGATGAAGGACTCAGAACATAAAATAGACACCTAAAACATACAATCTGTTTTTCAGTGAAATAACGTGATGCTGAGTCACACTGTTGAGAAGGCAAAGACTGAGCTGAATATTCAAGAACATATCTCTGGTCCACTTCCTGTTTCCAAGCAGAAGCTGCCGCGGTGCACGCGCGGTCATGCTCAAACATTTTCCCTCCACACATTCCCTGAATCACATGACTCCCCTCTCTCCTCGCCCACACTTTAGCACAAGAGTTGCAAGTGTAATAATGTCTGAAGAGGAATGGGTGGCCTGGGGGCAGCAGCCTCTGAGAACTGACCTTTTCCGAGGGGAGCGTAACCTGAATCAAAGCGGATATGACGTGCAGAGCCGGGGGAAACAAAGCAGCAGAGAACCGTGCCTCTGAGGCTGCCGTGAGAGAGAGAAGGAGGGGGAAGCATGCAACTCGTTGGGAGTTCTACTGCCGTCGGCGCTGCATGCAGCAATCAATGGATAACAGACTTCTCAACCTGAGCGGTGCATGATGGACAGTTACAAACCTACAGCACCATTTGAAAACTGTTCTCTTTACTTTGCTGAAGATTTGGTCATAGTTGCTATACCATAATTTCTAAAAACTTTAAACCGCTTAAAATACACGGTTTTAAAGTACACTGTGGCGTAGCGGCCAGAGCGGTCAACTTTGGAACAGCGGAGTAATGGTATTTGCATTGTCATGGTATGCGAGGTGATGGTATGCGGGATAAAGGATTCGTGGTAATGGTTGTTTGCCGAAACGAATACATGCCAACATTTTAGAAGAGTAAAGTGGGAGAGGTACAAATAATAATTGGGAGAATGTATTTCTCCCATTAAGGTCTTTTGAGGCCTGAATCGGGTATATTGGCATGTATGGGACTTGCTAGTCTGCAGCTGCAGGATCGCATATGAGAAATGCAAATATATGTTTTTCCTCAGCTGTCGGGAAGGAGCACAGAGCATGCGCTATGGCAGGCAGAGAGAGCGCGACAAAAGAGCCCGGGCCGGGTAGGCAAAGCCGGACCCGATAGGGGCCCGGGCAAAACGCCATCCGGGGGCGGCGCCCCTCCCCCGGCCAACCCCCACAGGGATTTAAATTAAGGGCTAGGCCGACGGGTGCCAGGATTGGCCCCGAAGGCGGGAGCGAGCCCCCCCCCAATCAGGGGTCGCGCTCGTGGGCCAGGGGGGGGGAATAAAAGGGGGGTCACCAGGGTAGGTCTCCACAATTCCCCCCCCGGGCCAAGGGCTTCAGACGAGTGAAAGTTCACATGCTTCTAAAGACAACAGCGGCTGTAAAGCCCGCGCGCTGATTGCACACACGTGTGCAGATTCTTCCAGCTACTTTAGCTAAGGCATTACACGGATTTTTCGAACTATGCCCTTCCTGCCTCATAGTTAAAATAGAAATCCGACAGCTTCTAAGGACAAGAGAGGCTGTAAAGTCCACGCGCTGATTGTTCCAGCCACTGTAGCTCAGGCATTACACGGGTTTATCGAAACTATGTACTTCCTGCCTCGCAGGTACAGTAGAAATCAGAAAGCTTTTAAGGACAGAGGCTGTAAAGTCCGCGCGCTGATTGCACACACGTGTGCAGATTCTCCCAGCCACATTAGCTAAGGCATTACACTGCTTTACAAAACTATCTACCCTCCCGCCTTGCGCTTCAAATAGAAAACCAGAATGCTGCCAAGGACAACAGAGGCTGTAAAGTCCGCGCGCTGGTTGCACATACGTGTGCAGATTCTTCCAGCCACATTAGCTAAGGCAGTGCACAGATTTACGAAACTACGTACTTCCTGCCTCGCAGTTAAAATAGAAATCAGAAAGCTGTAAAGTCCGCGCGCTGATTGCACACACGTGTGCAGATTCATCCAGCCACGCGCGCCGATTGCACACACGTGTGCAGATTCTTCCAGCCACTTTAGCTAAGGCATTACACGGATTTAGCGAAACTATGCACTTCCTGCCTCGCTGTTACAATAGAAATCAGAAAGCTTCTAAGGAAGCTCCGGCATTACACGGAGTTACGAAACTATGTACCCCCTGCCTCGCGCTTAAAATTAGGGACCAGAACCAACCCATGCACGCGGGAAACGGCAGGCACCGTGGCTTTAGGAGCAGGGCGATGGGTCTAACCATTCAGGGATTGGGCTTCCTTTGAATGTCCATTGCTCAGGCAAAATTCACTCACGGTGAAGGAGAGAATCTGGAGGAAGGAATTTATAGACATATTTTCCCTGCTAGAGGTGAGGCAGGCAGGCCTGGATCTAACCACACAGGACAGGAAAGATGAGGACAGGAGGGGCCCCAGGAAACCCAGGGTGGAAAGAAGCATAGAGAACTGGTTGAAAGCCTTTAGGACATTAGCGTGCGTATTTATTGAGAAATTTCCAGATTGCGCAGCTGCGCTGATCCTATACGAGCAGAAGGTGCACGAGGCGCAGCAGCAGTTCCAGGGGAATGCATGGCTACAATATGACGAGGGCTTCAGGGAAAAAATGCAGGTATGGCCAACGATAGGCTGGGACTGCCAGGACATGGAGGGCTATTCCAAACACATGGTGGCGGCCAGAGAAGGCGTGGGGGTGAAGGAGTCTACTTTTCGTCCCTACGGGAGTAAGGGCAAATTTGAAGGGTATGGGAAGGACCACAAGGGAAGGGGACAAACAGCCACAAAATCCAACAAAACATGTTGGAAGTTTGACAAGGACGAGTGCAAGTGGGGGGCCGCATGCAAATTCAAGCATGAGTGCGGGTCTTGCGGGGGGAACCACCCTGCAGTACGATGCCGGCGTCCCACAGGGCAGGCAGCAGAGAAACCAAAAGCCGACCCAAAGAAATAGAAACGAGGCGCAGGCCCCAACGGGGGGGGCCGGGGGAGTAGGGGGCGGGGGACAGGCGCTCCCCACACCCATAAGAGCAGGTAGGCTATTGCAACTACTAAACAGGTACCACAAACACACAGACAGGAAACTATTGGCGGAAGGGTTTACGCAAGGTTTCCCCATCCCATATTGCGGCCCGAAGGGGGCGCGGGAGAGCAATAATTTGAAATCGGTCAAAGACGCCCCTGAGGCAGCAAAACAGAAGGTGGAAAAGGAGATTGGGCTGGGTCGGGTGGCGGGCCCTTTCCCCACTCCGCCGCTGGAGGACATGATAATATCCCCGCTGGGTTTAGTCCCCAAGAAGGAGCCAGGCAAATTCCGCTTGATTCACCACCTATCATACCCAGAGGGGGAGTCAGTCAACGACTGGTTGGATCAGGGAGCATGCTCGGTGGCCTATGCCTCGGTCGACGATGCTGTGGACCTGGTTAGACAGGAAGGGGCGGGGGCCCTCATGGCCAAGTCTGATATAGAATCAGCATTTAGGCTACTACCGGTGCACCCAGACAGCTATCACTTGTTGGGCTTTAGACTGGATGGGGGTTACTACTACGATAAGTGCCTCCCCATGGGCTGCGCAATCTCATGTTCACATTTTGAGGCCTTTAGCAGTTTCTTAGAGTGGGAACTGGGGCAGCGGACACCTAGTGGAGGGCGGGTCCACTACCTGGACGATTTTCTGTTCGTGGGTAGGGCAGGCACAGAGGACTGCACCAACCTCCTCGCTAGTTTCAGGGAACTGACGCAGGAGCTCGGGATCCCGCTAGCCCACGAGAAAACCGAGGGTCCCACAACAAAACTGACATTCCTGGGGATAGAGCTGGACTCAGTGGCAGGGACATGCAAGCTGCCACCTGACAAGATAGCGGACATGCTCAACGACATACGTAGGTTGAGGCAGCAGAAGAAGGCGACCCTGGGAGAGCTACAGCAGCTACTGGGGAAACTGAACTTTGCCACAAGAGTTATCCCCGCAGGACGCGCCTTTGCCCGGCGGATAGCCTGGCTCACGAGGGGTCTGGCACAGAAACACCACAGGGTTCGCATTACGCAGGGAGTAAGGGACGACTTGGTCCAATGGGAGGGTTTTCTAACAGAGTTCAATGGCACCCTGATCTGGCGGGCCCCCTGGGCTCTGGCCTGTGAAGTGGAACTCTACACTGACGCAGCAGGGGGTTACGGCTTCGGGGCCCTGCTGGGGACGGCGTGGTCGGCAGGGGCATGGCCGGAGGCATGGCGCACAGCAGGGTTAACCTCAAACATATCTCTACTAGAACTGTTTCCCATTGTAGTAGCCTTCCACATCTGGGCCCCCCAACTAGAGAATAGACAGATCACTTTGTGGTCAGACAACCACGCAGTGGTGCAGGCGATCAATACAGGAGCAGCGCGTTGCCCAGCAGTGGCGGCCTTGCTGAGGAAGTTAGTGGGCTGCCAGTTGAGAGGGAACATTGCATTAAGGGCCAGGCACATTCCGGGCGTGGAAAACTTAGTGGCGGATGCTATTTCTCGTTTCCAGTGGGACAGATTCAGGAAGCTAGCCCCGGGCGCGGACATGCAGATGACCCCGATGCCGGAGGAAGCATGGGCATGGGTGGAAGCGGTTTGAGATGGTTGCTGGAGAATGCACTGGCCCCAAAGACCAACAGCCGGTACCGGAAATGCTGGGAAACGTTCAGGGCTAAAGCTGGCCTGCGGAGGGGGCAATTGGCCTCAAAAAGGGACATCCTGGATTTCATCGAGTGGGCTTTCCAGGAAGGGAAATCAAAATCTTGGGCACAAGCACATTTAAGTGCAGTAGCTTACTACACGAAATTGGCAGGGCAGGCCGATCAAACAGGGGGATTTGAATGCCGCATGGCCATGAAAGGGTGGGGTAGGTTGCAGCAGGCACCGGAGGATGCAAGGCGCCCCATCCATTTCAGATTACTGCAGGCAATGCTGGGGGCCCTGGACGGGATATGCTCCTCGAGGCATGAAGTCAAGCTGTTCCGGGCAGCGTTTGCAGTAGCTTTCTTCGGGGCATATAGGGTCAGCGAGGTGGTAGCCCCCTCAGTGGTGGAGGCAGGAGCAGCATGCATACAGAGAGAAGGGGTGGTCATGCAGGAGGAGCACATGGACATACTGCTAAGGAGGTCCAAGACGGACCAGACAGGCAAGGGAGTATGGACCAGACTGCGCTGCACGGACAATGAAGACCATTGCCCGGTATGTTTGCTAAAGAGGCACCTAGAGAGCGTGCAGGGGAGGACGGGGCCGCTATTTCAGCACAGAGATGGATCTTTCCTCAGCCGCTTTCAGTTTATAGCGGTAATGAGGAAGGCATTGGAAGCGTTGGGCCTCCCCGCTCGGGAATATGGGTCACACTCCTTCAGGATCGGGGCGGCAACGACGGCGGCAGGGCTGGGCATGGGGGGGGCGCTATCAAGGGGATAGGGCGGTGGGCATCCGGCGCGTACAAGCGGTACATTCGCCCAGCAGTATGCTAAGCCTCCCCCCCCCCCCCCCTTTCCCCTCTCTTCTAGGCTCGGATGCTGCACGCAAGAAGGTGTGGATCGTGGGGCACTCGTACGTTACGCGGGCACAGCGGTGGGCAGCGGCTAGACGGGACTTTGGCGGTATCTGGCTGCGGGACACCGACATAGAATGGTGGGGGCGCCCCGGGATGAGATGGGGAGAGCTGTTGTCCATGGCGCAGGATGCGCAACAGCGGGGCAGCAAGCCAGATGCAGTGGTGGTCCACTTGGGCGGGAATGACTTGGCAGCAATGGGGCGAAAGGCACTCCTGGAAGACATGCGGAAGGGCCTCACAGCATTAGCAAGAATGACACGCCCCGCGGACATAATTTTTTCAGAAATCATCGTGCGGAGCACCTGGCGGGGGGCGATTGACCTGGGGGCGGTGGAAAAGTCTAGAAAAAAACTTAATATCACCATGGCAAAAGTATGTAAGGCGAATGGTTGGGGCTTCGTGCGGCATGGGTTCATAAACTTAAGATCCCCGGGGTATCACAGCGGAGACGGAGTTCACCTCACAGGGGTGGGGATGGATATGTTCCTGCTGAACATCGTGGGGGTTCTGGAACAGAGGGGTTTCCTATGACAGTCGGGGGTAGGAGTCGGCGAGGGGGGAGCTCCCTCTGATCGAAAAACCATAGGGAGCGTGGCGGAGCTAGGCAGACTAAGTTAACAAAAGAAAGGGGAGAACCCAGTAGAAGATAGATGAGAGGCTCTCGCAATGCCTTGGGGATGCCGCACGGCAGGGGCACTGAGGGAGCCAAAAGGGCGGCACGCCGCCAACAAGGATTAGAGACAATACTCTCCCCATGACCCTTGGGATGCCTCACGGCAGGGGCTCAGAGGGAGACAAAAACAAAGGACCCAGTCACAAGAAGTTAAAGTAGATACACAAGAAAGGCCCTTGGGATGCCAGCCGGCAGGGGCCTCGGGGAGAAGGGAGGGCCCCTGTAAGGTCACAGGGCGAGCGGGACGGCACTTGCGGCCCGGACAGGTCCAAACGGAGACCCGCCCAATCGGTAGCAAGCTGAAGCCTAAACCCGGAAGCAGGAAAAGCAGAAAGGGTTCCCTCCCCTCCCAGTTGATTGATAGAGCTGGGGCAAGATTAACCATGCATTATGTACATGACCATGAACAATGCGGTACGATTGTATAAAGTTTTTGTGATATGAATAAACTGCGACCTTTTCAGGCACCCAACAGAAGTTGTCAGTGGTGATTTGAGGTAGCAGAGCATAACAGGAGGGGGGAAAGCAGGGAGGGGAGATCCGACGCCTGGATGGGGTTAGAGCCCGGGCCGGGTAGGCAAAGCCGGACCCGATAGGGGCCCGGGCAAAACGCCATCCGGGGGCGGCGCCCCTCCCCCGGCCAACCCCCACAGGGATTTAAATTAAGGGCTAGGCCGACGGGTGCCAGGATTGGCCCCGAAGGCGGGAGCGAGCCCCCCCCCAATCAGGGGTCGCGCTCGTGGGCCAGGGGGGGGGAATAAAAGGGGGGTCACCAGGGTAGGTCTCCACAATTCCCCCCCCGGGCCAAGGGCGAGCGAAGAAGAAACCCACCCACCCACACCTAAGAGTCGGGCGTCGCAGCTGCAAGGTGGAGGGTAGCGGCGGAGCTAGGCAGACTAAGTTAACAAAAGAAAGGGGAGAACCCAGTAGAAGATAGATGAGAGGCTCTCGCAATGCCTTGGGGATGCCGCACGGCAGGGGCACTGAGGGAGCCAAAAGGGCGGCACGCCGCCAACAAGGATTAGAGACAATACTCTCCCCATGACCCTTGGGATGCCTCACGGCAGGGGCTCAGAGGGAGACAAAAACAAAGGACCCAGTCACAAGAAGTTAAAGTAGATACACAAGAAAGGCCCTTGGGATGCCAGCCGGCAGGGGCCTCGGGGAGAAGGGAGGGCCCCTGTAAGGTCACAGGGCGAGCGGGACGGCACTTGCGGCCCGGACAGGTCCAAACGGAGACCCGCCCAATCGGTAGCAAGCTGAAGCCTAAACCCGGAAGCAGGAAAAGCAGAAAGGGTTCCCTCCCCTCCCAGTTGATTGATAGAGCTGGGGCAAGATTAACCATGCATTATGTACATGACCATGAACAATGCGGTACGATTGTATAAAGTTTTTGTGATATGAATAAACTGCGACCTTTTCAGGCACCCAACAGAAGTTGTCAGTGGTGATTTGAGGTAGCAGAGCATAACAGGAGGGGGGAAAGCAGGGAGGGGAGATCCGCCGCCTGGATGGGGTTTGCGCACTCGCCTGCAGGAGCAGGTTACTGGCAGTGCATACTCCGGGTCGCTCAAAACCAGTCCCTTTCCGCTGTAGCCCACCAAGGAATCGGGTTCTTCTATACAGGAATCGCGAGGCAGGAGACTAACCTTGAAATCGGTAGTCTCCCGCCTGAATCGGGAGGGTTGGTATGTACGTCCCGAATCCCGGCTTGGACTAAAAGCGAAAAACGACATTGCGACCCAGTAAACAGCCCGCCTCCCCTCTCAGAACTTTGCACCCCACCAGAATTCACTTCCATCCTGCACAGCGCTCTGTCGCCATTCCACTAGGTTCAACCGAGACAAATATCACATATAAAAATATTTGCATTATGGCCTTGTGAGTGCAGCAGTCACTAAACTGAAAGGGTCTTTGCATTGTTTATGTTCACGAGAGGAAGAAATACAGTCAAGTGAATCATTTAAATTACTTTTTGAATCCTGCCATGCAAAATTACAATAGCTCAGAGGGTTAACGCGTATTTTATAGCTGCGTCACGGTTTGAATCCAAATAGCGCCTACACCCTTCCTACTACACAGTTTGTGTCTGAAGTCCATTAAGGGTGTAAACCGCATTAAATGAAAATGCATACTGAAAGTGTGGGTCCTGACACTAAAAATGGATATAATGTGGTAATGTAGCTCAGTGAGATAATGCGCCTGCAGCAGGTATCTGGGTAACACACACTTCAGTGGTGAACAGTAAAGGCAACACTCCAAGCTTTCTGACTGCCTGGGCTCCTTTCAGCAGCCTGCATAGGATCACTGCTGGAAGGGTGCTACTCTGGAGTTTCTAGTCTGTAAATGCAAATCAACTTCTGATGTCATCCACTTCTTGGCCTAAAATGTGAGTTTTCGTGTAAACACGAACCTTCCACATATTTTTGATGCTATATCCCTTTAAATCGTTCCGGCAATGACAAGTGAAGACTGCAGTACAATAAAAACAGGAGTGGCGAGTCAGAAAACACCTGTAGGCTTCTGTGACAATATCTCTAGGGCTGCAAAACCTGTGAACTAGCTTCCAAAAACATTTAAATGTTTCATAATCGGTAACCTCCCTCCCCAACCAGTCCCAACACGAGCATGCAGCAAAAAATAAAAAGCATTGTCTGAGCTAACACTGCACAGAGCAGGTTTACTCGAGTTCATGTTCAGTAGTGTTTAAAGAGGCTAGTGGCTGACATGGTCACAGACCAGGTTCAAAAAGGTGCTGCAGTGAAAGGTTAGTCCCCTACATTAGTGCATTTTCTGTTTCTCGTCCCACCCAGGGGAACTGTGTACGATTACTACTATAATCGAGATCATTCTCAGGGCCGGCAGAAGATAAGGTGGGGGGGCCATTTCAAATCCATGCATGCGGCCCTCACAACTCCGCATTCCAATGGCAGGAAGTACCAGTAAAACAGCGTAACACTGTATTAAAACAAGCAAACATACAAAAAATAATGGTCAAAAATAATTCTAAGCTCAGTGTTCGCACCTGGGGGCAGAACACAGCGTTCACTGCATCCTGTAAACCTGTCTGTATAGGAGACTACAGGCCCATAGCTTTCTGAGTATTTGGGCGGGGCCTCCCAGTCACCTGAAAGGGATGAAATGTCCTGAAGCAGGCCCTATAATCCGGAGTCAGGCAGAAACGTGATTCCCCACACCTTGAGACATGACACCCATGTTCAAATGTGGAAATCCGTGAGCAAATCTCCTATTCTGGATGTTACACCCACGCCGACTGATATAGAGACCGTGGTTTCACGACCTTTAGGACTCTCACAACTGATTTTTGGATTTGATGGATCACCGATCAATGATTTTCTGAGTACAGCATCTTGAAGCAATATATTACCCACTCTGTGAACTTGAACCGATAAGACGCCTTGAAGAAGCCCCAGGCTTGCAAGCCAATAGGGGGCGAAACACGTGTTGGCTGTGCCACACAATCGTTTTGTTCACTTCTTTTTCTTCATTGATTTTGATACATTAAGAATTACCCATCACATCTTTGATTTTGAGGAATACATACCAGATGTATTACACAGATCTTTTCTGATTTACTATGAATATAATCACTTGTCCTGGTACACTTTCTCAGATACTGAACTAATGGGTAAGGGGTTTCCCTTCACCAAGGACAAGCAACAACTCAAATACTCTCATCAGCACGCAGGTTGGGCTAAAAATCAGGATCCATCACCCCTTCGAGTTTTTCAGTACCCCAAATCACGCAGGAGACTCAACATGCCGTAGCAACACTACCCTAAAAAACTCGAGCCCTGTGGTGCTCACATAATCCTGGGTGTGCCATTCTCATATTTTTCACCAGGACATTCAGAATGACGCTTTTAAGTGGTGAAACCAGAACTGACTGCTACCCCTCTTTATAAATAAAACAATAACAACAAAACACCAGCACACAGCCATCAACGCCTCTGAGTCCCTCTGTACAGCTCATCTCACACTATTATTTGCTCTTTTGCACCTTAAAAAACACACGATTCTTCTTAAATTCCAGAATCAGGGACTAAAACACTACCATCTCCAAATGTGATCTGACGCCTTGGGAGAGCCATACCCTAATGATGATTTTTATCAATTTCATGTTCCAGAACTCTTAAAGGAGCATGTTTCTAGAATGGTACAGGGCCAGGCTATACAGGAACGCCTATGTACAGTATCCTCAGTAATGTTATTGTCTGGGTGGCTTAGTGGACTAATGCATCACTGAAAGGGCCTATATTCGACCTCATGGTCACAGGTTCTAATCCCGGCGGGTCCACTCAGCCTTTCATCCTTCTGAGGTCGATAAAATAAGAGCTATTGCGTTGGGTCACAAAAAAATCATCCTCTATTCAGCGCCAGGATACCCTTGGGTGAACCTGCACTTTACAAATACACATGTTGTGTTATTGTCTTCTGACTATCAGAACTGGCATTGGTCATGCACAACAAATACCATAAAGAAACACTGGGACAACAATTACAGCCCATGCTGTACTTCTCTTTTTAAAGCATGTGACACATTGCTTCATTCAATCCCAGCAACGAATTTCAGCCTTCAAAGATCAGCAAACTGAGTACCATTTAAGTGGGCAATAACAACATATTTTACTTGAAGCGATATAATAAAATAGCTTCTTTCTTTTTTTATATAGCGCTTTATACCAACGTTCAACAGTTTGGTATGAAGCGCTATATAAAAATGACGCTGTTCTATAATCACTATTAAAATAACACTCAAAGTCCTTAAGTGCATAATGAAGTGCAACTTTTATGCTAGGCAGCTGCTAAAATACTGAGCCATCATTTTATACCGAGACCTTTTTCGAACACTTTCCATTCCCGAGGAACTGTCTAGCGCTCCAGGAGGCACGAACTAACATCACCACAGAGGATGCAGTTAAATCATTAATGTGCCCCAACTCCTGCAATAATACACGCCATATTGTCGTTTGGAGCCATCTCGAATCCTGCCTCACGGACCGGATAATCTGATTAGCTCGGAAAGAAATTTCACAGACTAAAAAAACAGAAAAATACTCGGATTAATTTCTGCTCTTGTGGGGCTTCCCTGGACATGTTTATTGATCAGTCTGAAGTCGAGCACTTCCCGTGTACCAGATGGCCGTGTTTTTGTGGAGGCTGCTGTCGCACCTCCAGGCCTCCTTGGCACGAGACTCCTGCCTCTTGCCTTCCAGTTTCCAGAATGTTTCTTCAGACACATTCTTTGTTCTCAGTTTATTGCACCTCTCCCTATTCCATTTACTTCACGTATTTATTTTCAACACCAAAATGCAAATTTAAAAATAACTGCCGTGCTTCAGGGCGGCGTGTTTTGTTCTCACTTTGGTAAGGGCTGAAAATGTGGCACTGAATTCCAGCACTACAAATGTCATTGTCATTAAAAGACAAATAGGTGGCATTCACTGGGCAACACTGTCACTGAAAATAGATATTTGTCATTGTTTTACTAAATCTATTAAGAGGGAGGCTCGGGCAAAGATTGCATATTTATAAGAAAATGTGATACTGACTGGGTAATTTTGTCAATAAGGTAAAGGTAAGGCAGTGACTGGGTAAATTCATCAACACATAGATATCTTTGTCAATTACACCAAATGTTTTTGCACACCCTACAAACAGAAAGGCAGGTGGTTGATGAGACACATGACGAAACGGTTCACAAATATTAAACATAATTCATATTTAAAACAAAATACAAAAAGTAAAAGTAAAAAGGCAATAAAGACTAATGTATAACAATTTAAAGCAAGACTACAAGCATATATCAAACAACACTAAATTGAAATCAAATACAAAAGTGTCTATTTGTTGGTTCAAAAAAGTACTTTGTGCTTGCTTTGGAAAAACATTGGAGAATCATAATATATAACAAGTGCTAAGAGAAGAAAACTCATTCACCACTGATGTCAATTTGCAAGTCACATAAAGAAAAGTTGTGTTACTCATCAGAACCTGAAATATCACATGGAGCGGGCAATTTCTTTAGCAGAAAAGACAGTGTAATCCAATATGAGCGGCAATCCCACCTTCAAGGATTAAGACATGGCTTTGCCCGGGTGGATCTATCAGAAAAAATGAAGTTATGTTCCTGGTCAATTTTGCCAAAAAAAGAAGCCAGCGTGATCCGGCATGGGAAAATATATCCATGAGGGCCAAGATGCGGCCCTGGATTGGCAACTCAACCAATACATGTGTAGATATTTCCATGAAAGTTTACTTCTACTAACAAAAATAAGGCTATATGGTTAGTAGGTCAATTCTGTCAGCAATAATTAAGGTGTAGCCTTTGACAGGGACTTCAATAAGAAATTAGAAGAGAAACCACAATCTACAATAATATAAGCAACGGCAAATGGTAACCTTGTATGGCTAATTGTATCTCTAATAAAGAAAATGTAACCTTGGATAGCCAGTTCTAGCAACAATAACTTCATTTTTTCTGATATTCATTCAGATCGGCAATTCTACCACCAATGACAAACATCGACTTCGGATGGGCAATTCTGTGAGCAATGCGGATTAAACCTGGATAGGCAATTCTATCAGCGAGGTTAAAGGCATGACTATGGATAGGAAAATATATGCGTACGGATGAAGAGCTGCTTGGATGGGCAATTCTTCCATGGAGGATGAGGAGTTACCTTGGATGGGCAAGTCCATGAGCAATGATGAAAATGATCTGTAACTGTGTTTTTCTGTCATCAGAGATGAATATGTGATCTTAAGTAGGTCATTTCTCCAGGACGGTACACGATGTGGCCAAGCTTCCACATGGTCTGGTTGTGCCCTGGTCTTGCCCCGTTCTGGTGTGGTGTGGAATCTGAACTTACGCATACCCTGGGCTGGAATGTCCCCCACCACCCCTTACACCTTATTTTGAGGGTATTTGATGGTCTAGACGGCTCTAGAGGCGACAAACACTTTCTGGGCACGGCGGTGGCAGTGGCGGTAGCCAAGCGAGACATCGCCGCGGCCTGGGCTCAGGCCAAACCTCCTACCCTGCGAAAATGGCGACGGGGGGTGGACTGGTGCGTGACCCAAGAGGAACCTCTCTTCGAGGCCAGGGGATGTCCTGGGAAGTTTCTTAAGATATGGGGCAAATGGCTGAATTTACTGCTTTGAATCATTTACTCTGATTTTCTTATACAGTGTTATATTGCCTCTCCAATGGTATGGCTTGCTCGAATACCTAAATCATGACTGTGGATGTCGTTGGCTGTTAGCAATGATCTCTGATTTACTATGCAATTGCATGCTGTCCCTGTGTGAATTTGTTTTTTCAGATGCCAATAAACTTGATTATCAAAAAAAAATAGTAGGTCATTTCTATTAGGTGAGCCGGTGCATTGAATGTGTCTGCTATTCCAGTACATTAGGAGTTATTGGCATTTCTTAGAACACAAAAGTGTGTAAAACCAACCAAAGCTCAGCATTTACTGGTCTGCAGCTGGGCCTCACCACACAATCAGACGAACTGACCTAAGATGTTTGTAAAATAATGAAGGGTCAAATGAGGAGCACTGAAAATGCAACCTTTGGGACCTGCGACTAGGACTGTGTTCATGTGTAAGATTATGCCAGACAAGCTAACTGCTCGGAGAGCTCCTTGTTTGAAATTCTTTATTATTAATCAATTAAACCCCCTGATTCAATCACGGTTACCAATTTCAATCATTTCAAGGCTACTGTTTCTAAACCCTAATCTCGTTGCCTTTTGACAATTAATAAAGTGTGCTGAGAAAATCAATTTTTCTAACTTTACACAGACAGGAGGAAATAGTATACATTTGACAAAAGTCAAAAAGGTGTTACACCCCAAAATTTGGAATTCACCTAGAAATCTATGCTTTGTTGTACCTAATATATTTACTTTACCTTGGTATCTGCTCTGCTAAGTATTCTTGTGGTATTAGAAGATGCAGAAGTGGTAAAACAGATACTACATCTTTGTAAAATTCAGCATAACAGCACAATACAGTTTAAGGGATATTAAAACTCAGTGCAACATTCCACATATTGTACCTAAGATTGTACATTTAGACTCTGGCACATATTTCTCTATTCACAAGAGGGGTTAAACAAATGGAAATTTGCAATACAGCATTAAGGCATGCTGAATTTTCCCAAGAATTAAAACTGAAACAGGCTAAATTCAGGACCTTCTAAGTGAGCGTCCATAACTTTCACTATCGGAAATAGGAGTGTAGTTAACATGATGCAACAACAGAAGGATGCTCTGAGCACACTCTCATCTTAAACCAATGAGAGGTATCAGCCAGGATCAAGCCAGCCCTGGTTCCTAGAGAAGAAATACAAAAGCAGGGGCTTTCACTCTTTTCTATTGTGAGGCAGAGCCCAGAATCTACCACCTATACCGGCATTGCCACCTTCCCAATTAAAAAGTAGAAGATATTGTATTCCCCTTTGCATATTTATATAAATCATGGACCTGAAGCAGTCCAGCCTTCCCCAAATGTCATAAGAAAAGAAGGCACATTTTAATAATTAGAAAGATTATCCTCGATTTACACCAATGTATGGAGGTTTGACTCTGGCAAGACGTTCCAAGTGATTCTCCATATGTGGATGCGCATGACATGACCCTTCCAACCCTTCAAAATGGTACTGGGGCAGAGCAATTAACAAATGTGTCGGCCATTTGCACTTAAAAGAACACCTTATCCTATATGGCTCTGTAAATTTAGTTCTGATTTATACATATTAGACTAATCTATGATTCTTCCTTGTTTTTATCTTCACTGCATTAAGCAATAAACCCAAATAATTTATTATTAAAAAAAACACATATTCGGACAGTATACTTGACAAAAATGATTGTGTTGACATTACGGCCCCTATTCTCTGCTGTTCCCTGTGATATTTTTACCTCTTTCAGTTCCTGTGCCACAGAGTTTAAGCGATCGTTTTCGGACAGAGTGTTGGTGAGGACGTTTCGCGACTGTTTCAGCTCCGTCTGCAGCTCCAGAACCTTCTTCATGTAGTACTCCTCTTTGGTGGCCGACTCCTGGATCAAGGTCTCCTCCCGGCTTTCCCCGTCTGCAGCAACTTTCTTGTGGTTGCTATGAGCTTGTCCGAAAGCCTAGAAGAGAGTATACATGCTCAGTCGGGGAAGCAAAGCATTTTAATACCAATGATAATAAGAACAACTACAATAGTAATAACTTTTTTGTAGCATTTTACATATATTATTTCTGCTATTTGTAAGTGCTGTAAACAACATGTGTTACTAAAAATATGGAATGGAATATAGTTCAACAAATTTAAAAGGAAGCAAAGCTGAGCTGGCCTGTTTGCTTGATCTTGAATATAGATCATATAGGTGTCTTACATACCAATGACAGGCTCATGCTCGCTAACAATTATTTCCACTGCTCCCCTGCCGCTGCCTGCCAGACAGTGAACAGCATAAGTCAACATATTGATCCAGAGTTCCCATATTCAGATATGATGCATTTTTGTGACATAAATCCAGTTATTGCCCTACACAAATAACAATGGGTGGGCCGAGGACCTTTCTTCACGCTGACAGCTTTAATGATGCAAACAGCTTGTTATTTTAGAGAACCAGCGACGCTAATGCAAATTGCTTGTGTGTTTTTCTATGCAGCACAGAGAGAAGTCAATAGCAATATCAATGAATTTAAAATGGAACAGCTTGGACACTAGCACTATTTGGCTACAAAATGTGTTTGAATGTCCACTGAAAAATTTGGCCAATAATCACGTATTAGACATTATCAATATTGCAGTATATTGACAAAAGCTTCTAATGTTGAAATTAGAGCCAGTGGGGGAAAAGCAATCATTCAATGTTCAGATTACTAGTTTGTTTTTGCATAGCATTTCATATTGCAGTATTTCCCTTCTTGCAGGTGTAACAATTAACATATGACAATCAATTCTTCAACCTCTGAAAAATGAAAGGATGCGGTGGTCATGGCAAGATCCAAATTAGTGCTCTGCAAATCACACAACAGCGCAGTACGGTGCCGATAAATGACTCCGCCATCTTGCTATTTTACATTTTATAAGCTGAAGGATAACAAATGCGGATCACATCAGTATTTACGTTCAATATAAAACCGAAAACATCAAAAATGGAATTTAGTAAGTTTTCTAAAGTTGTTTCTTTGTTTAAAATTTGACTTCCAGATTTGACATTTCAGAAGTATTTTTGGACTAGCAAGCCTAAAATCTAGCTTAACATCAAAACTGTCTTCAAGATCTATTAACTGTACTACTAAAATATACAGAGAGAGGGCTTGATTCTGGCTAGAGTCTCTCTCTCTCTCTCTCTCTCTCTCTCTCTCTCTCTCTCTCTCTCTCTCTCTCTCTCATCTCCCACTACTATCTAGAGTATCATTCCACCTCCTCTAGAATGCTTCCATTTCAATGCATGGGGGATCATTTTAGATTTCAAAAGTATGCTGAATCACTGTACAACATTACATTTTTTAAATTATAGATCTGTTGTATATAGAAAACAATATTTCTTTCACTGCTGCAGACTGCTTTATATTTTAATAAGGACTCAAAATGGCACCAGAGCCGTCAGCAACGCCAATGTTTCTTCGTCATTGTCTCCTTGAGTTGCTCTCTTTCCTACCACGCGGACGGTGATTCAACTGCAACTCCCACAAATTCCCTTAGATGCTCTACAGTATATTTTTCTTTCTGAGACAAACTAGAAAGCAGTACATTTAAGTCAGGAACCTCACCTAACTATTGAGTTTCACTGTTTTGTCACGAGTGCTATTTACTTTCAAAATGTTAAGGCTGGAAGAATTTAGCCTTTACCAAAAGAAAGGAATGTTTATATAGTTGTAGACATCCCAAAAAGTTAATTGAATCTCTGATGAGGCTGATGAAGCCATTTTTTTTTACTAAGTTCATGCTTCCTCAATGGACCAGCAAACGTTGCAGCAACACGCGCAATTAAATCGCCAACCTTCGCTTTAGGTGGGAGGAGCCTACTAAATAATGGCTCTCATACGTTAACGGATTCCAAATTTTAACATTACAACAAAGGCAATGTCTGGGTGCAAAGCCGACAAAAGAGAAGAGGTTATAATTTACAGTTGCGTGCACACCTCCTCTTCTAGGCACTCTGCAAGTCTGCAGACCAGCAATTATGCTGCAGAGGCTCAGAAAATAAGGGCACTTTTATATTTTTCTGAAGCAGACGCAGTTCACTAGTTGACCCAAGACTACATTATAGGGAGGTACAGAACATGTTATCTTAGATACTCCATATTGTAAATATGACTGCTTTCTAGAGGCTAGAGTGCAGAATCATGGCATCTGAGCTGTGTTACGAGACCGTTGCAAGAGGGTGAGAGTAAAAAGTAGGGGCTGGAGTGCAAGTTCTTCTTGTGGGCCCAACTATAGGTTTTACGTATCTGTAGTGGTTAATTTGTGCCGGAGGTCGCAAGCGTAGGGCACCAGCACTTATTTTTGGGAACTAGGACTCATTTTTCGTTATCAGTTTGTGCCAGAGAAACCGAAAGGTTGAAAAGAGTGGAAGCTGGAAGAAGATAAACAGAGGAAAACTTTGACAAAGGCAGGAAGTAGGGCGCAAAAATAGGTGTAAGATAAAGGAAGGAGGAAGCATGAGGTGGAATCAAGACTGGAAAGATGTTATTCAGCAACGCTGGCAGCAGGCTCGCCCCAAAAAATTGGGGGATGCTCCCCTTTTATAAAACAAACTAATCACGGTGCATACAACACACTCTGCCTTGTTCTGATTGTGCTGGTATCTGGGAAGTCCGGCGTACACTGTCTATGCGTTCCATCCAGAAGAATGGGGAACCATTGACAGTTCCCCCATTCCACTATTGACCTTTATAACAGGGTAACCACAAGACAATCTTATTCACAAAAACACAACTCTACAAAAAGACCTCGGAAAAGGCTTCTGACAACAACAGAAGCTCATTCCAACTACCGCACATGGAGTTTGAAAGAGAAAAAGTCAGACGATGAAGCATGCTACTAGGTTGGTAGGTCTGGGTTTTGCATCCTTTTTAAGGGACACGCTGTGACCCCTATGGCATGTCACACACCACACCCATTACAAACACAAGTTACAGTCATCCATATTTGGCAGGGCTTCTTAATTTTTTTATGCAGACTGTGTGAGCACTTGATTTCACATCACGGGTACCACACAAATGTAGGAACAGATCTGTGATCGTCCAGTGAAAAGTAGAAAAGTTGTAGGGCTACATGTACAAACAAATTTTCTGGTCGAAACCCCTTAGATTCCGTAAATGACAGTGCTTGTGACAAGAAAATGTGCTTCTTGAATGTAGTAACCCCATTTAGCGATTTGCTAACATGTTACTGAATCCTTCAGTAGGTTTGGGAAACCGTTAGGAATCACTATTTAGAAGGTGGTGTGTTTAGAGCACATTTCCAAACATGGATTCCTTATGCTATGTAATAATGTTTTGGAACCAAAATTCAGTTCTAAAACATTAATAATGTACTTGCTTCTGAATGGTAATGGGAAACCATTGTGAATGGTAAAAAAATTTTTGGAGTAGGCAAAAAAATATAGATTTATAATTTTTTAACGCATCCAGTTTTCCTTTAAGAAAAAAGCGAATTGATTTAAAAAAAAAAAAAAGATTTCTTTCTTTAAAAACAATCACAGACATGGTCGTCTGCTGACCCCAGCATTCCTGTGATGGCAGCAAATCACGGTGAGTTGCAAATATTGATCTACATAATTAATAATCACGAGGTAGGTCAAATTGTGACCCCCTGCGATGCAGTATTTTGTGAATGGACCTATTAGTTCATAAGTCAGTTCGAAAAAACTCCCTGAACAAATTTCAACCTTTTTTTATGAATCCTATCTGGCATTTAGTGACTGGTATATGCTAAAAATTATTCTGATCTAAGTTGTCAATAGTGACATCAACAATGGACATTTACTGGGAACATATACCTGATGAAACTACAATGGATTATCCACTATTGTCTGTCAAATATTTATGCTCTGTTTTCTATGTTATTTTTCGATTAGAACAAAATAGAATAAAAATAATAATAATAAAAAAAAATAGACATGTACCATACTACAGGAGCCTATTGAATAACTGGGGTGGAAATGCTGGTGAGGTTTGTTATCAGGCTTCATCCCAAAATACTCTCCCCTGCGCAGATCTTGTAAAGGCATGCAGTTGTTGAGCTAGTACTCAGTATAAGTCTCTCCCTTTATCATTCCAAAACATAAAAAGCATACACATACATGTAATACTGTAGGTCTTGCCATGAAATAAACTTCTTATTTTAGGTCAAGATTGTGTTATTGAGGAGGATTTCCTGGACATCAAAGAGTTGGCTGAACTTAAGTCCAAATAAGCGATGGTGAAAGTGAGAAAAAAGCAGGTAATTCGCTGTTTTCTGTACATGTTCTTCTATTCTTTGCATCTAATCAGTTGCACGCTTTTTTTAACACTGTTTTTCCAACCCAAGGCTTTGATAGTCCCTGAACTGACTGCGTATCCTGTGAGGCCACAGGAGTGCATCCAATTAGCCAGTACATGAGAAGTCATGGATCCATGTCTGCTATCAAATTCTGTCCTAAAAGCCAATCCAAGGGCAGATCAGTATCACTTCAAGAACTCCAGAAGAGTTATCCCACACCTTCACTCAAGGTCAACTTTACAACAAGCCATCTCTTTGTGTGTCACACCGACGCCGCTTCAATCTGGTGGACACTCATTCCTCAAATTGCCACACAGATGTGTCCAGCTTATATTAATTATATGCTGTTCTATTAAACCCCACAATGTGGTAATTAAAGGATCAAGCTTGAAGGGCACCAATGATTGATGCCGCCTGCCCTGGTAGACATTTTTAAAGGCTGCCACTTACGGTCTTGATCAGATTGTATTCAATTTCAAATAGGAATGTCAGGGAAAATAGATATGCGTAACCCCCCCGAAGAAAACCGGCCACGCTCACTCGCCAACCCAAGGGAAATTAGAAAGCGTCACGTTTCAGACAGAAAGGAAAGCACCATCTGTGCGGCTCTCTGTCAAATGAGTTTTAACTGTACAAAGCAGCTTAAACGCCTAATAATACCGACGGGTTCCATGTTAAAGGGATAGCATAGGAAGCGGAAGACAGGCGCCCGCTTCTTTCCAACATCCAGGAGCAATTCTTGGCTTGTATATTACCTGAAATTTTGTGATACTGAGAAACTCAATCAACTAAAATCAATCTAGTCAATTCCTAAGAATTAATTGTAGACAGCACTGTGCTATATCTGCCCCATGTAATGAGTTAGCCAGGCTCCAATGAGCTTTTCTTCGGCACGCTGTGCTGCAAGAGCATCCTGACCAATAGAGGTCCCTGGGATCAGATTAACAAATTTAACTTGGAATCTTTCTTATAGTACACAAATTGTGAAGTAGATTTAATATTAATATGTAGGCAATCTTCCTAACGCTCACATTGCTTAATATATTCAATGCATACATTAAGCATAGGTTTAAGAGAAGGCACCAAATGCACATTAACTAGGATTTGCATTTCTTACCAAATGCTAATAAATTTTCTTATGCATGCCACTCAAACGCACATTATGAGAAAAGTGCATAGATTTGCACACTATACTGCATTTTGAATGAATGAATAAGGAATATGCAAAGTACATAGCTGT
The DNA here is from genome assembly GCF_964204655.1 of Triturus cristatus. NCBI lineage: Eukaryota > Metazoa > Chordata > Amphibia > Caudata > Salamandridae > Triturus > Triturus cristatus. Next base: position 150,104,760 of record NC_140592.1, read on the forward strand.
CTAATAGACGTCCTGGCGCGTACGCAACTTATGCCAGGTTAATGTGGGTGTAATTCTGGAGCTTGGAAAAGTGCAGTTTACTATTCTAGCATGGTGAATACCCATAAACGTACTACTTTACCATCCATGCCTCTGAAACAACACTCCCAAATTGGACATGAGAAATGCCCGTAGATATTGTCTACATGAACACATATACAAAAGACAGGCGTAGATTGTAACCATGCATGTTTAAGCAAATCAGCCACACAGGATGCCTGACTCACTCCAAAGCTCTCCCAGGAACTCAATACAAATCAGATCGCTTCACAACCTCACCAGGGCTATAAAGTGCTATAGAAATAACACAATCGCGTCCAGAAAGTGCTTCAGGCCTTACAAGGGGTTTGAAAAGCACTATATAAATACCAATACAATGAATGAAAGCCTTTTCTAGTTTTATGTCTTCCTAGGAAAAGGATAGTGAATCGAACCCAAGTTGCTTTTTCTTTCTTAGTAATCAGAGCATAGCGATCCACCTACCGTACAGCAGATCTTTTGGTCTTGTTCATAGCACAGTTTTGAACTACACCATGAATAGCAGCCCCTGGAAGGCGCATAATCCCATACCATTGAAACCGCTTTGACTCGACACTGCTGAAGCCTGAGGCGGCTTTTTCCACTACACAATTAATCACGTCTGAATTGGCAATGTTTGTCCTGGCGAGGCGGGGGTCTTGAAAGTCAGAGATGGCGAAATCCAGACAGCACGTGACGCCCCGTAAGTATAGGTTGCAAAGTGCTCATTTTAGATTCAAAGTGACACTGCACGCACACCCTCCCTGTTTTAGAGATGCGCATCTACTTAAAATGCAATTATTGTAGCACAGCAAGAACTGGTCTAGGGCGGGAGTGTAAATAACCTGAGGAGACAGTCTGGAACAACTTTATGGTTACATCTCAGCACAGTAACACGTGCAGCATGTAAAGGGCGTGTGCCAGATAAGGGGAGGGACCAAATGAGCACACTGAGAAACAACAAGCACTGAAAAAAACAAAATAATACTTAGTTCACAATTGTAGGACTTTCCTCGGAAGGGTAGAAATGTCTTTAGAAGGATAAGACTTCATTCAGAGGGCAGATCTTTGTTTGGATTTGAAGGACTTTTTCTGGAATATATACATATATACATATACATATACATATATATATATATATATATATATATATATATATATATATATCATGCTCCCAGGTTGCCCATCGTTAAGAAGCACTCTAACCACAGTGTAAAGTTGTAAGCTTTTATTGGGTATGGTCACGGTCCGTCACACAGATCTCCTTCAAAACAGCTGCTCCGTATACCCAACGCGTTTCAAAGACCAAGCTTCTTCCTCAGAGGCTTAACAGAGAAGATACGCGCTGTTCTGGTCACTCCCCTTATTTGAATGTTCATAGCACGCCCTTGACGGGCTGTTCAAATGACTGCTGTGCTGAGGCATTATGGGGATTGAAGTGTCCCGAAAAACCTATCTTTCCACAGATGGATGCACTTTCATAACTGTTTAAAGTTCTAAATATATGCAAAAGATAACAAATATCTGGTTAATTTCCAGACATTTTAAGAGGAAATCCTTTGGAGACATCACTTTGTTCACCCAACATGCTAATCATGGACTCAAAGTAAAAGCTAAGGATTCCCCAAAGCAACAAAGGAGGGTCAGATCATTTTCACAGTCGCCAGCTCAGATATAATCATTCCTCTTACCATATAAGGAATTAGTTTTTCCATCTTGACTAATCTATGTGGCAGACCGCTTCTATGGGTAACACATGATTTATCAAGTCTCTGCAAGGGCCTGGGGTCGGCCCACGTCTAACACATACTTACTAAAGGTCAACAATGAGGCCTCTAGATATAAATCTATTGGTGTTGTATACATTATCATCACTCATGTATTTCTATGGTGCTAACATGTTTGGTAAACAAGCACTGTATAGACAAAGGGGAGGTACTGGCCCTAGTCAACCAGGTATGTTTTAATCCCCTTTCTTAATGGAACAAATGATTGTTGTACCTTACCGGTGCAGTAGCTCATTACTTGAGGAGCAGACTTTTCTGCATGTAAGGCACAAACTCTTTACTTATATGTTTTGTAGTGATGATGGATTGCCTTTCCTTTTTCATCCATCCCCTTCGACGACAACATTTGCAGACACTTATAAATATGGCTAACGGTTCTATAGTATTGATATGTTTCAAATTTTTGCCTGTAGTTGTCCATGTTTTCTTTTTGGCCTTTTCCGTATTCATCCATAGTTATTTTGGCGTTAAGCATTCACTATATTTCCACATTTGTTTCAATGATAAATATACACTCACACTTGGATGTCTGTCCACCTTTAGCGATGTAAGTGGCAATGTATTTAATTAAAACATAAAGTGATCTTTAAATATTACGCTTGTAGTAGACCCATGCGCATGTGCAGCTATTTAAGCTTAAGTATGACAACATACCCCTCTTTTTAAAATGCCAATGGTTGCCAGTCTGCACAGTTATTGGCCTGACAATCATAATTAAAACCACTGAGTCTCTCAAACCAAAACCCAATTTCTATGTTTTCCTGTATTTAAAAATACATACAAAGAATCCGTTTTTTTTCCGCCTATATTTATCAGGAAAATCAGTAAATAAGGAAAACCGGGATATCTTACTGACCAAAAGCGTACCAGAGCATTATCAATCCAGTCAGGGAATCCAGAGTTCAAAGGCCAATTTAACTGTGCTTTTCCCTCTCTATACACAAGGGAGATTTAAAGCAGGCAGCATTATTATGATAATAAAAAGGGATGTGAACACACAAGTTGTTCTCTAATTTGCCTCATCCTCCTAGTTGTTGACTCCTTACAGCTAGATTGTGCATCTTGAACATGGCTTCCTGCATGGCTACCCTCTTTGGGCGCGACAGAAAACAAATAAAGACGAAGCTGAGAACTTGTCTGAAAAATATTGGTGGAAAAATAACTTTGAACCTACTCCCTGGCGCCACCATATTTCCCCGCTGTGACTTTCTGTGTTATAAACTGGCGTCTTAGTTTGTTTCTCAACAATCGTTTCATAGACACTTTCTTAGCTATTGATACTAAAGTCTTTACTGGATAAAAATATGGTATACCCACTACAATTGCACTTCTAGTGAGGAGTAAAACAGAGGAAAAAGCTTAAGTACTCGAGTTTCTTTTTAGTTTAATCATTTAACTGCATACAAAGTCTTGCAAAACACTGCATATATATTATTATTACAGAAGTTAATTGTAAACCCATGGCCGCCAGCAAATTAGAAATATTCATAATTTCTTTCTGGAAATGTTCAAAACCTTCCAAGTGTACTATGCTGTAACTAACAGTTATTAACTATTGTGAAAACATGTATTTTACCTCTTTTTGCCATCCAAGTTGTGGGCGTTTTGTTTGTGCCAATAGCAGATAATTAAAAGTACATTTCTTCAAGTGATTGCCCAACATGTCAAAACGCATCATATTTTTATTTTTTTTTAAAAGGACACTGGTTTTGTTGGCTAAGAAAAGTATAAGTGCGCGCTATTGGATACTCTGAGACCCGATGAAATATGAATTTTATAAAAGGCAATAAATGGTTGAATTCCGAAGTAACTAATGTAACCGCCTCTTGCTTGACCTACCTCCCCATTTACTCGACATTAAATGAACTCGTCAACTGCCCCAGACATAGTAAATCTGACATCAGGGTGAGTCGCTTTCTACAATCACAATGCAGAGTTCAGTACACACTGCTACCACTGGTGTTGTTTTCACAATCCTACTCATTGCAGCATCACAAACTTGTACCCATATGTTCTCTCGCTACTCACCCACCATTACCCACTAATAGCAAAGAAAGGAGGTTTTGATGGGGGAAGCAGCACACAGTGGCATGGGGAGAGAGCAAGGAAACACTTTTGGACTATCATGGAGTGCTAAAAGCAACAGAAAGGTTCTCTGAATGTAAGTCGGGGAAGGATACAAGTTATCCAATTGAAAGAAGGGTAAAGAAGCTAAGGTCCAGGGGAAGGACAAACACAAGAAGAGGAAAAAGCCATAACAAAGAAGTAAACAATGACATTGACAAGAAAGTCAACTAATGGCGAGCAAATGGCTGAGCAGAAGCCCACTGTAAGTATTAGTATTGTTCACAATAGGTCTTTTGACCATCTGTAAGGAAGACTTAAAAGCAGAACAAAAAACAAGAACATATTTGATTTTATATCAATACGTAGAACATAGAGCATGGACAGTGTTTAGTCCCTAAATAATAACAGCTTTACACCGGTGTTTGCCTTAATCAAAGAGGGCTACTCATTCTGCACACCAAAGCAGTTACCCTGACCCAAAGCAACTGACAGACATTTAAGAGAAAGGAGAAAGAGCCCAATCAGCATGAAGGGCGGGCGATGCGAAGGCTGAAATTAAGGGTTGATGTGGGTAGAATGTGTACGTTGCCTTTAGAACAAGGGTTTGCTGCAGAGCTAGTTATCTGCTTTTATCATCCTGATGAAGAGGTCTTATCACACAGTGTCCTATTTGGTTCATGTACTGTGGGCAGTGGCCTTCTTCACTATGCGTTAAACACTTTTGTGGAAACTGGTGCCATGTGGAGACTTGTGGAAAAATCTACCTGTTTGAGACATGTATGCACACTGCAATGTTAGTAATGTGACCTTTATTACAGTGTAGTCCTAGCACCATGATGCACTATCTTCTTTCTGCAAAGGGCTGATTTGCCAACTACTGTTCATCACTTGCATGTAAATGCTTTAAGATTTTCTAGTACCTGGCTGCATGCAAGTAAGGTAACCTAAAGAATACAACAACGTAGATTCCTTATCCTTTGGCACTTCTAAGTTCATCAAATTATGCACTTTACTTAGCACGTCATGTCGGTATTCAGTCTCTTTCCCTTCACAATACTGCGAAGAAATGAAACTGGGCAAAGGAAATATTGTGATGTGGCCATATCCTTCCATGGTTTATCATGTGGGAAAGCGGGGAGCAGAACTCGGATCACTCAGTTCCGCATGAAGAAATGTAATAACTAGACACACCCCCTCCACAACTGTTAAATACACACACATGCAGGGAATTACATACTTTGACTTCAGACTGAAGTATCTGTGACACATGCTGCAGGGCTACATAAGCCGAAAAAAGAAGCAACATTCCTGATAATGTGATAGAAACAAATCAAAGCCATTGGCATTTCGAACTGTAAATACAGTGCACAAATATTGACTTGAACTAAAAATATCAATCCTTATTTTCATATTATTTGCCCCACTGCTTACACGGATCCATGAGCGATCGTGAAAGAACGAGCCGTGAACAATCACGAAAGACCTAGCGGCACTAACAGAGTGTGACAGACGCGCTTCGAGGTGGACACCTCCCATTGCTCTCACCCAACCCACATTAGTCACAATTTGTTAGTTCCAGTTTTTAATTCTTGAATGTTTTTGTATCAGTCTCAACAACTGCAGAGATTCAATTTCAAACGTTGCCATACAAATTATACAGTAGCTGAAAGATTTGGAAGGAGTCTAGGCCAAAATTGGAAAACTTGCAAATTAAAGTCCAAAAACCCATTAAAATTCCGAAGAGTCAATGTAGCCCTTAAGCACACAACCTTCTGAACTGACAGCGCACTACATCTCTTATGAGAGACAGACCTGGTACGTCCAATCCATGTAAACGCATTAATTCAAAATAAATAAGTGTTATTCAGTAAAAAATAAAATGTTTATCGTTAGGCATAAAAACAGAACAGTAAAGCCCCAATCATTTAGTGTACGCATCCCCAGTCATCATAAACAACATACAGTTTGTTATCCATGAATGTAACTCTTACTGACAAGATTCATATAGATTTCTTAGACATCAAGGCCAGAGTATGGCATCCAGTGATCTCAGTTCCTTGTGCTTGTGGGGACCGCCCCTAGCTGTATATACTGGGATTTCACTTACAGCTCATCTATCCATGCCTTGCCTCCATTCCCGCACTGCAGGTGAATACTACGTAAGTTTAACTAGACCCAGGTATTACCAGTGGCCTATATTTATCAGTTTGTCTTTCCGACCTACATCATGAAACTCCCTGCAAAAAACCCTACATTTAAAACAGCAAATGGGGAATGTGTGAGCAAAATGATATAGTGCTCAACTGCGGTCAAAGCTCTTCTACCTCTAAGACATAGAAAAAAACAGTGTTGGCGAACAAATGTCAAGTTGGTGTCCTTATTTTTCTCCCACACACACCTTCATTTTTTTGCATTGCAGGAGTAATTATAGTGAACGGATTATTCCCGAACAGTTTTTGCACCCCAAATTCGCAAATCGAGATCTGTGGACATTTATGCCTTCAGATAAAGAGCAACTGGCTGGTAACTCAATCAGGTCAATGCCAGATTGGCTGGTTGCATTAATGGCTTTCGGACATGTCCGATGAGGGTTTTGGGCCTACACTGTAGGTGTTCACATTCCTCATTATTATGGCCTCTAAAGGTAAACATATTTTTAAAGCTTCTGTGCAGTAGCTCCTCCCTCCCAGTCACCTTGTAACTTGTCACCTTGTAAACTAACGCATGTCCATTCACTGGCATCTCTGCACCGCTCATGATCACAGTGTACAGGGCTGCTTGAGGAACAGCCCACACAAGCTGTTTAGGGCTGCTGCCTCCACCCTTGACATTATGCACTAGTGTTGCAAACTGCCCATGGTACTAGTTATCATCTGGTTTGACAGTGCAGCTGTTACCAGACAATGAGGTGACCAGGAGAGGGGCTATGGCTCCGCTCACATGCTGGGAACCAGTAGCACATGTTTTGATTGGGCAGAAGTTATGAGATTCCACAAAAAAGTGATTGCCCTCCACACAGCTATGATCATTTTGTTTACTTGTCCAGCTGTCTGGGCTTGAACTTTCAGGGGACAGACACATGACATTGTAAAGTTATTAAAGTATCATGGATAATTAGATAATTTATGGTGTATTTCTCTTGCAGCAGCACAGATTGTAAGTGGGCAGTTATTGACCTACATGAATTTTTAGGACTGGCTTGATAGTGCGACTGTCAACTTTCATTTTAACCTACACAAACCTTATTATACAGTTTGTTGCTTCCACACAACTACATATCCATTCCTGTGTTATCTACTTCACATTACCATACAATATTCATTTAAAGGCCAGACCTATCAGCATTGCCAATGCTTGTGTCAGTGTTAGGAGCCGAAACAATGCATGGTTCACGAGAAGAGCCATGTTTACTTCAGAGAATACAAGTAGGGTTGCAGGTATTCCAAAGCACTTTTTATATCATCACCCACCTGTTTCAAGGATTGGAGAGCAACTAGAGCACAGCCATATCCCATGGTGGTGTGAGGAGAGGAATAAGGCTTAACCTTTAGGACTATATCTCACTAATAAGAAGACACCTTCTTGTTTGTTTACTGCATCAAATGTTGACAAATAATCTATTGTAACTTGTAACAGTTTGTTTACTTGTGGAGCATTAACATGCATAAAATTAAGAAAATAATAATAATTAGAAGCCGCTTCAAATTATCTGAGTGTAGGGAATAGGACCTCCTAAAATGGAATCCTATTTTTCAAGAAAAAAAAAAGAAAAACATGATAGTGCAAATGTATATTTACACTTTATTTACTGGTGAGAGCTCACGGCAGGGATTGGTGGGAAGTGGTGGTGTTATATAGGCTTATGCTCGGAAATCTATAATTTGCATGAATTTCTTTATTTAAAAAAAATATTTTTATTAATTTTATAAGCATATACATTAGCATTTCTGTTACAAGGTTAGCCAAACGTAGTTTGTAGAGCAGTGTTTACAGGCACTTTGAAATATATGTTTAGCTAATCCCCTCTGACTTGACGTGCTGGAAAATTAGGCAAAGGATGATAGAAAGAAAGCAGCAGGAAAGAAAGGGGTGAAAGGAGGATACAAGAGAGGTTCTGTAGTAATGAGACTAATTGGAAATAGGGATTTTTGTAAATCGGCGAAAATGCAGAAATCTACAGACGGAAACATATATTTGTGCATTCGTTTCTGTAATTGAGACCCATTTACACTATAAAACTGAAGAGTATCACTTATTCTGAATCTCCAAAACTCTACCACAAAGAGTTGTCTCTGCTACCAAAGATGCCAGATTTTAATATATTTGTGAACTTTTGCCTTATTTAATGCCGATGGGTGAACCTCAGACCTTCATTATTGTCAGAATGATAGAAACAGTTGAATCATAATAAACAGCTGGAATTGTATTGCTGCTTAAGAAAATATACTTTGATTCCTAGTGTCTTTTTTAAAGAGCCTGGGCAGGCTGACAAGTGACAAGCACGTGCACATCCCAGGACCACCATGTTTAATGTTACATTAAAATCACTAGAATCACAAAGCCTGTGAGAGCCCGCTTGTCAATAAGCTAGGCTACCAATCCCAAAGGGTGTCCATCAGAGCCAAGATCACGTGTGCGTTCTACCGTGGACCCCTGAGCTCTCCTCCTCGTCTTATAACAAGCGACAATGAGGAGCAGGTCAATAGCTGCCCTGCTCCTCACTCGCTGACCTGTAGTAATGAATAATGCCGCCCTCCCCATCTCGCGAAAAGCTATTTATTCTTAGCTGTCTCTCTGAACACGGATCCACCAAATGTGTTGGTGTTAAATTGATGGGCTTCATGGGCTCAGTAATCAAGTTCCTGGTTTTACCTCTAAAACTGAAATTAAATTATTGTACTGTACTTAAACGATCAAGGCTCCCCTTGCAAGTGGCTTGGGGCCCAAATTGTGCACAGACAGGTTTTTGCACCGGATTCAGTATTACAAGTCGTGTAAAAATGTCGACCCGCCTCCGCGGTTGATGCTCTTCCATCTCTGAACTAACCGATATTCCAAAGCAAACTTTTACTTATTGTATTGAGTGGTCCTTTTCTGAGAATTATGTATTTCCAGAAGCAGCACCAAACTATGCACAATATGGATCCTTGAGCAATCACCCTCACTGGTACTTGACGCAAAGTTTAGAATCTTGTCAGGTGTTACATAAAGCAGTTTCTTACTGCTCTTGGACAGTCAGCTGCCAAATCCTCCATCATTCTCTGTTGGCAAAGGCTGGATGTTACAAGTTGTTGGCATTTAACTATTGTCAAGTTAAGCTATGCAGAGCCAGTCAAAACCACAGACTGTTTGCATTGGAATCCGGCAGGTAAACGTAACTAAGAAAGGTAAACAAGAAGCAGCTAAGATGCTGGCACGCACTTTGGCCAGTGAAGAAAGCACGGCGTTTCATGTGCGAGGATATAGTGTGATAGTCATCGTGGAACGATAACTTGCAGTCATCAGATGACCAGACTAAACAAACAAAGACAAACTTGGTACCACTACAAAAAGATCTACCTATATAGTGAAGACAGACAAGGCCTACCAGGCCAGTCCAGTGAGTTTACCTTCTGTCTCTTCAACAAAAGTAGATTGTACTAAGGGTCTGATTTAGAAGAGGATGGTAAGGGATGATCGGCAAAAACAGTAACACAAAAAAACAGCACAGCCTCCCTCTACCCATTCACTGGTTGAACAACCCTATTATGTGTTATTTTCATTGCGCAGGCCCCGCTGGTGGAGACACCTCTGTCTTTGCCTTTGTTTCCAACACAGTGTGGTGGCTATTTCATTAGAAATGGTGGTGGCGCAACCATCCTATCTAGGTTAACTGATCCACACCATGTCAGGCGGTCTTAGTGCTGTGAGAGATTGTCACTGGAAGTCTCACACAGGAAGATACCTATTTCTTTTAATGAGTTGCTCAACACCGGCCTAAATGTAAACCTGCTCAGCTACTGCAATATCTTCTGCAAAAGTTGTCCATGCTTGTTAAACATCACAAGGGACAGCCAGGAACTCTGGGGCAATTTCTACCTTTGCTGGACATACTTCAATTTGCTCCAAGGAATGCCCTGGATGTAAAGTGAGTCTCGAAGACAGTGGACAAAAGATGGTTCCGTAATCCTCACCACTTCGCATCTAGGTCGAAGACGGGAAGGAGGTTCCATGGAATCAACAGCACAGCCTCTCTGTGAACCATCAAGGTCCAAGTGCCCTTCCTAGGTTGAAACTGTTACTGAAACTCCCTCATGATTCCAGTTTTCCTCTATGGTGTGTTAGAATGGGTTAGAATTTCACACATTGTGGTGACAGATACAAGGAGAGAATGGGGACTTGAGACTGACTCAAGCAGCACCACATTCATCACCCTTTTCTCCTCAAAGTATACATCAGTAGCAAGTGTTCCTGGTCTCCTGTCACTTCGTCATTTTAAAAGTCAGTTTACCACCAATGGCCCCACACATAGGCGGCCCAAAAATGAATCCTATATATTGATGTCAAAGGGTTCTCTGAAATTTAACGATCCCGGATTATAGACACAAACACAACGTTCCGATGCGTCTTGCATGGTCAACGGCAGGAGAACCTAGGCTTCCTTTGTTGAAACTTATTGCGCTTTTTCCCAAGCATCATGGTCCATTCAGATGAAGGTCATTCTCTATAAATCAGCTGATGAAACTTTACAAGTTTTCAAGACCTACACCTTTAATTAACATCCATCAATAGTTTTAACATGATCTACGGATAGTAAGTGTATGTTTGGTACGAGTATCTTAAATCTTTCATTCTACAGCATTCCTGTTTGCTAAAACTGATGGCCAGTATTAGCATTTCTAGGGCTGCACTCGTCTTCGAATTTGCCCCCTGTGGCACCCTACATATGTCCAGCTTGAATAGTTACCACACTCTATGGGAGAAGATTAGTGATGGGCAAGTATTTCTCATATCGCGGATCATAAATCTGAGACCAGGATATTTGTATGTTTGCTTCTTTTTAATATGCATGGACATAATATTTTTTTGTATAATTTATTGCTCATTTTCTAAGTTTGTACTGCTTTGATGCGGACACTCATGTGAATTGTTAGGTCTTTTACCTACCGACAATGAGCAATAAGGAACAGAACCACAAAAAAGTGTCTCGTTCTTTGCGGTGTTCGTAAGAAGAAGCAGTAGCATTTAGCCGCACGAGACTTCAGGTTGGAAGAAGCTTATTAAAAAATAGGCAAGACTCATTTAAAGTGACCCCATGTCATTTACTGTATTTAAAAAAAAATTATGGTGGAAACGTATTATTATTCTAATCAGCACGTGTTAATTCATGCTGCAGTATTCATTAACGTGAAACCCCCCAGAGTGATTTAACACACCTTCAAGGCTCAATCAAATTTCCTACCCTAATTATTAAAAACACTTTTCTCAGTGCTTCCATGTTCTAAATCTTAATAATACTGATTTACTCGCTTGGCTGTTTTCCAGCACTATTAACCAACCCTTCCTTCTTAGTCAGTTTCATAAGGGGGATAATATTTCTAGAGAATTAATATTCTTTCTTGTCCTTCTGTCAAAGAGCATGGGGCGCGAGGTCCAGGTCCATTGTGGCCATCACACATAAAGGCAGCAATGAAACAGGAAGTCCCTGACACAACACCAAAGTAAGGGCACATGAAAACAGCACGCTCATAAAAGACCACCACGCAAGAATGGATTTAATGCAACCGCAGAGCTACACATGCTCATGCGCTTCCTATAAAGAGAATCATGCCATGCCTCAACTACAGAATTCTCCATCTCAAAGTCAAGGGACTAGTGAAGGACTAAGTTTACAAGGGGCAGTGGTGGTACATGTCAGTGCATAGTGAGCACAAAAGGGAGAAATATTGTTACCAGCAAAAAATAGTTACTTGATGAGTGACCACAATATTCACTAGCCCGAGGACTCTCTAAAAATGCACACTCATGAATAAACCAGCACCCAATTGCAGAGCTCACCATGCCCAGGGGCCCACCTTATGGTATAAGGTACTGCCTCGCTTTCTTTTCATGTTTCCTTGCCAATAACGACTAGGACTAGTCCAGGTTACAGCCCTGGGAGAGGGCTGTATTTTGAGGGATGGTCAAAGCATAAAAATGTTTTGAGTGGCAGGAACCTTTTCGAGTTTGTATCTAGTTTTACTGCTTCCTTGTTGCTCTCTATAAAGCGTAACACAAAGAAAGTGAAGCAGAGAAAGAACCAAAATACATACCATGTTCACGAAAATAGTGAATCCCTTTGTAATAAAACTATTCATTGGTTAAGATATGTGAGGGGGTGTAGGTCAATTATACAGGATGATATGTTGGCAGCAAGGAGGATCTCAATGGCAAATTCCCAGACTGACTGTATAGAGTTGAAAGTGACCACTGTTGAACTAGCGGAGAATTTATTGGCTTTGGAATACCGCACCTCCGCCCCAGGGCACTCTGCAATTCAGATCAGATCCTCCCCTCTGTGGTCATTGGCAAGTCCGGAGGGGTTGACTAAACAGAGCCAGGTTGGAACTGAGTCCAGGCTAAATGCCATAGACTGACTAAACAAGCATTTACAATGCAATGGTCTCGGCATTGGTAAAGTTAGAGCTATTGGCATTGCTCATGACATTATTTTTGCTTATGTTTTTTTTTTGTTCAAACATTTAAAGAAACGGCATAGTCATGAGCAATGCCAATAGCTCTAACTTTAACAATGCCGAGACCGTTGCATTGTAAATGCTTTTTTTTTAACATGCGCAGAAGCTTACGGATCCCTAGTTGCCTGACTTACCGGCCCACTTGCGGATGCCGCTGCCCTCGGTGCGCGCTCCGACGAATCACTCTCTCTGTACAGAACATAAAACAGCTTTCGGAAAGGGGACTCCACCGCCTTACTACGAGTTTCTGCATTGTAGGCGCGCCTGGCCTTAATGCGCTATAAATTACATATTCCAGGGAGCGCATTTTAAGTCAAGTGGTCTGCGGGAGACTCTTATAAACAGTATAATGGGCCAATTTTCAGAGCGGGGGTGATATGTGTGACATTCTGTGTGTCAGGCCACGCAGGTGTTTTGTGCGCTCTGGGAAAGACACTAGATTGAGAGCCTAACGTGGTCCAGTGTTACGGTTGATTATTTGGAAATAGGAGCGCTGTGTTCTAATCCCGGTTATAACTTGAACACAGTGTGACCCTGGGTAACAGCTTTATCTGCCATCGTCACTAATCTCAGATAACACGGACATGGTAACAACACTCCTGTCTGATGTCGTGTGACAGGTTCTGCAGGAGCCTCACGCACAGACCTTGCGCTGCACGCACACACTCGGGTCAGTGCGCACCTATCTGCCCCTGCAGCACTCCAGGCTCAGACAAAGCCCATCCCAGCCGCACTGACACCAGTGACAGGACGCAGGCTTTCGGCGCAGCCCGGCTGCCTACCTTGATGCCCTGCTGCTGGCTGGTGAGGGTCAGCTTGGACTCGTCCAGGAGCAGAACTTCACAGTAGAAATCCTCCGGGACGGCACAGAAACACCACATCCCTGCGCAGGGGGCTCTGGCAGAGAGGGCGGCGGGGTGCGCATCCATGCTGGGAGGGAGGGAGTCAGGTGCGGACGGGCTGCGTGTGCATGGCAGGGCGTGCGGGGGAGGCTGGCGGCACCTGGAACAGCAGGCACCGGCATGCACTGAGCCCGGGCTGAAGCCTTCCCTCGGCACAAGGAGGATCAGCTACTGGAACTCCCCCGGGAGCATGAACAGGCACAGGGAGGCGGGGCTCACCATAGAGGAAGAGTCCTCCAGCGGCTAGAGGGTGTAGCCTCTTAAAGAGACACGCAGCACGCAGACCCAAGGCCATTGTGCCTTCTGCCTCCAGCCTCATTAATTAATAAGTGCGCTTAGGAACATCTATTCAAGACGCAGCCGCTTTAAGGGGGTGTGGTGAAATTGTCCTCCATAACTGCGTATTTCAAAAAACCTTCATTCAACAATCTGGCACATATAGTAGCAGTGTGTTTGTTCTTTCGCGTGCGTGACGGTGAGACCGGTTAGACCTCAATTAATCTCACTAACAGGAGCAAACAGTGCGAGCCTCGCTTACCATGACTTGTATCCAATTCGTATGCAAGCCTTTAAACATCTACGAGAAATACCGAATTAAACAAGCCGAGGGCACCGGAAGACACCACCGCCTTTCTCCGAGGCAAAACAGAAATGCCTCGGAGAAAGGCAGCGTCGTTTTCCGATTCGGGGGCGTGTTTTGCTGTTAACTCCTCCTTGAGACTTCTAGCAAAAAACACGCCCCCCGATCCGAAAAGGACGGGGCCAAATCTGAATGACTGACCTCTTCTCCAATGGCTGGCCAGCATTCAAGAGGCCAGCCAATGGAGAACAGGGGAGAAGAGGGGCGGGTTCAAGCCCCTCTTCTCCAAGTCATTAAATCTCGGAGCTAGACTGCGCAAGCGCAGCCTTCGCAGCCAAGACCTAAAAAGGGTACCAAGCAAACAAAGTTCAGTATGAGATCAGATGTCAGATGTGGTGTTTTGGGTTCCCATCCAAAAAGCCTAGATGTGAACAGAACGGAGATGACTATCCGAACTGTTGAACCAATGGATGGGGTAGTCAAGGCTAATGTGAAGGGGACTAATAAGCATACCCCAAGGATCACCCATGTTCTTTCGTGGAATATAGCAGGCCTTCAGACCAAATTAGCTGTCCCTGAATGGAATGAATTTATCGAGAAGTATGATGTCTGCAGGTTCCAGGAGACCTGGAGCATGGTTCCCCTATATAAATCTGGGTATACTACTTTTTTTGTTCCAGCTTCTTGGTCAGGGAAAGGTCGTCCCTCAGGGGGCGTTCTCATATGGATTAATATTTCTCTGAATTGGTCAATCATGAAGGGAAATCTCGATTCAGCAGACCTACTACATCTATCGATTAAAAGTCCAACCACAAACATAAAAATGGAGCTCTTTAATATCTATGCTCGAGGGTCTCCTGGCGCCCAAGTATCCTCAACCCTTGCTGCTCTGGATCGAGAGTTATTACATCTTTATCCTCTTGCTAACATTATTGTAGCAGGAGATTTTAATTGTACTTTCGAACCATTGAGTAGTGAGGACTTGCTGGGCACGAATGACACAGATAACAAATGGGGTATTCCAACTCTCAATCTAGCTCCTATCAAGAAGTGGTCCCAAAGGGCTATTCAAATGAATGCCTTAATGTTTGAATATAATCTAAGGGCAGTAAACGGCCGGAAGCGTTCAGACCAACATGGGGGTAACACTTTTAACAGAATTAGTTCACCATCACGCATAGATTATATCTTGATTAGCGTACATCTATGGGGTGATCTCGTAGATATGGTAGTAAAAGACACCCTCGATAGTGACCACAATATCGTCTGTATGCAAATTAAAAATAAATGGGGACCCAATGACCTTAAAGCGGAGGAGCCCCTTAGATTATTGACAAAAGAGTATGAGCCCTCTAATTGTAACCGTCGGCTTGAATGGCATAAGGTTGCAAATCAGGATGACAAACTTTTTTGTATAATTGAATTATTACGTCATAAGATCAAGGAGC
Source organism: Triturus cristatus (assembly GCF_964204655.1). NCBI lineage: Eukaryota > Metazoa > Chordata > Amphibia > Caudata > Salamandridae > Triturus > Triturus cristatus. The sequence continues at coordinate 150,120,315 of NC_140592.1, forward strand.
TTGACTCATTAGGTGACAATTTAAAACTAACTCACGATTCCTGTTTCCCTGACTTTTATCAAAATGTAATTATAAAGTTGGGACAATTTTTTTCCATCAAGGTCAGCAAAACAGGGAAGGGAAACCGAACAATGCCCAAGAATTCTTGGTATTCGGTTACATGCAGGGATAAGAGGCAGGCGTTATCTGTAGCCCTGAGAGAGAAAGATGTGGGTTTAATTAGAATGGCCAGAATGGACTATGCTAGATCCCAAGTGGCAGCAAGTGGGAAGAGACCCACTGGCAGGACCTCAAGTTAGCCTCACGACAAAAAGATTCCACGCTATTCTGGGAGATAATCAATAAGGGGACCCGTAAAGGTTCTGAACCGATACCCAATCATATTACGGGGCAACAATGGTATGATCATTTCTATGACCTTTACTCTGGTAAGGCGGATGTTTCATATGTAGAAGATGATTATCTCCCCTATACACTGGGAGATTCCTCATTGGATGAACCTTTTGACTTACAGGAGGTAACCCGGGCAATAGGAAACATAGCCCCCGGCAAAGCAGCGGGTCAGGATAGCATACCCGGTGATCTCCTTCTGTATGACCGGAAACCTTGGGCACAGTTCATTTTGCGGCTGATTAATTTTATAGCTAGAGGTCACCCAGTCCCCGAATCCTGGAAAGGGGCGGAAGTTGTTGTGATCTATAAAAAGGGGGATAGGGAGGACCCCGCCAACTACAGGCCGATTAGCCTAATAGATGTGATACAAAAGGTGGTTGGCAGGGTGCTCCTTATGAGGTTAAGTTTATGGATGGAGGAAGGTGATATTTTGTCGCATCTCCAGGCTGGTTTTAGGGGGCGAGTGGGTACGGTGGACCAGGTCTTTAGATTCTTTATGATCTATTGGAAGACCGTGGTCATAGGGAAAGGCAGTTTGTATTTGGCCTTCATTGATCTGAAGACTGCTTTTGACCTGGGGTCCCGCCCCAAGCTCTGGCAGGTGTTGCGTGAGTTAGATACTCCCCCCTTGTTTTTGGACTTCATTAGACGTCTCCATGAGGGCAATTATGCCAGAATTAGGTGGGGTACCCAGAGACTGCCAACAGAGAGGATCAAGGTAAACAGGGGGGTACGCCAGGGCTGTGTATTGGCACCAACCTTGTTCTCCCTCTTTGTGAATGGGGTGGCAGACCATTTGAGGGAGATTCCGGCCGACGCACCAGCCCTGGTGGGTGAAAAGATCCCGACCCTCCTGTATGCTGACGACACCCTCTTGCTGTCAAAAAGCCCAGGTGGTCTCCAAAGGCTGTTAGACAGATTTAGCCTATTTTGCTCTGGTCGAGGCTTAATCATCAATACTGTTAAAACAAAATTGTTGGTTTTATCCCCCTCAAAGCGGTTTAGAAATAACATTACCCTTGAAGGCAAACCATTAGACGTAGTTGAGTCTTTCGATTATTTGGGTATATGGGTCACTAGTGACATGAAGTGGAACTCCCATTTGACAAAAATGCTTCTGAACCACAAGCGAGTATCCGGGGCAATTTTAAGAGAACAACAACTCTCTGTAAGTAAACCAATATCCCCGGCCCTTGTGGTTTATGAAGGCAAAGCACTCCCCTCAGCCCTGTATGGGGCTGAGCTTTGGGGCTTTGAGAACACCACTGACCTAGTAAGATCGGATAATACGTTTTTTAGAGGTCTGGTTTCCCTTCCAATTTCTACACCACTGAAGTCCCTGCATTTAGATCTGGGCAGACGCTCAATTAAAGATATTGCACGTCCCCGCCCTCTACTTTTTTGGGCCTGCATTAGATCGACCCCAGAGCTGTCTTATTATGCAGCAGCCTTTGGTGACATTATTCAAGCAGATACAGGCCAGAGGGTTAAATGGATTTCAGATCTCAGGCGTTTATTAACCGACATAGGTTTAGGGGAGGCATGGGTTAGCCAGACCCCGCCTCCCAAACAGGTTATAAAAAAAGCTTATTGGAACTGGGTGGAGGTGGTTCAAGAGACCAATGCGGACAGGGGAACCCTCACCGAGCGGTTCATGGAACACAAGCCGGTCCGAAAGCTGGAGGCATATCTTGATTTTATTCAAATTCCTAGAGACAGGTCCCTATATATGAAAATGAGAATTGGAACCCTCCCTATTAATGACTTAATAGTAAGTTGGTGGAGGACCGAACGATTGGCATAAGTACCAGCAGTAGTGCCATGTCCAGTAGGTGGAGCTCATACTGAGTCCATTGCCCATTTTATGTTGGCTTGCTCAGCATACAGACATATAAGAAGTAAGTTTTTAAAACCTGTTTGTTTACAGTTGGGCTCAAGAAACTACTTCTCTGTCTTACGCATCCTCAGGACAGATACCACCTCCCTTACTGTGATCTTCGGGGTGGCCAAATACCTGGGATGCGCATTGGTTCAAAGTTTTTAACACAAAAAAATATGGACTAGCTCCACACTAATTGTTTTGTACTATACTGCTGTATATTATTTTATGATATTTGAATTTTAGGGGTTTTCCCCACTTCTTTTATTCTTTGTTTTTTATAAAAATGAATTCAAATATTTATCACTCTGTAAATGAACTGTTGTTGCTAGTTTTATACTAAATCCTCCTCATGAATTGTATAAGAATTGATTCTGCTTTTATGATATATTTGTATCGAATAAAGCTTTATACAGCATACCATACAAAAGGTCCCTTCCGACCATTAAGGTTCCTTCAAGCCACAAAGGGTCCTTCAGACCATGACGATTATTTCAAGCCACAAATGTTCCTTCATGCCACAGAGGTTCCTTCAGATCACAAAGGTACCTTCATACCATAAAAGTTCCTTCATGCCACAAAGTTTCCTTCAGACCATGAAGGTTCCTTCATACCATGAAAGTTCCTTCATTCCACAAAGTTTCCTTCAGACCATGAAGGTTCCTTCATACCATGAAAGTTCCTTCATGCCACAAAGTTTCCTTCAGACCATGAAAGTTCCTTCAGACCATGAAGGTTCCTTCAGGCAATGAAGGTTCCTACAGGCAATGAAGGTTCCTACAGGCAATGAAGGTTCCTTCAGGCAATGAAGGTTCCTTCAGGCAATGAAGGTTCCTTCATAGGGAGAGGTAGCATTAGACTTTATGCCGTGTGCTAAACTATCCAGCAACCAACCTTGTCATAATACAGGGGGCGGGCCAAGCATTCTTGCAATTCAGAAATCTTTGATAAAACAGTCTTTTTTGTTTCTCGTACTTGTTTCAATGCTCTTTTATTTGCTATTGAAAAAGGTATGTTTCGCAGTTTCAGCTGTATTCCTTTTCCCTGATACTTATTTTCAGCTCTATGTTGTATTACTTATGCTTTTATGACAACATGGTTTATAGACTGGTACCTATATATTGCTTAACTTATTTTAGGCTGAAACACATGACATATTTCCTGTCCAAAGAGGGGTGCAACAATTGGATTTAGTGAGGTCATCAATGTTACCATAATGAACTGTAGGTTTGCACAGCTCTACACAGTAGCGAGGTCTCATGAATGCCATAGCTTGACGCAGATGCTTTCAGTGATGGGCAAGACGTCTTCATCAACCGTCAACAGCCAGTGGGCTATAGACCGATCATGCCCCTAAAGGATAGATTTACCTACCATAATTGACACACAATTGAATAGTAATCCTCGATGCCTACGAGACTATAAATTAAAGTCCAGTGGCTAATGAACTTGTTTGATTTGGAAATATATATATATCCTGAAATGTGTCTTAATTCAAATGATGTTCCGACCCAAGATTGCAGACAAAAGAACTTATGTTGATTCACCTTGTGATAGCCTCACTACTTTAGTGGAGTCTCAACCACATTTTCTGCCTTCTCCGCAGTCGTAGGACAATAATATTACGCATGGGAGCTTGCTGCTTTATTTCCAGGGCAACTTCTTCAAAAAACAGCCTGATAGACACCCAGGGAGGACTCAGAGAGGGTGCTCATCCTAGGGACACATAAGGACGAAGGCCCTTAAAGGCTTACTTTAAGAGGAGATCCAGAGATAGTCGGCATTGCAGTTCCAAAAATCACCCAAACCCGATTGAAAAAACACAGCTGCACTGTGCAGATTGCCTTGCTAAAGCATGGAGATGCAGACTCACTACCTTCTTGGAATCAATGTACAGAAAAATGGACACGGACTGGTCTTGGTGCCGGCTACGTCCCTCTGTTGACAGTAGGCTCTCTGACTGTATCACCACTGTAAGTACACAGATTGTTTGGTAAAGTCATATAGGTTACTGACAATCAAGTGCTGTGTCTCGAAGCAGGCCGCATGTATCTATACAGATTCTGGTAGAAACCATTAGAGGTAGAGGGGGAGATTCTTTACCTTTCATTGCTCTCTGGTTTAGATAAAATTGCTAGGGATCCAATAAGGAGAATAAAGCTATGAGACAAAATCATAAGCGCGCTATACAGCGGCCAGTGTTCTACAATCCTTCAGGCCCCACGCTCTTTTATATTAATTACGTTGCACTGAATGACTTAATTCAGAGGATAAAGGCAATGTTGCTACCTGAAACAGAATTCTCTTATAGAACATTTACTAACAGAACCACTTCCTCTCGCCAGTTATTATGTTTTTGTCAATTTATCACGTCTATGTGAAAGTCCAGCTTTTATGTAAAAAAAAACAAAACAAACATGCAAAGCATTCAACGCCAATTTAAAAAACACAAGGCTTTTCCGTTTTATACTTTGGAAGACATGAAGTGACAACATGCAGTGGCTGCGCAGTCTAAAAACTGATGTTTTTTCATGATGTAAATTGCCCATCCTGTCTTGTGCAAGATATCCCACACACACACACACTTCAAAACACAAGGAGATGCCATCCAGCAAAGAAAAAATGCAGGGTCAGTAACGAAAACTGCTTTTTCATCATCACTAGATGGTCCCTTTAAATAAGATTGGATAAAAAAAAAATCAAGGAAGTGGGATTTGTTTTGAATTAAATTCTTTGAAATGAGAACTGTTTAGATTCCATTAAATATATGCCACGTTACGGCACTAAAGAGAAAAATATCCCTTTATCTCTCCTATGCAAACAACTATTAGATACTTTAACACAAAATTATGTACATACTTAAAGCTCAAGCGATAAGAAAAATAGCGGTTTATGTCATTTAGTTTACAACAAAGACTACCCAATGTCTAGAAGCAAAATATATAAACCTTAGGATTAGTAATGCTGCTTCAGGCACAAAGATCTCTCTCCAGGAGGAGCCTTTCCCAGAGGAGCCAAAAAGGTGTAAATTAGCCAGTTTCTCCATCATTTATGATTAAGGTTTACGCTGGCGACCTAGACCCGTGGCGACCCTAGCAACTGTTAAGAATGATGTGTGTATATGACTGCAATTGCCAGGCAATACATCATTACAGGAAAAATGATAACTCTTCGGAATCATCAATCATTGTACAAAGTCCTATTACACAGAAAGCCAATAACATACTTCTGAAAAATTCTAGTCCCTGCTAACCTCCCCCACTGTGGTCTGGGCGTGATATACTGCTGCAAAATTTGCTTAATCTGATAGTGGAGACATAAGACAGGAACATTTTAATTAAAGTTAAAAAATATCTCATTTATCAGAAATATAGAACTGACTATGTAGTTCTGTGATCAAGTGAAAGAGTGTATTCTGAATTGGTTTGTAATCAGCGGCAGATAAGCTCTTTGGTGGCTATATCCTGATGGAAATTCCACCTGACCATTTATAAATGGTTTCTAATTTACCCAGTCATGGCACATTGATTTAGGGCATCCAACTTCATGTAATATACAGGGGGAGGAAAAGGGAAAGGAAATATTATTTTTTAAGTAAACACAGAAACCAAAGCCAGTAGTCTCTATTAAACACTTTGTTCATCCCAAGTTGGTTGAGTATGCCCAGACGTGGGTCCCTTGCTCACTTTGCCACTGGATTCAAGCTAGCCTGGCTGATGAAGGGTGTTACCCTGAAACCTGTCCCAGGATGCTTGTTTCCAGTTCAGGGAAGCCCTGGCTTGTCAGTTCGGGCTGCACTGTTCCCATGAGGCACAGGGTCAAGACTGATTTGCATATAGCTGGGTCTGAACTGAGGTGGCGAAGTGAGCTAAAGAATGATGGATTCAACCCAGATATGTGTAAAACAGCAAAATATAATAGCTACATAAATTAATTATGTATTCATATGTTCGATGAGTGTAAATAATAATGATCTTTCAAATTCTATGAGTCTACATCCCTTGGCATTCTCTAAAATGGTGATGAACCAAACTGATAAGTTATATTTAGAAAAAATGCAGTGCCAATGCCTCAAAATTGGTTTATTTCTCCACATAACTGAGATTAAGTCCACTTTGACATTATTTTTAAGCTAAAAGAGAGCCTCTAATGTGGTCTCAACACTACAACAAACTGAATGCACCAGGCCAGTGCTGGGCATTAAAATGCCCACTACATTCATGACTGGCTGCCCCAAATGGACAAATCCTTCAGATGAGCACATCACATAAGCACACAAGAACAGATGTCCATGAGGCATGAGACCTCTGAGGTATTACTGGAAAACCAGCAGCAACCAACGGCTCTCCACCACTAGGGCTCCCTCAATATCGCCAGAGATGAATGTGGGCTCTTGAAAGATACTAAAAGTGAAGAGCGAATAAAAAACCTCCTGTAGCTATGCTATGTTATAAAGTTTGTACAGCGCATGGCTGTCCCGGCAATGGGACGTCCCAACGCTGGCAGCAGAGAGTGAAAGAGGAAACGCATAGTTGGCAAAAGAGACAGATTTTCACCGCCCTTCTAAAGCACAAGTGGTTGGGGATGCTTCTGATGGAAAGAGGCAAGAATTTCCAGAGGACCGGTGCGAGTACTTTAAATGAACAACCTCCGGCTCTGGATCTGCGAAACCGCGGAACTCGCACCAGATGCAGACCGGCCGAGCGTAGAGCACGCGTCGGGATATAAGGAAGGTATAGATCGCTCAAAATCACTGGGCCTGAGCCAGAGAGAATCTTGTGAATGGAGCAAAGCGGTTTAAGTTGGATTTTCTGCTCTATAGGCAACTAATATGGTGACAGGATGCTGCAAAAAAATGTTTATTATCTTACTCTATCATGTCTCTAGAAGTAAGGACCATATTGCGTTTCTCAATGTGCTGATTACTGCCTGTCCTTCTTATGCCTCTGTCACTTCAGTCCTACCAATTGGAAATGCTCTCACTAGAGAGCTCAGGAGAGCAGGCTCCCAGGTACATGAGCGCGGAAACAGCAAGGCGACCATTCGAAGAAGCTTCTTTCAAATTGAGAATGGATCCGTCAGCTCTAAAGGACATAGGTTAGTAGTTGTGGGAAAAGCCAGAAATGTTCTAATCTTTCATAATTACTTAATTCAAGAACAACTCATCACATTCACATGGGGTTAGTAACAGGGTGCAAGACGGGTCGCTGAACTCTAATATGAAACCATAGCCAATGGGAAAAGCCATCCAGCCTCACCGATTGATGATTTCAAATTGACACTGTCACATACACATGCTACCTAATGATAAAATATCTTCATAAGTTGATTCACACACTCTGGTCCATGATGGAAACCTCAGAACTGTTTGTAAAGTCACAGCCGAACTACCACAAGTGATGCTTTGCTATACCCATGGAGGCCAATGACATAATATGATACCAAGAAGACCAAAGGATGGAAGACTCCGACACACCCTACAGAATTGCTTCTGTTCGGAAAAGCCGATGCATGGGCACTTCCGAATGCTTCTATAAATGTAGACATTTAGGGCTTGACCAGTAACCATGCCCTCAGTAGAAATTAAGGCCCTAGTTACGAGCCACACAGAGCAGAAACATTTCACGGATTTCTCTCCACCTGATTCCAGGTGTGTCAGTTTTTCCACACCTGTGTTTTCCGAGTGTGGAGAACCAGACCTGATTTTACTGTGTGGTAAATCCGCGTGGAAGAATGACATGATCCTTTGGCTGAAATGCCACTTAGACCTCCTTCCCCATGGATGGAAAGCAGTGAAAGAAGGGAGTGGGCATGAATGGACCTTCACAGGTACCCATGTTTTACTGCAAGACCCCAGCACAGGAATGCCCCTATGGCTTTAAAGCCCCACTGAGCAGAGGTTCACCGAATACATCTGCGGAAGAGCAATCAACACCATGATGCTATAAGAACCTACAAGTATAGCAAGATGTCAGGATTATTTGAAAAACATGACAAGAATGAATTCTAGCTACACATTTGTGGGAATAAAAAAAATATACAAAATGCTTCACTACAGAATATTGGACAATAAAATCCAACCACAAAAGGAATGATGAGTAGAATAGGGACAGACTCTTACTTGTTGGTCATTTGGGTTGGTACGCCTCCAAAATTAAAGACACACATAGCATGGTATCATAAGAATTTTGCTTTTGGCTGCTTTTTCCTACTAGCATAGAGTAGGCATATAGATATAAATAAAAATATGTTTTATTTATATTATAAATATATTTCCATATATTTGCTCAAAAGCTTTTTCTTCTCAATAGCATGGATAAAGTTTAGTCAAAATTTTGTGCGTGGTCGTTTTTCTTAATATAAAAATAACTAGGATAACACTAGAAAGTGTGAGATTGAGCATAATCTTATCATCTGATTGCATTATGAAACAAACATAAGGCCTTATAGGAGGGTGGCTAGGATAGGGGGTTGATGTGCCCGTGCTGTGAACCAATATGTTCTCACATAGATTAATCCTAACAAATCATCGTGTGGCCTAATTTACTGCACGTGCTGTAATCACTCTTTGGTTATTTCAATCCCGTTCACGCGTATGGCCCGGTCGCGGGGCGTCGTGGAGCGGTGACAGATGCTGGTGAGGCGCGAGAGCTTAACTAGTCAAGGCTGGTGGGTTCCAGCCGAATGATTGACACTGTGCAACAGGCTTAGTGGCTCGTTATGCACGGACTAGAAAAATATCCCGGTAATTTCTCCTTTACCTAGAATTACCAGTACTGCTGATATTGTTAACTCCACAGGAGTGTGGGGGCAGAATTTCCCCCACTGTAGGTTTTTGAGGATTAACATGCGGGAATCGGAGTTTCTGTGCCAATTTGATCATATTTTCCCAGCGTATTTGTCTGGACACCTTGCTTGCAGAGCTGATGAGTTACCACACATCTTGTTAAATGGAAGGGGCCAGTAGCTACCATTATTGCCACCCTCAGAATTACTGGGGGGCAAGTGTGATGAAGCCCTAAGGGGTCTGACTTAGAAGTAAGTGGTGTCAGAAAACCCTCCAAATTCTAGAGGAAGAGCAACATCTGAAGGAGACTCCACCGTCTGAACTTCCTCCACTATGTCAACCTTATGCTGGAAGGAGAGAAACTAAAATCCTAGAGCTGGCCACCATCTGCTTTAACACATTCCCAGAATATTTTTTCGAGCATTACCTTTTCTGCATTTTTAACAGAAGCAGACAGTCTGCTTACAGAGCTTCACGTCTACCTACGGAAATCAAATGTCATTTCTTTGACAGCAGAGAATTTAACCTTGTTCAAATCCACTGCACTTACAGTAAGGTGGGCCACATAAAAACAAAAACTCTGCTGCCACATTCAGTATAATCTGAATTTATAAGCCATGATGAGGACAAAGTAAAAGAGAAAGAAGGACTTTAGCGCATCACTGAGCTGGATTGCGCTCAGGAGGATTCATTTCTTCAATACACCAAGGTTCAATCACAGAGGCGTGCTGATCTAAACAAGACACCTTGCCATATGCAATTCATTTCCTTCCCCCCTCCGCTCCCCTTGGCAAAACCTGCCCACTTAATTACATCAAAACATCAATTCTTGCCAGCAGCTGTTCCAGAGGCACGGTTCATGGGAATACGCCTTGACGCATTCAATGTGCTGACAGGCCCACATCTGCTGACGCGTGCCCCTCTCCTGGCATTTGCAAGCTTCATGCCAAGATCAGGAACAAGCTCAGCGGGCTTACGGCTGCCACCACGGCACATTTCAGCTACGCAGACTGCTTTGTTGAAAACCAAAGACGGTGTAATGGAAGGTATGGGGTGTTAGTAGGATAACCGTTAATAAAAACCTGGTGATAAACTATGGTTAAAGGCTGGAAAGGAACCAACATTCATTGGTCATTGACCTTGTAGCATCAAGGCTTTTAGTTAACAAGACCAACATTGTAGTTGTAGAGGTAAATTGCTCATCTGGGTCTTCCTAGCAAGACTTTGAAGCACTACTGAACTACAACTGTAGATCAGCCTTCCCTGGACACACTTAGTACTCACCTCATTTCAATTGTCCATTAACGAAGAAGGTCTTAAATCGTTAAAGCTGTCAACCAGCAAGGACTATCTAGCCTGTGATGTCACCCCACATTAATATTGACAGCCCGGCTTCAGTTACTGGCCTCTAGCTTTTTGTCACTTTCTCACCAAAAAGACATCGAAGACTGATCACAGAACACAGATACACTTCAATAGCAATATTTTCAACAGGAGGACTCTCCTTCTTTTTGCCCTTCTCCACATAACAAAAAATTAATAAAGTTTGTTCCACTTTTAGCCTGTGATTCAGATCACTTGTTCTGGAACGCATTAAACATCCTTCATTTCATTTACAAAAATTACTCTTGAGCTAACTCAATTTCACTGTAAAAGTCCCATCGCCGGTAGTACTGTACTGAGGCTTTTTATTTTTGTTTATAGATATAAAATGTTGGTCAATTTCCTCCAAAGTTATTCTGCACTGCCCAATGTCTTTCCAAGCTGTATCTTAGAAAGAGGATATTGTGCAGAGTTCATCAATAAATTCTCAAATAAACGTTTTCGCCCCTCTGCCTAAACAGGCTTAGAAAAATGTCCCAAATACTCATTTATGCTGAGGTTCGTACCTCTTCCAAAGCACTGTAGCAAACAAGTGACTTCCATACTAACGTTTGACACTGCTTGGCCAGCTATTGATCATCAGACATGATCAGACTAGTAGCCATACAGTGCCTTCCAAATTCTTAATAAATCTTAATTTGATTCTGGTGCCTGATGTCATGAATGTGAAATTATACTGAGCGTATTTAAACTGTACATCCTAGTAGGAGCGAACTTCTTTAATGTCTGCTTACTCTTACGGAGCAACTCTGAGGCAGACCTTGAATCATATCCAATAGAATATATTTTTCAGATACACAAGACTGGGATAAGCAAGTCCCATTACTTAGACTTTTCAGAATGAAAGTTGGGAAGGCAACGGATGTCAATGGCCTTCCTCCCAAAATCTGGGCATGATGTAAAGTTGAGGAGCCTAATGTAGGACATGATCGCCAGTATAGGACCCCTTCCCTGTGGTCTGCATCACCATTATTATAGGTTATCTATCAGAAAGGGGGGAATTAACCACATAAGTATCAATACCAGAGTCTCTGAACTTTTTTATATCAGAGACCCTCAACCACAAGTTCACAGACTGCGGTGTATGTAATCTCCACTAAGTGTGGTTTGGTGGTTAGCATCATCATCGAGTCTTGTCACATGTGTGTTCCATTCTACAAGTGACATCAAAACCTCCACCAGGAAGGAGACTGTCTGGATGTTGACAGTGGTGAGTGGATTCAAATTACCTCCTATCCTTTAGGTGAATCTTTATTGAGGGAAAAATAAGTCTAAAAACAAAGTGGTGTTTAGTGGATGAGTCACTGGTCCATGACAACTAGTGGTCGGGTTGAGATGTTTCGGCCCGAACAGTCCCTATGGGTCTATGTCCTTCGTCGGGGCCAAAGAAATATATATATAAATGGAGGCCTTATACTTCAGGGCTTCCCAGATAATGTGTTAATAGTAAGTGGAAGCACTCACCTGTCATCGTCAGAGAGCGCACTTTGCTCCAGATGGAATATGGTTATAGGTACGGTATTTAGGCCTATAACTTAAATATGCATTTCATTTGCATCACGGTGTGGAGAAATGTTCTACATTTGGTTGGGGAGATGCATGCAGGAGCACTGTGCAGGACGATTTAAAGCTATGGTTAAACCCCTGTTCTACATTTCTCCACACCATGATGCAAATGATGCAAATGAAATGCATATTTAAGTAAACACCACTTTGCTTTTAGACTTATCCCTATCATATTATTTTCCCTCAATAAAGATTCACCTAAAGGATAGGAGATCATTTTAATCCACTCACCACTGTCAATATCTAGACAGTCTCCCTCCTGGTGGAGGTTTTGATGTCACTTGTAGAACGAGACACTCAAGTGACAAGACCCGATGATGATGCTAACCAACGAGCCACACTAAGCAAAGAGTACATACACCGCAGTGTGTGAATGTGTGGTTGAGGGTCTCCGAGACAAAAAGTTCTGTGACTCTGGTATTGAGACTTATGTGGTTCATTTCCCCCCTTTCTGATAGATAACCAGTACATCTTGGAATCTGAATGAACCTCTGCTTCTTCCTCCCTCCACTTTTTTGATCTGTACTATCACCCTTATTATATCCTGAAGGCCACTTTTAGATATCATGAAAGTTTGAGCAGTGGCCTTCACCCTGTTGCATCCAGAGTGCACTGTGTCTGAGCCTGGGTATAGATTCTAGTCTCCAAAGGATGGTATTCTGAAAGCTCGCCGGTATGGAGATGGTTTTCTGGTATCAGTGGCTTCTCTGTGGGGGCAGCTGTAAGGAATGATTGAGTTGTGTGTATACACAGCTGGAAGCGAATATGCCTGGTGCACATGGAGCAGATTATAGTATAGTTGGTTCATACTGTTGCAGTGTCAGTGCATCTATGTCTGCTGGTAGTTTGGACTCCTGCAATTTTGTAGGTAGTGAGTTGCTACATGTAGCGGGGCTTGATTGGGAGGCTTCAAAACTGTCCTTTGATATGGAAAGATTGTTTCCAAAGACAATTGTCCTAAGAATCGAGAAAGTGATTTAGTTCGGAGCTACAATCATTTGCTCCAATGGGAGCATACATATGTGACTGCTGACAGGGAGCAGGTCCTTGGAGGGTGGTCAGTTGTTGTCCTTACGCAGATGTTCCACACAACATTGAAAGGCTGACCTTTCCTACCAAAAACAACTTTCCTTTTGCTTTCGTGAAGTCTTGGTTCGGCTTCTGTTTGATATTTATATTTTTATACTATATTTATATCCTATTTATACAATAATTATAAGTGTCCAGGGACCAATCTAATCTGTCCTGTTCCTACCTGTTGTAACAGTGAAGAAAGAATATGTACTCTACTTTTCCGACCCTGTATGTGCTTACTGGTAAGAGCCATCTATCTCAATGTGCTGTCACAAATTCTGTGCCCTTCCGAACCCCCGCGTCTATACTGGTGGTGAGGTCTGTGCCTGCCCCTTCCTGTCTGTGAAGAAACACTTCCCTTAGGAAGCCATCTATGAGCTTTGAAAACCAGACACCTACTAGTGCCTTCCAAAAGTCACTGCCTGCTCAACAGTGTGTAGTGGATGTGTGTATCTTCCAACCTCCTCTCTATGGTGCTCCACAACCTCTGTAAGGTAGATCCTGTGCCATTTTGGGAGGCTTGATCCGAATCCGGTACATTCTGTCACTGTGCTGCGAATATTTCTCAAATACACTCTTTGGAAATAACTGTATTTTAGGCACAATACACTGCACACAAAGCAAAGTCGCTTGCCCAGCGGTAAGTAACCAACCACATTTAAGCGCTCACTATAAAAATGTGGTGATCTCAGCTCTGAAATAAGCAGCTTCTGTTTCCAAATAAAAATATATTAACCTTATGTGAAATTAAAATTAGTAAGAAAAATTGGCTTCCCTGAGTACCAGTAAAGAACGCAATTAAAATGCTGATAGTTTGCTGAGCCATGGGCATAGACGCCACCAACACAGCGTGTGCTAATTAAACACCGGTGATTAGACGTGCGAGACTGGAGCCGGAACGAGAGGCAAGCTTCCCTCTGCTAAATTTACATCCCTAAATCCCATAAGCATTAGGATAATTTTTGCACCTCTAATATTTGCTTCTTTAATATTAGAACTTGAGTCACTCTCCGACACTCCTATCCTCTGCATGCCTTAGGCTCTCTGAGTTTACCCTCTCCCTGCACGTGCCTGCTGCCTTCCTCTCTACTAAATCTCAGTAAAAGAACCATGACCTTCCTTACAAATGATACATAACATTTCTGCAACACCAAAACCTAACCTAGCTACTCATCCTGCTACCATAAATCATGACGTCTCATTCTGTTCAACCTCTCCTTTCTACCCCACAATGCTAGCCTTCTTCGCCCTATTTCGTCATCACCCTCTTTCCACTTAGATTAACTCACTCTAATAATTGCACGGTACTCCTATTAATGTCTTACGTCACCACATGAAATGGAGGAAGTTATTCAATTCTCTCAGATCACAAGACTAACCCAATAACCAACAAATCTGCCACAATAATTTATAATCACTGGATTAACCACTGACTTTGGGCAACAGAGTAGCGTGCTACTGTCCATAAAGAGCTTCAATGCCTCATCAAGGGTGGTAAGCGCTATATAAATGCAAGTACAATACAAGAGGTATCTCCTCTGCAGGCTCCCAATGAGGCAGCTGAGGTGGTCAAGAAGTTTATTGTCAACTGCATTGGTGCTGACGAGTGGATCGAATGACGTGTGGCTCTGAAAATGTCACAGAACAATGGGCAGCATTGAGGAGAGGCCATACTGCCCTTTCCTTTGCAGTGAAAACAGTGCACTGCATCATGCGATGTGTAACAAACTGGTGAACCCAGGGCCGGCTTTAGGGCGGTGCGACCGGTGCCACCGCACCGGGTGCTGGCTTCCTGGGGGCGCCGTGTTTGAAAGATGATTATGCTTTTGAAGCACCTGCTGCAGTGTTTCTTTCGCCGCCAATTACCAGGCCTCACATAAATGTCAAGATAACTCGTGTGATTAATTATCTTCCTGGAGAGAGATCAGCATTTTGTATAGTTTAGGTTTTGACTTACGTTAAGTTAGTGCAGAGGGTTAATATGCCTGCTGCATAGAACGTGTACCAAGTAGATTACAGAGTGCATATGATGTACACAGATCAGCAGGTTACTGCTTTCAAAAGAGACATCCTTTTGTTACTTGCAATTTATAACTTAAAGTCCTAATATAGAATAGTGAGCGATTAACTTTCATCCTAGAACTGCATACACACTGCAAAGTATACATTATTAGAACATTGATTAATGTTGCAAAAAGGGTTAATTTGGCTAGAAATCGATTCTTATTTTTAAAGAAAACTCCCAACTATGCGGTTTCTTTTTCGACTCTGAGTTTGTGCTTCTCCACACCAAGCACTCTTAAACTATACTGCCTACCAGCATGGATGACATGTGACTCCTACACTTTTAGTCCTTTGGCTTATGGAACATTTCCTATACACTGATTTACACACGTATGATTGTCTCTGTGTAATGTGTGTGTGATGCAAAGTGCTCGGGCACCCTACACTGGTATGAGTGGTGCTGTATAACTAATTCAATGCATCTGAGATGGTGTGGTTATGGAGACATGGTCACTGTTAAAGGGTGCTAGTGAGAGAATCCGTGGTGGTGGTCATTGGGCGGGCGCCAACAAACATTGTCGCATAGGGCGTCACCAGCACTAAAGCCGGCCCTGGGTGAACCAACATTAGCAACCACACGCGTTTCCCATGCGTGCTTGGGAGTGTACAGGAACAATGTTTTGTTAGCTTGTATAGCACTTTATGACCCGTTAATGCCACCTCAAAGTGCCGGGACAGCAGAAAAGCTCAAAGCCTGGAGTTAGGAGTATAACAAGGCTCCTGAGGGACAGGGATGTGATGAAGGGGCATTGGAAGCAGGGGTGAGGCAGGTCCAGCAGTATTCCTGATGACCTGGAGAGTTCTCAGCAGGGAAACGACCAACAATGAGCCCTAACAGCAAGTGTTCACTTGCAGCCTTAGGTTGGTGTTCAGAGAGTCAAACGGTCAAGTGTAGATTAGTTTACGAACTAATGCTTATTCATTCTGTGTATGTGTCTGGCTGCAAGAGGGGGCAGTTTATAGCCCAAACTTTAATACATGTGCAGGACTGGGTGAAAAAACAAACAAAACATATGGCAAAATATCCCCCATCTGCAACAACCCTTTGCTTGCACACTTCAAAAGGTTTCAAATATTTCAAAATATATCACCAGCAGTGCGGTAAATAAAAGCCACTTTGTGTTTTAAAGCTTATGTGAAGAGAACATTTCTTTTGCATGAAGCTAAAAAACAAATATGGCACATTAACATTACTTTATCCAATGCACACAAGACTTACCCGCTCAAACACTGCTTAAATAGCTACGTTTCTTAAGCTCGAAGTGAGACAGTTTCTGACACACACATCCGCTTATTCTGACATCTTAGGTGGGTTTATTGTTAGAATAGACGTTAATCTAGTCTCCGGATGGTTTGCTCTGTTGAAGGATTTTTTTGGCCTGCAGAGTTGGCATATGGATGAAGTAAGCTACCATAGCATTAGTTGGCACTTGACAGCTAATTAGCATTCTGCTCCTGGTGCACCCTTATGGGCAGATTAAGTACATTCGTGTAGCTGGAGATGGCAGTCATGAGTGTGAACGGTGCGCCATGTGTACAGCAATTCTACAGTCGGGGCGGCACCTTGTGGGTGTTGCTAGGAGAGTAGTCCTTTATCGTTTGGTGAACACCCACAAAATAACACTTCGTGGGTGCTCACAAACATTTTTAGTAGCTTTTCCAATGTTTTTTTGTTTTATATTTCAAAGTATTTTATTAATTTTTTAAAACAAGTACATTCGCATTTCCGTTAGGAGGTTCCAGCCAAACGTGGTTGGTGTTGCAGTAATTACAGGTACTGTGGTATACGTGTTAAGCTGAGCCCCTCTACCTTGACTTGCTGGGAAATTAGGAACAGGATGGTAGAAAGAGAGAAGATAGGAAAGAAAGAGTGGAGATAGGATACAAGAAGTGTTCTATAGCTATGAGCCTAGTCTGGGTTTGTAGCCCTGTGTAAAATCCGACCGCCCCTGGGGACCCCAAGTGGACTCACGGGGGTTCATAGGAGTCCAGATACATGGCTAGCGACTTCCACGTCCCCCTAGTAGCTGGTCTCCAGGGTGAGCATTTCTAAAACTAGGCAACGTGCACCAAAATAACAGATTTTCGCAAGGTTCTGGAGTGAAGGAAAGACCTTTCGTGGAAAGCAATTTCAGCAACAACAAGGGAGCAAAACGATATTTCGTAACCTAATTTTATCACTTTATATTTTTGGGTTACAGTGTTGTGACATTGTTATCTTAAACAGATTTGTTTAGACTTCTGATGGAAAGCCTTCATATAGGGTTCCTTTGAAAATAGGTGACTGTGATGCACTTTCTGACACTTACAACAGGGAGACCTGGGTGGATGTCACAGACGCAGAATTCGAGTAAATTATGAAAAAGAGACATTTGCATCCAGTGTGTGTGGAGATGCTCTACAGTACTCTTACCCCGGTGGCTACAAAGTACTGTCTGTGGCTTCCAGAGGGCCGCCCCGATGCCAGCAGGGGATGGTTGGGGTGTTGCAAGGTGGACATAGGGGAACGCAAAGCAGATGCATGCTAAAGAGAAGTTGTCTAGAAAACTTCATTACCTTTAGTTTAGTTAACCTGCAAATAAAGTACATCCATCTCACAGCTTTCTGAATGTTCCTGCTCTGTCAAGTGAACAACAGCCCAGTGCTGCTGTTCACCAGGGGGCCACAATTAAAGGTCAGGGGGGCCACATGCGGCCCCTGGGCCATACGGAGTATCCCTGCTCTACAGCAACCACATGACCTCTGAATAATCTGGGGGCTTCTCTGCCCTGGTAGTGATATTTTTCTAGTGCACACAGAATAGCAAACTAGTCGACAGGTTAACCCCAAAAAGAACTTGGAAACCATAACTCTCTCTTGTTATTCTAATTTGCATAACAATAATGAAAATGCCCCCGAACACAAATTGCACTAAAAACCAATGTTTTTCTGAAATAAGGTATGTAAATTAAGCAGCAAACATGTTTTTTAGCTGCACTATGAACAACGTATAACTAATACAACCCCATGAATAAAAGGGAACAAACAAGAACTGTCTGTATGCAAGAGTACATCATACCGTGCAACTACTGCTGAGTAGAAAAGGATTACTGAGCAGCGGGTGACCAGCCAAAGGTAGATTTTTAGGAACATAAAGAGAGGGAAGCCACTTAATTAAAGGATAAAGTGAAGAGTTATTTCTTCAGTTCCATCTGCATGGCAGGAGAGTGCACAGACAGCAGATAAAGTCATAATGCTTTGTGAATAAAAAAGACTCTTCATCACAATGAGTGGGTGTGTGGTGTGGTGTGGTACACAGGTGCAGGTGTGGTGGAAGCAAATTAGTCTTAGGCCTCCTTTCGTTCCGGCGCCTTGATGCCAACTAGCTATATGCAGTCTCTTCTAGTACTCACAGTGCTTAATTTGAGCTGGTGGTTTCCAGGGCACTTAATTGTCAACACCAGCACTTATGGCAGTCTGCCACTTGGTGGCACCGCCTGGCTAATTCAGAAATGAGCAATACTACAGTCATTTATTAATTCAAAATACATTCAAAAGTACTAATACTTGCTGCCCAAGCCATCATTATAGTTTTGTGGGCCTGGAATATTCTGAATTGTCACACTTGAAGGGGTGTGTTGGTTAGCAGTTGTGTTGGTAGTGTCATTGGAAGCGCTGGCAGGGGCAATGCGTGGTACAGCTTCAGTGGCCTCTTGAAAAGGGCCCTGGCACTTATTATTTTACAAATTAAACACCGAGTACTCATCTCATCCTATGCAAGTATAATGGAAAATAATAAAGAACATTAAAGAAAGGCGAGGAGAAGCAGTTGTACAACTTGGGAAATTAACAGATTGAATTATCATTTACAAGGGATAAAGCAACCGAAGAGACAAAGCAAAAAGGGAAAGCACCAAATGAAAGAGAGGGCTGAAACACAATGTGACAGCAAGGCTCCACTTTATTATTCACACTGAGCTTTACTTTTGTGATTCACCTTTTTACATTTCTTTTCTTTACACTCTTGTTGTTCTCACAAGCCAAACTACAAAGACTGCACCCTGAACTGTGTTGTCGTCTCTTCCAAAAAACCTACTTTGTGAAATCCAATAAATTAATTTTCCCAATAAAGAAAATGTTATAAAAGCACATTTGTTCTATTCGCTACACAAGGTAGATCCAAGAGATTTTTATGAATAATGCTAGTTAATAGAAGGAACCTTTTGTTTGAAGTGGAATTAAAAGGTGTTTCATTATCGCCATAATGACTATTTAACATTAATAAGACCCCAGAAGACACCCTGCTTCTGCACCACGCTCCGACACATGAAATATAGGGTTGATTATAATCAGATAATGAATGCATGCTTCTTCACCGTCAGACACCAATGGATTTTTGTGAAAAAAAATAGGTCCTCTGGTTTATAATCAAATAGGCAGATTGTCAATGACAGCGCCGCGTTACAGCGCTGTATTGAAAGCCTGGTTTCTTCCTTCTAGATATGATTATAGATCATTTTTCAGCTTTCTTTACTTGCTTGGGAGGGATGCTTTATTTGAAGCTTTCCATCTGGCAGCCTGCCAGCCACTTCCTTCAATCATAAATGCAATAAGCAGCCTTTTCAGACAAAATGCCATCAAGGTGAAAATAGAACTACTTAAAAATAATATCAAAAACTTGCTCGGTGTCATTCTCCCTGCGCCCGTCAATTGTACCCCGTATCTTTGACGCAAGATAACGAGGATGCTTCAATTCCAAAGGGGCATTGCACAGTATCTTTTAGAACTGGGTCGAGCCCCAGTTCTCTTAGAAAACTGGAGCAAATTATGCCATCTGTGGCCTCCAGCTGCATGGATTCATTCCTCCATCATTAGGACTTTTTATAGAGACGCGACTGGGAGCAGCAGAGTAGAATTTGCCTTTATTGCTTTATTTATTTTTTTGCTCGACTTTGGCATTCATGTTTCTCTTCTGCATCTGAAAGAGCTTTTAATGTGATGCTATTTCTAGTGAAGGAAGACAAGTGAGGCATTCTCCCTCTGTCTGGATACTTTCAAAAGCTTTACAATGTCAATCTTCATGGGGCCGAAGCGCTACTTACAAGAATAAATGCTCTGTTTGGTTAAAGGGGAACTGTAAGATGCATTTTATTGCATTGGATCTGTGGGCCACTTGGTGGCAGGAGAATGGTCAACAAGAGACAAAAAAGGCTGTAGCCATAAGACATAACCTTATTAAATATAGGCATGTAAAGGTTCCAGATTTCTAACAACGAATATTCAATTGGATTCAAAGGAATGTTGTAGACATATGACATCAGAAGTTTTGAAGGGACCCATGAAAATATTATTGATCTAGAGAATGTTCAATTCGATTTATGAGACTGTTGTGGATGCCACAAAAAGGTGCTTGATCTTTGTCCACGGGAATGGTTCAATTAGATTTATAAGAACGTTCTAGGTATAATATATAGGAATTGTTTATCAGAACTTGTTGTAGATTTAAGAAAAGTTGATCAATCCGATGAATGAGAAAGTTGCAGTCATATGATACAACACAACAACTGCTTAATAGGACCCATTACAAAGTTGTAGATCTACATCACAAGAGTTGTTCAATTACGAGTATGAGATGATAGTAGATAAAAGACACAAGTTACTCCATCAAACTGTCGTAAGGCATTCAGTTTACCAAAGCAAACGAGCTGCACTTTAAGCCTTAATAATTACTTTACATTGAAATATTAAAATCATGAGGTTTCTAATATTATTGTGTTCGCTGATGATGGCTACCATCAAGAACAATGTGCCACGGTGATGCAAGACAGTACTTAATTAGCATTTCGAGCAGGAATCACTTAAGCAATAAACTAAACACTTCATGATTATCACAAACTTGAATGGTGGCTTGCCCCTCCCCCTACCCGACCCCTGACCCTCGTCACGTACAATTAGAAATCCAAAATGTTTGGGAAGTCCGAGAAAGAATCCTTCTCCAACTAACATGACTGTGCTCATCATATGGATAGCTACGAACAGTAACGCACAAGCTACTAACCCTAGTGGGCCTGTAGTCTCACCGCTATAGAGCACTTTTTTCTAGACTAAAATTACACCCTCCCATAAACAGGAGAGGGCGGGTTAATTTTCACTTAGCACAAAGTAGAATATCAACGTGGACTCAAGAGCAAATGCGCAACCCGGCCAGTGGCACAGATCTGCCCTGACACAGGTCTGCTGGTTTCCTTGGAGTTCAGTTACTTTCCTCACATCCATGCTAGAAGCCCAGACCTGTACACAGAATGCTGAAATGGAAGAAGGGCCATTTGGAGCAACAGAAAGGATAAGGGTATGTTAATAGAGTCAGTGGGGGGAGTAACTCTTACTGAACCACATATACCAACGACCTTTACTGACAGGACTTGACAAACCTCAGTGCAGCTGAAGAGACTATGTCTACATCACTGTCTTACACACAAAGCATGAGGTGTGGCCCATGTGGCTGTTTTGTTCATCATATCCAAAGGCATCTGACTCTGATGAGCCACTAATCGTGCCCAGGATGCGCATGAATAACTGAGTGGAGGGACCCAGAGAACAGCACAGCACACCAAGACACCAAAAATCACCTAATGAGAAACATAGACCTTCGAGTCACAGGACATGAAGAACAGCTTGCAAGATTTCTTACTGCACTGTTGAGGTGTGGGGACATCTGTTACCGACACTTTTGATGACTAAAGATCGACCATCCGCACCTGGTAATTGGTACATTTATTAATTCCATGGCAGTACGTCACTCGCTCAGCCTAAGAATAGTCTTAGGCAGTCCGCAAAGGCTTATGAAGAGGTTTTGCAGCAGAGAGAACAGAAAACGACCCTTCCAGCCAAATTCAACACTCTTTAAGGACTATTTCCATGGTAAGAGGGAATATGTTACCACAAAATGGACAATTCCTCATTATCTCCTGCACCTAGGAAGTTGGGCGGTTGGGTAGCATCAAGGTTTGACATCATCAGCATAACCACATGCATCTACAGAGCCATCTGCATAACACCACATACCACCTGCACTCCACCCTCCACAGAGAATAAAAAGAAAAGACATAGATAACGCTGGTCTGCTTGTATTCAATGTTGTCTGCATTAAAATGTCTTCTTGAAAAGGCAGCTGTTGCCTACGTGCTCATGGTGATGGATGGAATGCTTGAAACATTCTAAGACACTGTTAATCACTAAGGGCTGCATTCCAATCCATCTTTTTGTTGTCCACTGTGCTACTCTACACAGAGACCAGCCATGTGCAAATCAGTCTTGATGCTGGTCCTGTAGGAGCCGACAATCCTTCACTGGCTCTCAAGGTCCCCTCCAGGTAGAAACACAGCCAACCCCAGACCAGGTTCAGCCTTTAAAGTGGTGCTGCGAATTTTATTAGCTGACAAAAAAGCTTTTATTAATAAAATGCACAAGCAGAGGAAACAGAAGGTCCATCCATTTTCCAAGAAGAAAGTACCAAGCAAGGCTCAGACAAGATATTGATATTTGTGCCCCATTACTTTCCTCAAAGGGAAATGGCTGTCATTACAGGAAGTTGTCAGATGTGTCGTGATCTGGAAATGTTTACGTTTATATGTTTTTATAAAGCACATTTATCACCCTACTGGGGTATCGTGGCAATAAAAACAGGTCATAAACTTAACCCCAACGCGCCAGTTTCTACCAGTTGGTATAAGGGACAAGCCATGCCTTTAGCTTTCTTCTGAACTTTAAATTCTCCAACTCTTTGATCAGTTCTTGCAGCAGGCAGGACATTCCATTGTTGTGCAGCTACTACCACAAAAAACTACAACATTTCGTTTAGAAGGAGCTCTTAAAGAACGAGAAGGCAGTATAGCTAGATAGATTGCTAACGAGGAGTGCGGTATGACTGACACACAACCTTGTGCAGTAAAGAGAAAGTTTTAAAGAAAATTCTGGACGTGGGAGTGGTTATCCAAGGTGGGGGGGGGGGGGGGAAGTTCCACTAGTATGTGAAAGAGGGCTTCAGTTTTTCCAGTTCCAAATCACAGAAAACATTTTATAAGTGCCATAAACCCATTTAAGAACTCAGCCTGAAATATAACAATGAATATGAGAAAATAACAAAAAATTCTTAATCACAGCTCAATCAGAAGAAATGACACAGATGAAGACAGGTACTAAAATGATTGATATTAATTGTTAATCTTAAAAGCACACTTTAATACTACTCTTTATGATAATTTCTACTCCTCTGAAAATCATAATCAGACCTAGCAATTAATTTATAATTCCACCTTTTCTCCCCTTGTCTGACAATAACAGAGGCGGATCCTTTGTTCTGTATGTCTACAACTAGTCTGTATGAGAGAAAAAAAAATTAAAGCTTCCTTTTTGAAGTGATCCCTACTTAACCCGAACTGAATAAGAATGAATATCATATAATGATCTGAAGAATCAACTCATCTTCCTTCTTAGAGCGGTATAATTAGCAGAGCTCAGTGCCTTTGTCATCACCTGTGGGGCTCATTAAGGCCAAGTGTGCTTGTGAGGTAGGCGATAATTTGAATGTCACATAAAACATCCTCCGCTGAATTAAATGTCTTCAGCAAAGGTAAACAGCTTACCAAAAAGCAAATATAGCAACATGAGTGAGAAATATTAATTTAGAACCCTTCAAACTGGAGTGCTTTCCCGAGCTGTTGATAATATACGGACACGGGATCTGAATTCTAGGATACGGAATGGCATGTGTTGGACCGGACCTGGACGGAGAAGCAGGTCTGTCCACCGTATGAGTCATAGAAGTGGCCTTAACATGCTCATGTGCTGTAAATACTGGACCAAACTAGTTTTCATCTCTAAGGAAATGTATGAGGAAAGCAACACTCTTAGGGTCTACCTCACAACCATTTCCACACATCTAAGTGAGACATAAGTGCTTAGAGAAAAGGTAAACATGGTTCTAAACTCCACAAGCTGTTTCACATGCTCTGGATTGGGAAATATCAGAATATCAATTTATTGTGTTGGAAAATCGACCTGGGTAGCAGATTTTCCACCATCTGAATTTAAGTTTAAGAGCATGATTGGTACTGAGGTCAACATTCACAATGAAGGGAACATCAACAAACTCATTTGTTTCTGGATATTCACAAGTATCTTGCCCACCCTGTAAATATGTGATATGTTGGTTGTTTCCATGATGGTAATGAGGAGGAAACCTCCCCAAATGTAAAGGGGGTGAAGGTAAGGGGTTTTTACCACTGAGGGTATAGTTCCTCCTAACCCCACTCCCATCAAGGACAGAGCAGTAGTAGCAGACTCACCAACTTCCCCCAACAAGAGGTGGACGGGGGCATAGGCGAAGCTATCTTACTCTCTCTTTACACCTTCAGACCACTCATACCTGTACTTGAGCAAGACAAGACTATGGACGCGCTCTCCGAGGGAGGGCTTCAGTCAGCAGGCCCTCTGCGTGTAAGAGATTTATACAAATGACTGTCAACCTATGGAGAACATGTAAGTGAAGACTCAAGGAGTAAAAAAGAAGCAGATCGTCGAAAAGAATTGCTTGTGGTTCCACAGAGAATGTAAACAATGACTTCATGCCTTATACCTGCCCTACGTCCCATTGATTTTCCGCAGCCGTACATACCACACAGGAAGTCAAGGCTCTTTCCATGACAATGAGGATGGCATAGCAAAAATAACAGACATTTTAGCTCATGAGCGAATCACCTGTGTATGCACATACCAAGGTAAAAACTGGAAATACACAACAAACATATAAAAAGAAAAAATCATAAATGGCAGTGAAAACTCACTTCAGTTTTCCAAACTTTCTACAATAACACAAATAATATGTGTAAGTAATTGGATTACTATTTGGGGCGGGTGACTCCCCACCTAAAGGAATAATCGCAACCAATGTCAAGATGAACCCACAAAGTCACTAAATTACACCGAGCTCAACCCCAGGCACCTTTATGACAGAGCAGAGAGGCTTCACTTAGGGCAATGTGTAAAGTGTTTATGCAGTACCTAACAATAGTAAAAGTTGAAAAGCACCGCAATTAAAATCCCAAACAGAATTAGACAAAATAAAGTAAAATTTAATAAACATTGAAACAGAATGACAAAATTCCAATAAGGGGAACTGGAGATTTGCATTTTTAAAGGTTTAAGTAGAAATAGTGCCAAGAAGCATAAAGTGCTAATGATAATCAACAGTTGCAGTAGAAAGGGACCTCGGTGCAACTGGATGTGGACTACGATGATAGATAGGGTGTCAGACAGGTTCAATTCAGTCCCAGTTGCCACTGATCAGCTGGGCAGCTGAACAAATGTACACTTGTAGCTTGCTGCAACCTTGTAGCTAGAACATGGGGCAAGCCTTATGACCCTTGGAGTTCACTTCTCTGTCCTGGGTACGTGAGGGAACAGTTGCAGGCCTTAAGGGCTCCCTTCAAGTAATATCAGCAGGTCCAGTCCTCTTCTTTTCTTCCTGCGGTCCACCAGTGTTCTGAGGAGGGTGCCTGGCACCAGCTAGTGGGTGGGAATGAATCCTGGACACATCTTAATCAATGGGGTAGACGTTCCTGGCACCAGCACTACCCACTTTGGGGATTTTAAATATTGCAAAAGTCATCAGCCACAATAAACTTGAGATCTGAGGGCTGGGGGTGGCCTGTTTGCTGTTTTAAATCTACTGTCCCCTCACATCTAACACTAAAATCCAGTTTGGGGCAGTCACTGTACCGACAAGAAGCTCAGGAATATAATTCTGGTCGAAATAAATAAAGCAGGTCTGTCCAGCAACCAGACAATGGATATCCAATAATCGTTTTGGAATCCTGTTTTCTTTCATTTCAAACGTGTCCCCAGCGTTATATGTAGAACCCAGAGACAAAAATGTGGTTTTCAACATCCAGATAGCGAATACACATGAAATGTGTTTCCATTCGGTTTCCTTTCCTTTCAAGTGTGCCCAAAGTGTTAAATGTAAGTAAGCCAAGCAGATCTGTCAAGCAGAATTTGTCATTCAAGCAGGAATGGACATTCTGTAATGTCAAATAGGATGCTCTCAGCTCCGCCCTAAAAAATCTGTCAGGTTAAGAGGGCTCATCTTTGCCCATTCAAGTCAGCCTACTGTTTACTTCTAGAAGGCACTTTTTACTTTTTTCCACATATATTCAAATGCTAATGTCTGGATGGCATAAGTGGGCGAGTAAATGCAAATTAGCCTCCAGGAACTTCGGAAAGGGAAAAGGTAACTTTCTAAAAGTTGATTTTCCTTAATATTTACTAAACATCCAACTTCCCTCCTGAATTGGATTTTAATAACTATTAAAAATAGTTAAGTATTTTTCTAGCTAGTCCCATTTCGGAGATACAGTGTTAAGATTTTTAATCTGTACTCTGATTTTCTACATAGGACACCTAGGCCTACCATAGTGAGGAATAGCTTTTGAGTGCCAGACACTGTAAGAGCATGTTAACATTACATTTCTACATATCCTACTTTTAAATACCATGCACCCTGCCTTGTGGGTGGCAAAGCCTACAAAAGGGTGACTTAATATTTAAATGTGAGATTTTGACCAGTCAAAAGGGCTTATTTTGGCACGTGAAACTGCAGTTTTTACACTGTTACAGTGAAGTTACACCGGTACGCCTGAAGCCATGTATTACACGGTCACTGTAGTGGATGGCACAATAGGTACTGAAGTCCACGAGTGACATTTAAGTTGCAGGCCCTAGGTACATTTTGCACCATATACTAGAGACTTTTATGCAAATTAAATATAAGAACTAAGAGTATACCAATTTCATCATGTTGAAAAGAGGAGTATAGGCACTTTACTAAATATTAGCAGGGCTAAAGTGCACAGAGTTCTACAATCAGCAAAACAGTCAAATCAAAAATCGGGGGTCGACTGGGGTGAGGTGGGGCTGGGGTACACCATGCAAAAGATGTGCATTCCTATACTATGTATAACTATAAAAGTCAGGATAGAAGCATGGGGGTGGAGGGGAGAGGAATTGAGTGATATTTGAACGAATGGAAAGAACATAAGTAGCATTGTTTTCACCTTTGCTAATTAGTTGCATACTCTGCACAGGTTTCCAAATCCCCATTACCTCCCTATTTGGATTTTGTGCATCACCCACACTGTCATTCTATGGTGTTCAATTGCTACAGCCTCATCAGGGGAAGTAGGTGCTATATACATGCACTTACAATCCCATATGCTCTCTCAATAGCCCCCCCACAATATAAACATGATCACTTGGTGCAGCGATTTATAAAGTCCATAAATTCCCCATACTGTAGGAGGCATAAGTAACCACCTTGTGGCTCCTGCACTTGTGCAGTCCCTTTGTGTAACAAAGGATTCCGAGATATCAAAGCAACACATAAGGGTCTGGCTTTTTCCAAATTAATACTGAATTTAGAGAGTAATGCCTCGTCACACCCACAGGCCAAGAGGTCCTTCCCAGGGGACTGTGACATTTTCCACATATTCTAATGTAACAATGGCTCCCGCTTGGCACAGTGCCTCTGGGAATGTTTGCCTTAGGCCGCTCACTCCTTCCTTCACTCCTGTGATGCTTGTTCATTCTCTCCTACACATGTTTAATGCTTTCCTCCCCACAGCCAGTGACTTTGTTGTCTCAAGACTTCATGAATTACAAAGGACATTCAGCAGAGAGCATCACGCTTCAGTAGTTGAATAGAGAAGAGCAGCATATGGACCAGACGCTCTGTTATCACACAAATATTCAAATTTCACTTAGGTAATATAGGATGTAGCGTTATTTCTTCTTAGAGAAAAACAGCTTTTTTGGGTAAATCCATACTTTTTTTTTATTGGAGTTCATTTTAGTAGTTGCACAGCGGGAAAAAAAGCTGACCACACAGTACAACTTTTCTTCTAAAACCTTGATATTTGCCAATGACAGGAAAGGTGCCACAATAGGATCTAATCACCATGAACTTCCTGTTTTCATAGAATGTATTCTGTTTATTTGTCAATTGTAGAAAGGAAAGACAGCAAGCAGAATGATTCAGCTACAGAGATATGCTAAATTCCAAGTCAATTTAACCAACATTAAAGAGATGGGTAGTGAAATCCTGGACAGAGATCCTTGTATTTATTAATCTCGGTGTTAGCGAGAGGTCACACCATGAGCCTGGAAGGGCTGCAGTAAGCAGCAGTCGTCAGATTGTCAAATTACTGCAGAGGGTAAGAGCCAGAATTCACCAGAGAACATTCATTAATTCACAGGTTTGCAGTGGAAGCCAGAAATCAATGTGAACCTCTCAGTCATGGGCCCAATGAGGTTTAAACTCGTGGTCCCAATTAGCTCGCTGGCATGCTTCAGGCCTCTGCCGATGGATATCTTTGACAAGGAGCCTGAGGAAATTGATCAGGGAAAAGTGATGAATGTAGTCTACAAAGATTTGCAACACCGTCTGAAACATACGATAAGGGTAGCAATATAATTTGCTTTGATAGAAACGGGAGACGCAATGTGGTGGTAAATGTATTTGTTTACAGATGATGGACCAATCGAAGGGCAGAGTCTGCAGCCTTTACAAATTCAGAATTTTAGGTGTAAAGAGGAGTTTGCCTTTTACTGAAAAGGTGCAACATCTTCAGGAATTTAAAAGGAAATTTGACAAGCATTTCTCTAAATGTCATTGTTTTTCCTCCAGTATTGTGAAATCTGTTTTCTTTTACTTTTTTTAAAACAATACTTTACAGAAAAGCATTAATATATCTAACAGCTCAGCTCTTGTATTATAAGGGTGAGACCTATTGGCTTTACCCAGTGTTTGTTTATTTATTTATTTTTTATTGTAGCAGAATTGCATTCATGATTTCCTCTTAAAAGTAAACCAGACTGTTGGCTTTGCCCATGGCTGTTTTTGTTGTGGAGGGGCACCAACTCCAATGTACTAATGCACAGAGGGGCACTAAAAATATCTGTAAACTTGAATATACCCATCATCCTACTACCACAGCGAGCACCATTCGGGTCCAAAGGCCCCTCCTCTTAATACTAAATAAGTAGTATTTACAATCCTTCCATCTACACAAGCTACACTAAGCAATTTTAAGAAGCACAAAGAACATTCCTCATCAAATTTAGGGTGATGACCATCATATTGAATTGACTCTCTGGTTAACCGCTCGACTCCCCGTGACCCAGATTACTGCACCTTTCTCCACTGCATTGTCAGAGACGATAACAAAGCCGACTCATCAGAAGTGACCGGAGCATAAGGCAACTCAGCGGTGCAAATCTACTGGTGTGCACCACTTCACTCCAAGTACAGAGCTAGCTCCATCAACGACAATGACGCCGCCCTGCGGTAATGGGGCATGCAGCTGGGTTACAGCTGTGCTGCTCCTGGCAACGCACTCATCGCCCACTCAAGGACAACAAGGCTTTAAGGAAGCAGACAGGGAACACCGAAGAACAATTGTTCAGAAACATGCATTTTGATCGAGGAAAAATTTAAAGTGCATACTTGGTCTCAGTCGTTTATAATATTTAATGGTGAGGGCGACTTTCTACTTAACGGCCAATCATGCATTCACAAATTGAAAATAAGCCACCAGCGGGTGACTGGATTACCCAGAGCTATTTTTACTTTATATGGCAACGATTGGTTTCCACCTTGTGGAGACAGCAGTCATTTGCTATTTTATAGCTGACTGACTGTCGAAGTGGAAATTAAGCTGTCAAGGTAACTCTCATCCAATAGCTTTGTTATAGGGTGCGCAAAATTTGAATTGCTGAAGCTGGAATTTAATAATGTTTCTCACGACATGGAGATCAAATTTCGGAGATCAGTCATTAAAGCAGCGGGATCACTTCTGTATCTAGAAAATCATCACCAAGCACATACACACCACCAACCCTAAACACATCAAACAAGAAAAAACAGCACGATCCACTGAAACAACTTAGGAACTACAGAGAACTTGCTACGACGTCATCTACATCATCTCTTTTGATTTTAATTTAGCTGCTTTGACAACAGACCAGCTATTCTGTTGGATGAACTTATAAAGAAGAAGAAAGACACCTGCCCTGTATGCCCTTCATCTATGATTATGCAATGTACAGAATACAATTCTCAAGAGTAAGTACCTACAAATCAGATGTAAAGCTACTATCAAAAATAACTACATTTTTAATAGATAAAATTATATAAATTAGTGCACGTATAACACACAGGAGCCTACAATCCCTGCATAAAAGCTGGTCTTTACTTTCCCTCTTGCACTTGAGCTATGACGGCTTTTGAAGCCTATAACAAGGAAATGGCGTAGCTGCTGGACTATTAAGTAGCCTTATAGCCTGCTGCTGAGGGCTATACTGCTTGTTAAAGGCCCTGCACAGAGTTATAGGTTCAAGCCGCAGGTGAGGGCCTATAGCAAGGGAGATGGCCTTTAACAACCAGTATAACCTGAAGAAGGATGGATATAACGCTATTAAAGCATTCCACCTACTAAGGGTAGAATGTTATAAATTAAAAAGGGAAAACATTGATAAACATTAGAATTTGGAGCTTTGGGCTTATACCAGCCGTTATAAGCCCGGAGACATGGCAATCTCTTCAATGGAGCTCTTAACATTCCAATGGTCTAATAAGATATTACAGTTGAGTTGTGACATAATCATGCCTGCTGCTACAGCCAGCTGCCAAATTGAATGAAAGGTCAAAGAGGATAATTACAGTTACAGATTAAACAAGGAATATCTGGCTTTTTGATTTTCCGATCTTTTTTCAAAAAATGAAAATGATCAGGGGAACGGAGATATTTACGTCAACATCTTGGTGTTCTGCAGGCTAGAGGTCAATACTGGTAAGAACGAATCTCTGCATTTTACTACACATTCCGAGGTACACCATTTTTGTACTCTGACTTACATTAAATAATATCTTGTTTGCAATACATTACAAATGCTTTTTGGTGGGTTTCTTTTTGCAATACAGATTCTGCTTTTATCCGTAATGTCTGAAACCATAACATCACTTTCACATAAATAAACCAATGTGGGAAAGGAGAACTATGTTGTTATTACTGGGACAAGAGGGGGAAAAGGGAGTAATTAAATTTACTAGTATATAATTGGCAAATTGTTCCAGTTTTGAACCACACCGGATGTTTGCAGATCTTAGAATAACAGGATTTGAGACTGAAGTCCTTTACCAATCTAAGGCCATGACTGACTGACTGACCATCAAGGGCTGATCCCTTTCTAACTTATCTAAATGAATCCCTCCATAAGGAGATATATGGCAACATATAAACAAGCACGCCTGAAATGTGCAGAAAAGGGCACTAGCGCGTGGAAGTTGCTAATTTCCTCTGCAACAATCTTCATCACAGATGCCAACGCACTGCTTCCAAGGATTGCGATAAGTTATGCGCTGTAAACATCGTCAGTAAACCTCGTCTTTCCTTCAAGCATAGCAGCTACTATTCACGGGCTAGCACGCAGATGGCGGGTCACATTTGCATAAGGGAATTCTGTGATTTGCCAAATCAACAGAAAACATAAGCCAAATCAACACCTACAAAGTGGGTTTAGAAATGTGATGTAAGTGAGAAGGCGCACAACATAAAAACCTATGAGCAGTCCACAAAAACAACAAGACTGCTTGGGATATTTGTGTGTGGTAATATAAAGTATTTAAGACTGTGAAATCGATGCCAGCTCAAAGTGTGGTTTTCTCTGTCTCATGTACATGGTTTTAGGCGAGAGGAGGGGGCTTTAACCGGGATTCAGAGCGTTCCTCGAATTATCTTTTTCAAACACTGTAATGCTCCAGCTGAAGTGCTGTGTACGAATGCAACAGACCTGAGAAACGATCTCACCTCTACTCCAATAATCCAAATAAATTAAATGCAATCAATCAATCAGGGAATTGTAAGCGCGCTACTCACCCGTGAGGGTCTCAATTCAGATAAGATCAATTCCTTCCTTTTAAACACTACAACTATAAGTTTACGTCTGTTCAGAGAGTTTTAACTCATCTTCAAGAAGCTTAAGAATGCGTTGCTGCTCAAATACGATATCAACATTTTCAGTGCTCCATTGCATCCCCACATACTGGAAGAAATGATGCTGCACTTTGTATACATCGCCAAACAACAAATGTCTGGCAAAGATTGACAATAATGTGACAGCCAAAATATGACAGCCCCAAACAAGTCTGCCACACAGGACAGGGGTTTGTGCATCAATATGGTCCCCCTGTGGTCTTTCCCATCAAGCACCACTTTTGCTTTCACAGCTTTGACTTAATTCTTCCTCACTTGACTGGTGCTCTGCTCTCAAGCTGCTGTATCCCTCTGATGCTTGATTCGACATGCCACGCCACAGTTGGTGATTCCACGTGCAGTCCCCTTAGTATAGTCTATCTATCAGACTGCCTGACAGCCCACTGGAATGTAACTTATACATTAACTCTCTAAAATCCGAGTTTGTTCTATTTTTTGCCGAGCAACTCTAAGGTACTCCCCCACATTGGATCCCTAATCTCCAGCACCTGAACATATTCCTTAAGGTTGTGAATCTACCAGATCTGTAGACTTCTGGCTGGATGGATTTCTCAATCTTGAGATAAGAGAAATAACTAGGTGCGACAGGTTTCGGCTGAAATAGCTTCCTAACACCAGACTCTTCTTCAATAAATATGACTTCAGAGCCACTGAACAGGCACTTGTGCTATCACGCAGATAACATGGGAAAGAAATATTAACCAGACTACCATAGGCAGCATAAATTCTCTTCACGCTAACCGTCATTCTGTAGCCAGACTGGTCACCAGCATTGAGAAAGAGTGACATCCCCTTATGCACCAGAGGCTTTATATTACAAGAATGGTGCACTGGTATCAGAATGGAGGTGGTTTTAGACTTTTTAGTAGCCATCTTCCAAAAATGGCTATTGAACTCACATCGGATTGGAGGCAATATCAGTTTACATACAAGTGAATTAGTGAGCATGCTTTTACATACTGTGGTACCATGCACTCTTTTAATACAGATGCACTAACAGCTTGCCTCGCACCCCACAATGCAATTCTTTCTGCTAGTAGAACTTAAGGGCCAAAACTAATTATTGTGCAAAAGGTTTGAAGTAAGAAGCCACGTTCGCGTCAAATCCGGCTCATCAGAGTCCTTTGTTGCAAGCTACCTCAGCGCCACACTACACCAGAAGTAAATGAGTATGCTGATCAAATGCTCCATTAAATTAATTCTTTGTAACGATTTACAAAGAGCAAAGCCAGGACACACTGTGGGCCCTAAAGCTGGAGCCCTGCAGGTGGGCGGCTTAAATTCATGCGCCACATGTTCCCGGCCCATAGACATTTAAGAAGCGGAACAAAGGGGCTGTTGTTTACTGATCTCCTGCACACATTTTCTACCTCATATGGGGGTCCTAGGAAATGTAAGAGTTATGGAACCACATGTGCGCCACTTAAAAAAGGAGGAGGAAATTAACAGGAAGTTCACCTTGCCGCTGTAGCCTTTTTAAAGCACATGTGCTTTAATGGGCCAGCCAGCACCTCAGCAGGCAAAAGTAGTCGTCCAAGGCTGTCCAGTGGCTGAAGATTTCCTAAAGAGACATCATGCTTTTTAATAACAATAATGATAATAATACCACTATTTCAATTAACAATAAAAATAATCATTACCATCATCATCCTCTCCAAATTACCACGGTCATACACAGCGGTGGCTCCTTCGCTAAAGGCGGAGGAGCGTTGCCCAACTTACAAAACGGAAGAATAAAATTATAATAATGCAATGTTATTACCATTTTATTTGTTCAGTACTGCGCCAGTTTGGTGTTTAGTACTGGGTGGGGCAGGGCTTGGCTGTGTCACAGGGAGGAGTTGTTGATGCACCATAGGTGTGCAGGACGGTTTGGCCGGCCGTCATGCGCTCGTTTGGCATGTCTCCACCTTGCTGTGTTTTACAGCTGAGTGTAGAACGGTCCCAGG
The DNA here is from genome assembly GCF_964204655.1 of Triturus cristatus. Taxonomy (NCBI): domain Eukaryota; kingdom Metazoa; phylum Chordata; class Amphibia; order Caudata; family Salamandridae; genus Triturus; species Triturus cristatus. Next base: position 150,154,497 of record NC_140592.1, read on the forward strand.
CTCCCAGTCCCTGCCTGAGCGGCGAACCAGGCAGCTCAGACCAATCATGACGCTGCTGTCATGCTGGCGATAGCAGCGCCGTGATTGGCTAGGGGAATCTGGAAGCTTGCGTGCTTCCGTGCATCTTGGACAGGACCTAGGAGTGGTAAAGTGGCATTCAGAAGGAAAATTACTTTCTTTTCTACCCCCCCCCCCCCGCCTCACCCTTACTATTCAGCAGCAGATGCTACTGATCATACGCCGTATCGGAATGCAGACTGCTCATTGGTGGAGATTCTTCTGCTGCTCAAGAGGTTGGACAGCTAAATCAGGATAGCTGGGAGGCACCGATGAAAGTTGAATGGTTTCAGGGAATGGGGCACAGGGAGATTTAGCACAGTACCCAATCAGAAGGAAATTGGAAACGGACTTCACGATGTTAAAAACTATGTTAGATTCCTCTATACCTGGATTTAAAAAACCACAGAGGGAACCCCCAAGCAGACCTGATAACTGCACTCTCTGCAGCCTCAAACCCACGACCCCACGACACTTGATCTGCAAATGAATGTAGGTGGACACGTGCAAACATATCTAGGATGATCAAAGCCAAGTCTGTGGTGCAATCACTCTCATCGGTCATAGAACTTTATGTTCACTAGATCAGTGAATTTACTCCTATTCTGTCAAAGGGCCTGATTGCACATGTACTGGAATGTTCCAACACACTCACAATCTTTTGTTCAAGAGTCGGCATTCCAACGTTTGTGGCTCTTGTCATTATCCTGCAATACATTTCGACAAGTGTTCTGCTTGGGTTTTCGGATCAGATAGAACCCGCTCATCAGAGCCTCACTAACCCAGCCAGAACGTTACCCCCTCCCTAGAACCTATTTACAATCCTACAACCACATATATCTATCACCTAAGGACAGGGGATTCCTACTATGCATACCAAGATCTCATAAGTGGCGGCCTCGCGGTCCCATACGAACCCAGACCTCTCTGCCCATACGAAAGTATCACAAGTGGCGGCCTTGCGGTCCCATACGAACCCAGACCTCTCTGCCCATACGACAGTATCAGCACAATCGGCGGCCTCGCGATCCCCTACGAATCCAGACCTCTCTGCCCATACGACAGTATCACAAGTGGCGGCCTCGCGGTCCCATACGAACCCAGACCTCTCTGCCCATACGACAGTATCACAAGTGGCGGCCTCGCGGTCCCATACGAACCCAGACCTCTCTGCCCATACGACAGTATCAGCACAATCGGCGGCCTCGCGATCCCATGCGGATCCAGACCTCTCTGCCCATACGACAGTATCACAAGTGGCGGCCTCGCGGTCCCATACGAACCCAGACCTCTCTGCCCATACAACAGTATCGCAAATGGCGGCCTCGCGGTCCCATACGAACCCAGACCTCTCTACCTAGACGGCAGTCTCAGCACAATCGGCGGCCTCGCGATCCCATGCGGATCCAGACCTCTCTGCCCATACGACAGTATCACAAGTGGCGGCCTCGCGGTCCCATACGAACCTAGACCTCTCTGCCCATACGACAGTATCACAAATGGCGGCCTCGCGATCCCCTACGAATGCAGACCTCTCTACCTAGACGGCAGTCTCATACGACAGTTCATCCTATGATCACCATAACATACAAAAAGGGAATCAGTCTCACTATTCATCAGATCACACAAGGATTACCAGTTCGGGCATAGCCTGTTCTCAGGTTTGAGGGGCTCCTCTTTCCCTTATTCAGTTACCACTTACCTGATCAGGGTTAACATCTGTTCATGTAGCCGCAGCTGACTAGAAGAATAGGCTACCCTCTTATACAAGAACACACAGCACATGTTGGTTCACTACAAACTGGATACTTTATTACTCATTGCACATACAATCACATAACATTACGATATACCACATAACCTGCAAAGAAAAGTGAAAGATTAAGTTGTACACTCTAATAAGAAAGGGTCGACATCACCTTAGTAGTATGTAGCCTGCACTCAGTGGTCATCTAGGCTCCCTTCTCGTCTGTGCCTCAGCTCGCCTGGAATCACCCTTCTCCGAGTCACTGGGACCTCTTCCTTATCGGCTACTCTCTCCTCTCTGGTTATTCTGTTAGGAAAGCATCTGTCTCTCAGTTCTTCTCCGCCTTCAAGATGGCGTCTGTCTTCCCTGGAATAAGTAGTAGCTTTACTGCTAACGGCTAGATGCCGCCTACGGACTGAACATGTAACTGCCTCAGACTTTCACTAATATAGAGGTGCATTTCCTCATGGAAAATTCCGGCCCGTAACCTGCCGCCCACCAAATTCTTGTACCTCCCCGTACCAAGGACACGTTCCCAGCCGGCCGGCCTGATGTAGTGTCTTCGGCATGAAGAAAAATACAATCCTTCGATAAGGGCCGGCCTGAACCGGTTCTCTCCAAGCGAATAACACCTCATAACTAAAACACCACATTTGACCTAGAAGAATCCCAAGCTGCCGAAGCAGAAAGAAAGATGGAGTCTCTCCCGTTTGAGGCCTACCAGGCCTGCATTCAGCACGGCTCTATGAAATACCCTCACTACAGGACAGGTTATCCCTAATACTAACGAATCTATCCCCTAGGCTATATGTGCAAGCCCTGATCTGTGGGGAAGAGCACAGAATCATGTCGAAGTGCCTAGTAAATAGGCTCCATCCACTACTCTAACCCTTAGGCTTGAATGGTAAGAGACTGAAGTCACATTCAATCACCTGTTAATACAAGAAGACCGGGAAAATCGAGCAGAACAACAAGTCAAACCCACCAGATTTTAATGCAGGGGAAGCCCAGTATTAATCAAGACATGCAGATTTTGGTGGGGTAAACAACAACATTCTCATGTTATTTCCCATTAACTCGTAACAAGTCGAATTTAAAGTGCCCAGGGTGTACTGGTTTTTATCAGGAGCAATAGCACAGACCCCTCTGTGAGTCTCCGAATCATACTCAACTGTTTCTATGTTCATAATGGAACATTCCCTCACCTGCATTTGCTAGTCTATTGCAGCTGTCTTTGACAGTAGTCTCTAGACTACTATCAAGTTTTGCCTTCTCTTAGTTAGCTTCTCGGTTAGTCATCATCACAGAGCACTGACTTGGAATTGTCCTAAATGTATCTCTTACAGGCTCATTCCAAGTGGTGCAAAAAGAGGCGGTGGATAATGCTCCCAGTAAATACTGATTCACTAGCGTGATATTTACAGGGTGTGGTACTAAGCACTGATTCAAGTTTCGGAGTTCACATTGAGTCATAACATGCAGAGTGTTGGTTTGAGCACTGATTAATTCTTGTTTCCCACTTTTCAAACATTTTCCCATACACATTTTGCCAGAGTATTTCTTGGGTGTGCGGTGTTTCACAGACATCTCAGATCTCCTTGCACATGGATCAGAATTTTTCTTAGTACTCTGGAAAGAGCCCTTACATGCTTTACCCAGGACTTGCATGAGAAACACAAAAGAACCACTAGCAGTAGATCACACAGTAGTCAGACAACTGAAAACCACATATGAAGGGTACAACGTCCTGAAAATCGATAAGAAAAAGTTGTGTGAAATTCTGAGACCCTTGAGGCCTACCTGTTCCAGAGCCTGCTCTGTGGTTAGCTGGTGGGACACAGCACTGTCAGCAGTCTCAGGGATACTGAACTCTATTCCTGTATTAGCACAACTGTGTCACATTTACAAAATAGCCAGGCCTATGCCAATGAATCCCTCTTATATTCGGGGACTGTAAATTTCTTCTATGTGGATACTTAAAAACCTAGCCTGGTTCTACCCGCTGATGGCAGAATCCGATATATATATATATATATCCAAAACAACACGAGATATGTCTAGCTATCCTTCATGGGCAAACTTATGGTGTTGTTTTGGATGTTTAACGGTTGGTCCCGGTCGTAGGAGAGCCCCAAAGCTGCAAAGCGCTGGGGGCAGGAGGCCGTTTAATGAGAGACTATTGTTCAGCACAGTAAATGAGGTATTCTTTGCCATCCACTGGGATTAAAAGGCAAAATCTTCACAGCGTGGCAGCAACTCACTGTAGTTTTTATTTTTCTGTACTACAATGACCAGCAGGCTCAGCGCGAGTCTCCGCCCACATGGGCAGCTGATCCGCATTACAAGTACTGCCGCCGCATCAGGCTGTGTGCCATTAACTGCCTCTGAAGAAATGCAAGGTAGCATGAAACGCGTCAGACAGCTGTTATTTTCAGAAGATATCCTTTCTGCTGTGCTGTACCGTCATGATTAAAAACGTCAAACTTACCTTCCTGTGTGTGGCTCTCCTTCATGGGCAAACTCGTGTTGTTTTGGATATGTGTGTATATATATATATATATATATACACTGACAAAAAGCAAAGGTCACCAGGACGTTACAGTTAGGCTCACATTTCATTCGTACAAAGCCATAGGAATTCAGCAGTTAGAGTTGCCTGAGCTAACTATAACTTACACCCCACAAAGCACCGCTTATGACCTCTCATATTACATCACTCATGACATCTCAAATGACCTCACCGATGACATCATCCACAGAACCACTCACACACCCATACAGTCCCTCCTACACTCACTCACACACAAAGCCATTCGCATACCTACTCAAAAACCCATACAATTTGTCACACACCCAGTCACTTATCCATTCAATCATTTACATACCCACTCACTCACTCATACAGCTTATCATACACCCACTTCCTCACCCACACAACTTACACAGCCATGCAATCACCCATACAGCTATTCACACACCCACTTAATCATACAATCACTCAGACAGCCAGTCACTCACCCATGTAGCTCTCTAACAGACCCATTGACAAGCTCATATAACTACTCAAACACACACTCTAACAACCACATACATACCCATTCACTCATCCCTACAAGCACCCATATGACCATTCACTCATCCATTTAGCCACTCACACACCCACTCAGTTAACCAAACACCCAGTCAAATAGCCACTCACTCACCTATACACCCAGTCAAAAAGTCACTCACTTACCTATACAGCCACTCACACAGCCACTCACTTGCCCATATAGCCACTCACCCACATGCCCACTCACAAATACAACCACTCACACAGACACTCATCCATAAAGCTACTCACACATCCATTTTTTCACTCATACAGCTACTTACACTCCCACGTATTCGCACATACAGCCACTCACACAACCATACAGCCACTCAACATCGGATACAGACAGTCATACAACCACTCAGATCACATATGTTAGAAATAGTATCACTCATTAGTAGTACAGAAAGAATAGAAATGTAACTTATGCAGTATCTTAGCATTTATCTTTATGTCTCAGAAATGCTTACGAAATACTAACTCTCACTGATGTCATTTGAGATGCCATCAGTGACGTCACTGACCATGTCATCAGTAATGTAATATGTGAGGTCATTATCAGTGAATTGTGGGGGCGTAAGTTATAGTTAGCTCAGGCAACTATGGCTGCTGAATTTCTATGGTTTTGTACAAGTGAAATGTGAGCCTAACTATACATCTCTGTAACCTTTCTTTTTTTAACTGAATTTCTAAGGTTTATTAAATTATATTTCCTCACTATAAAGACCCTGTGACCTTTGTTTTTTTCAGGGAATTCCTAAGGTTTTTTTCATGTTATGTGCTAACTGTAACATCCCTATAGCATCAGTTTTTTGTGTGAATTTCTACTTTGTAATGTTATTTCCTATCTATAACATCCCTGCAACCTTTGTTTCTTTAAGTGAATTTCTAATGTTTTTTTTTAATTTTATTTCCTAACTGTATCCTGTAACCTTTGAGAAAGAGGGTGTGAGTGAGTCTCTAAGTGGGTGCGAGAGTGACTGAGTGAGTGAGTCTGTGAGTGGGTGCATGAGTCTCTGAGTGGGTGAGTGACTCGGTGCGTGAGTGGGTGTGAGTGGGTGCATGAGAATGTCAGTGGGTCTGAGACAGGGTGCATGACTTTCTGAGTGGCTCGGTGAGTGGGTGCGTGGGTCTGTGGCATTTTTAAACTCAGAAGGGTCCATCAGACACCCCTTCAATACACCCATGGAGTCAGGGTACCTCTACCCTGACCCCCTTCTATACTATTTAGCCTCAAATTGTATCCCCTGGGACACGGTCCTGGTTTAAAAAATGGCAGGTGCAACCTTCTACACAGGTTGCCAGCCAATCACTGCACTGCTCTTGGCGCGTGGGTTCACGAAGCTCCACGTAGGCGTCGCAAAGGATCCGATTCCCTAGATATACAAATTTGGATATCTTTCAATAACTCTAAAACTACTGAATAGATTTACACCAAATAAGAAAAGGCATGATCTGCGAACCAAAAGCTAACTTTGTGCCAAATTTGGTGTAATTACACCCAGCATTTCGGGCTGCAGGCATGTCCAAAGATTTTATGAGAATTAGCATAGGAACAATATTTTTGATCCAAACCACCTGCCACACAACTCACGAAAGGCCAGCATGATAGAAGGCAAAGATACTACTGCATTTGAACACACCATCACCTTGAAGAGGTCACCACAGCACACATGAGAAACACAAACAGCTCTAACAGCTCTGGACTAAACACACCAAGGATGGATCATGAGACGCTGAAGCACTGTCTCGACTTCAATGGTGGTCAAGATAACGTGGGCTGACACCAACATAGCACCGATGAGGAGAAGCAGTACTGGAAGAGGCGGGGAGTGTAGGGCAGTGAGGGAGTTGTAGTTAATGGAAAGGCTCATCGGTCAAGTACACAAGACACAAGCGCCAACAGACATGGGAAGAGTATGCCAGGAGGGAGGCAGAGAAGAGGCAAAGATGAGGAAGGTATGGCAGCACTGAAAGATGACACGGTGAACTTCGTAAGGACAAAAACTGAGAACAGTTGTGGCCAGTAACTATACATTTCCAGGAGTAGCATTCTATGAGAAATACATCTGGGGCTAAGAGCCAGATGGCGGTGCTTTTGTGAGGCACACTGTGCAAGAATCAGCTAGATAGAAGGGCAGTAAAGAAGGAAGGCGCAAGGTAGGCCGGAACAGTGTTGCCGGCAAGAACCGCCAGCACCTCCAACTACCTAGGCAGCTAGAATATCCCAAGCTATTCTTTCCATCCTGAAGGTGTCTGAAAAGTGGGTTGAGGAAGTGCACGTGCTTGGGGGAAAACAATGCGGTGATGAAAAGGAAGGGTGGGAGTAATAAGGTGTGACGAAGCAAAGTGCAGCAGAAAGGTAAGGGATGCAACGATACTTGCAGATGTATGAGATAGCAAAATGTGCCTGGTGCGGGCACATAGGGAGTGTGAAGAACTGAAAGGAAGGGAACATGGTAAGGTTTGCTGGCACGAAGATGGGAGAGAGGTGACAGAGAGCTAAGAGTTAAGGGTATTGAAGATATGTTTAGTTGCAGGTGGTTTTTAGGGGTGAGGGTAATGTTTAGGGGTATATAAACCTAGGGGGTAGCTGTTCCTCAGAATGAATGAAAGGGAGACCAGGTAGGTAACTGCAGCTCACACGCAAATCAAGTCAATGTGAGTGGTAGAGGAATTTCTCCTACAGTTTTTAGTGCCCTCACACACCCTAGCGGGTGTCATGCTTTATCATAGGGCGATTCTCCTCGTAGGGGTGGCGCTGCAGTCCCTCACGGGCCAAGCAAGAGGGCTCTTTAACGGAGATCTTTTTGAAGGAGTCGCCGCAGTTGTGCATGGGTGTGTGTGGGCCTCTAAAGGGGAAGTGAGAGAGTGTGTTAAAATTACTAGATGGGACCCTGAACCAAGGTTTTTATTCACGGGTCCAATCAGTAAGTTAAAATGAAGTGGATCCTGGAGTGCCTCATTGGAAAAGAATCTAGATAGGTGTGATAGTGTTGAGAAATCAAAATAGGGTCAAAATGTTTCGCGCTCAATACTGGTCCATAAGGGATCCGTTGGCGCTTCGTCAAAACCAGTGAAAAATAATAAAAGTAGTGTGGTTGGAAAAACAATGGGATTCCAGGAGGAGCCTGTGAATCTCTGGTACCTTGTAATTAAAGGAAGATGCGTCCAAGCGCTGCTAGGTACTCTTATTAGAGGAACCTATGCCCAACCTGGAAAAATAAAGAAGAGAAACACAAACGTATATAATAATTATATCAGCTTGTAGGACACTGATGGTTGGCATGTCTAGTTAAATGACCAATATGGTGCAAAAAGCTCACAAAACATGCACATATCAGTGGTGACCTATAAAAAGGTCCTCATGCAAAGGTGTAGTAACCTGTAAGATACTGAAAGGAGTACATAAATGTGTTGTCAAACGGCATATTGAGTGCACAAAACCCAGTGACTGGATCATACAAGTTATCCACACGGTAGCGAAAGCCAAACTGATTGAGGTGCCTTGTATGGGTAGGAAGATAGTCTGATGTAATGTTTAGGAGTGGCAGATTGGGTAAGAGTTCACTCGTTAGTACAACGCTTAGGGACCTCTAATGTGTACGGCTTTGTCAAAGGATGTTGTTGTGAGCTCTGCTTACATCCAAATAAAGTGCCCTTATCAACAAAAATATTAAGTGTCAGGAGTGTTCTTTCCCAATATGTGTGTGTGCATGTGTGTACAGCTGGGGCTTCCTGAACAATGGTGCATGTGTTTACATTGGGAGAAATAATACTTTCTTAAATTGTGTGCTCATTGGTTTCCAGGGTTTCTTCTTTATGTTTTTTCTCGCATTTGCTCTGCTAATAATAAACAATATTGTTTTCACACATGCTTCAGGGGGCTCTGGTCTTCACTGTGAATCACTCTGAGAATGTTTCTGGTTGAGTGGGTTTGGGAATTGTGCTTTCCTGGAAAAATGTTTGAATATGGTAATGTAACAAGGGTGTTTCTTGTTCTGTCTTTTTTGGCAGTTTGGCTGCAGCCCGTCCATTTTTGGGTGGGAGCTGGCATGCAGGACGTAGGGAAGAATGTAAACTTCTGCACTCCTTGTATTGAAGCATTTATATAGCGCTTACTCACCCCTATGGGGGCACTGAAGAGCTTACCTACTTGGGTAGCATGCAACACCATGTTGGTCGTGTGGTTTGAAGGATGTTGTTTTTGTTTTGATCCTATGTGGCAAGTGTTTCCATGGCGTGGGTGATGATCACCGAGGTGCGGTTATCATCGTAAGGGACGCAACACTTAGCAGTGCGATGGATGATATAGTGAAAGAGACAGATGGGCGGTTTTATGGTTTTCAGTATCCCATAGCTTTGAACAGCTTTGCAGGTTCCTTTCTGGTACTTGATATGATATATTCTGCTTAGCTGGTTACTGCACTGAGTTGTCCAATATGAGATTGTTTGTCCAGAGCTGGCATCAATGGAGGGAGAGGAAAGCTGCGAGATCTGTTGGGATTGGCATTTTTACCATCATCCCATACCAGAGTGTCTTTGTGAAATCAAGCTGATGCCTCCATTTTGTAGTCGATTACGTAGCATTTTGCCACTAGGTTACGGTATGTAATAGTTTCACCGCATTTCCATAATTATCGGTTTACTCAATCAAGCCTCATGCTGTTCAATTTAAATAAGCATTGGCAAAGCCAATTGGTTTGGCATTGCCCGTCATCCTTTTGGCTTAGTCGACACTCGTTTTGTCATTTTTTTGTAAAATTTTATTGATGGATGAGCTTCCAAGGCCTCACCAAAACAAAAACAACTTCGTTACAAACAAAACAGTTTCTAGGGTCTCAAAAACCACACACAGTAGCAACTAGCACTGAAAAAAGCACTTAGCAGAATGCCGTCACTCACAGTGACATTAACCAAAGGCCGAAGTGAATTCACCCATTGCCCCTTCCTGTATGCCTGGGCGAACAGAAGAAATGTCACAACCACACATCAATGGATGGAAAGAGCTGGCTGAGAGCCCCTATAAGTATATGTTTATTAAAATCAAAAGGTTTTGACTAATGACAGACCCAAACAAGCATTGGTAAGCCAAACGTTCTTGCCTTTGGGACCTATTGGCTTTGGAATGCCTTTTAGTGATGCTATATAGCACTGACAAAAAAGCATTTCTGGTCAAAAGGGTAAAATCAAAAAGAAAGAGAAAAATGGTGCAATGATGCAGCTGCCAGTGGCCGTGTTATTTTGTAAGTGTGCACATGCATCACCATGCACTTTTCAATGACTTGTTTTTTTTCCTATCAATTAGAAATAAATCTGTACACTACACACACACAACTTTGATACAAGGTGCATGTCAGGCGTGCAACTCCCATTAGGCTAAAAGGCATTCAGATTCCTCCCCCTTGTGTGTATTAAACCGGGTTATTGCAGTTTCCAGGACACACACAGTTCATCAGAGTTTGTAGCATCAGTTTCAGCCTTTTACAAAGTATTTCACAATTCATTCAGAGGTTCAAGTGTGTAACAAATATATGGGAACTGAGTTCAGAGTGCAAGCACGGTCAGGGGCAGTGGAGTCTGGAGGCAGGTCAGAGAAGTGGCTAAAAAGTACAAGTTATTCTGCAAATATTTTATGAGCCTTTCACCTTCAGGGAAATACATATAAAATGTAGCACACAAACCTTAAATGAAAAATAAATGTAATCTGAATATATCACTGGGAAAAGCAATCTTTTATGTTATGAAAGCTCAACGGGTTAATGTGATGGCTGCAGAAGTCTGTATGGGTAACCAGTGAGTCACAGAAATGAACTGTGGTTGGTGCACTAGAAAACAGCAATGTGTATTTATGGTGCCTGCCTTGATTGAAAGCTGTGTTAATATGCAAGTCATTATTTAAAATTGCATTACACACGGTATAAAATAGGCTACTACAAAATGTGCAGAGAGACTTATTGCCTGATCACAAATTAGAATTTTCATACCCCTGCGCAAATCCGTGTTTGCGCAAGGTCTGGAATTCTCAGTTGGGTGGTATTCACTGCATCCGATAATTACCAGGTGTGCTAAACATCTCGCCCTTAGTTAAATTTTCGCAAATCATACCTCCTAGAGTTTTTACATACCATGCAGACTTTGGTGGAACAAGCAACAGAATCTACAGGTTATTCTCCAAAATCTCATAATAGGGCTATTTATCGTGCCGGATAACTTTTTTTTTTTTTTAACGAGTTTTATATAGCGCGAACTAGACCCGAAGATATCAGGTATCAGAGCGCTTTACATGAGCACCAGTTTCCTTACAGATGGACACATTCATTTTTGTTAGGCATGGGGAGATTAAGTGATTTGCCCAGAATCACAGGATGTTGGGCGTCGATGCCGAGACTCGGTTCCCCAGCTTCAAGGTCGACCGCTCTAGCCGTAATGCTACATCCTCTCCCCAACTTACATCCGAGTATTGTTATTTATCTGATGCAATAAAAAGCACTTGGATTCCGACCTGCCAGTCACAGATCCCTGCATTTGGTGCATTTACACATGAAGCTCATTATTCGGAGACATGTATCTGTGTGAGCATATGCTGCAAAGTACAGATGAGCAGACAAAGGCTACAGTCAGGCAGGAGCTTCCTTCTGAAGCAGGAATTAAAGTATTTATTGAGTTCACACTCATTTCACAGAAAGAATTGTCAAAGGGGGCTGCTGGAACAGCTTTAAGAAGACTGGTTCTAAAGTGCTTTGCATTGAAATCTGTAAAGCGACTTTTTAGTTGTAAAATTACTAATTTCCCTTTTTAAAGAGCGGTCAGTAGACTATAAATGGTGTCAAATGTATTAAAACATGTTGGTTTTATTTGTAACAAGTGTAGCCAATCACTCTAGATTATTGTGTTGGCTCTAAGGATTGCTCTGCCGCACTGTTCGAAGTGTTAGCCCAGCCTCCATTGGTTGGTATTTTAGACCTCCAAGCATGCTTCATTTTTTGCAGTTTTATACAGCGCAAACTCAACCCAAAGGTTTTGGAGCGCTTTACATGAGCGTCTACATTACACAAGGACACATTCATTTTAGGTAGGCACGAGGAGATTAAGTGATTTGCCCAGGATTACAGGATGTTGAGCGGACGCCGAGATTCAAACCAGGTTCCCAAACTCCAAAATCGGCAGCTGTGGGCGTTGCGCCACATCCTCCATCCATTAAATCACACTTAGAAATGCAGATCTGATAATCGTGTGCCCTGGCCCCTCGACCCCACACACAAACTGTGGCATTCACGAATATATGCAGACAGCACATAGCATACGGCCACACGCTCCCAATAAATGTAATCCTAAAAAGCAGAGGGTTTGCTCCTGTGCGCAGCATGGGGGCGCCAAGGCCAGGCGGCTGCTGAGGAGAGACAGTTGACAAGGATAATGTCCAGACGGCGCCCTCCGCATTCGGCGGGCCGGTAACTCAAACCAAGGCCTGCCTGGGGTGAGCTCATCTTCCAGATTTAGCCCAGGGGGGGCACGTGGCCTCGCAGGCTTCCTTCTAGCAGCAGAATGGAAGGGCAGGCTGCCAGGGAAACTGCGGGCACGCATCTGCAACGTTTGTCTTGCCCTTTACAGTTAGTATTTCTTGCAGCTGGGCTATGCATTGGAAGCAGAACAAGTCAGCCATTGGACACAGCCTACGATTTTACAAAGACCCCTCGCGCCTGGAAAAAGATGCAACCTAAAGCGCCTGCGGACACACTCTGAAGAGCTCAGATTACTTTTTTGTATCCACTTCCTCTATTCAGAGAAAACTCGTCCCGGAAAAGGAGTATTTTCTGGACACTTAAAAGGTAAAACACAAATTACCATGTATTACAGGAGGCCTTTCATAGGGCAACGTCTAATTGAAAGCTTGTCATCATTAAAACTATCCCGACCTAGAGAATTCTATCAAAGGAGTGTTTGTTTTCAGAAGGGAGCGCTTTAATAGGAACTGAAGGCAGCTCTGCCGGCGCTAATTAGGACTTTGGTACCCCTGCACGACTCATCACCATCGGTCAAAGGATCAGCGGCCGGCGGCCATTTTATAACAACCAAACTATGCCAAGTGGATGTTTTCTGTGCCAGGGTGGACACATCGCTCAGAGGGGGGTGGGCAGCCTTGTCCTGGCAGCTTTGTCTACAGCTACACAGCCATAGCAAGAAGTTAGGGCGATGCACTCTGGATTCCGGCACAAATTCTCTACAGACTCAGCCTGGGCTTAGTATGGAAAAGAGGGAGGAATGCGTAATTCCCACCGCTCGGCGTCTCCTAAATTGCTCTGTGGTGCTCGTGACAGAAACGTCTCGAACAATACTACTAATTGGAAGACTGCTTCATGGGAGGGCGGGGGAGACGCAGGGGGTGTCAATGCCGTCGAGAGAATGTCGTCGAAAACAAAGGAACTACCAAAATATTTTTAAATGTTTCCAAGTTCGACATGATACGAATAAGTAAACGAAGGGCTCTATATCGCTCTCTGATGTGCGCTGTTGTGCAGTCCGCGTGAGCTACGGCCAGTTCAACGCCTTGTCAGGGGTATTAAGCGCTATATGAATACAATTACAATCTTTTAAATGTCACATTTATTTAGCAGCACCCCTGGAGGAAGGTATTCCTGTGTGAAGGCAGGTTTGCAGACTGAATTGTACAACAAAGCAATGACAGTTAGCCGCGAACACGAAGAGGTGAATCTTCTACACGTGACAACTTGAACCTCAATAGGGGAGAGTTTTGTGGCATCTTCTCCGCATGCCAGTGGCGTCACTAGGGGGGTGCGGGGGGTGCGGACCGCACCGGGTGACACCATCGTATGGGGTGACACCAGGGCCGCCGTGTTGGAAAGTTTATTAAGCTTTTGAAGCACCTGCTGCAGCGTTTCTTTCCCCCATCAATTACCAGGCCTCACATAAATGTCAAGATAACTCCTGTGATTAATTATCTTCCTGGAGAGAGATCAGCATTTTGTATAGATGAGGTTTTGACTTTTATGTGAAGTTAGTGCAGCGGGTTAATGTGCCTGCTGCAAAGAACGTGTACCAAGTAGATTACAGAGTGCGTATGATGTAAACAGATCTGCAGGTTACTGCTTTCCAAAGAGACATCCTTTTGTTACTTGCAATTTATAACTTAAAGTCCTAATATAGGATAGTGAGCTATTAACTTTCATCCTAGAACTGCATACACACCGCAAAATATACATTATTAGAGCATTGATTAATGTTGCAAAAAGGGTTAATTTGGCTAGAAATCGATTCTTATTTTTAAAGAAAACTCCCAACTAGGCTGTTTCTTTTTCGACTCTGAGTTTGTGCTTCTCCACACCAAGCACTCTTAAACTATACTGCCTACCAGTATGGATGACATGTGACTCCTACACTTTTAGTCCTTTGGCTTATGTAACATTGCCTATACACTGATTTACACACGTATGATTGATTGTCTCTGTGTAATGTGTGTGTGATGCAAAGTGCTTGGACACCCTACACTGGTATGAGTGGTGCTGTATAACTAATTCAATGCATCTGAGAGGGTGTGGTTATGGAGACTTTGTCACTGTTAAAGGGTGCTAGTGAGAGAATCCGAGGTGGAGGTGGTCATTGGGGGGGCGCCAACAAACATTGTCGCACAGGGCGCCACCAGCCCTAAAGCCGGCCCTGGGTGACACCAATCTGGTTACGCTGTGTAAGTGTAACACAGCTCTGCAGCCTTGCCTCTGACTGCTTTATAATCAGGACTCAGAGGAACAAATACTGCAGTGCACGCCAGTGCCACGCACTCACCACCTACTAGCATAGTGGTGATGGTGCGATGCGCGGCGGTGGCGTACCCAGTTTGTGGGTCCCAGGGCCGTCAATCTTATAGCGCTACCAATGACGGCCCTGGTCCAGCCCCTGCGCTGTGCTCCTCTGACGCGCACCATCACCACACGCTTAGACTGCGTGAAGACAGAGACAGTCTCGGCAGGGGAGGGCTGCTGGGCGATTTGCAGAAGCAGAACCCATAGGTAGGGGCCCAGCCACCACCACAGTGAAGTCTTAAAAGGTAAGATGTTTCGTGTAATCCAATCAGGCTGCTCGTAGTACCCGGAAGACCACACACACTGCAGTTACAGTTCATGTAACATTACAGTGATTCACCTGGAGTCAGCTTGGATGCCCCTGGGAAGAGATGCATGCATGAGGGCTGCTGTCTGACAAAGGCAATGTCACCCACTCACGAGTACCCCTGCATCCACCCACTCACAAGTACACCTGCATCACGTGCTGATAGGTACTGAGAAAGGTCAGGGCGGTTGCGCCACTGTGCCATGCACCTCTTGTTATTAAACTACCCACTGTAAAAACGTCATGAAACGTATGCCTTTTAAACGTAAACACCGCATACCTAAGGGGTTTATGGCGTGAGTAACCACATGCATATAAGGATTTTCCAGCAAATTTCAAGTCCGTTTATTTACTTTTGCTGGACCTATTAAAACGAGCGTTGACAAAGTCAGCAAGTCTGACTAGAACTTGCTAATGTATGTAAACAGAGGCATGCATAAACGAACACAGACAATGTATGTGGTCTCTCAGTGGAGCATGATTCTTTCTAGGTCACCCCAGACTGGACATTTTTTTATGCAGTTTTTTTATAGCGTGAAACTGTCCCAAGGGCATTAGTGCACTTAACAACAAAACCATTCTACGTACACATTTTTTCATTTTTTAAGCAGCGAAAGATTAAGTGATTTGCCCACAAAAACTGCTAAGCCTATACAAGGATTCAACCCCTGCTCCCTAGGTCAGCAGCTCAGTTCCACTAGGTATTCACCCCAACCCCATCATGTGGCAAGGCACTTGCACTGTAAACTGAGGAACAAAAAGAAAAGCAGCACCAGATGTTTAGGACAAAAAATCCAGGGCACAGACAAAAATACAAACAGAAAGTGACAGGTTACACAGAGGCACCGCACAAATAGTCTGTCTGCATTTGTGTTTCCCTACCTGTGGTTGCATGCCTTAGCAGCAAAGCGTTTCCCAAACTGTGGCTCAGGACCCACTGGAGGGTCGAGCTTACTTTTGGTGGGTCTTGAAAGTTAGTCCGAGCAATATACAAAGATGCTTGTAAATTCTGTATTTATCTTGTCACATTTCCTATGCTTCAAAGATAGAGGACATAACCTGACATTTGACTTCTGACAAATTGCTTCTTATGTTTTTTTCAACGTGAAGGATTGGTATTTACAAACTTCTCTCACGTTGTGGTCAGAGAAAGTAAAGTGAATTATATGACAATATTGCCAGGCACAGGGAGTGCGAAAGGGAAGGCTATCATTTTTTGTAACCCACAACAAAATGTAGATACCTGTAAATTAAATGTACAAATTCACCTGTGAGAAAACCAAGCACAAAGCCCATTTAGTTCTGAAGAGTTATGGAAACACAGATTTAAATAGGGTTAAAACAAATCAGAACACGCAACTCATTGATGCACAAATGATGAATGGTCACAGAAACCCAAGCTCCACACATCATCATTTGTCACCAATATATAGTTTTATCAGTAAAACTGAATGTCTGTGCAAATTTAGTGGCCATTTCAATGGGCAAACTAAAATGACACCCAAAGAAAACAAACAATAAGAATGGGGTTTTGTGACATCTCACTGAGTGCAGTCGGCACAGTGTGGTTTGGTGACATAAGGCCACAACAAGGAAGCATTTTATTTTCGGAGATGAGTCTGTGTGCATTGGGACGTTCAGCTTTAGAACATGACGGATGCCAAGCATATAATGCTGCATGTCTGCACGTGCCTCCACAATAAAGCAACATGTTATTGAGCAGACATTGCCTCTGGGAGTTTTTTGGTGCCCCAAGGTAAGACCTTCCTCCTGATGACCTAAACAACATGAAGAAAAAACCTTCAGCAGAAGGCACAAAGTTTTTTATATGGCTCAATACATACATGTGGGCCCTCTTCCCACCCCTCGGTACTCACTGTGGTTCATGGGGTTATTCTCAGGTGATGCCACCAGGTGCAGGTAGGCGGTCCAAAACCCTTCTATGGCCTTTGTAAATAGAGGACCTAAATTTACAAACGTTACTAAGGATTCTGTATGGTTCCGTTATTTGCCAACTGTGTCCACTAGTGGACTCGGAGCGGAGGAGGTCCATGCGGTAAGTCGTGATGGGGTGACACCATGAGTTACCCGCACCGGGTGACACCAACCCTAGTGACGCCACTGCCGCATGCATATTTAGTGCTAAGAAACCGTAAGTCAGTAGGAGTTCAATAAGAAAACAGTAAACTGAAATAGATTCACTGCTTGTTGAAAGTGCCAGTCTCACGACCACAGCAACACAAATGTCACATTAATTAACTGAGAAAGGACAACACACATTGTGATTTTTCAGGCGTTT
Organism: Triturus cristatus; assembly: GCF_964204655.1. NCBI lineage: Eukaryota > Metazoa > Chordata > Amphibia > Caudata > Salamandridae > Triturus > Triturus cristatus. Next base: position 150,171,822 of record NC_140592.1, read on the forward strand.
CCAACACCAAATAGATCATCCTTCTCAAACACTGTCAGATCTACAGACAGGGTCAGTGCACACCTGAAACAAAGCTGATCTGTTAAAACACTCAAGAGAGTGATTTTGAAGCCAGTCCCTGCCACTGAACTTCCAAGCCACCATGTAAAGTGGCTGGGCAGATGTGCCACCAACCAGTGAAATTTCACTCCAGATGTTTATTGTGCAGGTCAACCAAATCACTCACTTGCCGGTCACCCAAAGATTGGCTGTGCAGACTTGTGCAACGATGACCTTTCAAACCACCTTATATTTGTGCTGTGCGTGCCTCCCGCAACACTGACCCCTCACTGCAACGCGCGCGGGCAGTATTCATGCAGCCCTTTGCCACTAGTCACCTATCAATCTACCTCGGACTGGTGTTGTGCAGGCTTTTCACAACAATGATTAGTCAATTCGGCTCAGACATTGATTGTGCAGGCCTTCCAGAGCACTGACCCCTGAATCCACTTCTGACCATGGCTCTGCAGCCTTCTCACCACTGACACAGTCCAGCTCAGGGACTGCCAGTGCAGGCTTCCAAGCAACTGACCTGTCATTAGGTAAAAAGTCACAGAACATTGTGCACGGTATACACTCTAAGCTATGGGTTTATACTGTTGTGAAATGGTCACTTCACACAAAGCTGTAAATAAGCCATCTGTAATTAACTAAATGTGATCGCCGCTGGCATGGGCATATACTCAAAGTACTCAGTCTAGAAGTAAAAATATATATATATAACAATACAGAGTCATTTGTCAAGTGCCAATCAGTATAAGAAACTACTGTACTCTGTTATAAGTGGGTCAAATGCAGCCCTTTAAAGCATCTAATGAGATGGTACAGCCCCCGTTTACAGTATGCCAGAAATAATGATGTACAGTGTCTGCTGCTGTCAGAGACTAGAGACCCATTAGAAGAACAAATCCCAGATGTGCAGATGAAAGAAAGGAGCTGATGAGATGGCTAGGGAGGCAACAGACAAGAAAGAAGATGAGAGGCTAAACATCAGAAAAAATGCAGAAAGTGAGAAGAGGGCACAGGGGGGTTTGTGATGAAGTAAGACGCATATGTTCAGTAGAAAAGGGAACATTATGATGGCTTGGATTTAAGTAAATAAAGCGTGACTAATTCTGTAGGGACAATTTGTTTGTGGTGTCAAAATGCAATGTACTGAAACCAGGATGGGCAGATGCGCCCAGCGTGATGCCAGACAAGGGGCACCCCTGCCAAAGATAACAGGAGCAAATGTAATTAGCTTATCAAGCTCCAGGCTTTAAGGAGGCAGCCCCCGAGGCCTCGTCACTCTGGGTCAGCAAGAGGAAGAACGGGGATGTGCCCGGGTACCGGTGGGTGCGCATCTGAAGGCCCCCTAACAGTTAAGAGTGGTGCATACATTGATCACAGTATCAGATGGACAAAGGACACCAGACTGACAGGACAGTGACAAGCGGAGTAATGGACAGGGGATTCACAATGGACAGGACGGCGATGCAATTAGATTCTTTTCAATTCGCATCAAGGTTAAGCATCAGCTCACGCCAATATTCCCAAAAACACCAGCAGCACAAAGGCCAATGACAGCTTTTAGATAGAGTCCATCAATCAAACTGAAAGATGAAAGTACTTACTCCAAGATAAACAAAAACATGTCTGTAGTAATATTAAAACACTCCAGGCTATTTAGCAAGATCAGTAGAAATCAGCTAGTAGGTGGACTCCGCGACTCTGCCGGCATCGGCAGAGAGATGAAGGCCACAAGTTTGAATGCGACAATTCTATTGTCCTTCCAAGGATGGTAAATTGAGTACCAAGACATCCGGGAAGAGAAAGATGTGTTATTGGTGGCATTTGGAAGTGCAATATGACGAGCGATATAAAAAGAGTTAATCTATCTACTCAGACATCACAAGTGTGGTGTGCTGTAGTGGAAACATCATCTCTAGCACAATTCAGTATATCAGACAAGTTATAGGTTAGCCATACATGTAAGTCCACTAAGGCATTTTGAGTGTGCACTGTACGAATGCTTTCCTAATGTTCACAACATTACAACGTTTGATGGGAATTGCTCAAGAGTGATGTAGAAGTGGATAAGATTTGAGGGAATTCAGGAGATTTTTCCAGAAGCTGGTGCCGCTGAAAGGACAATAGGATTACAAGAGAGCTGGTCATAGTTGAGGTAAGCCATAGGTTTGAGTGTTAACCAGTAGGCCGCTCCACCTGAGGGCTGTTGCGCTTATCCTTGTTAACGGAATGTGATAAAGTAGAACCACAAAGGACCTTGTTCAGAAAGACAACGATAACTTTAGAATGAGCTTGTACGACTAGCCGTAAGCAGGGCATGAATGCAGGGTGCGGGTTTTAATTTGGCCGTAGTTGACAGTGACATAGGAAAGTTAAGTTCAAGCTGTAACCAAGCAAAAGTGTAAAAAAGGTCACACTTTTGCTCCATGGGACAGACAGCAGTTCAGACTGCACACGCAATCCATACTGCGCCTGCCTACAAGGAATGTAAACAGGGTCAAGGGTCATCTCAGGGTCCAGGAATCTTAGGAACCTAATTAGTGGAATTCCTCAATCTAAGCAGGACCACTCAACGTGTCAGTAAGAAGAGAAGTAATTTAGGGCAGTGTGGTTCAGATTTCATACACCGGTCTAAGGCTAACTTTACCTAAAATAAATGTTTTTTTCCTAACGTATAAAAAGTGGGCGCAGACCTCCCTTGAAGACAAGCAACCCCAATGGATCTTTAACCAGCTCTTTAAATATCCTGCGGATTCTGTTACTTCTTTTTGAGACGTCCTGATCATAATAAGAAAATATTCAGCCAGCCAATGAGGCGTCCGCTAATGAGGCATTTTGACTGACAGCCCTATTATAAAGCTCGAATGAAGCTTCGAGGCGGAAGGGTGAAGGGACTAAGATTTGGCTTGTCTGACTGAGTTTCTAGATGCCCAGTGGGTTGGAAGCAATTATCAAACCAGCTCTGCAGCGTTGTCCTAAACTACCAGTATCATATGTTAGAATAGTAGATGGTAATCGTATGTAAAGTGCGATGAAATAGTGGAGTCTTGTGCAGATGCAGGCCGATATAGCACAGTCTTGCTCCAAAAGAGATCTATTCTCCATCCTTGGAATATAAGAAAAGTGACATAAGGCAGTTTGACTGGTTTGCAAGTAATCACTAAGTCTTTCTAAGACTGTCAAATTTTTGGGTGAAGGATTCTACTAGTAAAATAGCAAAGTCTCTAACATTGGGCCAAACTGAGCGATCTGTACTAGGGAAACAAGCTGAAGGTTTCTGTCCAAATTCAGAAAGTGTCTACGGAGTGCTTGGAAATTTGCTCCAGTAGGAATCAATCTACTGTTTTAGGAATTCACAAAGTAAATCTGGGACCATCACAGATTCACAAATTTACTCCAATGTGCAAGTGTTTCCTCAAACATAATTTGACGGTTGTACATAGCTACATGCTAAAATATATGCTAAATGTGCTTTTGCACTGGTTATCTTTTAGGGTCCTCTACGGGGAGATTACTTTTCCCTTGTAGAAACCCAGGATTACATTATACTACTGATAGTGTTTCCTACTTATTCGCACTGTAATAATGTATGCTACCCAAACATTCCCAGGGTGACAAACTAAGCTCAAGCAATGACCCATCAGGAAACATCTGCTGATCCACCTTTTGTAGCAAATTTGTTTGCCAAATTTCCGCGTGAACGAATGTCATTTGCGTGGATTGAAATCCCATTATTTTGGATTCTGTCACTGTGAAACTGGATTCCGCCCTCACATATGCGTTTATTTGCACGCCTGTGTTGCATTCAGGAGCCATATCAGCTTTGTGAATGGTCTGCCTTCAAAACTTGAATTTGATGTGTAAATGTAAAACAGTACTATAACAATACGATTGCTATGCGTACTATGGTGTTCGTACTGTGTTGTGCAGATTAAACATTATCAATAAGGAGAGATAGCGCCGTTGGTTGTGCCAAAACTAAAGCTCTTAATGTAACGTCCAAGATGCAGGCTGACATCCAGGGTGAGCAAAATCATCAGACAAGTACAAATGAGTTGAGTAAGTGTAACAACACATATTAAAAAACACAGTGGCCTAAATCACAAAGATCTAAAAAATAATTGTTGCAAGAGTAGGTGTAAAATACTCAACCGAATTCGCCAGTAAATCACAACTAAGTTTGGAGAAAGTTAACATTTCATTACATAGAAATATTTAACAATTCTGTTTGTGGTGTATGCTATTTAAAAGTACCAATCAAGTCACTGTGATAGGGATGTTTGGAGACCTCAGTCTTTCAACGCGCACACGTCCAAATACCTATGGGGTTCATGTTCATGACAAATGGCACAACTAGCACGAACGCTGCCGGTGCCCCTTGAGAAGGAGGAAGCGGCAGGGTGCTACAGCCGCACTTAGGTGGAAGCACTGACCAGAATGGTCTAATGCAGAAAGTATCCTCCGGCAGTGACTAACCAACCACTGGTGGAATATCTCAGTAGCTTGTCACACCAAGCAAGGGTATGCCAGAAATCCGAATGCTGGGACTCGTCAGGAAACCTTGAGCACTTATATGAGTTTCTTTGGCCATCACTTTGTGAAAATCCACACATGCACCAGGCCTTTTTAGGGAGACCACTCCCAAGAACCCCCTTTAGGACACCAGGCAATGTAAGAAAGTGGACGTGTAATATTCTCGACTACAGTTAGCAGAGCATCTTTCTAAGAGAAAAATACCCGCCATAGGTTTATATTTTGTGATTCTGGAAAGGGGGTACCGACTACCTAAATACAAATGTGTGCATGTTAAGTCCTCTGTATTCGCTCATAACATGGCCAATCTGCCCCGGTTTATTAATAGCCATGGATGAATCCTTCAAACTCTAAATGTATCTCTGGACTAATTTCTGGTAGTAACCACGGTTACAAGTTAATGTTTCGTAGAAAGGCAGGAGTGGAATACTATATTTTGCTGATTTTCACAATTTTTTAACAGCATTCAGATAAAAATTCCAGCCATGTTCGCAGAATTCTGTCTCAAACGAAATCCTAACTAGAGAGGATCCAGTGACTGATTTACTCAAAATAAGTGCAAGGGATCTATTATTTTTGGTATTTTAGCATCCTGCTGCCGAAACCACTTAACGTCAGGGTTGACGAATACTTAAACTGTCTGGTCTTGACACCACCTCATGCCCCTTTGTGCCACCACCCTACACAACCTGTCACTTTATACCATTCTTGCATGTATTTTCTTTGTCAATCTTTCTTTCCCCCTGTCGTCCTGTCTTTTCTTCCTCCTTTCGCTCTTTTCTGCCAACCTCTGATGAAAAAAATATAAATCCTGGCCCCAAATTGACAACCAATTCCCTGCATGTGCAACCACCGGCACAAATTAAGCAGCGTTTCGAACATCCCTCATACAAAACGCTGTGCACAATGCTATTGAGCCTCTGCTGACAGCCTCTGCATTCAAGCCATTGTTCTGCAGACCCGGTGGCTTCGGATACTGTTGCTGAACAATAATCTGCTTTTAGAAAACTGGGATTCGTCTTCTTGTGCGGCATAAAGGGAGGATTTAAATTTCCTATGGCACCGTTTAGAAAAGATTACCCATTAATTTCAAGTGGTGTTGGCGGAGATATAAAACGTTTTATCTACCAAAACTCACAGGCCAGACCACTGCTTGACGGCCAGCACCGAGGCCGGCCACAAGCCCGTGATGCGTCACAAAATGGAAGCCGGGCCCGCCTGCGCGTGACACGCCGGTTCTCAGTCAGTGCGAAGCCGACGTGAGGTTCGAGGAGGGGGCAGGGAGACCATTCTTCAAGCACAGCTGTCGGGTCCTTTGCATAACCAGCACAACATCGACCACGGCACAGAACCCGCATTCATAGGAATGCAAATCAGCGTGAAGGCCGGCCTGCGACAGCCCGACAGACTATTGTGTACATTGGCGAGTTGTGTCTGCCTCCACTGAAGCTTCCCTGCGATGACGCAAGGGAGCAGGCTGACCTAAAGTACATGTCAAGTCAACAAAAGGAAAGATGTTAGTTATGCATGTTACAATTCTAGCAGAGGTCCGTATCTCTCATATGTGGCTATGGAGTGAAGAAAATTGAACTTACGGGTGCAATTTTAGTCTAATTGAATACGATTTGAAATTACTATTTCAAATTCAAATGTATTAAAAGATAACCCCCCTGCATTCGAAACACACTTTGTTGAAAAACAAGGTTTACAACGTGCAGATAAGGAAATGGAATTGGCCTGCCGCAGAGAGGGGCTTCCAGATAAGGATGTAGGGCCAGGGACAATGGCAGAGCTACGGAGACGCAAGTGGGAGCCTGCGGGCTGCACGCTTTACGCGTTGTGAACACAATAGATGTGCAGGGGATAGGAAGATGGCCCTGGGCTCTACTGTGTAATGACTGACTATCTTCCTCTACCAGCACCATGCACCACATGCTGAAAGAAAGCAGGCCTGGTTAGTACAGCAAGAGATTGTTTGGAGCTTGGGCGGCTTAACACAAAAGATCTGATGACGAATGACAGGACATGCTCAGGGCCTCTGGAATTATGTGGCAGGTGAGACCAAATTACGCTGCAAGAAAAAGCAAATGGTGCGGTGTAATGCGCCACATTTTAAGATCGTATTACTTCTTTTCCCATTTTTACACAGGTGTCCACCATCCGGACACAGGGTACACTCTACTAGTACCACTTTAACTCCCAAATACAGACCTAAGCAACTGAAAGGGGGTCTTTCAACCATTGCAACGGGCCTCCCAACACGTATGGAGCCTGACTGCAGGTTTGACAACAATCTCAGGATGGAGGCCAAATTCAGCATTTTAATGAAAGCCTTGCCAATCATACCCAGGACTTTGTTCTTTTACTGGTTTGGATAGCAAACGCAGATGAAAAATCATCAGTTTCCCTGTCTGCATTTTCTTTTATAAACTGAAAAATACAAAAATGATATTTTCTTTTGAGCCTCTGCTTGTTGTCAACCATCAATGGCAGTGAAGGCCTTGAGAGTTATATCAAAGGAACAGGATATCCCAATGACACTTGAATAGCTGCAGATGTGCCAGTCACGCATTGCTCATTTTTCATGGGGTTGGACTGGTTTACTGTGTACAACTACTTGGTGCGTAAAGCCCCACAAACATCAAAGTGTGAGTGTACTCCCATAGTACTACCAGGGCCGGATTGGCCGTAGCGGGCACCGGGCAATCCCCCGGTGCGCTGCAAGGGTGGGGGCCGGTTTTGAGCCCCTGGGGGCCGCTTTTGTTACAGGGCCGTTTTTGCAGCATAGCTGCAAAATCGGCCCTGTAGCAAAATCGGCCGAAAACCGGCCCTGGCAAAGACGGCCGCACCCCCAACCCCCTAGGGGGGGGGGGGGGGGGAAGGGAAGGCCCGAGCACTTTGCCAGGGCCGGTTTTGGTTCCCAGTCCGGCCCTGAGTACTACCAATAGCCACTTCATAAAAGTAAATATGGATAAATGCCACAAAAAAGATAAACACAAATCTTAACTATAAAGGAAGTGGACTGGCTCCATTAAGGCATTAGTTCTCATCAATGTCTGTATAATTATCAATATCAGTACGCAGGTGATCAATAGTAAACAAATCGCATCTTTTCTTCAGACTACGCCGTCATTGGGCAGGCAGTAGTGTGAACATAAGATCTACATTGATGTTTGTTCAGCACAAAATTGGAGAGAGGCAAAATGCAATGCTTTGAACACCCGACCCTATGAAATGTATTTATTTCTACTGATTATCTCATTACAGCTCAACGACGATCCTGAAATCCTGATTATAAATGTTTATAACAGGGGCCTTCCTGGTGGTCGTGGCACAAACACTTTCTCACAATTGGAAGGGTTTTTGGACACAGTGAATCAGTGTTCCAATGTTTTAATAGTGGGAGACCTAAACTGTTGTTTCGAGCCTCTGCCCATTGCCCCCGAGTCACTCACAGGGGATGTGGATGTAATTTTCAATATTCCACCTCTTGATCTTCCTCCCATTAAGAGGTGGACTGAATCCGCTACCCAGTGGATGAGTCTATGTATGGAGCGGGGCTACAGAGCTGCCAATGGACGGACCCCCTCGGATAAAGGAGGAAGGGCAACATTCTCTGATGGTCGACGCTGTAAAAGTCGAATCGACTACGCCCTAATCAAAGTGGAGTATTGGTCCATACTATGTGATATGGTGGTCTTAGACCGCCCTGAGAGCGATCATAATCCACTGGTTCTGAACCTACTACTCTGTCCAGCACACAGAAATAAACCCACAGAAATAGTGACCGCCGAAACATTATTAACTAACAATCAACGGCGAGTTTGTTGGGATAAGGTAGCTATCGATAGCGCATTATTATCTGAGATTAGTCAGAAGGTTTCCTGTGCTCTGGTGGATTTACAGCTCCTACAGAGCACAGAAGATATAATTACAGGGGCCACTCAAATACACGATCATTTATTTTCTGATCTTAAGTCCATATTCTCCAAGCCAAGCAAGGCTAAGAAATCTTCTATGTTAAACCCTAAATCTTGGTATAACAAAGCTTGCCGAGCTTCCTATAGCAAATTGAAACTTGCTATTACTACTAAAAACCCGGCTGTTATTAGACAATCTAGAAAAGACTATAGCAAGCCTAAATAACGGCCAAACGAGATTGGGATAATAACCACTGGAATGACCTCCTGGCTGCTAGCAAAAATAGGAATTTAACCCTGTTTTGGCATACTGTTAAGTGGGGTAATTCACCCAGTACCCAGGTCCCAACCAACCATGTTCCCCCGGACATCTGGGTCTCGCATTTCGAGTCCCAGTTCTCGGACGGAAACCGGGTTGAGGGGTTTGTCCCCATAGAAAGCAGGGACCTGTCCATTTCCCCTATATTCAATTTCGACTGTGCTGAGGTCGCGGCGGCGCTGAGAAAGGTGCCCAGCGGCAAAGCACCCGGAATAGATTGTGTCCCTGCGGATCTTTTTAAATCTGACCCTGGTATTTGGGTACCTTATATTGCACATCTTGCCAATGCTTTAGCTAGAGGGGCAGCCATCCCTGACTCCTGGAGGGGCGCAGAGATTCTCCCGATTTTTAAGAAAGGTGATCGTTCCTGTCCGGGGAACTATCGCCCTATTAGTCTTATTGATTCTGTTCAAAAAATCATTGCTAGAATGACCCTGGCAAGAATCCAGACTTGGATTGATCAGGAGGATATCATCTCTCCCCTACAGGCCGGTTTTAGATCTTGCACCAGTACCATCGACCAGGCATTCAAATTCCAACTGATTGTCTGGAAAACAGTTTATCTGTGTGGTGGTTCCATATATGCTGCCTTTGTAGACCTTCGGTCAGCATTTGACTTGGTCAATAGGACCAAGCTATGGGATGCTTTGGCGGAGCTCGGTATTCCGGGAGATCTTTTGAACATTATCATTAAGTTGTACGTCAACAACTTTGCCCAAGTTCGTTGGGGGAAACAGGGTCAGGTCACAAAAAGATTTAGGGTAAACAGGGGTGTCAGGCAGGGGTGCGTACTTGCGCCCACACTATTTCTACTGTTTATCAACAGAGTATTTCAGTACTTTTCTTCAACCCCCACGGATGCCCCCACGTTGGGTGGTACTAAAATTCCACTTCTTATGTTTGCTGACGATACCCTTCTTCTTTCCCAGACCCTTTCAGGGCTACAGTCAGCTTTGAATGTTTTTTCTAATTTCTGTAATGATTTCGATTTGTCAGTGAATGTTTCTAAGACCAAATATATGGTGTTTAACAAAGGGAAATGTGTGAAGGGTCATATATTCATGAATAATGATTTGCTTGAAAGAACTAATGTTATGACCTATTTGGGGGTAGTATTCGAAAATAAGCTGGATTGGAGGCCGCAAATTGATGTGCTTACCCTTAAATTTTCCCAGCTTTCTGGATGCCTTGTTAAAGAACAGAAATTATCCCAGTCGAAAATAATTGGCCCCCCATTAAAATATTTAATGTAAGGATAAATTCGGCGATTCTTTATGGAGCCGAACTCTGGGGTTTTGCCAACCTTTCTTCTCTGGTCAAGGCACAACACAAATTCTTCAGAATGCTTACGGGCCTGCCCAGTTCTACCCCATTGAAACCGTTGTTACTGGATCTTGGCTGCCACTCTTTCGATGACATTGCTAGGTTTAAGCCTTTGGCCTATTGGAGGAGACTATGGACAGTGCCTGAATTAGGTCCCTATGCTAAAGCCTTTCTTGATGTCCGTTCCATCATGGGAGCAGGTAACATTCCCTGGTTCCGACAGGTTAGACAACTTCTGGATTCCATGGGTTTGGGAATTTTGTGGTCAGACCCAGGTAACAACTCTTTTCCCTCTAAAAAAGATTTTAAAAGCCTGTACTGGTCAACGGTACTACAAAAACAACTATCCTCAGTTGCAGCCGATTCTCTGACAGGCAGATTCCTTGTTCAAAAGAAAACCCCACTTCTTGAACCCTACTGGGATACCATCACCAGACCCAAAGACAGGAAACTTTATCACCAGTTTAGAGTTGGTACACTACCAACTAATCTTTTCACAAAAAAATGGAAGGGTGCATCACGCGATTCCTGTAACTGGTGTATGGATTGTGTTGATTCAGTGGGTCATGTTTTCTTTGTCTGCCCAGCTTACGCTGCCCCACGGGCTAAATGGCTTAAACCCCTATGTCGAACACTGGGAACAAGACAAAGCCTAGAAGCACTTGATATTTTGCGTTTTGATACAAGTGAACTTATCGTAATCGCAGTCGCTAAATTCTTAGCTTGGGCCTGGCTCATTAGAATTAGGAGGCACTAAAATTAATGAACCTTGGTTTCTTGTGATTTTATTGTGAATTGCTGTAATAGTTTTAATATTCGTTTGGTTGCATTTTTATTTTGTAAAATGTCTTTTTTGATGAAATCATCGACAATAAAGACTTATGAATGAATGTATTTATTTCTTTGAAGAACAGCTTTAATGTATTAAATAAAGCGCAGAACACATTATTCCAACCCGCATACATTGGGTAAATGTTTAAATAGTTTTATAACATTCATATCACATTGATTTCTATTTTTAAAAAAAACACTGAATTTGAATAAATAAATTTAATCATATGATCTTATGCACATCCAAATGAATAGGCTTCAATAATAAGACCATTCATTTATGTCTGTATATTCTGTAGTTCCAACATGTTTCCTTCAGCAGACTGCATTAACTGCAGGCTTTACTTTGACTACAAGGAAATATGCTTGTCACAAGTAAATTTAGATAGCTTAAAGCTGAGGACATGCACTCCGTCGGGAACAAGGGACTGGCTGTATGATTCCCAAGTAATTTTTACTATCCATAATGGGTACTTATGGGTTCCTTAAAAGAATATTTGGAAATCTCTAGGTGTTTTTAAAAAATTTTTTTTTAGAGTTTTATAAAGCGCAAACTAGACCCGAGACATCGGGTATCAGAACGCTTTACAAGAGTTCCAGTTTCCTTACAGAAGGATACATTCATTTTTGTTAGGCACGGGGAAGATTAAGTGATTTGCCCAGAATCACAGAATGTTGAGCGTCATTGGCGGGACTCGAACCAGGTTCCCCAGCTTTGAGGTCGACCGCTCTAGCCGTAAGGCTACATCCTCTCCCCAGGAATTGAAGGAAAGGGCACATTTTATAGCACAATCTCAAAGAATTCTTGCAACAGCAAAGTGGTGTAATCTACTAGGAATGCAATAATCCAACCTTGGTTTTTATACAGCACTAAATACTGCTGATTAGCCATTTCTACGAGTTGAAAATAAAAAGTGAAGCTCTTGCCCTATTTAGTGGCACTGAATTTAACAACCTCAGAAGGATAAGGGGCCAATTTGGCTCTTTCAGGTTTTAAACTCAGAAAATGCAGGTCATACCACACAGCATCTAGTATTTAGCTCACTGAGCCATCTTGTAATCTGTAGTTTGAGTGATGACGAGTACTAAGAAATCTTTACAAGCCCTATTATTAAAACTTTCTGGATTCCCATAGGAAATCCAAAGGAAGTCTCCTTATGGCAAATGTTATCTTCGAAAAATGATCAAAAAATGTGTTTAGGAGTTAGAAGCATAGGAAGGACTGTCGGCTTCAATTTCATTGGCTGTTTGAAATGGCGGATGACGACAAAGGCAGCAGCTCAGAAGCAATCACACTGATGAAATAACAGACTTACAGTCCTTCTTAACTAGCGTTTGCTATGCAATAGGTCTCGCATTTGCGAGAGTTTAAGCTATTGGCATTGCAAAGGCCAATGCCTTTTATTTATCTGTTTTGATAATTAACACATAAAAGGCATTGTCATTTACAATGCCAATAACTAAATGCGAGACCTATTGCATTTCAAAGAAGCGGCCGCCACTGTCCCGGGCTGCTTGGAAAGTGCGCGCTGAATGTTGCAGGAAAGCATGTCGTGCCTGCAGTAGGTGAAATTCATTAAAGAAAATAGTGCTCACAAACTAAATAAGACATACCGTGTAACAACAGAAGTAAAAGGGCCAGTTCACATGGGAGGTTGCAAATGAAGACAAGGCGGTACTAAGGCGGCACTAACAATCCTATTAACTAATCAGAAGCCAGCATTTAGGAAGGACAATGACATAAGCCAAACACAAATATGGGCGGAGAGTGGGCGGGGCTTCAAGTTCATACTCTAATACAGCATACCTCGCAGAGCAACGAATGCGCTGCCTAGGCTCCACCTAAAAAGGGTCCCGGCTCAGCAGAAAAATAAATAAACAAATCATTCTGGCAGAATAAACACACGTTTGGTCCCCAGCCTCCCAATACAATGATCATGTAGTTTGTGTCTACCATTTAGAATCATTTAATTTTAACTTGAGGGGAAATTGTAGCTTAAGCAGCATTCTATTGCAATGGGGTAGGCCAACTCTGGTCATGAAAGTAGGCTGGTGTTTGGGATGCAAATCGTCCGTTCAGGTACCCATCACCCAGGTGAGTGGATATGGGTCTATCAGTCAGCAGTAACCTCAGTTCCTGCATCTTTACATCTGACAGGACAACTCGAGCCTCAGACAGCCCCTGCATCATTCAGCCAGTGAACTGGGAGATCTACCTTCGTACTTGGATTTTAACTTACTGAAGGCTTAGAAAGAATAAATATCCCCAGTGAGCTTAATGAAGCGCATTTAAAATACGCCCCTCGCCAGCGTAACTTTTTTAGCCCCAAAAGGTAAGGATGCTCTGACATCAGCATACACTTGTGATGATTTAAGTAAATATCAAACCCTGCGGTTGATCAGCTTTTTCCTCCAAGAAGTAGACTTCCTGTTCTAAACCTCAGCAAGCACGCATGTGATGGCCACGCCCCTGGCAGGACTCGCCTCTACCCAGCTTCTTATATCGTTGTAGCTGCTGCAGGCTGTCCTGCAACCTTGGATAAACTGTATTGTATTAAATGTATGAGTCGAAATTGTATACAAATAGGTTTCCAAAAATGTGCTTATAAAGTCCATAGCAATGTGCATTCCACAGGCTGAAGAGACCAGTTCTGCTAATGACATTAGAAAAGGGGTGGGATGTGGGCATGGCCAGGGTTGCAGGCTGAATATCTAGACAAGACGGGCATGTGTATGTATAATCATGGCTCAGAACTTGGACATCCATTCGAAGTCTTTATCATCTATGTCTGCCACCGGCAGGGTCCCGGGGCTGCTCTGTAGCCTTGAGAAAGAGGAGGGTCCACGAAACACGTGTTGGTTGTGCAAGTTCCAATTCTGTGACAAATACAATGAACCAACGAATTGGAAGAATAAGTTTGAATTGTATATATTTATCAAATAAAGAAAACAAATAAACTGGAACATGAATGATGGACTCTCAATCATGTTACTAGCCTCCTGAGGATAAAATGAACTTTACTGCGCGCAACTGGGTTATTGTATTGGGGCAGGAGGAAAGAAGGGCGCCAGGCTAATGGTCTTTTTTCTACCACACAATTCATATTAAAAAAAAATATTAGCATGTGGTGTCCTTAATCAGCAATAACATAAAACATTCAAAGTTACTTGAGCTTGAGTCAGATTTCACCGGAACAATTACTCAGGCAAACTCATCTTTTCTGTTTAAGTTTTGGACCAAACAGTAACAACGCGACATTATGCTTTTTTCTAATCTATTGTGCTGCAGTAAATTATGTGATCTGTCTGGAAAGAGCCTTGATTTCCTGGAACGCAAATCAGTAAAGGGAACTAAATCAATGTCACATTTAGTCTAAACTGGTAATCCAAAATCTACTCATATCCTACCGAAAAACAAACAGTAAGGATGTGTTCATCAATTATACCTGGTAGTTAGTTGTTGACTTACAGCTAGAAATAAACCCTCCAGAAACATGGAGAGGGTATGTTTTTGTCTAAAAGGTGCAATATTGCATATTCTCACAATGTCAATAGTATCTCACAGCAGTGCGAAGTAATGTCACACTGTTAATGTCACATATATATAGCTCCTCTCTAGCTCTGGGGAGCTGGATGGTCGCTCAGGTGGTAGAAGGAGAAACTACCCCGGAACTGATTTACACAAGTGTCACTCACTCTGGGTAAAATAGGGGTGGAATCACAAAAAACACTACAAGCAAAGTTCAGCTGGCCCCCCGGCAAGATGATTACGCACTTGGCGGAAACAGCATGAGTACAAGTACACAAGAATGCTAAATTTGAGGAGATTGTCCTTACATATCATTTTTCACCTAATGCTGCAGTTTGCATGTTACAAAGTGAAAGCTGTATCTCTGTGTTCTGTGCAGGTCTTTGCTTGGCGTAGTATAGAAATTGCAGACAATATTTAGAAAAGCCTTGCGCAATACCAATCATTATGGTCTGCCTCGGAGTTCCGCTTGTAAATGCAAGCCTGTCTTATCCTTCCGTTTGGTGAGGACCACAGACTTCTTTCAGTGCAGAAATATAAAGCAGTATGAGCGAAACAAAGAACTGCTACATGCAGCCGAACACCCAACCTGTATTCATTCTGGGGGAAGCGACCAACCTTCAGGGCTCCGATCCATCCCAGATAGTATGCAGGGCCCATTTTAAAATGCCTGGTGGCGCGTTTATTCACTGAGACGATAAAGGATTATTCAGGAACACCATGTGTTTTTCTATATTAGTTTTTGCAAACAGTTGGGCTTCTGGGAGGTAAACCACCTTGGGGGTCTCTTGCTACTGATGGTCCATTCTATGTTGGAATGAGGAAGCCCGGGGCTACCTGTTCCACGAGCTCTATCTACACTGGCAAGGAACAGTAGGAGGCGGTGCCCCCTATAACCCTGATGAGGGGCTAACTCTGCGCTTTGAGATACTCTGCCCTCTGGGAGTGACCTTTGACCCAGAAGGACTACTTTCCAGATCGGATAGCTTCCACCTAGTAGTAATTGAGCCAGATACACAAACCTTTTTCTGCGAGTATGAAGTCATGGAAGCCTCTCTTAGGTACAGGGTGGTTTAATGGCCGGGCCGGCCTTCTGCCATGCTGACGTTTACCAGGGGAGCTGCAGGACTGGGGGTGGTTTTCAGAGAAGAATAAGTTGCCATGCTCTAACCATGCTTCCATGGCCCCAGTCTGGTAAAGTCCTCATGGTTTGTGGGTTTGGTTTACACTTTTTTTTTAACCAGGTACTCTTGAATTCTGATTTGCTGAGTTTTTATGTGATAGTCGTGCTTATCGACCCACATGTGACCTACTCGCTAACAAGACATGCTTACTAGTGAGAGAAAAAAAACCACTTTGATTATTGGGCCCTGATTCACAAAGTTAATAAATGAATTTTACAGGTTGGTATTTATGCAATCGCATGTACTTTGGCGTCGTGACATACTTTAAAAGGGGGTTGGGGTTAAGCAAGCATGCAATATCACTGCCAGGCCAGATAAGATGAGATGAGCGAGGCATGACCCCTGCGTGTCTGAGGCAAACAAGCCGTGCGAGGCATGACCCCTGCGTGTCTGAGGCGGGCAAGCTGTGCAAGGCATGACCCCTGCGTGTCTGAGGCGAACAAGCCGTGCAAGGCATGACCCCTGCGTGTCTGAGGCGGGCAAGCTGTGCAAGGCATGACCCCTGCGTGTCTGAGGCGAACAAGCCGTGCAAGGCATGACCCCTGCGTGTCTGAGGCTTGCAAGCCGTGCAAGGCATGACCCCTGCGTGTCTGAGGCGAACAAGCTGTGCAAGGCATGACCCCTGCGTGTCTGAGGCGGGCAAGCCGTGCACAGACAGCGCCGAGTTGAGGACACACACCCCGCGCCAGGGATTCACACAGTCTGCCCGCGCGCCACGGCCCCACAATGCACCGGGACTGACTGGACGCCGCTTCCGCGGCAGACAGGGCCGCATCAGCGCCGTCCCACAGCACGCTCTCCAGCTGCAGCCCGACACGCCGTGGAATGAAAGCCATGAATGGCCGCACTGTGCTGCCCGCGAGCGGCCACAATGGAAGGTCACCGAGGGCAACTGGCCCATTCTGCTGGCAACAGGCTTTGTGTCAGAGCGACACACGGCCCCTGGTCCGCACCTCCGCGCACTCCTTTACGCCTTCTTAGCAAGAAGCAAGTGGTTCTGAGAAGAGAGAAAATGACATTTTAAAAACTCAAACAGACCACATGCCACCATAGCGATGGTTTGTGCTGCGCACATCCGAATCCATTACAAACGGAAGAAAGCCACGTGTCAGATAAAAACATTGCAAACAAATAACAAAAATTGTATTTTGGGGCCTTATAGCCTAGTTCCGTTTTTATGTTTCTCCTTAAAAGTTGCATCTGGGAAACTCCATGTGCTGTGAGGCCTTAAGAAAGTACCGGCAGACACGCGAATTGTGTTTTTAACATGAAACAGCTGCATTCACCGGTCTCATGTCGAGCATTTCCTCTCGGTACGACATTTGGGCGCAGAAAGCGTTTAAGTATACGAGGAAATCAGACACTGCTTCAATTACGATACTCTACTGAAGTGGTCTCTTTAATAGCCAGTTACTTTTCTCTAACTCAATTTCGATGGTTTCAACCTCAGAGAGAGGAAAGGTCGAGCTAATGTGGAAATGTATTTTCAATTTAAGCAAGGGGTAAAGAATACAGCTAGAGTCTCTCCCCCAGTTTTTATTTCAAAAGTGGAAACGTAAATGTCAAAGAGGAGTCGCAGCAGCGTGGACCACGGTGAACTGATGCAAGGCAGGGATACAGTTTGAGAAGTTACTTGGTGCTGGCACCAAAGGATATGGTCCTCTCAGGTGGGTGCAATGACGGCCATCAACACTGGCAGACACAGAGGGCCCAGACAAGCACAGGAGGATGAACAGCAAAAAGGAATAGTCTGCAGAACCCAGGTTGTCTCGTCAGGCAACAGCCAAGGCCTTCTCGGCGCTCTGAATTGGCCAGAAACCCAAGCAGCATGGTTCAAGAGAATGGTGAAGCAGGGACATACCAACAGGAAGCAGTCCAGGACAAGTCAAGAGTAGGAGTTGTTACTCGTGGACAGATTCTTGCGTGCTACTGGCTTTTTCTTGGTGTAGGAGCAGCCGTCTTGGTAGCCCTAGGTACAGGCACCACAAGATTGCCCATTTAATTCTACAACCTGAGGCACATTTACAGTGGTGCAGGGCTCGGATGCCAGTGTGGAATCAGCCAGCAAGAGCAAAGTGAAATGGAAATAGTCAAATGGATAAATCACAGACACAGTTTCATACTGCAAAGTTACCCCTTTCTGGAATATACATGGATGATTTAACTCCAAACAATATTTTCTAATTTTGAAATCAAGTATTAAAACCAGTTTCAGAACGTTTTTCCATTAAGGCCTTCCTCATTAGGTCTCAACTACTAAATAACCGCCTGCGCTTTCTGTTGCAAAACGTATTCTTAGCTTAAATTGGGCATTAATCCCACCCACTGCTTACCATTGATTGGTTTCATAGTTTCTCTCGCTTGCTTCTCATTCATTAGTGAATGTGGTCTTTCCTGCTTCTTGAATTTGCCCCTTCCCTGTAGCATGAATGCATTACTATGTTCTTTCACTGCTCGCTTTTTCAGGGGCTATGTATTTTCTTTTTAACTCCTTCTTGAGAGTGCATGTGTTTTCCAGGTGTCTTCCTAGTGTGCTTCTCTTCCCCTCTCTGCACTTTATCATTCCTGTGGCTCTTCTCACTCCCTCTGTGATGCAATTGCCCTCTGGTGCTCTTCCCGTCTGCGTTGCTTTCTGGCTCAGGTGCTTCTCCCCTCCAAGTTGCTCTCTCTCTCTCTCACCAGTTTGCTTTTCTCCACCACCCTCCATGTTCTACATTGCTCTCCCTCTTGTCCAGTTGCTCCCTCATGCCCTTGATGTAGCTTCCCTCCCACCAACACGCTCTGTGTTGTCTCGGCTCTGCGCGTTTCCTCAACACTGATAGAATCCCTGTTGCTTTCATGCCCTCCCAGCCCATGTTGCTACCCTCTCACCCGCTTTGTCCCCATGTTGGTTACGTGCCCCATAATGTGTCACTTCTCCCGTCCACTTAAAAAAACACAAAAAGCTTTCACACATTTTGTTTTCTTTTTATTTGCCAATCTGGCTATTTGAAAAAAATAACTGAAGTCAAGTCATTTTGTAGGTGCACGCCCACCTCAAAAATAAATATAGTTATTTTTTCTTATTTAGCCATGATGTACAGCTTCAGAGAGGCTGTACATCATGGCTTAAGGATATTGGCATAGCCAATAGCCCCAAAGGTGAGGCTACTAGGTATGACGAGGTTTGTTTTTAGATTTTGCCTACAGATATCAATGAACTTTCGGTCGTTGAAGACATGTTGACAACAATCCCAATAGTGTGGGCGCTGGGTCAGTCCATTGCTCACCATCTCATTTGCTTACTACTTATCCAATGTTTTTTCTTCTTCTTGCTTGTGTTTGCTTTCTTCTGGAGCACACCCACTTTACATTTCTTTTGATTAGACTACTTGTATACTTCCACAGCTCCTCATCAGGGAACTACTTTTTTCTTATTGTAGCAGTAAGCCATGCAAATATATGTATTCTTTCTCCCTCACTCCTGTGCAGCTTCCCTACTGAAATCCCCAACCTCCATGCTTCTCCCAGCTGTACACCCTTTGCACATGTTGGAGTCCATTTTAAATATATCTGCAGCCTTCTCCCCTCCTAGCTTGTCAGTTGCTTCCCTGCCTTGCATGGTTTTGTCTGCTTTTTATTTTTACAGTCTCCTCTGTTGCTAACCCCCCCCCCCTCAACCTCCCTAGGCCCCCACACCCGCCTGCTCAACTGCCACCTGTCACTAATTTCAACATTCCTTTGCCTCATCTGCCCACTATACCGTTACTGTCACCCTTCATTGTCTTCTTTTTTTTTAATTTACGGTCTTCTTTGAAATGCTTGCTACCTGTAATTTTCTGCCAGGCAGCGATTTTCTAAAAAAAAAAAAAAAAAAAAAAAAAGCTTTGCGTACTTTAAAAAAAAAAAAAGAAATTCCAATCTAGGATGGGGATCTTCCACCTTGGAATGGCAAAGAAAAACAAAATAAATTGTCACTGCCTCATTTCACACCAATGAAAGCATGCACATGTATGCATGGTGCCACTTGGACTGCCATAGCGACATGCGTGGATTTAAGCCAGCACTGTTCAGCATCAGCACAGCAGCTACCATTTTATGTTGAACATGATTGACAAAGAGCATTGGAAACCAAAAGGCAAGACCTATTTGCTTTGCCCTTGCGTGTTAGTATGACGTGTCTTCCTAAAAAAGACGCAAAGTGAGAATGTGAACAAGTAAAATGTAATTTACTGGGTCTACAACACCTATTCCCTAAAAAAGAAAATCTTAAAAAACAGGCAAACCTGAACCGTTTTGAACACAGCTCTTTCCTTTCTAACTCAAGGACTCTTAAATACCTTCCAGCTCATTAAAAAAGTTTAAACATTTGCAGCACGCTTCTCATCAAAGGCCGTTCTTATCATGCTGCTAATCCTGATTAGGCCGCAATCGGCAGTTTGTGCCCAAATAGGGATTACAACTGCTCAGTAAACAGCACCCTCCTTTCTTGCACAAACAATGCCAGGTGAAGCCTGGCAAGATTTGTACAATTTGTACAGGGAAATTACAGCAAATTGGGAGTTTTTTAGCTCAGAATGGGAGAGGGTGTGGCATTACCGCCGTATTGTCCTGTCCGAGGTGCAAACCTCGGGAGATAAACGTGTATCTGGTTAAATACCACTCTCTGCGGTGATGGTACTTTTATTGGGTGGCATACCGCATAAATTTAATGCGGCCCATGGAGGTAACTTGGAAATTATTTTGCCAATGTCTTCTACGTGGCAGGGTCGATCAACAATTCACATTACGGGTTCATAACTGAGACTTCCTCTCTACTTTGATTCAAAAAAATGGGTGGTCAGGTGTTTTGGTTATCACGAAAACGTAAGGTAAGCGAGGGACCTCAAAGCGTTAGCAGATGGAAGGCCAGGCTTCCGCACTAGTGACGAGTGAAAAAGCGGGGGAGGGGACCCGTAACTTCTCGTTCCAGACATTCTGCTCATACCATAATGTTGTACGTGTGATGATAGGTCAAAATACCCCCTTCATCAATTCGTTGTAACATCTAAATCCCAGTATGTTAACATTTATGACCACACACATACATACATTTTTTTACATTTTTTTGTTGAGTTTTATATAGCGCAAACTAAACCCGAAGGTATCAAAGCGCTTTACATGAGCACCAGTTGCATTACAGACGGACACATTCATTTTTTTGGTAGGCACGGGAGATTAAGTGATTTGCCCAGAATCACAGGAATGTTGAGTGTCCCTGCAGAGACTCGAATCCGTTTCCCCCACTTCAAAGTCGACCGCCCTAGCCGTGAGGCCACATCCTGTCACATATAAGCATAGAAGAAAATGTTTTATCTGTTGATTACTAAAAATAATTACAAACAAGATTAAAAACACTTTAGGTTGTGCAGGAACTTAGGTTACCATTGATTAGAGCTGACTGAAATCGCATCATTGTTCAACAAAACACTTGCACTACTTGGTGTTGATAAATAATATTAAGATACATTTATAAAGTGCACTTGTGCGATGGTTTACATCTAAGATCAATAATGAAGAAGTGCAGATTCAATTGATTTGCTATCGCATCTTTAAAAACAAAAACTCATAAAATGGATTTTACCAATCACAGCAAGGAAGATTATAAAATGGTATTGTGTTTTGCACAACTCGTAAAAAAAATAATTACTCCAAAGAAATGGTTAAATCTTTCTCATAGAAACTATCTACCCGACCCCCTAATTTAAAGTAAACATATATCAAAGAACCAGGATTAAAGTGCAATAGATACAATGTACCTGTGCACAATCTTGCAACTAGCAGCAGTAATTGAGAAGCACTTGGACTAGACTTACATTTAACAGCAATAGTTAAAGTGCGGTCGTGCGGCGTCCATCATTGAGCTGCAATCTAAGCAATAGATTAAAAAGGATATTTTGTCCTTTTCAGAACAGGACCTCACCAACGAAAAAAATTGATTTGATATTAGGCTTATGTCCAGAATTCTTTTTTTTTTTTTTAATTATTTTTTATAACCTAAAAGCATTATCCTGTAAAACTGGTCGTCAATATTTTAGGCATGCAACAAAAATTAGGTGACGTGCAAGGAGAGTAGTTTTTTTTTTCTGCAATGAGGACAAACTTTACGAATCGTAGGGTCAAGCTAGGCGTATTCCCAGAGAGACAAGATATTATAGCCTGTCGACATGTTCTCTCCCCTAGATCGTTAAAGGTGGATTTTAATAGAGATTTTCTTTCTTTTAACAACAGAGGGCAAGTGGTTACAATATGCATAAAAGATTCTTTGTGAAAACCACATAACCTACAGTTGTTTGTGGGCCAAGTTCGTTCCCATAGAGGGATTCCATCCTTTGTGGGGTATCTCCCAAGACATAACATGATAAATCTACCCCTTGAAAATGGTTTTAAGTGGGTTGTGCGATATGCTTGTGGTTCTAATTTAGTAAATGAATTGATAACTGTGCAGGAGTGGCTCTTTTTGGCGAGCTCCTCCTTGTCCGGGAGAATCGATAGGGAGTTGGCTGATCTATTTATTATCTGTTTAAACACTGCTTTGCTCCTTGCTGCATCCTCAAGCGGCGGAGACTTGAAGTTGTTTAGGCTCTCCATTAAACTCTCCGGCCCTTGGCATGTTCATACCTCGTTATCTCCTGCAAACATTGGTTCGCAAGGGTCCCTGGTCTGAACAAGAGAAAGAATGTAATGATTTTAAATAGTCAGATTGTCTTATCAAGGATTGTCTTTTCAGATCAAATTCTAATCTGATGTTAGCATGCCCAATGTACCTAAAGGCAGATAAAAAAAACTTTTATTTGTAGATTATCAAGGATTTTCGTATCTTTACCTAGAAAAATCATTTAACCATAGGCCTTAGCAGGAATTCATTTTGCTTTCATTACCTTAAGTAAATGCTCATGAAGTGGACATGCCAATGTATCTCTCAACTTTCTAAAAGCAAAGGACAAAGTTGTAGCTTTAGCTTTTAGATTAATAAAATGCTGTTTAAAAGACATTCGATCGTCAAATGTGATACCCAAATATTTGTAAAATTTCACAGTTTCAATATGCAGCCCATTGATGTTCCACTCTCTCATCAGATTTAGTACTGCTGATCATCATTATTTTTGTCTTCTTAGTATTCATTAGTAATCCTTTAATAGAAATATAATTATTAAATGAGTCGACTAATCTTAAACCTATATAAGCATAGATAATTAACTGTGATGCTACGTGCTAAAATGTAGGGGATCTTATATTTATAAAGGAAGAACTTTTTCGGGAGAAGATTCCAGTTGTCAGTTTACTGAGGCCACAGCTATTGCTCTGCTGACCACCGTCCTATTAATCAGAACACAAATCCTGCGCTGTTAAGTCACTATTAAAATTGGTGAAAACGTAAGAGAGTGAAAGTTCTCCTCACTCCACCAGACTTCACATTCCGCTTTTCCTCATGGCTAAAAGAAGCAGTGATTATTTAAAATCCAACATCAGAAGTTCATACATCTTGCTTATTTGGAACTGCAACGCTCCTGTAACCGTACCAAGACAGTACAAGAGGTACAAGAGTCTCTTGGGTCAACTTACAATTAGCAATTTCCACTTTAATCGTCCAATTCTCCAGTAAAAGGATGCAAATAATTTAACTTGACCCTGTTTGTTCAGTTTACTGAGAGTTTTCGCTGGCCTAAAAGTAGCCCCTTGCCTCCGCTCCTTTAGGCCACGCCCCCATCTCTCTGAGGTGTATTGTAATTGTATTTCTATAGCGTTTATAACCACTGACGAGACGTTGAAGCGCCATGTCCTACTCGGTTTCTCATCAGCCAAAGCAAAGAATGTCCCCTTAATTTCCCCTTGGCGCAGGGGATGCTGTTCACAATTACTTTTTCTTCTGCTAAGATTGTGGGACTTGTTCCAATTATTATTCTAACTCCAATACTAAAACTATTGTGAAAACCACCTAGCCGGGCATGGGACAGATCACAAAATGCAACAGGGCATGCAGGCAGTGGCGTAGGAAGGGGGGAGCGGTGGCTCTTTTTGGCCGCCCCGGGTGTCATCACTGAGGGGGGGACAAAATGGCACTGAGGGGGGTGACAAAATGGCAAAAATATGTGTAACTATCTTTTTTCCCCTTATTTTAATCATTTCAATGAGGGCGGGGTGACAAGAAATTTTCCACACCGGGTACCACCTGACCTTGCTACGCCAGTGCATGCAGGGCGCGTGCCTGCCAACTCACAGGACGCCAGGCCATCCCTTGTGATATTGTTCTTCACTGGGCCATCTAACGAGGAGAGCTTTTCATACGGAGAAGACTAAAACTAGCTAGAAACCTTTATAAAGTAAAGGTTCAAGCTCACGCACAGGGCCTTTAAATTCACAACATTCGAGCCTTTTTCGGAAAAGTTTTAAATGTCCCGGGCAAGAGGTGTGGGGCAGCCCCTGACACCTTTCTTTCCGGTTCTATTCAAGGTGGTGGATTATGGAAACCAGCTTGCTCAGGCAGTGCTAATGCTCTAAAACCCACCGCCAAGCCACGCCCCTCCCCACTCCTTTAGGAACATATGTGTAAATATTTATACACCTTTTCAAAGTTGGACATTTCAGGGGTTATCCTCCGAAGTGTGCATACTTCCTGTAAAAAGCTATTTCCAGAAAGTAGAAAGAAAGAGGATGGACCAAAGCAGGTGTCTTTTCTGTAATAGGAGCTACGTATGTTCAATGAAGCTCATTGAGAACTAATAATATTGTTAGTTTTGTAATCGTGACCACATGAGACATGATTACATTAGTGGCCACCATATTAAAAATTACTACCAGCGATCAGCTGAGTGCATCACACATGGTTACCAACAATAATGTAAAAAAGGCCATGCCAATATGGAATGCCTCTGCGTGGGTAATAGCCACATAAGAAATAAAAATCAAAAGATCTCCGGCAAAGAGCCTCCTCGAGGGGCCCGTCGGGCATTGCAGCGCCAGCCCGATGAAGAGCTGCCCTATGATGAAGCATGGCACCCATATGGGTGAGTGAGGGCTATTGAGCTATCAGATCCTCTAATCTGGTATCTCAGAGCTTCACCGACCAATACCTTGCTTTCTATACAACTTTCTCTTATAGAACCTGCTACTCTGTTTGCATTCATGCAGTAATACATACATCTGAGCCAGTCTAAGATTCTACATGTTCAGCCAGTCATCCACACAGGTGCAACATCCTAACATGTTATCATTCTTCTTACTGCCAGCCGAAACTTACTTTATCTAGACAGATCTATTTTAACCGCAGACAAGTTTATTACGCAAGCATAATATTGCGTAGATTCCAATTAATATGTTTCAAATATTTTGCATAAATGTTTATCGCTGGGCCATTTTCCAAGGACATATAGTGCCAGGTTTTACTTGGAAAAATGCCTCCTCGGAAAACCTGTATTAGTTAATACAGCATATCTCCGACTTCTCATATGGGCAAATACTACTGTTTCCACTCGCAATAATCAATTGTAAGTGGAGGGCGTGTCTTCGACATGACATCACTCAGATGCCCAGACCACCCAGGAAGGTCTTCTATTTATATCTGAGTAATGTGAAGGAATGGCATATTTTAATGTGGGTACTCCAGAGTCCTCAATAATAATAAGGCAGGGTATTGAAATTCCACTTGATTCCTTAAAATGGCACATTAAACAGGAAAGCAAATAGACTTTAAACCAGTTCATTACAGGGATACTCTCAACATAATCCTTTAGAAGCCCTCTCTTGGAAAATGTAGTGGCATGTCTGTCCTGTCCAGTTTCTGCTGAACTCAGCCCTACCCTCTGCCATGTACTGCAAGTGTTTCACTCTATTTTGCGACGTTCATCTCATACATTTTTGGCACGGCTGGGGGCAATGCCACTGACTCATGGATGCCAATTAGGAGTAGCAGCTGCTACCCTTTGCTTGCCATGCGCCCTTCCCACACTGCCCCTTAGTCTCAGTGGTCATGGTCAAGAGAAGAAGAAGAGGAAAGTAATAAAGTCTTTTCAATTACTACACCCCGCAATCCCTACACCTAAACAAGGATTGAAGATGTACAGCAGATAGTGAAAGCAGACAATGAATTAAAGGAATGACTTCAAGATTCAAAAAAGATTAGAATGTGGCTATCTCTTCTTGGGAGCTGGGACAAAAGTACACACTGGTGGGCCAAAATCACACAATGGTAGGCCAGGATCAAACACTGGTGGGCTAAGATCGCACACGTCTGGATCAAGAGGATATAATGTTTGCAGGAACACAAAGAGAAAAAGAAAAAAATTGATGGGTGGAGTGTTTTAATTAATCTCAGCTACTAATAAATACTCTGGTCACGCTCAAATTAATCTAAACCCTGGGCATGCCTGAATTAATATCTAAACCCTGGTAATTACACCAGGTCATGCCTGAATTAATATCAATCACTGGTGATTGGTCATGGCCATTATCATACAGTGCTGGGCAAGGACCTTGCTGCACTGGTGCAGAATCATATAATGCAGGCTCAAAAGTACATGTGCTAGGCAACGATTAAACAACTTTGGCACAAGGTCAGACAACACTGGTCCCGGTGACTAGAGAAGCAGCAGGGGGGGGGGAACAGCCATTACAACGCGGTTTTTACCACGCGCAGCTTTTACATCGCATGCGTTACAACGCATGCGATGTTACAACGCAATGCCATTACAACGCAAGTCTTTACATCGACTTGCGCTAGATGGCGTGCTACCATTACAAATAGTGTAGTTTACTATCCCAACACCTTCCCTACTGTTAAGTGGACTGGAGTTGGAATAGTAAATTACACTTTTCTAATGTTAGCACGCCATCTAGCGCAAGTCGATGTAAAGACTTGCATTGTAATGGCATAGCGTTGTAACATCGCATGCGTTGTAACGCATGCGATGTAACTGCACGCGTTGTAATGACATGCGTTGTAATGTCATACATCCAGTAGGGGGATCAAGAACTTTTTTTTTGTGCAGCCTATGGTAACAGGAAGTGATTTTTGAGGCAAATCCACCTTTATTTGAAGATCTGCTTCCACCTTCTCCAGACTAAAGAAATGTGCATAGTGCAGGCGTTATCCCGAAGTGGTCAGTGTAAGGTTGTGCTGTATCTAGGTTGGATGAGAGTGAATCTGCCAGGATTACATTCTGATTGGCTGATTGCCGTCAATCAGTACAGGCTTCCCAACACAGGCCTGAAAGAGTGGTCAATTACACAGCTTCACTGACCTTTAAACCAATCAGAATAAATCTCTGTAGTTAGGCTATACTTTAGTTCGATCAAAATATATTCCTGCATTTTAGATCATTCTGATTAGCCCCAGGCAGTCAAACAGGATAGATGTGAGTAGCCGGCACATCCCAGGGAAAATAGGAGGCTAGCTGTGCTCTGGCACACAATCTACCCCATTTTCTAATTCCACTCTGGAGTAGATTTTAGTGGTTTTGTCATACTAAATATCGCTCAGCAGGCTGGCTAAAAAGCAAATGAGGGTGGATGGGGGAGGGGATTTAATCAATTTTACATTTTAGTTACATATTTTGCGTACCCCTGAAGATGTTTGCAGGCCTTAACTTTCAACTGACAACCTAATGTATTCTGGGTCGCTTCCATGAGAATAATTTACTGACAATTGGAAGTCGATGATCTGCAATGGAAAAAGCTAAGAGGCAGAAATGTGGAGCGCCGATAACACGGAGGAGGTAGGTGGCAACCCGAAAACCCAGAGTTATTGTACTTTGCAAACCAGTCATCAGGACTAAAACAACTTCAGCAAACTCCAACGACTAAAGCCCAACTGCCATATTCAAAAACTATTTGAACAGCAAATATCCTGAGTGCAGAATGCTCAACTGTACATTAAGTCTATAGAAAAAAAATACATTTACTTGGAATTTGCCCAAATCAGAGCTTCTTAAATTCAAATTAGAAAACCACCCATATCTTTATGCCTGCAGTGTAATATTTATAACAGTTTCCAAGTCACCTACCAGTTTGACGTCACGGCCACAAACCTGATTTATATGGCTGTTTTATCACATACTACTTAACTGGCCACTTCTCCTTTCACAATCTCTCACTGTCACAAACCACTCATCGAGGGTAGTCACAAGATACTAACTTTGATACA
The DNA here is from genome assembly GCF_964204655.1 of Triturus cristatus. Lineage (NCBI taxonomy): Eukaryota > Metazoa > Chordata > Amphibia > Caudata > Salamandridae > Triturus > Triturus cristatus. The sequence goes on from NC_140592.1 coordinate 150,199,669, forward strand.
CTCTAAAATCCCCTCTGACGTAAACTGGCTCACTATGTATATTCAACTTTCCAGACTTGCACAATGCCACTGAGCCTGGGCATTCTGTGTGGGTGCCATTTTGAATCACGTGTACTTTATGGCAAAGGTGTCCCAACACAGATCCAGGAGGGGCAGAGCTTCCCAATAACAAATGACTAGGCAAATTAATTCCATTTATAGTCACTGAATATTGTACTTTGGGTATCCTGAAAATCTGGCACGGAACTAGGTAGGAAATTCATGCTTTATGGTGCTCACAAAGTCGCTTACACTCGTGTGAACAAAAAACATCACACACCAGTTGGCAAGCAACAAGTTACAATGGCCAGAGCCAGGAAGCATGCAACTCCATACTAACCCCCCACCAAACACCCTGTGGCAGTTCCACTGGTAAAAAGCTGGATCAAGGAGCGCATTCTCTAAATGCAAGAAAACAATGCTCCAAGGTGCGTCAAGTTTTCCTTCTTTGTGGTCTTCTCCCACCCTCATCCAATGCACCAAGAGCCACTAATGGATTTTGTCTGGATTAAATGTAAATCATGTCTGATGCAGAAATATATCACACATAATAAAAGCACTTCATTGTTCATGCATGGACACCTTTTATCTGGGCTCTAAGAAACACTGAGTTAGTAGTGTTAAAGGAAGGGTGAACGACCCAGAGATCCTGATGTTGGATATGAATCCTTAAATATCAGTGGAGGAACTTTGCTCAAGGCTCTGGACCTTGACAGCCTTGAAAGGACAAATTTAGAAGGGGTTGTGAGCGGGTGTTCCTCCTTTCCACAGTTATCTTTTTGTCAAAGAGGATAATTCCTTACTTCAAATCAATACAAGAATTCAGGTAGGTTTTGAGTGAAAAGTGATTCTTTTTATTCACCACATTTCGTTGTTTCTGTTTCACTCGTTTTTGAATCTTTCATTAGGAAAAATGTGAGAGAAGATGAACAGCCGACACGTGTTTCGCCCAATGTGGCAGGTAAAGCCAGGGCTTTCTCAAGGCTAATCTTTGCAATCCAACAACAGAGTGTCTGGATTTAGTCTGTACATTTTCAGATTTATAAAGAAATCATGTCTTAACATCCAAATTTTGTTGGTCGCGTAGGCGAAAATCTATCGTGGAGTCTTCGGATAAATCCTTGTTGTGCCACAAAACTATGTTGTTGGATTGCAAAGATTAGCCTTGAGAAAGCCCTGGCTTTACCTGCCGCATAGGGCGAAACGTGTGTCGGCTGTTCATCTTCTCTCACATTTTTCCTAATGAAAGATTCAAAAACGAGTGAAACAGAAACAACGAAATGTGGTGAATAAAAAGAATCACTTTTCACTCAAAACCTACCTGAATTCTTGTTTTGATTTGAAGTAAGGAATTATCCTCTTTGACAAAAAGATAACCGTGGAAAGGAAGAACACCCCTTCTACTGAGTTAGTAGTGTGCACAAAATTAAATGTGCTATACATCTTATTAAACATGTTAATCCGTTGGTAATTGTGGACGTAATGAAGATGATATGCATTGCAAGGTTGGCTCTTATTTCCTGAATCGTTTATTCTGGAGTCCACCAGCCACCATCTTGTATAGCGCTAAAGACTTAAACAATTAAATAAGCGCTCCTGGCGATGACCGGTGTAAAAAACTTGCTTTATGAAAGATACGCCTTTGACCTTGTCCTAATGGGCAAGAGTTGACCAACAGATCACCAGGAAGACCCCTTAACAGTAGAAGTAGCCACGCATGGAAAATACCTGGCACCTGCTTTCTTGTACATGATTTTCCAAGAGATCAGCAATTTCCTATCCATAGCTCTGGGAGATCTAACTCCTCATAAAATAGAAAATGATCAAGTACTATGGAGGTGTGGCGCGGCGGCCAGGGCGACTGACTCAGGAATCTGGGGATCTCGGTTCGATCCCCGGCGCCAGATTAGCCCAGCACCATGTGACTCTGGGCAATAGCTTGCTTAATCTTCCCGACGGCCCCCAGCGCCTAGAGGCCCTTACGGGTGATTGTTCACGCTTTACAAATGTGGATTATTATTATTATTATGGAAAAAGAAGAGTCAATGTGATCAACTGGATTTTGGCTGAAATTGGATTACAATGGCACTGTAGAGCAATGGAACTTAATGTATTTACTTTTGTTTCCTTTAACCGAAGGACTGAAAGAAGAGCGAGAGGAATCTCTCTATCCATGAACATTGAATGGTTTGGGGTCAGATTCTGGGATTCCCATGATCCTCTGAAATAGATACCTTTTCTAGGAGCCGACTGTTCACAATAATAACTTGTTTTTATACAGCGCTTCGCACTGTCCCTGCACTGTATATAAGAGCTATACATAAAAACTGTTTCTATTTTTCAATGAAACTGTACTTGGTTTACCCACCGTGGAAGGATGGAAACCCGACTCTGCCTCACTGGGACTTGAACTGGTGACCTGGGGCGTTCCATTCAGCCAGACAGAGCAAGTGAAACGTTTTTGCAATGTCTGTGCGATGAAAGTTCTCTTTACTGATGTTAAAATGTATTGTCAGCAATTAAAGGGAACCAGAAAGACAAATATTGAATAGTTCTTTTTCCTGATAACATTATTTTTAAACTTCGATCAGAATCCCACATGAACTGGTCACACGAAACATAACCCGATTTTTCTTTTTGAAATGAATTATTTTTTAGATGCTCAAGGCTTTTCTGACTTATGAACTAAATTATATATTTCAGTGTCTTTGGCGAGAAAATGTCACATATTGTAGCCTGTGAACGGAATGACCGCTGTTCTAAAGGGGGGAGGCGGCTGAGAGAAATCACGACATTTCTGCTCATATATTTATAGTAGTCCTTTCGAGAACCTGACTGGAGCAACTCGCTGGAGACTGGATGAGAAAACCAAAAGTGCATTGCTCGGGGACCTAAAGATGTGGCCATGCACATTAAACATAGAGCACCACTCACACATCTTCAATGTACTCTGGGACATCAGGCAGATAAAATGAAGTAACCACTGTCCTAATGGAAGAAGCATATGGGCCATAATGCTCTACAAAGTAAGTTGGTTACCACCTTCTGAGATCAGAAGTACCAGTGGCAAAATTATAGTCCTCTGTAAGAAATGAAATATTGGCACACTGTGCAAATGCCCTCGCAAGAGACTTGCATGAGGAGATACATCCCATTGGTACAGAGAGCAAAAACCTGCAATTGGATATTAATGCGATGGGGGAGAGATGGGGGAAAGTCGGGAAAAGGAAAAAGGACCCCACTGCCCCACTTAATATGTCTTACTGCGAGTGGCATCCACATACATGGATTTACCAAGTAGAGCAAAATTCTATGGAGAAGAAAAGATGTGATAGAATTACTGGGTTTAGTACTTCTGAAATCAGTGGGGTTACCTTGGATACCACCCATTATTTTTAGGGTCATCTGCATCGTTACTAAAAGTGACGAACCATATGCAAAACTGCCCGATCACGACACACAAGGAGACGTCTGGCCCAAGCTCTTAGACCACATCCCTTCCGCATGAGACAACAGGAAACCACCAAAAATGCTTCAGCCCCACTCAGCCTCATCATTGATGTATAGCTCGATGATCTATCAAAGAAACACAAAACTTCCTTCACATATGTACTTCAATTAGTGGCAATATGTCCATAAGTTAAGGTATGCCCACAGACCAAGAGTATGATAAGAAATTAATCCATTTATTGTATCAATGTATCAAAGTATATATTTTTCATATTGTTTATATATCCATTTTTTAAAAATTATATACAATACAGAGAAAATTACAGTGATAAAAAAAAGACACATCCTGACCCAACACAAAACGTGATAAAGAATGAGAAAGCATGGAAAACCAAAATCTACAAATACAAAGACAACAAGAACAACTTTACAGGACAATGGATAACAAAACACAATACAACATGTAAATACAATTAAATAATGAACAAAGAAAAAAAAAAAGAAAAAAGATCTAGGCATTAAGAACACAGAACAGGTAATGTGATGGCAGCACCCGAGTTACACTACTGATCCACTTTGAGTAACTCTACAGCATTTCCATCATGTATGTGCCATTGCAGAGGAAAACCAATATAACGGGATCAGCCGATCCACATCAAAAAGGAGCAGTCTGACCCAAACCGAAACGCAAAATAAAAAGCGTCTCCTGCTACATGAACAATGATTTAAACAACTGTAAACAAGTGAGAAATAAAAGGATTAAGAGCAAAAGTAGATTGCTATTGCGCCAGCACACCACATGAATAAAGTCAGTTCCAGTCACTGCCTACACAAACTATGGGATCATTCTGCCATGACAGATGCCTACCTACAGACCACCAGATTCTACTCAAGCAAACTTACTTAGAAGAGCTAAACATCTTGAGAGTGGTCCATATATCAAATGCCAGAGGCCGTGGTGTGTTAGGTGACTATAGATGTTTTGGTGGGTTGGCTGGGTTGGAATAGAAGACACAACAAGAACATGTTCTAAGTGTCAGATACAGACTTTGGTTCCACACAAGATCAAGGAGTTCAACAAAAAATCATCAAGGATTGTTAAAAACAATATGTACATATGTACACACTCTTGCACCAATTATTTGAAGTTCCATATTCCTGTAAAGCCATTGCTCACATACCTCAGGCATGATCTTTAATTCCCAAATCAAAACTCTTTACGTACACCATGCTAGTAGGCAAAGACTTTATAGACAAGTGATGTAGTAAAATAAAGATATAAACATTACGTATAACTGCAGAGATGGTATCCAATGAGAACAGCGGGCGAATGCTTTTGAAGTTTGAATTTAACAATACAGAATTGAACGGTGTGAAAAGGTGGGAGAATAATGTTAACGCAGTGAGGGCACAGACTTTAGAGCACATTGTTTGTCTCTGCGTTTGGCCAACCCTCCATTCCATTTACTCTGCCCACATCAATCCAAATCTGAAGACACTTTCAGAGAATAGCTTGAACTGGTGCCATTTAACAGGCTGTGGCCTGCAACTAGTACATTTGTCAGACGTGATGCCATCACCCAGCTACCACTTCAGCAGAATACTTTGAGGATACGTAAAATCCTAACCTACCAGTTCTAAGGCAACCACACAAGTCTTCGCAGGGCTTCACCTATTTGTAGCAAGAAGGTGTGGATCACGATAAAACAACAAAAAGTAACAAAATCAGCCTAACTCCCGCCTACTTTTACTTACATCAGAAAACAACTAGTCTTGTTCCCCTCTTTGCCTTCAAAACTGACCAAGCAACAAGACGATCAACAACAAGTGTCAACAAGAAAAGAGAAATCCTAGCAATAAAATGTCATTGAAAGAACGAAGGATGACTGCCAATATTAAAGGAGCCAAAACCTAACCACATAATAACTAATAAATAAATGCTGGGGTGCCGATTGTTGTTAATGCAGCACTGCGTCAAGCGAGCAGTTTTTTTTCTGTATCTTGACTTTTAAACTTAGCTTATGGAAGTTGTATTCACTGTTCATTGCCACCAATACCAAGAAAAATGAGATGTTCTTCATTGCAGTTCCCATAAAGAGGCTCTTTGTTAACAAGCAGCTAAAGCACAGCTGCATACCAAGCTTAGATAACCTTTAAAAATATGTCCACTACTACTGCAACCTGCTTTGGCAACAAGTATCGTACATACACCAAGCTACTCACTATATCCTGTTTTCACCCTAGGTTCCGTATTTGACTCTTTCAGTGCTCGTCACATTACTGGACTTTCTAGCTGCTTTTGGTCTGAACTTGACAAAATTATGTGCTTTTTTTATCAACCACTTCGACACTGAACTGGCTTGAATCATTTCTCACCATGAGACCACTAAAGATAAAAGCAGATAATTGGACAGTCCATGTGACATGACAATTGTGATGTACCATGGGTTAAAATTACTCTACTCCATTTAGTTTAATGTATGCATGAGACCACTCATAGTTGCAACCCATTTCCAATGGACGAATCATCAACTCAACCCTTGGTACACGGTGCGCATCGAACTTAAAGGAAGTGACGAAACCCTGAGAAGACACAAACTACTTTATTGCTCATCAACCGTTGCTGCAGGGAAACCCACATGCGGATGCAGTTCCTATGGATGCACACAGAGAATGTTCTATATGGGAGTCCAACCAGAGGTCTTCAAGTCTAAAGGTCATTTTAGAAGTCTACCTGTCGTGGAATCCCTCTTACTCTGATGGAGACAATCAGGAGCCAATGCGTCTGCTTCTCAACACACAACAATCACATCAGGGCCATCATAAAACAGGGTGATTTTTAGCTGTGACTACTGAAGATCTTTCTGTCATAACTTACAACTCTCTGCCATCTACTGCTCCAGGTGTTGATGCTTTCCAAAATAGAATATTAAACGTTCAACATTTAAAGTTTCCACAAGAATAAGCTAAACTAAGTGGAGCAACAACTACACGCCCCTTACACTGGCATTCAGCACATAAAGGCAAAGAATCATTACTGCTAAGTTGTATCTAGAAAATTTACTTTGGTCCTTGCACTTTAGGTCAGACTTGTTTATCGCCATAGTGCTTTCTCACCGAAAAACCGAAGTTCAAACGCTATCCTGGTTCAACGTCAGCACTTTTTCTGTAAAATTTGCACATTGATTAGGCCATCCTAGTTTTAAACAGTCCAGATATGTTTGCACTTTAGGCTAGACATGCATAATTGTTAGCCTAGCAAATCCTGTACCAACGGCACCCGTTTGTGTGAGAAAGAGCGTTTTATTATGATCGACAACCTCACTTTAAGATTTTCTTTATGTATATGAGATGTGTTGTGTGTTTTTTTAACAATGATTGTGGGTTTAATTAACTAATAAACGAATTTACCTACCTACGTATCTAGAAAATTGGTGGCTGGTGGACAGGATCGACACACTTGTAAAACAGAGAGAGGGTGCATGCATCAACCAGGAAGGACATCGCCTTTATATAAAGGTTATACACTACTGATGTCCAACTTCACCAAACTAAGCATGGAGTTTGTTCATCAAAAGCTCGCCGTCTATGGAATGTTATAGAGAACACTACAGACAGGTAGGCAACAAAGGAGGTTTCTGGAAAACATTAAAAACATCTTACTTGTAGATTCCACTTCGAACTATAACATTTAATCTACAAGATCACCCTCTGTCTCCCTGTGCCAGTCCCCCCCCCCTTTAATTCGATCCACTGAGCGCCCAGAGGCCCCGCCTTGTATACAATTCTATACAAATTCACATATAAAAAAAAACCGTGAACCCCCTCTTCTCCTGCACTACAACTCAAGCTACGCAAGCGCCTGGAGCTGAGACTGCTGTTCAGCTGGAGCGGAGAGCGGAGTTTAATGTTGATTAGGTAATAGGGCCCAGACCACCATGAACGTAGGAATATATAAACATGTCAACATGATCCTAGCGTGCCTGCGCCCTATTTTCTACGTAAAACACTGGGGCCGCCCTCCGAGGATCATCTTTCAGGTAAATATTTTTAGATAAAAACATCAAATATGCATTTCATTCCACTTCACCAGTACGAGAAGTAACACAAGAAGGAAAATAGCTTTTAATTTAATGCCAGAGTACAAGCTCAAGACTTTTTACGCACAGGCATGTGGTAGCCAGGGAGTTACTACAACAACGGGGCTTTTATGGGGACGTGCCTAGGAAACTGCTACATGTTACCAAGCTTTCCAAAACTGCAGTGAGTGGAAACAGATGCGAGATTTAATTGCCTGCCCTTGTTGAACTCTTTGTGTTTTTCGCGCCCTTGGGGGTTAGCAGCATTAAGCAATACATAGGGGCAGATCTATATTGGAGATGCGCCACTTTTACGCCGCCGTTGCGTCACTTTTGTGACGCAGCGGCAGTGTAAACCCTGCGCCACGTTGCGCCATATTTACATCGTGACGCATCTATGGAGATGTGTCACGATGTAAAGCCCTGCGCCACGTAAAACCTGCGTCAGGTTTCATGTGGGCGTGTCGACAGAGGGGGGGGCGTTCCGTCGCAGGAACACCCCTGAAAAGTGACTCAGTCAAATCTATAAGATTTGACTGAGTCACTTTCCCAACGCTGATGCACCAAAACCCTGCGCCTGCTTGAAGCAGGCGTAAGGCTTGACGCACCATGTTAGTGATAGGGTAGGTTAGAACAGTGCTGGAGTTGCGTCGCGCTTGCGACGCAACTGAAGCACTGCGCCAACCTTACGCCATCGGATGCGTCACGCATCTGTTTATTCCTGCGCCATGATGCGCCGCATTGTAAATGCGGCGCATCATGTGTGGCGCAAGGGTAAACTTGCGTGGCGCATCCTTGCTGATTTGCAGGGATGCGCCAGGAAACATAAATCTGCCCCATAGTATTTACAAAGTGGAGAAAACAAAAGCCCGAACTCCAACTTGTCCAGGATAATGTGCATACCCAGGGTAAGAAAGCCCTACTACGCCAAAAAGGTTTGCTTTCCCGCCCAGCATCGTCTTAGTTTCTCGGCGTAAGAAGCATGGCAGCTCAAAGTGGGCAACGCGGATGTATGTATTGCCTTTATTATACAGATTCCGGGGCACTGCAGGCGGGGGTTAAAACGGAAAGAGCGGAAGTGGAATACGTAAGGACTCGGAAAAAAAAAAATCACCATTTTAGTAAACATGAGTCATATAGTTTATTCACAGCAGGGTTCGCATTTCCTGTAATTATGTGCACATCGCAAGCCTTGGTTTCTGCCCCACCAAATAACGTCACATGGGCATTCTGGCAGGAACGTCAGCGTAGCAGCCCAATCAGCAGTGCACATTTCACACGGTCACGCGGGGATCACAAGGAGGGCTGGAAACCACCACAGACAGAAAGCAGGTTTCCTGCAAGCGAATGAAGGCTGCGTAAAATCCATCTGGGATTTTTAAATTCCCTTGGTCTGTGGGGGGAGGGGAGGCTTCAGAAGCATTTTCTCTTTCATTTGATTAGGAGTGGCGTGACCGGGCATGTATAAAACCCCAGTACCTCACCAGGTCCCCTCCCCTTCACTTCTATGGCTGTGAGGGTCTCACCGGCCCCACCCACTATAGGCCCCACCCCCTTAATTACATACAAAGGGCGAATGGCTTTGAAGCCAGCACATCTGACCCAGGGTCTGGCCAGCAACGTTCCTAGCACATGAATTTGCCAGCTCTTTCACCAACACCTTTTCTGCTATCTCTCTAAAAACCTGTGGTCTGAGATTCAGCTGAGGGCCCATCTTTACATTTATGGACTTGCATCTGAGAAATCTGACTGGCTGTCCAGCCTCCAACACCAATGAAATGTGCCAGAATCACAAAGCATCACCTGGTAAAGCCAGCATTGAAAACAGTTTATATTCTTCTAGCATTCTTGTACAGCCTATATGAAAATATATAGAGAAAGAGGGAGGCAGGGTACCACAGGTAAAGGTCAAAACAAACTCTTGGACCGGAAAGGTTTTGTCTCCAATTACACTCCACAATATTTACACTACCTGTGGTGGTAGTGTAAATATTGTGGAGTGTGATTGGAGACAAAAACTTTCCGGTCCAAGAGAGTTTGTTTTGACCATTACCGCTTATAAGAAAAGCCTAGAGTCCTCACAAAATTAAATCTTCTCCTCTTTGGACCACAACCTGGGATCCCAGATCAGTTACAAAACATTAGATCATTCACTAAAACCTTCAAGAGACTAAAACAAGGCGGTTCAAGGGACAAAGCTGTGGAATAGGTTTATCTTGATTGAAAACGGAGGTATTCTGAAGAACCTTTGCCAGGCGCACAGAAATGCTGATCGCCAATGATGTGTGTGTGTGTGTGTGTGTGTGTGTCTTACTTTATTCCATCTAACAATATGGCATCTTCAATTGCATATCCACTGAATCTGACCTTTGGTGAGGAGCCAACTATCACCATGTTTCCCATTACCTGAGCATCTGTCCACTAGCAGCTAAACAGAGCCTTCATCTAGTTTCACCATTCCGCTTCCAAGCAAGTACAAGTCAGAAACGCACTTTATCTACATATAAATAGTATCAAGCAACTATTTACATTCATTTGGCATATCAATAAGTAGTCAAAGCACATACACCATAGGTATCGAACACATGAAATACTGCAATGGCTCTACTGTGCCACAGCAAGCAATCATGCCAGTATATTCCCACCCAAACTGAATGTAACCTGTGGCTATTGCCACGAAGCAGAATTAAGTTCCAAATGTGTGGTAGTGGGACATTAGTAGCAGTTTTGTTCGAGAGCATAGAACACCGCTGCAATAAGTTCAGCTTTAGGGCGAACATAAACATCTGAACATACATTAAAAATATTAAAAAATACACACACAAAAAAAATTAAAAAAATCGATATTCATAATTTGATAAAAATTTTAAAAACTTAAACAATCATAGGAAAAAATATACATACCAATCAAGTGCCAAAATTCAATAACTAAAATTTCAGTTTCTTTTTAAACCATTAAAAGTATGTTGTGTTCCCCGGGTCAACACGCAGAGCATTCCAAAGGTTGACACCAGTCACTCTCCGCATCCTTCCACCCAACGAAGAACATGCCCACTCGGAACAGATGAATTCAGGGCCTGTGGACGAACCCAAAGTTCTAACAGACTTGTGTAATTTCTGCCTTTCAATCTACTAAATGTCTTCCACATGATACATATACTCTGGAAAATAACTTGATCCTTCATTAGGAGCCAGGCAAGGATGCACAATAGTATGTCAGATAATCACATTTCTTTAGTCCAAACTTAATTTGAATTTTGCAACTGTACACTGCCTAAAGGGTTTCTAAATGTTATTAACCGCATATTTAAATATGCCATTGACAGATGGCTTGGATCAATGAAAGACAGTTTGAAATACTCAACAATGAGGCCACTTTTGAAAATTAATTCAAATAAAAGATCCTGGCCGCCTGCATTGGTGATGGCACATAATCCAATTCTAGAGACCAAATGAATCCAAATAAAGGATCTTGGACACAACAGGCCTCAGGTTTTTCTTTTGATTGCATTAGGATAAAGTGGATTAATAGTCATCCGTAACTTGATGTTCTGTAAACACATTATAACAGCTCCCAGTTCCGGGGATCATCTCTGCGATTCACAAGGATATCGTCCACATACACTTGATGCTACCGGCGACTATAGGCTGTGATCAAGAGCGACACTGGAACCATGCACACACTAAACAAGAAGGGGAAGGCTCGCAGCATTAGAAAACTCCACAAACATTTTTTGGTCTCGCCTGACCCAGCGCATGCGCTGGTCTGGCGAGACTTATTGAGAAGGCTCCAAAAAGTGCTACCAGGCCAGCCTAGAGCTACAGTGCTTGTGTGCGGGCACGCGCGCCGCGCTTTACCGCGATTACTTTCACTTTATCGGCGGCACGGCCACTTTGATGTTTGATCGTGATCACGATCACTTTCGCGGCCGCTTTGCATAGACAATAGGTCTCGCTTTTGGGACTTTATAAGTATTTAGTTATGCAACTGTTGCATGGCTAAACACTTATAAGGTCCCAAAGGCGAGACCTATTGGCTATGCCAATGCTTGTTTAGGATCCGACTGGACTTGTCTCATTTGCACACATTGTGTCCTGTCAGTTAGAAAAGAGCAGATCCACTCCAGTGATCTGCCCAACAAGCGCAATTTATGCACCTTTTATCTATTTAACCACAGAGCGTACAAAAAAATAACAAACAGCTAACATCATAACATTACACGGACAAAGGAAGGAAGGCAGCCAATAAATACAGGAAGGAAAACAACTAAAAATAAACTGCTCCCTCCTCCTACTGAACAGTCAGCTTCCCTTTCACTGTGGAAGCCAGCGGAGGGTTGGAAGGGCCGCAATACCGATGACCACACGCCAGCAGAACTGGTGTGGGACTTGGGGTCCTGCTGTCTGTGCACACAAAACATAGGACTCAGCCTCGAGGGTGATGCTCATATGTTTCCCAAAACCAGATCACCAAGGGATGGTGTAAATGGACGTTTCGGATTCCGCAAGCAAGCAGTCCCCGGTTATTATAGGTGTGATAAGGAATGAAAAACACGAGGAATACAGAACCCCAAAATCCATGTTCCAGATAAGGCAAATCACAGAGTTCCGTGACCCTGTAACTCACTTTTATGTGAACAGCGTATCCAATTAATATGCATTTGCCGTAGAAAGGCCTCTATGACTCCCCTACCACACAGGCTTAATATGGGTATAAATCAACTCTGTGGCTGGAAGCAGTCTCTTCAAAATGGCCACATTTCATCGATGTGAATGAATCAGCTAATACAGTTAAGTAAGCAAGGTCTGCATAATTACGTAAACCCAGCTATTCCATACCGAACTGCCTTGGGTGCTATGCAAGTGTGATTTAGGGTTTAAATGATGACGCGGAGCATTGGCCATCCACTTGGACTACTTCTAGTGATGTGCAGTGGTGCATGTAGCCGCCATTCTATGCTCACAGTATCTAAAATGGCTTACCAAGCACAAATCCATCGTTTTATAGTTTCCATTCCTGAGCTCATCAACAGGAAATAATTGTAATATAAAGGGCGAGAATTGAGCAATGGATCACACCTTATCAACCTGTCTAGTAAACGCTTTTTCATTAATTCACATGTCCCCACACCAAGAACGTACCATTAAAGAGAAATCTTATAAAATGAAAGCAATACTCAATTTAAATGTGGCAAAAATTTATAGCCATACCACCACCTTCATTTATTAAGGGATCCGCTGTGTAGCTAGTTGCATGTAGGTTTTTTTCCCCAACATTGTCATCGCACATAAAATTACAATAGTATCAAATGAAACAAAAGAGAAAAAAATAAATGGAATCAAACATAATTTGCGAGTGCTCACAAGAACGGTAAATTTACTTATTCTTTGAAAAGTCAATTGCAGTTTGCTGCAAAACACTACAGCTTTGGAATTTGTGAGAAACTGTACGATTTACAGCCCAGTTCCTCTGTCACACGCAGATCTAAATCTGCTCTTGCATATGTGGACAAACATGAACCAGATTTTTTTCCTAGTTCCTGTGAGTTAAAAAAAATATATATCCCTTGCGAGATCTGCGCGGAATGGGAAACAGCTGTAAATAAAAGTTAAAACTAGAATCTGCAAAAAAAGGGCAAGAAAATTCTGTGTCAAATAGTGACCCGTCCAGAGTTACCAAGTGGACCCGGCTGTTCAGTCTTACGAATAATAAAATCTGTCAGGGCAGGGTGTACTTTAGGTAAACTCATCCAGAAAACTCGTACATTGTCTATATGGGGTTCCAACAGGACGAGGAAGAGATGAAAACATGTCTTCGGTGAAATTCTTAAACAAGACGAGCAGTGCTTCTAAAAATAAAACAAGGGCTAGAGTCCAAACCTCCTGGGAGAGCACCACTGAGGCGCGCGAGCTGATGACTCCACTGAAATGTAGAAGGAAGTCTGGCAAAATGTGCTCGTGAGCTATTGTGTTAGGGGACAGGGAGCAGGAAGTGTGCCTCTCTCTATCTGAGATGTCTATATTTATATCTCTTTGCTCCACTGCTATAGGACTGAAGTGTGTCCCTACGGTTCCACAAACTTTTCTTCTCGCATAACTAGTTTGGTATCCATTGGGGTTTTGTACCTGTTTATCTGCTTAGCGAGTGCTTCAGAAATTATTCTACTCTCCAAAAGTAGTTGCCCAAAACTAGAAGAACTTAAGGCTATATGAGCAGTTGCATCAAAACTTCGCTGTCACTCAACTTCATTTCTCAGGGTCAAGGATGTGATCTAGGCCCCTGCAGCCGTGCAAGGGTACCATCGTCCTTCATGGGTATCCCCACTCAGTCTAATAGGTCCCCGCTCAGTCCAAAGCTTTTGTGTATCTGTGAGGCAGGCCAACCCAAGTGACATTTTTCAGGCAGCTAGACAGATTTTGCAGGCGGGAGCCAAGGTTTTTGGGCATTTTACTAAAGAGGCTGGCACAGAGAATGAAAGATGTGCATAGAGGCATAGCGAGCACCAGGGATTGCTTCGAGGTTTTACAATCAAATATGAGGTTGGGACGGTTAGTGTTTCTCATCACTATAGAACGGGAGGCAAACCATGTATGGTGGGGCTGGGTCTGAACTTCGGCAGAGGTTGAGGCAGAGATGGAGGAGTTCATTGGTGGCATGTCCACTGCTTTAGGTAGTCTTAAATGTACCCAAGATCAGAGAGAATCCAACATTTTTTAACCAATGTCCTCTTCTCAATCATTACATATGTTTTTTGACCCAGCCTACCACACAGCGCAAGCTAAGCTATCTGGTTGCAAATAACCTATTGTGGGATACCACGAATTTGCAGGAGCTTACAGCCCAATCATTGCTTACCATTGCTTGGTGTTATTTTCTCTCTCATTTGCTTGCTTCTTATTCCAAGGTTTTCCTTTTCACCACTTCTCCACCTTGTGTTTGTCACTCCTTTGGAGCATAGCCCTGTTTGACATCTCTTTGATTGGCAGTCTTCCATTCTTCCACTGCTTACTTGCTAAACTGCTCCGCCACGCTTCATGTTGATTTCTCACTGGTGTACTTCTCTCCCGCACCCGTGTTGCTCTACCTTGTGTGTTGCTTTTCTCCTCACTCCCTCATTCCCTGTGGCTTCCACCACCCTCTCCTCCATTGCCCTCCATGTCCACTTTCTTTTTTCCGTTTTTGGGGGGGGTGGACCCCTTCACCGTAAAAAATTGCTTTCATGCTACGTTTTCATTTTTTTCTTTACTGATCCATCTCAGATTGGTAAATAAGTTTGTTTTATGCCATGAATTTAAATACTGAAAAACACCCCCCTTCGTGCACAAATTCCATTAATGATATAACGAGATGGCAGCTAATGTTTATATTTGTTTGTTCAAATAATAAAATGCCTTCCATTTTGAACCTTAAAGCTTGGAGAGAAAAAAAACACCTTGTAGCATGCACCCTCCTCCAATCAATCATACTACTGAAATAATCACATTAACCGTGCTTTAGACACCGTGCTTGAGGAAACATATTAGTCTCCGTGAGGGGATTCCTTATGGAGTGATCTAGTTGCAAATGTCACTTTTGTGTCTTAATTCTAATTGACTATAACTAGAAAGGATGGCTCATTGACTTGTAACTAATGTAATTGGCCATACCACTAAATGGATGGCCATCCCAAGTAATCAGAGATAATTTGCTCGCACAGCTGTGTTTGATGCACGTGGCAGAACCCCGCCGTGGCAATGTCAGGCGCTCTGCTGCCAATGCTGATGAAAACTCATCCTTAGGGCTAGCAACAATTACCACACAATAGCGAAGGAAACTCGCAGTTCAGATGTTTGCACTACATTGAGACGATTCACTCATTCATGCACAGAGTTGGGTACCTAAAGAGAACCCAAATAAATGGCCACTCTGACATAAATGAGAAATGGCTGCGGCCGCAGTAGGGTCCAACTGTTCAAGCAAACTATAGTAAAAAAAAAAAATGCTATCCATGGCAAAATATAAATAAGGCACTTCAAATGTGGAAATCTTCCATCTTGGGGTTGGAACTTCAATCTAATCAATATCCTTCTTCCCAGATCCTAATGCTCTAACTTTAAGATCAGAAGAACCAGACTCGAGACCCTAGCTTGCCCCCAGCTGAACACATAAGACTATAACTGAGTCTTTTGTCTCGGATTTGCAACACTGTCTGATTTCCATAGAATAAAATGAAGGATTTTCATTGTGTTACATGTTTCAAGATGGAGCAGATTAAGGCATTGGGGTGTCATTGCTACGCAAATGTGGACTAGTTCTTTCGCACCCTCATTTTCGAGGATTCCATCACATACCAGAATCTGGTGAGATGTAATTTGTAGGTAACTGTGTGCATATATTTGATGTTTTTGTTGATAATAATTGGATGTGTTGCAGGTTTGCCGGGTGTGGTTGAGGTCTTGCCAAGATGCTTCAGGGCTATCTGGGTTATTCGTCTTGCACATTAAGAGCCACATTGGTAAGTGCATGTATGGAATGGATGCAATGGGTAGGTGTTGGTGAGTCCCGATATCCCTCTGCTGGCCTATCTGGGTTGTGTTGGGTGGATACAATGAGTTCTGGTTCGGCATTTCAGTACTTAAAATTAGTCACATAGGTATTGCAGCCGCTCCTGTAGTTGCAAGAGGTGCAGCGGAAAAATGTCAAGTACGGTCAAGAAAATGGCAAAATTCTTGCAAGGCCCCCTGGTCACAAAACTTGAAATTAAGAAGCCTGAACACAAATTACGTTTAAATAATCGAAAATACTACCCTCACAGGTTTATACTTATGGGGATTCATAAAAAAAAGCTCTAAGAGTTGTCATAGAAATTTAGGCTACCACAAAGTAACTATGTAAAAGGAGCTCTCCCCCTCCATACTTAACTCCTGTGCATTGTACGCAGAGCAGATAAACTGACTGTCATTTTGAATATTTTTGGAGTACACATACATGTGTTTCTAATGTGGAATAGCAGTGCAAAATAGTTGTGAGTACCCACAATGTTATGGCGGTGCGTCTTATGGGCATTGTGCCTTGCCGTCCTCCCTCGCCAGAATGCAATACTCACCTTTCCGGCCCTATTGCTAATCTTGGTATTCTCGGATATGAGATACATCTACATAGGTTCCACAGTGCTAAATTCGACTCGCCGTAGCAAATGTGTAAAGAAAGATCATGGCCATTAATTACAGCTAGCAGGGGGGCAGCATCTGCCTTCTCTGCCTAATCCTTTGCTACCGCGATCTCAAGGGTCATGAAGTTAGTAGGAAGAGAAGGTAAGTCATGCTTACTTTCTGTAGTTTCCTTTCCTTGCCTTAGCTTCTAAGTAGCAAACATCAGGTTGTTGATTGGTAACGATTACAAGATATCAAATCTCTGATGTTAGCGGGGGAGGGGTGCTGGGGGGGCACAGAAAATGGTACAAGATGACACTTCCTCTACCCATGGCACTTTGATGAACCAACAAACAATAAGCAGATCCTGATAATACCATTTAAGGTTTGGGAACGTATGACTGCTGATGGCATTTTATCCAGTTGCCAAAAGTTTGTGAGTTGACCAATGAGGGCTCAGAAATGTTCACCCAATGCTCCAGTTCGTGCCAAAGGGATCCAGACTCAGAAATGTGATTCCCTGGACATGTATTTGTGGAAATTCGAAAAGGTCTTTGGATCCAAGTGCCCTTCTGTGTTTATCTCCCGTGGAAAGAGTTTCCTCAGACCCGGTCCTGATGCTGTCACTCTCCGTTGCTGGGATACGGGGCCTCAGCAAACACGTCCCGAGACTCTGCCAAACTAGAGAGAGCAGCAAATAAATGCCTGGGAAATGAATCATGCCCAGAAGGGTCCCATGGCCCCGCAGTGCCACAAATGACTCATAATCTAATATACAAAGGAAAGGGGAACTCTCAGCCAGCATTCCCCAGCGAGCAGACTTTTTTTTTGCATATTTTAAAGCATCAACTGCTGCCCACATGACTGGGAGGAACAAAGATAACAGAAGAACAACTGTAAATGTGTGTTAAAAGACTGAAGTTTTGAAAAAATATACAATCTCTTACCCTTTCAAATTTTGCCTTCGAGAAAAACACAAACTGTTTTCGTGACACAGTCACATGCCAGCTTATTTTCCATTTACTTGAAAGGAATCTCAGATATCTGCACAAAGTTAGTGCCTGTATGAAACGGAAAGAAAAAGACAAAGGGGCAATTCACCCAGGCGTTTATGAAGACGTGAAGGTGGTCACAAGTGGCTTTGTGAACTGGCCTCACCTCTGCTGTTCCCGCCTTCCCTTCCACAAAGTTGTATTCTGAAAGGATAGTTACCCGACTCCTAGCCGACACCTTGCCCTGTCCAAAGCCGATTCTTCAGTAGTGGTTGTGAAATTACAAATGGACATCGAAAATAAAAGATTCCGAATAAAACCGAGGTTAAAAAAAAAACAACAAACCACATCGTCGATTTGAGCAGCGATGTTTTGAGTTGTGTTTGCGCCATACAATGTTGAAGACCAGAGTCTCTAAGCTGTGCCGCAGAGCATCTTGGGAAATAAGCTTCACTTTGACTTTGCCACATCTCTTCCACCTCCTTCACCCACACTTGCTTCTAAAATTTGGAGATGCCCAGTGGTCCATGGGGATAGTAATGAACCTTTAGCAAATACCACTGACCGCGGCATAGCCAGTGGGGCAAAGGACCCTAGAGAAAGGTAGGAAATGGGACCCCTGGCAGCTGTCTGAACTGTGAAATACAGCAATAATTATCATTCGGTGGGGCCTCTGGTTTTGGTGCCACTGCACCTGCTGCACTAATGTAAGCCACACCCCTGACCACTGAAGAGCAGGCATGTCAAGGCTGATTCCAACATCTCCCGATTGCGAAGCACCAGAGACATAGAATATGAAATAAAGGGATATCTCACAGGAACTTAATGACATTGCTGCCGGTCAGTGCGCTGCTCGACAGTTATGGGGTTTGTGAAACCTAATAACATTACAGGCGCTGTCCTACTGCACATGTTCACCCTAAGGGACGACTAGGCGCTGCTAACATAGAATGGATCTTTAATGTTGCACAATCCAATGGTACTCGTTTTACTAACACAAGAAGGAGGAAAGACTGACTGGATTAGTCTGGATTTGAACCATGAGGTCCAACGCAGAGCCTTGAATGGATACATTAGTCAATTCAGCCTTTAGACCCTGCCTCAAGCATGCCAGCACACCCATCATTTTTTAAAATAAGTTTCTCTTTTGTTAGGCATCAAACCTGTCTTCAATAAAGGTATTACAGAAATTACAGCTCTAAAGATCACAAATACAAAATATTTTGGGTAGGTTTGGTGCCTTTTTAATGGCCATGAATGAGTAAAGTCACACTAATATAGCGCAGGCTATAGATCTAACCATTTCCAGGCACTGATAACCTTAAACAAAGATATATGGAGAGGAAACCGTTCTGCGTGAACTCCACACCATGCAGCATGTCACCAGCGTGGCGTAGTTGCAGACGTTTTCATCTTAATATCAAATAACCTTTTCATGATTAGGTAATAAATTAGGGCAGTTTTATATTAAATTATATTGTAGCCTTTGCAGGGCGCTTCGTAACTCTAGTGTGGCTGCGAAGCACGGTCCTCAGCTATTGAGTAAGAGGCTACCCAGCATGTTATGTAGGGTTGGGAGAGGGTGTTTTTTCTGTGACCTATGAGGAAAGCATTGGGTTCAGGGTGCATCGCTAGTGTCGCTGCACACTTGCAGTGGTGCCGGAACAATGTTTAGAGTGGGGGTGCTGCCACTAATGTTATATCACTGAAGACCTAGGAATTGTGAAAAATCCAACAATCACACAAAAAACAAGTGTAGCAAATGTGCCACGCCCATGCAGAGGCAGAGTGGTACAGGTGTGGTATTTACCCGGTGTTGCATTTTGAATCATTAGTGTGGTAGCACACTGTCATTTACAAACAGCACATTTCCTGTTGAAATTGCTACCAAATTTGCATTAACATGCAGTTTTACTGGTAAAACTTTATAGTACACAATCGACAATGTGTGAAAACCCGGTCTCAGCAAATATTTATCATTTATGCATTTTAGTGTCTTAATTTGTTTTTATCCTATTAGAATCTTTTGTTTCAATCACATTTCAGAATTACAAACAATGGCTTTCATTTGTTCTTTCCAAATTGTGGATATATTTTGAAATATGCGTACAGTTTATTTACAGGCATTTAGATGTAGTTGCGAGTTAGAAAAAAAAAAACTGACATCCCGATACCTTTACCTTCACTTCCTGTTCCCAAAAAATTGTCACCTACATAATTAATACAAAATACTCTCACTTTGCAGTCAGAGATATAAAAGTAAACACCAGTTTCCAAATAGGCCGCAATCTGTCAGAAGATATAGCCTGACATTTGAACTCTGTCTTTGAACGCACAGCAAATGAAACAAAATAAACACAACATTTAAAGGCATCTTTATTGCTCTATCACCTTCTGAACCCCAGCGTGATTATTTTTAGGGGTGCTGCAGCACTTCCTTCGCCCCTCCTTCCAATAATATATATATATATATATATATATATATATATATATATATACACATATACATATATATATACATACACTTGTCGCTGTTCTTAGGCATAGGAGTGATGCAGAAAGGTGGAACATAGATTCAATTCTGTACTAAAATCGCACCATTCGCCCCCATCCCTTCCAATCCATACTCTATTTGCTTAAATCAAATGCATAATGGCAAATACAGGTTAAAATCTGGGATTTGCTGATGACCAAGACTTCCCCTTGGACCTCAGATGGAAAAAATATATCTAGCTTTCATATTCATTTTGCTGATTGTTCCCTTTAGTGACAGAGCCTTGGGAATGTGCTCTGCTGTTAACGCCTTAGTAGAGTTTGTCAATGCACTGCATCAGGGATTCCCAGAAAAATCCATATACTTGCAACAGGAAAGTCCCATATGCTTCAGTCAAGCAATTAATATGGGCCAAACGAGGAAACCCCCTCTTAGCAAGCATCAGTGGCCTCTTTCTTTTTCAAATACAAGCTAGTATTGGTTTTAAAATAGTTTTATTTTATTTGTTTTATTTTTTTTATTTCAAAGCATTTTATTAAATTTTACAGACAGGTAAGATCGCTTTACCGTTACAGGCTATCAGCCCAACTTGGCTGTTTGGCCATGGTTGCAGGTAGGTGGTATACATGTTTGGCTGCACCCTTTTCCAATGTCTTGCTAGGAGATTAAGGGCAGCTGAAAGGGAAAGAAAGTGAATAGAAAAGAGAAGAGAGGAGCTAGTATACAAGAAGAGTACTTTAGCCGTGGGCTTGGTCTGGGTTTGTGGCGTTTTGTTATGTGGGCAGTTTGTGATGTTAAGGAATAGCTATAGCCCTTTGCTTTCCAGGGCCAGTAGAATTATGTGGTAAAGGAGTACCAAATTATATGGCAGAGTTAACTTAATCATGCAACAAGAAAGGCAAATTATGTCATGTAGTGCAGCAGATTCTGTGTCAGAATTTATTCACAATTTTTTTTAATTTCACCACAAATTAACACTGGGAGGACCAAGGCTTCACCTCATCAGTATCAGTTTAACACTTGATTACAGGGATCAAAAACTAAAAGGTGACAAGTTGACCATCGTAAAAATTCTCCCACTATGCAGCACCATTTGTGGTGCTTTTTTTGTTTTTGTTTTTAGTAACTTTTGATCCGTCTTAGGCAGAATTGTTTTTTTTTTTTAATTCTGCAAATCATGTAGCAGATTGAAGATTGTGTGTCAAGAGCCATAAATCTGTAATTATGCACAAAAAAAGCCACTGCAGCAGTATTGCACAATTCCAGTAGGACTGAATTCATACCTTCATGACTATCAATTTCCTGGATCACCACATCTTGTGTAGCTCAATTGTTACTCCACTTGTAAGGTGAACCTCTGTATGTACTTTGGTTGGTCTCAACAACTGAAAGATCCACATGTGTCCACTCCTTCACTCACATCCCATGGTACCTTCATGGACTGACCTAGTGGTTTGCTCAGAGCAACACTGAAATCCAAATCCCCCCTGGCTGCCTCGACTGCTCAGCTGCACATCAGGAGAGGCGAGGGGTGAAGCTGCTGAGAGTAAGTCAGCTTCTGCTGTTTTGTACATTAGGTTCCATCGAGCTACTGTCTGAGGTGGAAGTACAAGTTGTTTCACATAGGTGGGCCCAGAACAAATGGACATGTGAGGGAGACGGACAGCCTAGGCACACACCTATAGCGCCTTGGGAGTTGCATGTGGACGGAAGCGCTCTACAATACAACAAACCTCCGCAGTACCACAGATCATCACCAGCACCTGAAGTTGCTCTTGTTCATTCATCTGAAAATATATATTTGCTCAGTTACACGTTTTGGGGCAAATATAACAGGATCTAGCACAGCTGTGCCTCTTTGATCAAAGAAGTGATCTATTTTTAGGTCTGGCCTAGAGACAGCTTTAATATCTCGACAATGTCACTTGACCAACAAAAAAGAAATAAATAACAAAATACATATGCATGTGCATATAAACAAAGAGAAGCTTTTGGTCATCCCTCTTAATGCACTGGTTTGTTTAACTATCATTCACATCATCGGCTGTCCTGCACCGTGAGCGATGCAACTTTCTCCCCCGATGACAGGCCTATCCTCCTAAAAAGAAGTGCACTTAACTTCAGTGCTAGGGCTAGAGGGCCAATACTTTACTTTGCCAATGCTTTTTTTCTTTA
The DNA here is from genome assembly GCF_964204655.1 of Triturus cristatus. NCBI lineage: Eukaryota > Metazoa > Chordata > Amphibia > Caudata > Salamandridae > Triturus > Triturus cristatus. Next base: position 150,222,030 of record NC_140592.1, read on the forward strand.
CACTCTTTATAGTTTTTGTCATCCTTGTATACGTATCCTTTGTCTTAATGTTGCAATAATTCAAAATCAATAGTGCAGCTTCTTTGTACAAGAAATAAGAATCATTTTTTCTGTGACGAGTTAAAACTTAAAAAGGTTTCTATATCTGTTCTAAGCTACCTGCTTCAGAGGAAGCCCCCATATTGTTCTGTTAAAATTATATGCAATGGTTAAAAATTTTTTAATTTTCAATTTTGATTGAAAGCATGTGGCTGCCTTTCTAAGGCAGCAGCATCATTTTATATTTTGGCAAATGCTTGCAATAAAAACATGTATAAATAGTTGTGTGAACATGCCAAAGCCGCATTTGACTTTGCCAAAGCTTAGGAATGCCACTGACACACAAACAATTTGGATTTTTGAACATACTGTACGTTATCTCCTTTGCGGAGCCTATGGGATCCCCATGCTTTCTGTTACTCTAAGATCCTATTTCTGAATAGTTAGGCCTGCAGGAAGCGAGGCTGTCGGCTTGATGTCTCGACCTATCAACAGCTGGGTTTTTTGTGCTCCTCGTGAGGCCATACGTATCCTCTGGACAGTCCTACCCTATATATGGAAACAGGAAGCATTGGGATGCGGCATTCACCGGTACCCACAGGCTCATCTAAAACTACCATGATGTCTCTCAAAATACCCTCCCAAAAGAATGTTTAAAAAGAGAAGGCTGGTAAGCGCTGCTGACCCCAGCTTGTGAACTTTGACCCTGCAGTCCACTGCTTACACTCCAAACAATGTCAGCCTGAGAATCATCTCAATTAGCTTTTCCCTTGGCCTGAAGGAGAACTAACAAAGGGGCATTGAGCGGCTTCCTAAAACATGGTGCTGGCCTCAGTATCTCGGAGTACCCACTGTCACATCGGATTACTGCCCGCGCGGTCCTCTATCCCGCTCTATGGAAAATCCTATCGGATTACTACCCACGCTGTCCTCTATCCCGCTCTATGGAAAATCCTATACTCCGAGTGTGATGGAGACATCTGGCGGTGTTCTTGCCTTCTTCAAGGACTTGGCAACTTAAATACTCCGTCACAGAACCCAAAGGGCTGGTGAACACGTAAAGTTTAAAACATGGGCAAATATTTACACACTTCAAGGATTGAGCGTCACATTTTAGATAAACACATTCCGCGTGGAATAGTTCACCACAAGCATAGAGAAGTGTTTTCTCCCTGTTCAAGATGTCCTCCGATGAAGTGTTTTCTACAGCACCGCTGGCTGCGCTCCACGCTTTTAACGGTCTGGGACGTATGAACTGTTTTCCATTTTCAAAGCCTGTTTGTCGGTGGCATGCACCTTTGAAGTGGGTCTAGGGCCCTTATAAACATAGCTTTTAGATAAAGTCTTCAAAAGTCATGGCCGAACTATGTTACCACTCCCTAATCCGGACACCCCCCTCCGGACTTGTGGTGGCCAACGGAAATGGGCCCTGCCCCATCTCCCGGAACCCATGCAAAAAATCTAGGAGTAAGATGGGATGAGAATTTGTCCTTCTTGCCGCATATACAACAGCTTACCGCTGGCTGCCTGCACAAACTCAGAAATTTGCGAAAATTTCTGCCCCTGCTACCAGTCGAGTGTCGAAAAACGGTTGTTCACGCAACAATCACATCTCGACTTGACTATTCTAATGGCCTCTTTGTTGGTATGCCCAAATATGCGGTGCAACGCTTACAGATCGTGCAGAATGCGGCTGCGAGATTGATAAAACGTGTCCCTTTCAGGCAGCATATCTCTCCGCATCTGCACGAGCTGCACTGGTTGCCAGTGGCAAGCAGAATTAAGTTCAAGGTGCTTACCTTGGCTTTCAGAGCACTAAAAGGCACGTGTCCCAACTATCTAAAACTTCGACTTCCCGGCTACCACCAAAAACGAGAGCTGCGCTCAAACTCCTTGCTCAAGCTAACTACTCCGCGTGTGAGGAAAGCTAGACTTGGAGGCAGGTCCTTCTCTGCCGGCACGGCTAAACTATGGAATACCTTGCCCCCTGCCATCCAATCTGCCACTACAGAAGCTAGCTTTAGGAAGCTCCTAAAAACTTGGCTCTTTATGCAATAATCTTGATCTTCCCCCTGACTCCTCGCTCTTGGCTGTAGGACTCGCTAGCGCCGGGACACCTCACCGGAGGTAGCTGTTCGCGCTCTACAAGCATCTGTATTATTATTATTATTAATGATTACGTCATCATCTGGATATGTTGTGTGAAAAGGTCCTGGCTCTGAAAACTGGCCACTCTCTGTGCTGTATCCTCCCACAATTATACCAAGTTTTGTTCCTTCTAGGAGATGCTTATGTTTTGTGGTGTAACATATGCAGAGTTTCGGTGTGCCAAGGCGACGCCTTCCGGGAATGTAAGTGCAGTAGGAAAACACGTAAAGATGACCATCCACAGCAGAGGTGGGAGACCGCCCTGGGTCGGGAAGAGCCACATAATCCCAAAAAACACACCATGAAAACTGGACAAAAATTATAATTAATACGAACATACAAGACTCCTCAGTGGAAAAAAGATCCAAAAACAGAAATGTATAAAACATTCCGTATCCTCTACAACGCAGGTCAGAAACCCATAAAGGGCTCTGCAAGTTTTGAATGAACATACATCGCACAACAGACTAACAAAGTGGTAACATTAATATTAATGCCAAAGAAAATGGGCAGAAGTAGAATCAATGTACAGTAAAGAAAAACACTAACATTATTGATACCAACAAGCAGTGTCAATGCACTAAACAGGATACATAGCCACACTGATACCAACAAATAGACTCAATACACTAAACAGCAAAACTAATACCAACAAGTAGATTTAATACACTACAAGAAAAAACAGTAACACTGGTAACACTAACAGCATCAATGCACTAAACAGCAACATTGATACCAACAAGCAGACTCAATACACTAAACAGGATAAACAGCAATATTTATACCAACAAGTAGACTGAATACACTAAACAGGATAAACGGCAACATTGATACCAACAAGTAGACTGTATACACTAAACAGGATAAACAGCAACATTGATACCAACAAGCAGACTCAATACACTAAACAGGATAAACAGCAATATTTATACCAACAAGTAGACTGAATACACTAAACAGGATAAACAGCAACATTGATACCAACAAGTAGACTGAATACACTAAACAGGATAAACAGCAACATTGATACCAACAGGTAGACTTAATACACTCCAAGAGAAAACAGTAACAGCGATAACACGAACAGTATCAATGCACTAAACAGGACAAACACCAAGCTGGACATCAAGAAGCAATAGTATCAATGCATTAGAGGACAAAACAACAACGCGGATATCAACAAATGAAATCAATGCAGTAAACAATTAAAACAGCAAAACTGATGCCAACTAGTATATTCAATGTACTAGCCGGAGAAATAGCAACATTGACACAAACATGTAGAATCAATGCACTAAACAGGAGAAACAGCAACAGTGATGCACTAAACAGGAGAAACAGCAACAGTGATGCACTAAACAGTGATGCACTAAACAGAAGAAACTGCAACAGTGATACCAGGAAGTAGAATCAATGCACTATAAGAGAAAACAGTAACGTTGATAACACTAACCAGTATCAATGCATAAAACAGAACAAGCAGCAACAGTGATACCAAGAAGCAGTACCAATGCAGCAGAGGAGAAAAGGGCAACCTGTTGATATCAACAATTCGAATCAATGCACCACATTCATAACAATTCCTTAAATTCCCAATCATACTTGTCCACTCATCCCAACATTCTAGCACTTTTGATTCTCGTTCGTGGAACCTTATAAACATATGTGGAGTCGTACTATATTACAGGACAGCTGATTCTGCATTGTGGTTGCTGCCTTTGTGTTTTTCAATGCTTGCAGCCTTTGCATGGCATTCTGCTCTGCAACATTCCTTGATATTGTTTTATTTACATTGCATTTTGTTTTATGAAGCATTATTGGCCAAAAATGTCAATACATAAAAACGAAAAAATGCCCACATGAATGGGTCACAATTTGTGATTTGATCCATCCAGTGCAGTACAAAGCCTCACTTATCATCAATTAAAAGTCCAGCATCTGGGAAGTTATAAGGTAATTTAGTTGATTATAGTGACGGTGGTTTTGGGCTTTATTAAATTCTATTGTTACTGCTTTTATGTGGCAGTGGATCCGTACCCTAAAGTACATGGAAATAAATGGCTTTGAAAGCCAAAATTAGATTGATGAAGTGGGCATGCGTGCTAGACCAGGCCCTTGCGTTACAGTAAGCCTTCCACACACAATCTAGCTTTTATTTATTTATAAATAAATACCTTTCATAACAATTCATAAACTAGAGCTAAACTTAAGCCTAATGAGCACCCCAAATCCTGAACCACGGTTTAATGCTAGTCTTAAGCCTAAAGTTAAGGCCAGCACTGACCCAAAGTCTAACATTAACCCTAAAATGAACCCTGTCCCTGGCTCCAAGTGTAACATTAACCCTAAAACTAATCCTATGCGTGACCCAAAAATCGAACGTTAACCCTAAATCTAGCCCAAACTCTAAGCACAACACTAATGCTAAAACTAATCCTTCCCAAAGTCTAAGATTAACTCTAAATCTCACCAAATCCCTAATTCTAACACTAACGCTAAAACTAACCCTTCCACCGACCCTAAGTCTATGGTTAACCTTAAATCTAACCCAATCCCTCAGTCCAAAACTAACTGAAAATTAACCGTACCCCCAACCCTAAGTCTAACATTAACCATAAAACTAACCGAAACCCTCAGTCTAACGCTAAGTAGAAAACGAAACTTTGTACTCACCTTAAGTTTAGTGCTAACCCTAAAACTAACCCGAGCACTGTCCCCAAGTCTAACAAAAACAAGCATTGGCATAGCCAGTAGGTCTCGCCTTTGGGACCTTATAAGTGTTTAGCCATGCAACAGTTGCATAACTAAATACTTATAAGGTCCCAAAAGCGAGACCTATTGGCTATGGCAAGCGGCCGTGCGGCCGCGAAAGCGATCAAACATCAAAGCGGCCGTGCGGCCGCGATAGTGAAAGTAATCGCGGTAAAGCGCGGCGCGCCTCGCGCCCGTGCACATGCACTGTAGCTCTAGGCTGGCCTGGTAGCACTTTTTGGAGCCCTCTCAATAAGTCTCGCCAGACCAGTGCATGCGCTGGGTCAGGCGAGACCTAAAAAATAACTCCAGCCCTGGCCCTAAGTGAAATAACCCTAAAACAAACCCCCAGCCCTGACTCCAGGTGCGAAAACTAACTAGCACTAAGCCAAGAAAGATGGTAAAAAAAACACCTGTAACTTATAATGAACATGAATTTTTTTAATTGGAAGAACTCCAAGCTTGGTGCTGCAGGAGCTCTGCTGCCTCTCTCATGACTGCATATCATTGCTCTGTTGTTTTTCTGAGATGTGAGGGGAAAAATAGCCTAAAGGAGGTCTCAGGGCGTGAGGTGGGGGTTCCGAAGTGCTGAGGGGAGTTTCAGAACTTGAGGAATAAACTCCCAGCGGGTCCCCATCTCACTGCCTCAGGTTAGACCGCATCTGGCAGCCACCACCTTCCTTCAATCTCATTTAGGCCCGGCTGCCAGTTCCTGTTCCTGCTCCGTGTGTCTGCACATGACATGACATGGTGCTGAACATGCGGTGGGAAGATAATGAACCCGGCAGCCGCGTGCCGGGGGTGCTCGGTTCCTTTTTACTAGCGCTGAGGAAAGGATACACGCTCTGTGGCTTTTATTTATTAAGACTGCTGTCGATTGCACCGACCAGGAGAGGGAGGTCGCGTCTGTCCCTCCAGCTGACCGGTATCACTACAGTCATATATGCTGGCGAACACTGGTATATCGCTTGTTGTTTTTTTTAAAGATTTTAATAGCGCGGGCCCCACCATTGCTATTGGTTGGGTCTGTGCCTCTGGTTGACAGGTGTGACAATGATCACAGGGGGGCGGGACCTAAATATGTCTTCCGCAAAGGATGCACACCTACAGCACCAATATACTAGCAGACAACCAAATGCTGCTAGGTTCCCTGAGAGACCCGTTTGTGCAAATAGAAGGAACCTTGTGCATTCTGGAACCGTGGTGCTGTACCCAATAGCCCCACATATGGGAAACCCCTTAGCTAACACCCCATTAATTCCCAGTGAGATCTACAACCATTCACCTGGCCCACAGAGACAATTGAGCTAGCAGTGTCACTTCTACAGGATGAATCAATAGCAAATATCTGGAAACCGTGTGCCAATGTTTAAAAAAAGATATACTTTTAACCCACAGCTCGAGGCTGTTCTTGCTTACATCACCTGAAAATGAGAGGGGCCTGTCCCCACGCAACACAACGGGCAGGGGGCGCGGTGGTGCAGGGGCAGCGTTTCCTGGTCGTAAACATCTTTTATTAAAAACATGCATCTCTTCCTTTGCTTTTTCTGAAAAGTCCCACCAGGGAAATGGGCTCCAGCAAATGCACACAATACCTTCTGCGTCGGTGCACTTATGTGAAAATATACCCTTGCGCGACCTCCGCTGTCATTGAAGAAGGGGCCTGCCGGTGTACTGAGAGCTAGCTCGCGGTTAGAATAATACCACACACTGCATACTGTGCAGCAAGGCGTATACTTGCAGCTACTGCCAGACCAGCCTCCTCCCACCGCTGGATACATTCATTTTACAATGTGTGAGAGGGACCCAAAGAACCTGAAAAAAATGCATGACCTTCTGTGTATCATGCATCGAACGAATGTAAGGAGTTGGTTGGTGTGTACCCAACAACTGTTCCTGTAAGAAGGCTTTCTATTACAAAAAAGCAGTCACCATGGTGTGTACCAAACAACTGCTCTTGTAAGACAGCTTTCTATTACAACATAAATAGTCGACATGGTGTGTACCAAACAACTGTTCTTGCAAGAAAGCTTTCTATTACAAAATAAGCAGTCGACATGGTGTGCATCAAACAACTGTTCCTGTAAGAAGGCTTTCTATTACAAAAAAGCAGTCACCATGGTGTACCAAACAACTGCTCTTGTACGACAGCTTTCTATTACAAAATAAGCAGTCGACATGGTGTGCATCGAACAACTGTTCTTTTAAGAAGGCTTCCCATTACAAAATAAGCAGTCGACATGGTGTGTTCCAAACAACTGTTCTTTTAAGACATTCTATTACCACATAAACAGTCGATATGGTGTGTACCAAACAACTGTTCTTGTAAGAAGGCTTTCTATTACAAAATAAGCAGTCGACATGGTGTGTACCAAAGAACTGTTCTTGTAAGAAGGCTTCCTATTACAAAATAAGCAGTCGACATGGTGTGTTACAAACAACTGTTCTTTTAAGACATTCTATTACCACAAACAGTCGACATGGTGTGTACCAAACAACTGTTCTTGCAAGAAGGCTTTCTATTACAAAAAAGCAGTCACCATGGTGTGTACCAAACAACTGCTCTTGTAAGAAAGCTTTCTATTACAACATAAACAGTCGACATGGTGTGTTCCAAACAACTGTTCTTTTAAGACATTCTATTACCACATAAACAGTCGACATGGTGTGTACCAAACAACTGTTCTTGCAAGAAGGCTTTCTATTACAAAATAAGCAGTCGATATGGTGTGTACCAAACAACTGTCCCGGTAAGAAGGCTTTCTATTTGAAAATAAGGAGCCGACATGGTGTGTACCAAACAACTGTTCTTGTAAAAAGGTTTCCTATTACAAAATAAGCAGCCGACAAGGTGTGTACCAAACAACTGTTCTTGTAAGAAGGCTTTCTATTACAAAATAAGCAGTTGACATGGTGTGTACCAAACAACTGTTCTTGTAAAAAGGTTTCCTATTACAAAATAAGCAGCCGACAAGGTGTGTACCAAACAACTGTTCTTGTAAGAAGGCTTTCTATTACAAAATAAGCAGTCGACATGGTGTGTATCAAACAACTGTTCTTGTAAGAAGACTTCCTATTACAAAATAAGCAGTCGACATGGTGTGTACCAAAGAACTGTTCTTGTAAGAAGGCTTCCTATTACAAAATAAGCAGTCGACATGGTGTGCATCAAACAACTGTTCTTGTAAGAAGGCTTCCTATTACAAAATAAGCAGCCGACATGGTGTGTACCAAACAACTGTTCTTTTAAGACATTCTATTACCACATAAAACAGTCGACATGGTGTGTACCAAACAACTGTCCCGGTAAGAAGGCTTTCTATTACAAAATAAGCAGTCGACATGGTGTGTACCAAACAACTATCCCAGTAAGAAGGCTTGCTATTACAAAATAAGGAGTCGACATGGTGTGCACCAAACAACTGTTCTTGTAAAAAGGCTTCCTATTACAAAATAAGCAGTCGACAAGGTGTGTACCAAACAACTGTTCTTGTAAGAAGGCTTTCTATTACAAAATAAGCAGTCGACATGGTGTGTATCAAACAACTGTTCTTGTAATAAGGCTTCCTATTACAAAATAAGCAGTCGATATGGTGTGTACCAAACAACTGTTCTTGTAAGAAGGCTTCCTATTACAAAATAAGCAGTCGACATGGTGTGTACCAAACAACTGTTCTTTTAAGACATTCTATTACCACATAAACAGTCGACATGGTGTGTACCAAACAACTGTCCCGGTAAGAAGGCTTTCTATTACAAAATAAGCAGTCGACATGGTGTGTACCAAACAACTATCCCGGTAAGAAGGCTTTCTATTACAAAATAAGGAGTCAATATGGTGTGCACCAAACAACTGTTCTTGTAGGAAGGCTTCCTATTACAAAAGAAGCAGTCGACATGGTGTGTATCAAACAACTGTTCTTATAAGGCTTTCTATTTAAAAAGAAACGTCGACATGGTGTGTACCAAACAGTTCTTGTGAGAAAGATTTCTATTACAAAATAAGCAGTCGACATGGTGTGTACCAACGAACTGCTATTGTAAGAAGGCGTTCTATTACAAAATAAGCAGTCAACATGGGTGTGTGTTTCCAACTCTTGTAAGACAGGTGGGGGGAAGGGTGTGTGTGGGGGGGGGGGTGTTGTGTGGGTGTTACACAAAAAGAGAAGGAAACACCAATGTGAGCTTTGGACTTTCGCAAAGCATATCTTTACATTTTCTACGTCAGTGATTGGCAGAGTCTGGGCAAAGTGTGGCATACCCGCCCCATAGAGCAGTGGAACAAGACTGTGACCACTTGTTTTGGCTATCCACCATTGCTGGGCAGAACATCAAGCCCCAACAAAGACCACCCTACCTGCCACCAATGGTTCCTTTGTTTTGTGCATCAAGAGTGGTTGCTGATTGGCCCAATCCTGGAGTCTGAAGTCTATTGCGCTTGGCAGAGCAGCAAAGAAAAGCACAATATAAAAATAATGAATGTGCCACCTTAAGCTGAAGAAGGGGTGTGCGTAATCGCTGGGGTTCCAGGTATTTCACCTTCGGAGGGATGTGTCGCCCACACCTATCACAATAGTCACCTTAACATGTCATATTCTACATTACAGACCAGCAGAATGCTTTTCTATGTGCGAGGATGACACATAGATAGCTTGCATTCTTACATCTTGCTGGAGTGGCTGCATTCCAAAGGCTTTTTCTCACAACGTGTGGTCCTGGAAAAGCATGCTCCATTAAACAAATGCAAGGCAAGGAGATAAATGAAAAAAACATCTAGAAATCTAAAGAACTTTCACCATTTTCTTTTTTTTTTTTTTTTTAATAAGGATCGCGGTCCTTAACCATAAAAAGTGATTTGTATCATGAATAATGCTCGCAAGGCAGAGAGATTACTCAGACACCTTTTCTGAAATAAAAGCAACCCGGAAACACTCGGGCACTCTAGCACTTGCCTTTTCGATTTACCAGAGGCCCCTGAAGCTAATCTGTTGAGCATGCTTGGAATTCCAGTTCTCTAAAGCCTGCCCACATCCAACAACTGCTGCCAGGATCAAGTGACTTTTAAGACCATAGCAAGAGGAAGGAAATGTCTCTCCTTAGAGATTTATTTAAACAAGATTTCTACCAACTGAAAAGCTTTGACACAGTCAAAAACTTTCTTCAGTGATAATGAATAAGGTTCCTTTATTAGAAAATTAATTCAGTTCTACCAAAAACACACACACACACACACACTCGCAACGATTCACACCTCCCCAGGCGAGCTTTCCCAGCAGTGCTAAATCCTGTCGCCACCCTAATCTTTTTAATGTATGTGAAATTCCTTAGATTCAACCAAGCTGCTTTGCCCACGGGATGTGCAGCGGAACTACCCTGAGGCATTGTGGGAGACAATGTCAAACACTACCAGGAAACTTGTAAGGAGGGTGGGAGCAAGAAGAGTTAAATTATGCGGTGTCATGAGGCACATTCCATGCTAGTATTACTTCTTTGTTTTGTCATTTTTACACTTATCAACTACACTGTCTGGACACTGGTTGCACCTCATTTGCATCAGTTCAACACCCAAATATAGTAATAAGCAGCGGAAAGGTGACCAGTCAGCCTAGGCAAAGGGCCTTCCACTGCGCAGCACAACGCGTCGCTATGCTTTTTGTAACCTTTGAACCGTTTGAGCTAGAAACATTTTTTGGGTTAAAATCTGCAAATTATGCAGCAGATGATGTGTCAGATGACGATGTGTCAGATGCGGCAAATCAAAAAACGCAGCGCCCACACATTTGCATAATTCCAGTGGCCCTGCCTATAGGCACAGCATAAGCAAACACATCAGAAGTATTCTTCAGGCTGAAGACTATTCACAGTTGCTGTTGGTTTGGCGCGCGTTAAACCTGCAGGGCTGGTTCTGTAGAAAACATGAGGGAGATCATGTCTGCGTTTTCAGAAGTCTACAGCCGCATAAACCAGTCCCAGAGAGAATTTTACATCACATGTGGATGCCAAGGCCCTCCATCAGCCACTTCCACAACCTAGTCTTAAATTGAAAGGCTGATCTGATTTTCACATTTAAAATCCTGTACACAGCGTTAACACAGAAGTGTTGTGTGTTTTCTGCATGGCCCATTGTAGTTTTCCCTCTGATAGCCTAACTGTGCGCACTGGAGGCCTAATTTGCCTTTGCACACATTACTATATATACATGTTTGCTTTTGTGCCACATTGTACTTTCACGCAAGACCTGCATACGTTTACGTGCTCCGTTCTTTCCCTGGGATTTAGTCTGGGCACCACCGACAAAGTCAAACAACAATGTCCCTTGCTATTCCTTCTGGCCAGGCACATTCACCTAGACATAACCCAAGAATGCAGCTGTTGTTTATGTGTATACATGTCCTAGGATATAGATGAGTACATGAGACACAAACGGGCACAGAGAATTCTGAGACAAGAACAATGCAGCTGCGGAGATGTCGAGCATTCATCTGTATACTAACGGTATGGGGTCTGACGATAATCCCAGAGATCCCTCCTATAACCATTTAGCTTTAGTCGCAGGGGAGGGGGTTTAGATTAGTATGTCTTATACAATGACAGCACTTTTCATGGTATATAGATTATTGATCATGCTAACAGTATTTTTATTATGCATTTCATTTCTAATTCTGGCACGTATACTGCATTTCAGAGCATCATAGTTTAATAAATATTCTAAACTTACTTTGTATCTCTTGTTTATCTTATGTGGACAAGTACGAGTGAGAGAGAGAAAGGGTGTGTCCTGTTACCACGATCCCTAAGAGGGTCGAGAGTGATGTGTTCTGGGGGAGCCAATTTGCTTGTTTCTATGGTAAGGTTAGGAGGGCAAGTGAGGCACTATAGCTAGTCGGACCCGGACTCACGGATACGGAGGTAGTAGAAGGCCTCAATCCCTCCAAGCTGATGTTCCATGGTCCCAAGCATAGTTTTGCTCCAAAGCAGAATCCCTGCAAAAGTAGTAGGACTGCACTTGGACATCATTGGGTGCTGAGGAAAGGACTTAATGGACAGCAATTATCAACATAAATAACAAGCACTGGCACAGCCAACAGGTCTGAGGTCTGCTTGTCGGCTTTGCCAAATCTTCTTTTGTTCTGTCATGACAATATTGACTCTTAAAAAACACACATTGTTTTGTCATCGTAGTCCCGGACGCTTGAGAGAAGGAGCACTGCTTTATGCACGTTGATGCCCCCTGTGATAGGGTGGAATGCTGTACCTCACAGTGATCTTAGCCAGTGACTGAAGCTTACTAACCGACCTATGCTATATGCTGTGAGGGCCGGAAGCAAAAATATGAATGGCACAATAACGAACCATGGCTGAAGAAGAAAGACAGCCTGAAAGCCTTTCTATGAAAGTATATTATACATACCATTTTATAAAAATGAAAAGGTCTTGACTAACGCCAGGCCTAATAAATGGACTACAATGAAACTTTGTTAACTTAAGACTTTTGTGGCAATAAGGTGAAAAGTAAATAAGAATTTGTCCCACAACACAGTATTATCTTTACAACTTAGACTGCTTGCTAATGAGTACCACTAATCAATCCTGCACTTTTGTTTCAGTGGACATAGCTCGGATACCACTTCTTGCGACAAGGTACATCAGAATGAAGGTGAAGCAATGCAGTCAGGCTGAGATTCTTGTCTTCAAGGGAATGCTGGTTACGAGAGTGACAGTGAGAGTGCGGACTATCAAACATCATCTTTGGAACCGTAGTTCACAATAAGAAAGCAGAAATAAACACTCCATGCCTTGATATTAATGCTTTATTATGAAAGAGCCAATGTACACACATGCCTTAAAATGCACTAATACGATTTATGACTAAATATCAATATCATTTTTCATATTAATCTGAAGGGCATATTAACTTTAATATGTTTCATAGTATATGTATTTCTGAGTCCTGGAAGCCATTTTATTTAGTGTTGCACATTGCCTTTGTTTGTACTTTAATATCCTGTTTTCAATGACTTCTCAATTTATTTTAGGAGGAACATCTTGCCTTCTGCTCATTACCTCCCGTCCCTCCCTCGCCTTCCTTCCAATGAAACCCCTTGCCTCCAAAAGACCCCTCCCTCTTCTAATGAAAACTCCCCCCACTGCCTCCTCGTCCTGTTCTTTTTTGTCTCCAAGGAGACTTACCTTCCGGTTCTATGGATGACTTTCCCTCCATTGCGGAACCTGGGGGGCTTCAGTGACACAATCCCTGGTCGGAGCAGAGCTCTGGGTGGTGGTCTCCCGGCTTGAAGGCGTGTTCCTGGTTCCCTTGGTATGGCGGGGAAGGTGCGCTGTCAGCAGGTGCTGTGACGGGGCCCGGCCTCCCTGTGGTGGCTGGGGCTGCGCTTTCGGTGCGGTGCCTTGGTTAGGCAGGACGAGTCACAGGAGAATTTTGGATCTGTTGTGGCAGAAGAATCAGGTTTGTTCCAAGTTTTCTTTCATTTGATTTTTGGGCTGCATTTGATATATGTGCCCCAATGGGGTTTATATGTTGTTGGTACTCTCATGCCACACTGGATGGTCTGAGGTATTTGAAAGTAGAACGCCAGCAGGTATATGCTGGTTCGCTTTCTGTGCTGCCTTTCCCTTGTGGCTGGCAATCGTCACAGGTGATCTTGGGATGTTGCAGCCACAGCATGCAGTAAGGTTTTCCCATATTATTGCCTGGTGCCGGCAGGAGCATATTCCTCCTATCGTCTACCACAGTTTTTAAGCACCAGCTCGGGGCTGTTGCCCAGTGAAGCAGACACTTGCCCATAGCTTTGCATACCCCTTTGGGACGAAGGTACGAGTCTCGCTGTGGGAGTAATTATGTTATGTTATGTTATTTTGATTTATAGCGCGCACGGATACTCACAAATGTCCCGGCGCAAAACCAACCAAGGGGGAAAGTGTCTGTTTAAGCGAAGAGATATATTTTCAAGTTTTTCTTGAATACGGCTGAATCCTGAATATTGTGTAGGGCAAAGGGCAGTGCGTTCCAAGCAGCAGTGGTCCTTCCTTGTCAATGAGCTGCCTCTAAACCTCTGGTATTTAAATCGAGGAACCTGCGCAAAACGGAGGGACGTGGAGCGCAGCTGTCTAGATGGTACCTAGAGAAGCGTTTTTGTACATAAAGTGGGCCAAGCCCATGTAAAGCTCGGTGAGCCAAGACCAATGATTTAAACTTCCCCCGTTCCACAACCGGGAACCAATGCAGTGAGTGAAAATGGTGTCGCACGCTGTTCCTGGCAGAGATACCCAGAAGAAGTCTGGCTGTCGCATTTTGGACCACCTGCAGCTTTTTCAGCAGGTAGCCCGGAATACCAATGTATAGTGCATTGGCATAATCTAGCCGGGACAAAATGAGAGCACAGGTGACCGTTTCTCTCGCTGCCTGGGGAAGGAGAGGGAAAAACGTCTTCAAGGTTTTGAGGAGGCCGAAACAAGTAACGGCCAGCTTCGTAATATGATGTGAGAAAGAGAGACTCATCAAACCATACCCCCAGATTCGTGGCGGGCTTCCCTACAGAGGTTGGCACTGGGAGTTCAGGAGGCCAAAGGGATTCTCGGAAGTTGGGAGGGAATTTCCCAAAGAGGAGAATTTCGGACTTCTCCTCGTTACACTTTAGCTGCGCAGCTGCTAACCATTTAAAAATGGATGAGAGGCAGTGATGAACCGAGAAGACAGACTCATCATTATTGTCCCAAATGAATAGCAGCTGGGTATCATCGGCGTAAGCCATCACCTTGGCCCCTAAACTCTCGGCCAGGTAGACTAAGCGTGTCACGTAGATATTAAAGAGAAGGGGGATAAGACATGACCCCTGGGGCACTCCCGTGGTCACGGAGTGTAAAGAGGAGGAGGACGGAGGCATCCAAATCTGCTGGGCCCGATCTTCTAAGAAGGATCTGAGCCAATTCCAGGCAGTACCTGACACACCTATCTCAGCGAGTCGTGAGAGGAGAAGAGAGTGCGGTACCGTGTCAAACGCCGCCGACAGGTCCAGCAGGATCAGTACTGCCCTCCCGCTGGTGTCCAGACACTCCCAAATGACCTACACGACCTCCACCAGGACCGATTCGGTGCTGTGGGCAGCCCGGAACCCTGACTGTGCAGGATGCAAAATACCCTCTCTCTCTCTATGAACTCGGTGAGCTGATTATTGACAACCTTCTTTTTTTTTCCTTCCGGGAAGGCAGACGCCAGCTACACCCGACACTGGAACACAAACGGTGTGTCAGGAACTGTGAGGAAGGTGGTTTCCTTACCTGTCACCTGTGTAGACTGAAGAGGGAGCTTCGGACTGCGAGTACGCTGGAGCTGCTCTTCCTTCGATCAACTCCTCGCGGAACCCGCTTCGCGGGTCCCGCTTCGCCTCTGGGTCTTTGTTTAGCGCTGCTGGAAGTGCGCTGTGACTGTGAGTTCTAACTTCAGACAGAGCCTCTGTGGCGGTGGTGTGGGCAGGGCTGCGAGCGTGGTCAGGCGAGGACTTCAAGTCCCAGGAGCGCCTGACCCTCGGCATCACCAGCAGCTGACCCGCTCTCCCTGCTGGCTCCTCCCCCGCCTCAGCGCGGCTAAAATCAGCGCGTCAGTTTCATTGCTGGTTTCCTTACCTGTCACCTGTGTAGACTGAAGAGGGAGCTTCGGACTGCGAGTACGCTGGAGCTGCTCTTCCTTCGATCAACTCCTTGTGGAACCCGCATCGCGGGTTTCGCTTCGCCTCTGGGTCTTTGTTTAGCGCTGCTGGAAGTGCGCTGTGACTGTGAGTTCTAACTTCAGACAGAGCCTCTGTGGCGGTGGTGTGGGCAGGGCTGCGAGCGTGGTCAGGTGAGGACTTCAAGTCCCAGGAGCGCCTGACCCTCGGCATCACCAGCAGCTGACCCGCTCTCCCTGCTGGCTCCTCCCCCGCCTCAGCGCGGCTATAACCCTCCCTTGTGATACCGCAACGCGGGAGCGCGCGGGAGCGCGCCGGGAGAAGCCCGGGACAAGGGCGGGACCGTCTGAGGCCGTCAGAGGCTGCAGAAGGCTGGGCTGGGCCCCCTCCCTTGGTTCTCCGGTATTAAACCTGTGTGACACTGCTTTTATAAATTGTATTGTCTTTTAGGATTTTGAGTTGTTTTATTCTACAATTGTTTTAATTGATTCTTACTCCCCGTTTAATATAGCCTCATGACGGCTAAAAAACTACGCTCTGGGCGAGTGATTGTGGGGAGATCAGGGTCTAAAACCAAATCTAACCCCCTTCGGAACAAAATTGCAACTTCCATGCAATTGAAAGGTCAATGTCAGCTTTTCAATTTTTGGGACAAAGGGAAAGATAAACCCACTGATCTGCAGCCCCCGAATGAAATCCCAGGGTCTAACGATTCGGTGCCTGTTAATGGGGTCATTGATGTTTCCTCTAGCTTAAGCATGGTTGCCAGTCAATCTTTGCCTATTTTAGTTAGTCCCGAAGTACTAAGGGGCTCGCCTTCGGCGTCAAATAATGATAAAATTGTCCCCTCCCAAGTTGCCCTAATGGATGTTCCTAAAGTTTCAGTGAATACTGATCCTTTGTCAGTCGCGTTAGTTAAATCCCCTGTAGTAGGGAACGATTTTACACTGCCCGACATTGATTTAACAGCTCATAGGGCGCGGGTGGGATCATTACAGGGGAACCGTAAAGGCGTGCCTTTAGAGGAAGCAATAACTATTTCAAGTACCGGTCCTCTAAGAAGCACTCCTTCGAATAAACTAGATTTTTCCCTTTCTCAATTAAACTTTACATCTTGTTCTGGTCCAGTGTTGAACAATTTAGCTGAGGGCTCTCCAAACATTAATGGGAGGCTAATTTCTAATTCTTTGTCCTCTTTGGAATCAATTCTTTCTTCGATTTTGAGTTTGCTCGAAAAATTTGTGGGAGGTTCGGAATGTATTTTTGACACTGTAACGCAAATTTTGCAAGTTCTCTTGCTAAGTAAAAATGAGTTAGTGTCAGATCTTCCCATACCATCGGCTTCTCCATTGGTGCCCCCAAAAATAGGCACTCCTCCCGCTTCGGCAGTTTTGGATTCAGCTCAATCTGCTCCTTTGATAGAGGGTGATAAGGAAAAGAAGCTTGTAGCTCTTCCTGCTGTCCCCAATCCTGCCAAAGTGGTTTCGGCTGGCGCTAATTGTATAGCTCCAATGAGTGACAAGATAGAGGTAATAGCAACATCTCCTCTCATTCCCAAATCCGTAATTCCATCTCTTTTTCCGATATTCTCCTTGCCATCTAGCAAAGAAGAGGAGATTCCCAAAGTAAATACGGGATTGTTGGGAAAAGTGAGTCCCCTGAAACACAAAAAGATTAGAATGAAGAAGAGGAAACCCATTCGAAGATTCGCTAAAAAAAGACAGAGGAAACTTCTTTTTGATAAGAATGCTGAATTAAGTTCAGAAGATTCCCCGCAGGTGGAGCAGTCCCCTACCTCTCATGTAGAAGCTAGGGTT
This sequence comes from Triturus cristatus, assembly GCF_964204655.1. Taxonomy (NCBI): domain Eukaryota; kingdom Metazoa; phylum Chordata; class Amphibia; order Caudata; family Salamandridae; genus Triturus; species Triturus cristatus. The sequence goes on from NC_140592.1 coordinate 150,239,467, forward strand.
GTCTCGCCTAAAGAAGACGCCCCTGTCTCTGGTTTAGGTCCTATAAGCTTTACCAATTCTTTCTTCCCCAAGGTTTCCCACCCTTCCGCCAATCCTTTTTCAGCTTATTGTAATGTTAAAGCAGGATCTTGCCAAGTTATTTCTAAGGTTAACACCTCTTCCGTCATCCCGTCCCCTAATTCCCTAAATCCTTCAGCAAGACCCTTTCAGGTTCCACCTTCAATGTCAGTTATTCTCCCAAAAGAAAAAATAAGTGTGGATACTTTATATCTTGATTTTTCTCCCTTGTTTGAACCAGATTTAATTTTAAATAGATCTGCCCTATTGATCTGTTTTAATGAGATTGAAAGTTTGAAATTAATTCAAACGTCTGACTTAGATGTTGTATTTCTCCTTAACTCCTTCGTGGGGAAACCAATAAGATCAACAAGGGTGAAATTCCATTCGAAAGTTGTGTTAAATCTTGTTCTACAGTGGGCAGAGGAATTTCAAGTTAGAGGGATAGATGTCATGCCACACTTTGGGGAAAAATGTACTCAAAGGATTCTTGCCAATTCTTCACTATCACTTCCCTCTAATACGGGTGTGCTGTTGCCGGATTGGTCTAATCTTAGATCAGAGGACCTAAAAATTTGTGTGGCTAGGAATGAAAGGCTAGTTTCATACAAAAACGCTCCCCTTAAGCAGACAGGGAAGGATGACCAATTTAAATGGAGTTGGTTACCTGGAGTTCTAGCGAGTAAATCCGCTCCCTGTTCTAAACAACCTTCCAATTTTTAACAGAGAGCTGAAATTTATCTCATGGAACACTGCCGGATTCAAGGATTATAAGGAGAAATTGGGTTTCTTGCATTCTCAAAAGGCAGATATAATTTGTTTGCAAGAAACCTGGGTTGAAGGAAGATTAGCTTTGGAAAAAGACTATTTTGTTTTGGAATACAATGCAACCAGCACTAGAAGAGGTCATGCTAAGGGAGGGTTAGCATGCTTGTTATCTAACAGATTGCAATGGAACTATTCACACTATTTAGATCCAGGGAAACTGTTTCAAGCAATAACCCTAAAAGATGTATTTGAGGATTGCCCTAATAGATTGTTGATTGTGGTTAATATTTATATTCCCCCCAATTGTAGTTTTAATACTGGTTTAAAAAATGTGTTCACTTTTTTAACTAAAGCGTTAGATGTCTCCCCAACTCCGCATGTGTTAATGTTTGGGGACCTAAATTGTAATATATCTACCTGTGGGTTGGAGTTGTTTAGAAATATTCAATTGGAAGAGTCTCTGAATATTCCTCCTGCCCAGTTTCCGTCTAAAATTAAAACTAACAAAAGAGGTAAACTTATCTTAGATGGTTTACTTAAAGTTGAATGCTTAATAGTAAACGGGAGGCTTCCGTCTGACACCCCGGCAGCTTATACTCGTAAATCTAATAAGGGAAAATCTATTATTGATTTTATCATGGTAGATTATTCCGGTTTTCACCTACTAAAGGATATGAAGGTCATTGAGTCTATTCTTAGTGACCATAATGCATTGATGCTTTCTGTCTCTGTTAATCTTCAGAAAGTGGATCCGTGGAGTCTGGATACAGATCTTGTGAATTTTGATTCCAGCTCTGGGAAATGTTTTTGGAACCCTTGTACTATTGAAAATGTAGTGCCTCTTTTGTATTTTACTGTTGAGAATTTACCCCTCTGGGAAGGGAGAGTGCTTTTAAGTTTTTTCAATTTTTTAGATTCTGTAACCGCTAGCGCAAAAAAGAAACCAGGTGTGAAACAATCCCTCGTAGTCCCTCATCCTCTACGGGCTTTAAATAGAGAAATAAACAAAGTGGTAAGGGGACAATTTTTATTCTTTACTCAAGAAGCTAAGTCTAAGTTGTTTATCTTAAAAAGAAGGAGAGTTAGACTTAAGGCCCGTTTAAAACGTTCTAAGGAAGATGCCCTCTGGATTCAACTGAGGGAAGCTTCTTATAATGGCCAAGCCAAGACATTCTGGTCCTTAATTGGCAAAGGCTGTGGTACTAGAGCCAGTCCTACGCCTATTGCCATTGAGGAACAGGTGTGGGTTCTTTATATCGAGAAGTTGTACAGTAATAATAATTCTCAAGTTTTTAATGTCGAATCTGATAATGTCTCACGTATACTTAACTGTCCAACGGAAAAGGAAATTGAATATGCCATTAAGAATATGCGTTCCTCTGGTGCGATGGGCCCTGATAAAATCCCAATTTCAGTATTAAAACACCAGAGTGAACTTTGGAGTAAAATACTCTTTCCAGTGTTTAAATTTTGTTTTTCTAATGGAACAGTCCCCCCCTCCTGGAAAGGAAGTATTATTGTCCCTTTATATAAAAAAGGGGCAAGAGATCTACCGCAAAATTACCGTCAAATCGCTCTGCTTGATGCCATTGGTAAGGTTTTCGCAAAATGTGTGCTTACTTTAATGAATCAATGGGTATCTGAACATAAAATTCTTCCCATGGAGCAAACAGGTTTTAGACAAAATCATGGAACTTTAGACAACCTGACTGCATTGCAAGTTATTAATGAAAAATATGTGAAAATCCGTGGTGGTCAGGTATATGGCGCCTTTATTGACTTCTCCACCGCCTTTGATAAAGTAGATAGAATTTTGCTGTGGAGAAAGTTATTTAACTTAGGTATGCCCCCATTCCTGATCAAGTTAATTCGCGCCCTTTACTCTGACACCTGGTGCAGAGTTCTACTTGGAGGTGAACGTGGTGTATCTAAATTAATTCCCACTTCCAATGGGTTGAAGCAAGGTTGCCTTTTGGCTCCATTGCTATTTTCCTTGTATACGGTTGATTTACCCGTCACACTTTCCGCTTGCGCCGGTATTGCCCCGTCCTTGGGTGGTGTTCCAATTGCATGCCTTATGTATGCAGACGATATCCTAATTTTGGATCTCACCCCAAAGGGCCTGAACAATCGGTTGCAAGCACTCTCTGAATTTGCGGAAAGTCATTTCCTATCAATAAATACGGCAAAAAGCAAAGTGATTTGCTTTTCTGGTAGAAAGAAGTCTAAATGCCTTAATTATCCATGGGTTGTGGGGGGGAAAAAAACTGGAATGTGTGAAATCATACACCTTCCTAGGTAAAATTGTCACTTATAATTTAAGTGACAAACTACACATTGACAATAACTCTCGGAAGGCTATTTGTCAGGGAAAGAGTTTAGTTTCCCTGTATAAAGCCACAGGTAGAAGGCATTTTTCTATTCTTTTAGATGTTTTCAGAGCGAAAGTTCCGGCCTCCCTGTTATACGGAATTGAGTTAATTGATGTAAAAAAGTGGAGTTTTTTAAACCCTGTGGAAGGGAAAATTTTACGCAGTTTAATGTCTGTAGGTACAGCAAATTCGACTGCTTCTCTGAGACAGGAATTGGGTTTACGTAGCAGTTGGGTTCAAGGTCTGGCAAGTATAATACGTTGGGTAGTAGCTCTATCTAAAGGTGAACCTAATACCTTAAGAGATCTTATAAAAAATGAATTACTAGGATCTTTTAATGATTTCTCCCTGATTGTAAAAAACTTCAGATTTGCCGTGTTGCAATTGAAATTGGATGAGGAGACTTTATTTTTATTATCCTCTCATCCATTAAAAACTGTTCTGAAGTCAGCCTCTTGGGAATTGGGGTTTTGTCAGGATAGAGACTTCTGTTTAGCGAAAAGAGGTGGTACGCCTGTTATTGATTCTTATACCCTGCGGAAAGCTCAATCGTATATGTTTTGGAACATTTCCCATGGCGTCAGGCGCCTTGTGTTCTTATTAAGACATAATTTGCTTCCCCTGAAAGCTCTACATGCCAGCTGGTATGGTCATTCGGCATGCTGTGATCTTTGTCAATTGTATGATCAGGACTTAGATCATGTCATGTTTGTTTGTTCTGCACTGATGTCTTGCAGGCGTAGATGGTTAAGACCAATTTGCTTACAACTCAACATATTATCTGCTTCTTCATTTAAGGCAGCCTTGATTAATCCTCCTAATGAAATGTTTGCTTTTAAACTGTACAACTTTTTTAAATGTTTTTTGGACCTGTATTAAGATGTCTCGAGTAATTGTGATGGAATAATGTATTATGTATTTTTTGTTTTGCATGTATATGTTGTTTTATGTGGACCTCATAAAGAGTTCCTTATCATAATAAAATAAACTTGAACTTGAACTTGACAACCTTCTCGCACACTTTAGCCAGACCAAGCAAGAGGGAAATGGGTCGGTAATTTCCTGGGTTGAGGGGATCTAGTGTTGTTTCCTGGCCTGTTTCCAGGCTGCTGGGACACTGGCTGTCTGGAGAGATAGGTTAATGATACTGTTCACCTCAACATGGATTGTTTCTGCTGCTGCAGCAAGCAGTCTAGCAAGGCAAGGATCAGAGGGTGAGCTAGATTTTAGGCTTCTAATGATTTTAAGAGAGTCCTGCAGGTCCACCATTTTAAACACATCCAGGCAATGTTCAGCACTGGGAAGTGGAGGCAGGCCAAATACCACGGTCCCATTATCATTGTGGGAGAAATCCGCCTGAATAGTGCGGATTTCATCCAAGAAAAATTCGATAGAGTATTGCACCAGGTTTCCGAGGGTGTTGACACACTTGTTTGGGCCGAGGGAGACATAAAGCTCTGGACAATACCAAAAAATGATTTCACGTTGTTTTTGACAGAGTCAATTCGGCTAGAATAGAATTGCCTTTTGGCAGCTGCTAAGGCCTCATAATAGACCTTCTGTTTGATTCTAAGCTGCAACTTAGCAAACCGAACAGTAGTCACTGCGGCGCCACGCTCGCTCAAGGATCTTACATTCGTGTTTAAGAGCTTTAAGCTCGGGACTGAACCAGGGTTTGGAAGGGGATTCCCTGGACAGTTTAGGACAGCACTGTAGAGCAAGTACGTTAACTGTCTTGGAGATCCAGCTGGAAAAACCATCGAGTCGATCTACAAGGTCACCCAAGAGAGTAGGTCTTGAGGTTTCCAAAGCTTGCTTGAATGCACCGGGGACAATTCTGCTAAAGGCAGGTTTGCAGAACGAACGTACTATAGGCTCAGCATTCATCACGTCCCATGAGAAATATGTGATAAAATAATCTGACCAGGAAACCGGACATGGGTCTCTGATCGAAATACGGAAGTTGCTGCAAATTAGGTCCAGTATATGGCCAGCCTGATGGGTGGGGAGCCCAACCCGCTGGACCAGTTGGGCCAAATAGAGAGTATCCAGGAATTCACACGAATCCCCAGCATCAACTTGATCAAGATGAATATTTAGATTGCCTAATAGAATATGGTTCGAAAATCTCAGTGCCCTAGACACCATGGCACCCCCACAGGCCTGGATAAAGGGACTCACCGGACCGGGAGGCCTGTAGATCAGCGAATCCCCCACAGTAAAGTGGTCTGAGAAACTAATACTAAAATCAAGAACTTCCCCGCCTCCCCATATGGCGACATCCCCCCGGCGTAAATCCCACTTGTCTTTATAAAAGATTGCCACACCGACCCCCCTTCTGGGCGGTCTGCTCTAACAATCTTGTATCCCTCATGCGTGGCAGGGGTGACGACGGGGTCTGACGAAGAGTCTAGCCAAGACTCTGTGATAAACAGTAGATCTAGCAATCCGTCATCGAGGAGATTAAATACCTCCAAGTGGCGTTTCCTAAGGGAGCGGACATCGATCAAGGCTACAGCAATGGGGGAGCCCTTAAAGGTCTACTAGAAGGAATGCATACTTGCTCCTCAGTAACAGGTTCCAAGCCCAGGCTAAAGTCACAAATCGGGCACACCTTGTTATTGTGGACATGAACATCCCAACTACCTTGTGCGGGGCAGGTGTAAGGGCCTGTAAAGCGTCCCCAGTATAGCAAAGTCTAACGTCCTGTTCTGGGCCTCGGCGGGCAGCATGGCTGGCGCTGACCGCTTCCGGGATGCAGACGGGCTAGCCTTAGGCACGCCAGCGGCGCGTCCGCGCAGCGTGCATTGAAATAGCCCCGGCCGCCAAAAGACTAAAGAGCGTACTACCAAAAAAAATGTGTCTCTCTGTGGCAGCACGGGGAAACAGGAACAGAATTAATATCAGCAGTCCGATTCAGTTAAAAGCAGCACACACAATATTCTAGCAGCAAGTTCAAAAGGTTTGGCGATTTAAAATTAATTAAAAAGGATTCAGAAGGCAACAAGTTTTGTGCAAAAGGCAAACAGTGCAGAAATTTGCGTGTGTACTTTGGGACCTTTGTTTTTTTTTTTACTCAGTTGTCAGTTTATATTTCGGGAGGGACAGGAGGTAATGTATCCATTACTTACCGATAACTGCATTACTCCCTCTCCTTCCTTCAAGGTCCCTCTTGCCCTCCCAGTACGGTACAACTGAGTGTCTGGTTTGGCTTCTTTACGTACAGGACGAGGAGGGGGTAGAAGAAGTTTTTATTAGAAGAGGGAGGGGTCTAAAGGAGGCAAGGGGCCTCATTGGTTAAGGAGGAAGGCGAGGGAATAGGTCTAGGAGTAATGGTATTATCACTAAGCAATGGACGCATTAATAAGTTTTGTCCGACGTAACAGTTTCTAGCATGTATCCAAGACTTGTCAATGTCAAATGTTCTTGTTGAGCGCACATATCACCGGGGAAGGTCTCATGGCGCTTAGCGCATTAACTTTCATTGAGAGAAGAATGAATAAAGAGAGTATAAATCATATAGAGTTTAGCGTTATATGCTCCCACTAGATTCTGGGTGGGAGCTACGGTCCACTGAAATGACAATAGTCGCCTATTATTTTGCTTGCAAATTGCCTACTTATGCATTAAATGCACGTCAAACTTTTAGGCTTCTGGATGTGTTGTGTTTTATTATAAAACATGTTCATTTGAACTTAGCTTAACACTTTGTAATTTATTTCATTTGCAGAAACTTATCTGAGCGCAGATGTCCACATACCAGGAACTTTTTTTCACCATAAAATTGAAGCTCTTCTGTTTGTGGACAGTGGCATTCAGACACTACAGCGGAATAACATCGATGAGGAGGCAGCCTTTTATCCCACTGATTACGACTTACCTACATAAATTGGGGGAGCGACCCCGTCTGGCTGCAAGTTTATTTGGTAGTGAGAAATCAATTATTTCTAGGGAGGCTTAAAACTATCAAGATTTTCACAGGTATATTAACATTGAATTTTTTATTTCTTAAAGTCACTCTTCCCTGGCACATTGTTTTTTTTACCATGAAACTGTCCACCTCACTTGACGAGCTGCAAATTTTGATAATAAAAATGCTGGCCCCGTGGAGGGAAAATGTGTGTTTAACTTTGAGGGTAACCTGCTCCTGATCAGTCAGGGTTCCCCTGAAATCCATATGCTTCTGAGAACTGCTGGAGAATCCCTCTAGAATATCAGAGCAGCATTTCACCACACATTGTATGTGTGGAGAGGGCAGTAGGGTCATCAATGTGTCATAGTGTCAATGTCCCTTGCCCTAAATCTGCCTCTTTCTCTCTCATGTGTTTAATGCGAGGGCTCAGCCTGCTGAAAGATGCTGTGTCAGAGGTCCTCTTACAAGCATTAAATATGTTTAATTGGGCGCATGGAGTGCCAGGATCTGAAGAGATATAACATCAAATGAAGTTAGATTACTCCACCCCCAAACCAACATTTTTAGATTAATGAGGATAGGGGAGGTCACACTGAGTGGTGCTGCCTATTTGTATAAAATAAAGTACCAGGAGACTTTCCCTTTAAGTATTTTGAAGAGTAACAAAATACTAAATAAGAAAGTATTTCTTTAAAAATATATTTTGCAATCAAGAGCCAATGGCATGACAGGTACAAAACTATGGGTGCTACTAAGTGTACAATTTATAACCCAAAAATACTAAGAAGAGGACACAGCTTGACGCGACGGGTCCATGTTGAATCAACAAACATTATTTTGAAATATGAATCTTCGTTTGCAAAGTTGTTACTGATGTTTTGGAGGACACCTGTTCTTTCCTGCCCGAGGGGCTGGACAAAATCAATATATCACTAGACAGGGTCTCTGGGCTGTTATTTGAGACTTTGTACACAAAAATGAAAGGGGAATATTGGTTTCTCCCACGCTGTCCAGACCGCCATCTTTAGTTGGGTTACGTTTCAAAGGCTGCAATGATAATATTGTTGTTGATATACTTTATTCGATAAAAAAATTCCATCATAAAAGTATGCAATTTATACAGTACAAAAAGGACAAAAACAAGAACCCGCCAATCCTTAAATACATACAACATCACATACTACACAAGTTCTAATTTAATAAAATATACAATAAAAACAGATACCAGGAACCATGGGAAGATCCTACCAGGAAACCCTCTAGCAATTAGGTGGAGTGGGGGAGGGACTTAGCCCTCCTCATGTGTGTCTGCCATGCACTACCCAAGTATTTAGCTACTCCACACACCATAGCAGTAGAGGTCGTGTCGGTGCAAAGAACCCGCAGGGCCATTTTGTGACATCTGAGACCCAGCCCCTTGCATACTGGCTTTAACCATATCTTCCTGGCAACCCTATATGCTGGACAGGCAAAGAGGAAATGCGCCGCAGACTCGTTAGGGGCTGCACAACCAGGGCAAGCTTTCATTGGACCACCCAAGTTGTTCCACCCGGAGGTGAAGTCGTTCACCGGAAGAGTCCCGAGCCTGACTTTTAGGTAGAGTGATCTATCCAGGGGTTTCCCTATGAAGTCAAGGAAAGGTTCAAGTTTCCTTGTCCATTTGAACTCCAGGAACCGCTCAGTGAGAGGACCCCCTACACCTCTACATGTGGCCTCCTCCTGGACCCAGTCCCAATACAACTTCTTGATCACTAACTTGGGGGGCGGTGTTTGGCTCGTTCATGATTCACTCAATCCCAATTGCACAACCATCTGCCTCAGATTGCACAACCACTTGATCTTATTACCTGTATTAAGCAGAATAAGTTCTTCTAGAGCTGCTGCATAGTTATGAAGCTCCCGGGTCCTTCTCAATCGAACCCAAAAAAGTAGTGGGTGCAGGCGCACTAAGTCTTTAAGAGATAATATCAGAAACACGCTGAGCGAAACAAACAAGAACAAAAAGATGGCACTGCGAAAGTCACTTAATAAGGCACAGGGAGGCTGTTCCTAGCTATGATTTGACTGCATTACCCTCACTGACTCCAACAGCTTAAACAACAGTGCACCACTTGGCTAGCATCAGTCATTGAAGATCTGCCCAGTATAATCTCAGGCTAGAGCGATTCATACAGCACACATACCGATATCTTCAATTTAGGAAACCAACTGCTAATCTGCATTTAGAAGCAGACTGCTGTGATACACAGACAATTAAAATCCAATAGCACAGAATACCTAAACATAGAATACATTTTCAGGTTTCATATATATATTGAAAAATTGGCGTCTGCTGTGAAGAGCGCTGAACATAACATGGTACACAAACAGATGTATTTTAAGAAACACACAGATGCCACTTTCGCAACCACGTAGTGCTCTGATTCCAAAGTCGAAGATTAAAAAAAAATGTAACTACTAAAACGCTGTGTGAATCAACAAACTTGAGTGTCATTTTCCGCTTCGTTATTACTCAAAGAGTTTTTAAAGTGTACTGAATTAAGGAAGGCAGGGCACAAGGATATGGGTTCCTATCTCATCAACATAGCAAATTGGTCTGTGCCACAAACCCATACAATACGGGGGCAGGGGGTGTGGGAGGGGTATCCGAAGTTCACACTTAGTAACATTTTCACAGAATGTTTCAAACACTGAGAGAGCAGTAGGCAAGTTTCATGTTCTATGACAGCCAACCCCACACTGCATGATGAATCGGCATGGGTTTGTTTACAAAAATGTAAATAAACTGATGCCCTGCAACACAAAGTGGGTTGCCTCACCTGAAAACAAACAGTGAAGCAATATCAGGACAGTATGCTACAAACCTTTTTAACCAACAATACATACATGCCTACACGGCTAGAATCATCAAAGACGGACAATTGGATGCATGGCCAAGTGTAGTACTAGTTGACCTTACAAATGACTTTGCTGGACTGAAACAATGATTTAGGCTGTGGCTACTCAATGGCCACAAGTCTTCTAACGGATGTCTGCGGTCATCATGATGTGGCAAGCAAAGCTCTGATCAATGAGCATTATTAAATGTACAGGGAAGTCACTGGCTTGCTGAGAGTTTCTTGGAATCTTATTGGCCCCTTCGCTCAAAGCCCACGAGCCAGCAACCACCCCTTATCAAAAGTAACACAATCCAAATACAAATATGGCAAGTGCGACTGGTGGATGCTGGCTACGTGGCTGAATTCAAATGCAGCCCATCTGGGCCAATCTCTTCCATTCAACTAGCTTAACTCGGAGATCTGTTATATTTCACTCAGGTGCAAGCAAATGTCATAAGACATGGGTCCCCAAAGAAATGCCATGAAAGATGTTTTCTATGTTTAACTATGATTCTAATCCTGCGAACTGTACATTCTCCACACTGACATTTTAATGAGTAAAACAGTAAAATACATAATAACAGATAGTTTATTCTTTCAAGAAATGTAACTGAAAATGGCAATTTTCGATTAGATTAAAAACATAACTTTGCTTTGTGACCCCACTAGGTACAACCTTTCCCCTGCTGAGCAGTGCCTTTTCTGGGCTCAAACGTGCAAGAAAGAATAAACTAGTAAATATATATAGCACAAACAAAGGAGAGAACTATCCAACTCTGAGGGAGCAGATTTAGTCTAGTGGCCAAGTAACCTGCTGACCTTAGACCCCAGAGACCTGGGTTCTAATCCGCCTTCGGCACTTGGCCAAATGTCATATGAATATGGTTAAATAGATTTATATCCTTAAAACTCAAATTGTACCGTAGCATAGGAGGAACATAGTGTGGAACCTGTGCAAATGTGATCCTATATTGTAATACTGTCCAGTGCGCTGACCAAGTACACATATCGCACCTCCCCCATTTTGAGTTATGTAATACAGAGTCAATCCAAAAATGTCTAGACTGCACAAACGTATGCAGAGCACCTCGTGTGAGAAATCTACTTGCTGCAGCAATAAAAAAAAATGTTTTCTGTAAAACGCCCACCACTGTTCTTACAATCTAGGCCACTGCTACAACACATGCCTAAAAAAAATATTTACTGCCAATTTAAAGGGTGACCATTCACATCTTGTAATTGGGTATGTCAGTGGTGCATATAAAGTTACGAAACCACGGACTAAAAATGCTTAAATGTGAAATACATTTGTATTAAAGTATTACTATGATAGTAGATAGTTCCCAAACATTTCCGATCGTCTATATTATCATGAGTAATCCCTTAATTTGCACCAACAATACTATTTTGTGGCCCGCAAAGATCAGTAAGTTCAAGGCAAACAAGTTTATTTTCAGATTTAAAAAAATTCACTGAGCAAACAATGGACGCTTCAGAAGGACAGTCACAAAAAGATTCCGTTGTAAAAGACATTAGACCCCGCCCCTCAAAATATTTAGTGGGTGCAATAGAGGTCAAGTTTTCAGTTAATCATCAAACATTTCACAGACGTCCCGTTTGGTAGAACACTGCGGGCGTCACCTGGAATGCATGAATTTATTTGTAACATCACGGGGCTTTGACACTGCATCTGTCTCTACTTTGGTGATTCAATGAGGTGAAACAGTGGACCGTCGCGGGCTTACGTCAACGGAGGAGAAAACGATCCTCCCACGGGCCTCACGGTCATTGCAGCAAGCTCAGCATCTCTGAAGGAGGAGGGCTTCCTCCCCTCCCCCTGTCCATCTGACAGCATCGTGAACCGAGCCAGATGTCCTCTTCAGAAGGGCAGAGCGTGCCGCGCTGTCTGCGTGCTCTTTCTGAGAATAGCGAGGCTACGCAAGCTGTCAAAGGTTTAGCTGCGTACCAAGCACGTTTGCGTGAAGGGATTGCGCAAACCGCGCGCTACTTGTCACGTCTGTGAATTCCAACGCTACGCCGACTAGGACGTCAGGACCGCAGTGCTGCCACTCTGGCAAATCACAGTAATCGCAGCTCGACTGCGCAGGCTCGGTACAGAGCTGTCAGTTCAGCTTGCTGGTACTGTTGTGCCCTTCCAGCAAAACTGAGTACCCACATCCTAGTGGCTGGGTACACAGCACCCCTTGGGTCAGATTGCAGGGGGCCTTTGTACAGACTCTTCTATTAGCCAGCAAATGTATGCCACCGTGTAGAATAGCCGTTCCCTCCAGAAATATTTATAAACAAGTAGAAAACTCACAAACGGCATTAATTAACAATAACAGACCAGCCAGCGTTCACTTCAGTTGCCATGTCACTGAAACACCAAGTAACCTGAAAGCTACACTGCATTGTAATGAATGTCTGCAGTCCTGTCAGTTGAATGTAGACAAAATTATCAACTTATCCTAAGGGGCACTGCGCCCGCCTCTCAGTCCCAGGAAACGAGTCATGTTGAGCACCGTCAACCAGGCCTACTGTCTGTCGTGAACCTGGAAAACCGGGGCGTATAAGCACTTGCAACCACAAGTCCCAGAATGCAAAGTAACCACTAGATTAAAATACAATACTTATGGAATGTGTCAGACAAGACAAAGGGCTTCTTGACAGATATGCTGCTCTGCAGCTCCTGCTACCATTTACTCACTATACAGCAGTAGTCCTCCCACACAGCATACACTGAAAAGTCAGTAGCCTTATTCACATCTGACACAATAAGAGACCTGGTCCGAATATTGTCACCTATATAACGTTCAGCACTGGTCACCCACGTTAGCCCTATGTCATCGAACTGGAGTGGACACAAGAGGCTGTAATCGCCACCTTCACCTACTTCATCCCCCTCGATTACGGCTTCCTTGACCTGCAGCGGTTCCATGCAGCTGCAGCATCGCCTGACTTCCTCCCACCTCCTAAGACTTCAGCTGTTCAATGTAGCTGCAGGCCCACCTGACTTCCTCCTACCACCTAGGGCTGCAGCAGTTCCATGAAGCTACAGGCCCGCCTGACTTCCTCCCACCTCCTAGAGCTGCAGCGTTTCCATGCAGCTGCAGGCCCGCCTTAGTTCCTACCACCCACCTCCTAGGGCTGCAGCGTTTCTATGAAGCTGCAGCACCGCCTGACTTCCTCCCACCTCCTAGGACTTCAGCTGTTTCATGTAGCTGCAGGCCCGCCTGATTTCCTTCCACCTCCAAGGGTTGCAGAGGTTCCATGTAGCTGCAGCACCGCAATATTTCCTCCCACCTCCCAGGGCTGCAGCGTTTCCATGAAGCAACATCACCGCCCAACTTCCTCCCGCATCCTAGGGTGGCAGTAGTTCCATGAAGCTGCAGCACCGCCTGACTTCTTCCCACCTCCATGAGCTGGAATGGTTCCATGAAGCTGCAGGCCCACCTGTCTTCCTCCCACCTCCTGGGTCTGCAGCAAATCCATGCAGCTACAGGGCCGCCTGATTTCCTCCCAACTCCTAGGGCTGCAGCGGTTCCATGCTGCTGCAGGACCTTCTAACTTTTTTCTACTTCCTTGAGCTGCAGCAGCTCCATGCAGCTGCAGGCCCGCCTGTCTTCCTCCCACCTCCTAGGGCTGCAGAGGTTCCATGCAGCTGCAGGGCCGCCTAACTTCCTACCACCTCCTAGGGCTGCAGCGGTTCCATGCTGCTGCAGGACCTCCTGACTTCCTCCTAGGGCTGCAGCGGTTCCATGCTGCTGCAGGACCTTCTGACTTTTTTCCACCTCCTTGAGCTACAGCAGCTCTCTGCAGCTGCAGGCCCGCCTGACTTCCTCCCACCTCCTGGGTCTGCAGAGGTTCCATGCAGCTGCAGGACCTCCTGACTTCCTCCCACCTCCTGGGTCTGCAGAGGTTCCATGCAGCTGCAGGACCTCCTGACTTCCTCCCACCTCCTAGGGCTGCAGCGGTTCCATGCTGTTGCAGGACCTCCTGACTTCCTCCCACCTCCTAGGGCTGCAGCGGTTCCATGCTGCTGCAGGACCTTCTAACTTTTTTCCACCTCCTTGAGCTGCAGCAGCTCCATGCAGCTGCAGGCCCGCCTGTCTTCCTCCCACCTCCTAGGGCTGCAGAGGTTCCATGCAGCTGCAGGGACGCCTGACTTCCTCCCACCTCCTAGGGCTGCAGCGGTTCCATGCTGCTGCAGGACCTCCTGACTTCCTCCTAGGGCTGCAGCGGTTCCATGCTGCTGCAGGACCTTCTGACTTTTTTCCACCTCCTTGAGCTGCAGCAGCTCCATGCAGCTGCAGGCCCGCCTGACGTACTCCCACCTCCTGGGTCTGCAGAGGTTCCATGCAGCTGCAGGACCTCCTGACTTCCTCCCACCTCCTGGGTCTGCAGAGGTTCCATGCAGCTGCAGGACCTCCTGACTTCCTCCCACCTCCTAGGGCTGCAGCGGTTCCATGCTGTTGCAGGACCTTCTGACTTCCTCCCACCTCCTGGGGCTGCAGCGGTTCCATGCAGCGGTGACTCCTCCCTACTTCCTCCAATCCTCCCACCTCTTTTTTCACCTCCTGAAACTGCGGCAAACCTCTCCGGCTGCAGCCGCTCACCTACGTGACCCGCAGCAGCCGGATGCTTCCCTGCGCTTCGGCTTTTAAAGCTGTACCCACAACCCCACTGCTTGGTCCGCATCCCACCCCATGCGGGCCTCCCTCGAGTCATGTGCGCCTTGCATTCTTTAAACTGCGCTGCTTTCTTCTGCTAACATATGCAACGCGGTCAGTTGCCCTGTAATTCACGGGCCTGTGTGTGGCATCGGATCTGTCGGAGTTACACTGCTTGCACGCATCAGACCTCCTCGAGTTGCACTATTGATGCGCTGTCAGAACTTTCGGAGGTGCAGTGGTCACGTGCAATGACAGATGTGTTGGAATCACACCGCTGGAACGTTTGATCACATTTAACCAAAGCACAGCCCTAGTAAGTGTTTAAGATTCCATGGAGGTTTACTGCTACAATAACGCAGTGTTTCCATGCAGTGATACATGCAGAGGAGGCGAATGGCTCCGATATTTGCAGCTGCATGCCCCAGAACTGCAGCGGTAACTCCAACCTCTCAGCACATGTGGTGACAGCACCCCGTCTCAGTTCTGCTGCAGGGAGATTACAGAAGTCCCTGAGATGCAGTGCATGCACTTACACATCAATGAGGTGCAGTACATCACTGCAGTCGGCAGCACCATTAGTAGTAGTGTGCATGCAGTGCGAGAACTATCTGAGCTGCAATACTCAGTTCAGAAGCCCATGAACTGCAGTGTATATAATGACAGGTTGCTTAAGATGACACTGCCTGTAGGTAGTACTCTCATCAAGCTGCAGTGGAATAACTCACTGTGCTGCAGCACATGCAGAGAAAGGTTTACCTGAGTCGTGGTATATACAGTGACATCTTACAGAGCTCCAGTGGCTGCAGTGACACATCTCAAGAAGCAGAACATGTCCCGAGCTCCAGTGCATGCAGTTACCCTTTTTCAAAGTTGCTATACATGCAGTGACAACGATTCCTGTACTGTAATCCAGGAAGAAACACTGCAGTACATAAAGTGCCAATTCTCATTGAATTGCAAGGCCAAGTGACAGAACAGCCAGAGCTTCTGTGAACTCACGTGAACTGCAGTACATGCGGCGACATAGCTCGCATACAGTGACATATATCACAAGGATGCTTAGCCAGTTTCCCTGGCCGCTCTGACTTGCACTGCAGCACAAAAAGCGACAGATCGTCCCGAACTTCAGTGAATGCAGGGATGAATCTCCATGAGTTGCAGTGTACGCCGTGACACATCTTCGCAGCAGCGCATAGTGCCAGATCTCATGAACCTATAGCATGCGCTAGGTACCCCTCCGCTGCAGTACGTGCAGTGACATATCTCACAGAACTGTAGACCGCAAAGTATAAACGACCCGAGCTGCAGTGCATGCATTGAAACATCTCACAGAACCACAGACCATAATAAAGTGATAGATTTCCCGGAGCTCCAGGGTATGCAGTGCCATTACTTGCGCTGCAACGCATGGCGACAGATCGTCTCTGATATGTATTGCGCAGAGTGAGAAAAGTCCCAGAATTTCAGTGCATGCACGGACGAATCAGATCTCCCTGGCCGTCAGCGCAAAGGATTACAGGTGGCCTTATGGTACAGTCTCAGATCTCCCAGGGCCAAAGCGGCAGATCTCCCTGGCTACAGTGTCACTTCTCCCCGGGCTACAGTGGCAAATCTCCCTGGGGTGCTTAGACAGGGATACAGTGGGAGATCTCCCCGGGGTGCTTAGACAGACCTCAAGGGGGTATAGAGCCCGATCTCTCCGGACCGCAGTGACAGATCGCCGCAGAGAGAGATCTGGACTGCAGAAACAGAACCCCGCGCGCTGCAGTGCATGCAGTGACAGCGCGCCGGGCTGCACCCACCTCCTTGAGCTGCTCCATCTCCTGCCGGACGGTCTCGTACTCCAGCTCCAGCTCGTCATACTGCTGCTTGAGCTGCTGCTTCTCGTCCAGCACCGCCAGCCCGTACTCCGCCGCCTGGATCTTCTCCCGGCTGGTCTCGCCCAGCTCCTGGAAGAGCCTCTTCACCTCGGCGCGCAGCCAGTCCGCGCTCGCCTGCAGGACCAGGCGCTGGTACTCCTCCTCCTCCACCGCAGCCAGGACAGCCGACATGCCGGGGTAGAGAGGCTCCGCTGCCCGGGAAGGGCAGCCCACGACAGGGGGGAGGAGGAGGCGCTGCTACCGCCTGAAGCCGGAGGAGGGGATGCCGGGGTCACGCAGCCTTCGGATGCTCAGCAGCGCGGCGTCCCCTCCCGGCTGCAGCCTGCCATGAACACGCAGGACCCTCAGCGCAGCAGCTTCCGAGCCCCTCACTGCCGTCCCGCTGCCATCTCACACCCCCGCACTGCTGAGACAGGGACTGTCTGCCAGTGCCAGGGCAGACCGCAGTGAAGTCATTCCAAGGCTATGAAACAGCCCGCGGTGCGCCCTGGGAGATGCGGTCCCCAAAGCGCGACTCAGCGCTGAGCGCGCAGTTCAAGAGACTACATGTCCCATGGAGCACACGTCTCGGGTACGGAGGCAAGACAGCCCGGCCCTCTTGGAGGAATGCTCAGCGGGCAAGTCATAGCTACAGCGGCTTCCTCTGTTAATTCTGACCCCTGGAGGCAGGGCCTAGTCATTGCCACAGCCCTTTGCACTGATTCAAACTGATTCCCCAAACTGCGAGCGCGCTTTCTGAAAGTCACAGTTGGAATATTACTGCTTTCAAAATTCAGATAAACCGCTCTCGCCTCATGTAACATGAAACGTACAGACGATAAGACACGTTTTTTATGCACTCCAAAATAAGGAGTGACCTCAGACTTTGAAAGTAAGCCAAAACGTTTAAAAGCTAACTAGCAAAACTTACTAATCATACTAGGTGACCACTGAGAGACGCCATACAAAATGAATACTGTGCAAACGATTAGTGCAGAAGCTGCGGCAAGCAACTAGCCACATTCTACGGATCAACTAAATTACATAGCAAATAACCAGTGCCCCTTTTTTATTCCCTTTTTCTCTCCACCAATTGATAATGTATGAATGATGTCTCAGATTCAAATACATATTAATAACGAACTAAACAATGGCAATACTTCTACCTTAGTCATGCCAATAAAGCACTGTTTTATTGTAGTACAAGTGCTTCCACAAATACAAACCCACTCCTGCACTGCTAAAACTTTAGTAGTATGTAAGTAGGTATGTATTGCATTGCAGCATTTATTTAGCGCTTATTACCCCATTGTGGGGCGCTGGAGCGCTTGCCTATATCAGTAGCACACTACACTGTATAGGGTGTGTGGCTGGAAGGATCTTGTTTTTGTTTTGATCCTCTGTGGACAGGGTTTCCATGTTGTGCGTGATGACCACTGAGGTGCGGTTATTGTGTTATGTGAATGCAACACGTATCAGTGTATTGAATGATGAAGTGAGAAAAACAGATGCACAGTTTTATGGTTTTCAGTATGCTGTTATCTTTGAACAGCTTTGCAGGTTCTTTTGTGGCATTTCATTTGCTGGTTTCTACACTGGGTTGTCCAATCCAAGATTTTGGTTATAGTTGTCGTCCTAAGCTGGCATCATTAGAGGGAGAGAGAAGTGGCGAGATCTGTAGGGGGGGTCATTTTTACTATCATTTATATATAATATTCAGTATTGGAGGCTGCTAGCTCCTAGAACCCCATGCCTCTTGTTCCCCTCTCCACATATAAAGTGGAGCCCCCCTTTTGTGATTAGATTATTTTTACTATCATCCCATATCTGACTGTCTATGTGAGATGTAAAGAAGAGGTCAGATTGTACAGATATTTAGGACCTGCACTGAATTGACTATATTAAAGTCCCCCAAAACTCTCCAGCAATGTCCGACAGGTCTCTTCAGTTATTCCAAGCCTGTTCATTTGGTGATTTTTGTTTTTTTGGCTGTGCTGTGCTGGTGATGGACGACCCTCATAGCAGATATGTATTATTATAAATGTAATAGGTATAAGTTACAATTTGTTGCTGACCACTGCATATCATGGTTTTAGTTTGATTGTGGGGCATGACAGTTATATATGGAAGTACATAACTTTATAATGTCACGACGACCCATAGGTCAACCCTTTTTTACTTACTGGCATAGTGAAAGCAGTTCGCTGGTTGAGTTTCTGGAAATTCATGGGTTGTAAGCTGAGGGTTGTGCTTGAGGGTGTGACTGTTTTCTGGGCTGTTTTGCCTGTTTGCATGTGGTGCACTTATCTAGGAAATAGCCACGTTTTCAACTGTCTTCAGAAGTGTATGTGCTCCTGGGTGCTCCTAATGCTGCCTTGAAGTGAGTTCCAGTGCTTGGCAGCTTGTACTGAGAAATCAGTGCCTCCTACAGGGTTTTTTATGGTAAGGTGGCACAATGATAAGTGGTGCAGTTCTGGAGCACAATGTTCTGCTTGGTTTGTATTGCTTGAAATTAACGTGTAGGGATTGCAGTCCTTTTCCTTGAGCGGCTCAGTGAACAAAATATACCAAAATAGGACCCCCTGATTTCCAAATTTGTTCCCTAGGGCAGGGAAAACTATTTCTAGAGATTAATACCTTGAGAACAATATTCACCTATAAATAGTTCACAAATCTCTTAAACATCCTTTCAAAAATATACATGGCCCACAAAAATATTGAATAAAATATTTTAGTAATTTTTTTAATTTTTTATGTTTTATCATGTAATTATCCAAAATTACAAAAAATCACTCAACAATTGCTTGTCAATTTCTTCATTTTAAACAATACTAAAGAACATGTACATATAACTTAAATTGTCCTCCCATAAATACTTGGTTTAGGTCTAATTTGTGAAGTAACATATATTAATTTTGTGTAAAACATAACCCCCCCTGTTCATTCACCCATATCCTCGTCATTCATACTTCATTTGCTCCACATACAACCAAATCCACACTCCCACGTTCATATAAAATATTAGTCCATGACAAATCAGAAATAGGTCTTAAAAACTCACATTAATTTCTACCATTGGTATGCACTCCTTGTCTGCTTTCTTTTCATGTACTCACTAATAGGGAACATAATTATTTCTCCTATTTCCAAACATTCAGTCTTCTTTGTTTTCCCTTTTCCATCAATAAATCCCTGACTTTATACATTTTCTTCTTTTTTATGACTTTAACATCAAATCTGTGACTATTGATAAATGACAAAACACACAATGAGTTAAATGGTCACACCACCTTTTACAATTTTTATATACATTTCTTTTTTGTTTTCCTTTTGTGTATTCGCTATTAGAGGATATAAATATTTCTCCAATTTTGGACCCGTTTTTTCTTCATGTGTTACAAAACCAGACCCCAATAAAAACTTCTCACAACTATTCAAATGGGGCAACCAGAACCTAATTACCAAAACGGGTAAATAATTATGCCTATGGCGTCATTATAGGGGTAGTTTGCCTGCAGATTACATGGACCTGGTGTAAAGTGCTTGGATCAATAGATGTTAGTAGTCTGTGGAGGACATAGATTCAGAATGTAGAGTGCCAAATTGAGGCATAATCCTGTGCCTGTCCTTGGATTACTTTATTTTTTAGGAGTTTTTTTTTTTTATTTAGTGCAAACTCGACCCAAAGATATCAGTGTGCTGTACATGAGCCCACATTGCATTACAGACAGACATTAATGTTGTTAAGCATAGAGAGATTAAGTAATTTGCCCAGAATCACAGGATGTTGAGCGTCCCTGCCAGGACTTGAACCCGGTTCCCCAGCTCCGAGGTTGCCCACTCTAGCCGCTAGGCTACATCCTCTCGTTATAAAAAGAAGTCCGGCGTGGACTCTTCTCTATCCTCAGACCAGTTGAAACATTTGTTTCCTTGACGCACAAACCTGGTTTTGGTCATTTGATTCTGGTTGCTCCATTTGTATGGTCGTGAGAAGTTTTTATTGGGGTCTCGTTTTGTGGCAGGATCCCAATGAGCCAATTTAGATGTTCCTGATAGGCTGTTTGTGTCCTGGCAGCAGAGTACTGATGGAGTGAGGTTCTGCTAGTGTAAAGACAGGTAAGTATTACGTATCATTATTGTAAAAAACATGTGGAGGTTGTGTGTGTGTCACAATGTATTTGTAGGTAATGTGTGCTGTCCATTTTGTTGCATGTTAAATAACACAAGGCAAAAGTAAATGTTACCATACACTGGATAGGACAAGTGTCACAGAAGTCTACCTTCGATTCCTGCGTCAATGGGGTTTGTTGAGCGTCGTGGTCAGGGAGCAACATCACAGGAAGGGCCTAGACAATGGTGTATGAGACGGATTCCAAAGTGGGTCCCCCAAAAAAGGTGAGTTTTCACCTCTTTCTCCGATTCCACTGACTTGAGCTTGGCGGTGACCCTGCCACACTTGCCTCGAAGGAAAGGCCCATCGTAATCAGGACTATGGGAACCTTGGTGGGACTCCCTTCGAGAGCTGCTTCTGGCTCTCCTACCATCGACGCAGGCGCATGAGTCTTGCCTTCACTCCCAGAACCTGCCAACATCTAAAGGTAGGGCGGCCCACCAAGGCAGCGGGCGGGAAGACCGCCGAAAAAACTGACGGTGCGACCCATTCCGCCAAGATCTAAATCAGGCCCCGTATTTTTAAGTTATTTTAGATATATCAACACACACTGCTACATTTCCAGCAAAATCAGCACATGATTTTAAGGTTTCTGTGACAACCAACCACTTATGAAAGTCTGAGGTGGTAAAATAGCTCTGCTTCAACTCTTGAAACTAAACTTCTCACCCCAAAACTGTGTCTTCAATTGGCACTTACAGAGCTCACTTTAAGTGATGTGGCCCAAGGAGTTCAATGATATCAGGTGTTAGAAGAAGGTACATGTTTTGGGATTATCGGTGGCATTACTTACTGTGTTTTCTTCTACGCCTACCCAGCAAATTAAAATAATAGTTTTCAGATTCTAGCAATTATTTTCTTGTTTATCTGTATTCAAGAATACGCCCTATCCGGTTTTCATCAAAATAACCTGTGCCAGCACAAAATGTCTTAAATTGAATTAATAGGTACTGTTGAAATAAAGACAACACCCATTTTCTGTCTTCTTCAACTCAATTATTCCTGGCTGAAAAAAGAAGGTGGTTGTGCATTTGAAAATAAAATATAATTACTTTTCTGCAATTTTAAAATGACTCAAGAACATTTATATGAACAAAATTGATGCGCATTATATTGCTTACTCATAGCTAGGCACGTGCCCATTTAAAATGAGGGTGCCAGTGGTAATAAAAAAAGTGTTTATTTATAATAGTTAAAATAGAAAAGAGATGTGGCCGATTTTAATGGGCAAGATGGCGGCTGCTTGAGACCGCAGTGCAGTAAGCTCTGGCCGGTGCTCGTAGTAGGGAGCTTTCTCAGGCTGTAAAGGGAAAAAATCCAGGCTGAATACGCTAGGGATGTGAAGAATGATGCACGAGGAATTAACTGACAGGAACGGAGTATCGAGTACGACCCGGGTCTCGATATTGGCTTCAGCAATTGGACTATCTATAGTCCGATACCTTTGCAGTATTTCTCAGAATTATAAGACTATCTATCAATCTTACCGGAGCGACGCGGGAGTTCAGCAACGGCAGTGCAGCGCGATGGCACCGAAGAATGCCACAAAGAATACCGCAGCTGCTCCAGCCACGAAGCAAAAAGAGGCGAGAGCGACTAGGCTGGCCACTCGGGACACATTAGAGGCATCGGTGACGGGAATACCTGAGAGGATCCCATCCAAGGGGGTGAATGCGAGCGGTACCACCCGGAAGAGTGGACAGACTGCCTCCTCTGTAATTGACCTTCTGCGGGGAGCCTTGGCTCGTCCTCTTCCGGGTCGGGGAGAGCAGCGCAAGCAGCACATTCAGGACGCGCTTGAGGCTGCCACAGTAAGCGCTGCAGAAACTGAAACTGACAACGCGGCTAAAGGGATTTCTCCGGCTGAGGGCCTCAGACGATGTCGCACACACACGGTGAGAGGAGGGGAAGATTCCGGGGGTCTGGCGGGGGGGGATAATGACGTAACGCAAGCTCTTGCTGAGACTAAAGTGACTCTAGTGAATAAGACAATTGACAGCAGTCCTCAGTCAGCACTAACCCCTGAGCCCAGGAGCAATGTCGCTCTAACGCCCCTCCCCACTCAAACAAATAGCCTAGGAGGCCGGCAACTGTGCCAACTGAGCCAGGCTCCGCAACTCCTATCGAGAGATTCACAATCTGTGCAGCTTGGGTCTGAAAACACGGGTGAAACTTTGAGTGAAGCCGATACAGACACAGATAGAGACAGAGACAAGGATAAGGATAAGGAGCCTAGCGATTTTTACTCCTTCTCCGACGAGTTGGGATGGTCAACCGATACTGCCTCTAATGTTACTGACTCTACTGATGAAGAGATTAATATTAATAAGGTTAGAACTGCTCAGAAATTGGAACTGAAACACAGGAAAAGTCACCATGAATCGATAGACTTAGCATGGGACTATACCCCTGTCAGCGACCTCCCCCCCCCCCGGGACAACTTCGATACAATCGCGGGGACCTATCCCCAGTCTCATTCAACATCAGAAGCAAGGTACCATTCTGGACACAACTACACCAACGCTAGAAACAATTTTGTCTGCTATAGCTGCGCATAGGGAAGAGACCTCTCACGATGGTCGCCGGGCCCAGGCAGAGCTACGTAAGGTACAAGGAGTGGTCCGTAAGTTATCAAAGAAAATTGACTCCTTCAATGATCGTATGACTGAGATGGAATCAAGATTACTCGCTAACGAAACGGAGACTGCATTAAATCATGAGAAGTCTGAGGCACACGATAAAGAACTCTCAGATATGAAGTGGAAACTCGAGGACATGGAAAACCGCCAACGGCGAAGTAACCTACGAGTCCTGGGAATTCCGGAGGGGATTGAAGGGGGGGACATCCGCTCTTTCATGGTTAAATTGTTTCAAGACTCTCTCCCAGAATTGTCAGCCTGGAAGTGGGATATTGAGGTACAACGTGCCCATCGGGTACCCCTCACCACGAGAAGTATGCCTAAACCTGGAGCATATCCAAGGGCAGTCTTGGTATATTTTGGCAACTTTCTGCTTAGACAGGCGATCTGGGAGAAAGCAAGACCCGAGGCAAAAAAAACTAATGGCAATATAACTTATTTTGTACGCCCAGATTTTTGTCATGTAACGGTTGAGCGGAGGTGGCGTCTCCGCCAACTTATTAGACCTTTTCAAGACAAAAAGCTCCAGGCGTTTTTGAACAACCCGGCCTGTCTGAAAGTAATTAATGGTAACCAGACCAAATTCTTTACCTCTGAGATAAAGGCCAGGGAATATCTTGACACTCTCTAAGGTCGAAATTAGTTTTCTAGCCCTTGGCTAATTATTAATTTTTTTCTTTTTCCCCCGTCTCCCTATAATCCTGACATTAGTTTACATTAAACCCCCCGGGGTTTCAAGGTCCCAAGGTCTGGGATATATATCCAGATGGGGAGGGGGAAAGGTGTGTTTAGGGGGGGAAAAAAAAAAAAAAAAGTAAATCTTTGTTAAAGATATACTACTAAGGAGGTCTTTAGATTTATTAATGAGCACTGGCCTTTTACTGCACGTCCATCATCACAGACTCTTATGGAGTCTAATTGCCCTAATGCTGGGGGAGTGGGGGGGTGGGTGGGGGTAGGGAGGGTAACGGGGGGGAATTCTGGGGCAGGGACTGGGGGGTGAAAACATATAAAATATGCAACCGCAGCTACAGAAATGAATATGGTAGCAGAGATGGAAATGGATTCTATGAGATTATTATTGGTAAATCTGGTCACATGGTAAGACTTCGCTGGTTAATAGATACAATGGAGTATGGCTAGCTTAAAATTATGCTCGTGGAATATCGCGGGCCTCAATGACAGAGGGAAAAGGGATCGAATGTGGGGAATGATCTCCCAGAATACGTTCGACATAATATGTCTTCAAGAGACACATATCCCATGGGTAGAAAGAAATATATTGAAGGTCCCGGGGTTTGACTTAATGGCATGCACAACCTATACCACTAGAACAAGAGGAGTTGCTATTCTGGCAAAATCCTTTTTAGGACCACCTATACGCAAGACAGTTGACCCTTTGGGTAGGTGGGCGATCGTTGAGCTCAAAATAGGCATTACGATATGCTCTATCTATGTACCTAACCAGGATGATCCATCTTTTTTTTTTAATCTAGAGTTGGAATTAGCATCCTGGACCTCCACATTAATTTTTTGTGGAGATTTTAACATCTCTCTGACCCACGGAGCCCCGATATGTAACTATGACCAATTTAAATATGTTGGATATAAACCGAAGGTGTATAGAGCCATATTACAATTAAAGGAAAGTCTAGGCCTAGCCGATGTGTGGGACACGAAACGACATCAGGATCCGGGGTATACATATTTTTCATATCCACATAATAAATATGTCCGCATCGACTATATCTGGATGACAAGTACTCAACTCAATGACACACAAATAAATAAACTTCCAAAAACTATTTCGGATCATAATCCCTTAGTGCTCACAATAAGGACTAATAATATTTTAAGACCCCGGTCAAGCTGGTCCTTCGATAGAAAATTATTGGTTAATCAGGATTATATAGAATATATCAAGATATGGGCACAGGGATTTATAGACGCTAATCGATATAGCGCCCCACGAGATGTGGTCTGGGATTGCTTCAAAGCTTCAATCCGAGGGGAAACAATGAGCTATGTTGCCAGAAAAAGGAAGGAGCTTCTTAGAGCAAATGAGTCATCTCTCCTAGAACTAGCTAGAAAAGAGGAGAAGCACACTGCTATAATGATGCAAGGTGGTGATGGTGGGCCGATTTTAAATGAAATGACGATCCTCAAAATGGAAATTAATAGCAGGCTGACCAAGAGAGCTGCAGAGATCTACCAATCCCATCGCAACGAGATATATGAGGCAGGTGAGATGGTCGGCAAGCAATTAGCTCTCCGTACTCGACAAAAACAATCCCTTAACCTAATTGCTAGTATTAATGCAGATGGTCAAGAACACACAACACCTCAGGCTATTCTAGAAGCTTTTAAGAAATACTATCAGAATCTTTACCAAAGCGAGGATACGCAGGACCCCCTAACAATCAAGGATGAACTCGCTAGGTGGGCAACTGAGCAGGGGGGTAACCTAGGATTAGATGATGATACTAGACAAGATCTAGAAAGGGATATAACCCTTGTAGAGGTGCAAACGGCCCTTACAGATCTGGCTCCAGGTAAGGCCGCAGGCCCAGATAAAATACCATTGGAGCTATATAAAATTCTTGGTATTATTATAACACCCCTCCTTTTAGATTTATTTATAAGTATTCAGGTCCGTGCTACCCCACCTAGCTCCTGGAGGGAAACGAATATAGTTGTCTTCCTAAAAAAAGATAAACCACCCAATCTAACTACATCATACCGCCCAATCTCTCTCATAAATGCCGATTCGAAGCTCTATTCTAAGATCCTAGCCAACCGTCTCGGGGGGATCGTCGAGCGTCTGGTCTCCCCATGGCAACACGGCTTCATTCCGGGCAGGGGCACTACGGACCACATCCGCCGTGCTATTGCTCTGTTTGAGGCCGTGGGTGTCTCGGGCGCCCGGATGTCGATGATCCTCCTAGATGCGGAAAAAGCTTTTGATAGGGTTTCATGGGCATTTTTATGGGCGGTACTCGAACAAAACAAAATCGGTCCATGTCTCATGAAATCCATCAAGGCTATGTATTTTACACCAAAGGCGAGGGTTCTGGCAATGGGTCTCGAGTCAGGGTATTTAGACATATCTCGAGGGACTCGTCAAGGGTGCCCATGTTCTCCGATTCTCTTCGCCCTTTATATAAATCCCCTAATTTTGAAACTGTTAAAAACAGAGTCTATCAAACCCGTTACAATAGGCCCATTTGACACTAAAATCCTCGCTTACGCCGATGACGTGGCTATAATAACATCTCACCCTGTTAAGGCCTTATCGACAATTGAACAAATTATTCAAGTCTTCGGCCGCTTCTCTGGATACTCTCTAAATAGAGATAAAACAATGGTCATATGCACTCATAATACCCAATTTGCTGACCCAAGAAGAGTTGACAGTGCAATCTACTTAGGAGTTCGGATATCCTCAAAAATAGAGGAAATAATTAATATAAACTACGACCCTCTTCTCCAAAAAATTAAGAACGACTTAAAAAGAATTGATAGTCTACATCTTTCAATTATTGGAAGAGGGAATTTCCTCAAAATGAATATACTACCCAGGGTTTTATATTTATTTCGTGCAATTCCGTTACTAGTAGACGATAAAATCATTAAGGCCATGGAATCCCAGATGGTTAGATTTATCTGGGGGTATGGGAAAATAAGGAGATCAATCCGCTATCTTTCTCTACCAACTAGGAGAGGGGGCCTTTCTGTTCCGAATTTGGAATTTTATTTGTGGGCCACCATGATCCATCAGATGACGACGCTATTCTTCGTTAAAATACCCGAAGAAGAAATAGGGGATAAATATATACCGTCAATCTATGAGCTCCTCATAGGAGATAAGGCTCACGGTCTCCTAGTAAAACAGTTGGAACCCTCCTACTACAAGAAAACTAAGTTTAAGATCATAATTAGTGCTTGGGGTATCTGGAGGAAAATAATGCGTCATCTTAATATACCCAAATATAATAAGTATATTTCTCTGTGGCACTCTACAGCTTTACCAACTCACATATACGATAGTATGGCTAGAAGATGGGAACACCTGGGAGTCCTAACGATAGGGGATTTTTTGCTACCATGCAATATTAATAGATTTCAAGCCCTGCAAGGTAAATTCAATATCCCGGATAACAATATATTTAAATTTATCCAGATTAATACAATCTTAACATTAAAGAGTGCTGATCTCTCTTTGACTAATATTCCTATATTTGCATGTTTGGCCAAATCTACAACTAGGATTGGCACGTTGTATGGAATTCTAATTGAAAACCGCCAGGATGATCTGGAAAACACGGAAAAAAGATGGTCAAGCAATTTAAATAACCCCAATGTCGACATCGATATGTCCCTATACCTCTCAATGAAAGTATTTGTTTCGTCCAACTTGAAAGCTCAGTTATATAAGACCATATATGATCTCTATTTTACACCAGCTAAGCTCTACTCCTGGGGAAAACGGGCAAATTCAGAATGCCCGAGGTGTGGAAAAAGTGGGGCACATCTACTCCACATGCTCTATGAATGTAGTAAACTTACTCCTCTAAGAAATTTGATAACTGGTTTTTGGCGGGAAGTGTTTGGGCATTTAATATCTGAATCCCCCACCCTATACATGCTGGGCTATGACAACACACTCGGTCACACAAAGAGAGAAGGAATTTGTTTGTTCCTGGGGACAGCGATCTATAGAATAATTCTAACAGCCCGTTGGAAGGACACAGATCCCCCCAACTTCCAGGTCTGGTTAACTAGGCTGTTGGCTATGTATAACCAGGAGAAGGCTATTTTTGCCTGCAAAGGTAAAAAGGCGAGAGCCTTAGGCAAGATGGTTTGGAAGCCGATTGAAAATTGGAGGAATAATAACAGAAATGTATGATTATATTATGTCTAGTTATAGTTTCAATGGTCCCCGTGATTGCTTGTTTGTTTTCAAATGTAGTTATTGTATATCTGATTTTTTTTATATATGAATAAGGTCTAATTTAAATTTCCATCTCTGCAAGTATCTTCAATCCTTTGTGTATGGAATGTAATTTTTGTAACGGTGGCAATAAAAAATTAAAAAAAAAAAAAAAAAAAGAAAAGAGATGTGGCCTGCTACCTGAATTAAAGTTCCGACCAGGAACAGGCACTTAACTATAATGTGTGATTTCGGAAGACCACCAGCGGTCAGAGGTACTACGCATTTTAATGGTTGCAAACGCTCCAAATCAGCATTTGCAACTGTTAAAATTCTGTTTCTTTTTTTACTATTCTCATTTTAAGAGATCCGACTCCTAAAATAGGATTCTGAATGGATACTGATTTGGTATCTGGAAGGGGTGTGTTGACGGCGTCCCTTCCAAATGCCCAATTAGTATCTAATGTATCAATGTTTTCCGACCGAAATCCGATTGCAAAACATTGATATTTTACCAACTTCTCAAAGAAGGTGGTAACTCATTTGAAAAAGGGAAGGGGTTCCCTTCTGACCATTTCCTCTTTGTAAATGTTATAGTTTGTTTAAGAGGTTGCATGGACTACTGTCTCATCTTAAACAAACTGTCAGCTCCGATAACTTCGAGTAGAATCCGTTGACCACCTCAGAGTTGGTTCGTTGTACAAAGGGTTCCACCTCTTGATCGTTTCCTCTCTGATTGCTATTATAGCACAAGAGATAGATCGGATCAAGCGAGGGAAGGAAAGGATGGGGACAGCGGGGAGGGAGACCTGTAAAAATAGAAGCACACCATTAAACAACTTTATCTATGCGTAGTCTAATACATATACTTCAGCATGGGAAACTACCCTGTGGAGGTTTGCAGTACCTGTAAAAGAAAACAACCATGAACTTAATTTACACACCATGAACAGTTCTATTCTTTGTTGTTGTTCTCGGGTTTGTTTGTACCCATAGTCGACACACACCACAAAGAACAAGTAGCGTTATCATGAAAAGAACCAATATGTAGTTGCATGCCTTTCTTTATAACCTTTTGATATGAACAAACAAACTCTCATTCCATGAACTCCACCGTTTCTCAACACGGCTTCGACAAAGGTTTATACTGCACTCTAATTGCCGGTTCGAAACCCGGCTTCGGCCCTCAGTGCTCCACCCTGTATTTGTGAGCTCCAAATTCCCTCAGCTCTCTTTCTCCGAACAGTGAGGGGATCTTTTTGTAGTTTAAATGTCAGAGCCGTTCACTTCACGGCGTCGCTCTCTCTCTCTCACACAATCATACTATACCAATATACTCCACAGACCTGACTTGTACCCCACATGATTTTTCTGGCCACTTGGGTTTTCCTCCGTAAATGTACTAGAATGAGTGCACAGTGAATCAGCACTCTCAATATACGGTTGTATGCTCCAGCGATCCAGTGGTACCACATACCCTCACTCGAATCCCTCTAGCAACTTCGACGGTGCATGTGAACCCTTACCCGACCACCACGGCATACCGACAGGCTCTTTCTGACCTACTGCTCACTGCAACCAATTTGGAATATCTGGCACTGGCTTGGCGTGTTCGTTCCTCTTTTCACGGCGCGCGAAGCCGGAAATCACGTGGCACACCAGACAGAACGTCAGCACGCGATAGATGCGCCGCACTGCCCTCTGGGTAATGTAGTTCCGCGATGCGGCGAGATCGCCGATCTCGCCTGACAACGTTCCAACCCGTGCTCCCGTAACAGTACATCCCTCCCCCGAGGGACGTTGTCAGGGTTTTGGTTTCAAGGGATTCAGTGTGTGGAATTTCCTTATCAGTCGAGGAGCGTGGACTGCTTCTGCGGGCTCCCAGGAGTCCTCCTCAGGTCTGTATCCTTTCCATGATATCAGGTACCATACCTTCCTTCCTCTTTTCTTGGAGTCCACCACTGCTCGTACTTCATATTCCGGTTCGTTGTCAATCAAGATTGGCGTAGGGTGTCTGGGTACCGGAGTGTGGGCTGGCTTTAATAAAGAGACGTGGAAGACGGGATGAATATGCATGTGATTTGGTAACGCTAGTTTGACCGCTACCGGGTTGATTATTTTGAGAATCTTGTAAGGACCGATGTATCGAGGGTTGAAGATGCTATAGCGCCGAAAGCGTATATTCCTGGTTGATAACCATACCGCATCACCTTCCTTGTACAAAGGTTCGGGCCTCCTATGTTTATCTGCTTGTGTTTTATACGTGGTCTTTGCTTTCAGAACATTTCTTTGGGTGTCTTTCAGGATTCTTTGGATTCTTTTGATTCTTGTTTGTACTTCTGGTACGTTCATTGTTTCTCTGGGCAGTATAAATGGTAGGAACCGGGGGTGAAAGCCATAGGTAACAACGGGGCTAGTTTTGTGGTGCCATGTTGAGCAATATTGTAGGCTATTTCGGCTAGCCATAACCACTCTACCCAGGTTTCTGTAGTGCTTTGAACGTAGACTTTCAAATATTGTTTCAGAGTTTGGTTTAACCTCTCCGTCTGTCCATCTGTTTGTGGGTGAAAGCTAGTAGACATGTTTGAATTGATTTGCAAGGCGGAACACCACACTCTCCAGAATTGTGACGTGAATTGCGTGCCTCTGTCTGTTACGATAGTCTTGGGAAGGCCATGGAGGTGTACCACGTGAGTCAGCAATAGCTTGGCCACTTGTCCGGAAGTAGGTAGATTAGAACACGCAATGAAGTGGCCCATCTTAGTTAAACTATCGATTACTACCAAGATCGTGGTATAGCCGTTATCCTTAGGCAATCCTACGATGAAATCTAACGTTATGTGTTCCCACGGCGTGTTAGAGGTTGGCAGGGGTTGAAGCAACCCATAAGGCTTACCTCGATCAGGTTTGGTTTGCATACAGACTTGGCAGGTTTGTATGAGCGATTTCACATCGCTGGTCATAGTAGGCCACCAGAATTGTCTTAGAAGCCTTTCTTGGGTTTTTTCTCTTTCGTTGTGTCCCGCTGTGGGAGAAGTACGACACCAGTGTAGCGCTTCCTGGCGTAAGCTCGGAGTAGGTACGAATAACTGATTCCCTTTCATGGGGAGGCCTTCTCGATCCTTCCAATCCTTGTGGTCTAACAACCACTTCTGCCTTCTTGGTTTTTTCATTTCTGTCATCACCTTAGTGAGGAATTGCTCGGATGTTACCACACAGATCGCCTGATCCGGATGTATGATGGATCGTGCTATCGGTTCTGAGGGCTCTGGTGTGATTTCCTGCCTCGAGAGGGCATCTGCCTTTTTGTTTGCACTCCCAGGTCTGTAGGTGAGCACAAACCGAAATTCTTCGAAGAATAGCATCCACCTCAGTTGGCGGGGGGAGAGGAGGCGAGCCGATGTCATGTATTGTAAATTCCGGTGATCGGAATATACAGTGGTCGTATGTTCTGTCAGCTCCGATAGCTTCGAGTAGAATCCATTGACCACCTCAGAGTTGGTTCGTTGTACAAAGGGTTCCACCTCTTGATCGTTTCCTCTCTGATTGCTATTATAGCACAAGAGATAGATCAGATCAAGCGAGGGAAGGAAAGGATGGGGACAGCGGGGAGGGAGACCTGTAAAAATAGAAGCACACCATTAAACAACTTTATCTATGCGTAGTCTAATACATATACTTCAGCATGGGAAACTACCCTGTGGAGGTTTGCAGTACCTGTAAAAGAAAACAACCATGAACTTCATTTAAAAACCATGAACAGTTCTATTCTTTGTTGTTGTTCTCGGGTTTGTTTGTACCCATAGTCGACACACACCACAAAGAACAGGTAGCGTTATCGTGAAAAGAACCAATATGTAGTTGCATGCCTTTCTTTATAACCTTTTGATATGAACAAACAAACTCTCATCCCATGAACTCCACCGTTTCTCAACACGGCTTCGACAAAGGTTTATACAGCACTCTAATTGCCGGTTCGAAACCCGGCTTCGGCCCTCAGTGCTCCACCCTGTATTTGTGAGCTCCAAATTCCCTCAGCTCTCTTTCTCCGAACAGTGAGGGGATCTTTTTGTAGTTTAAATGTCAGAGCCGTTCACTTCACGGCGTCGCTCTCTCTCTCTCACACAATCATACTATACCAATATACTCCACAGACCTGACTTGTACCCCACATGATTTTTCTGGCCACTTGGGTTTTCCTCCGTAAATGTACTAGAATGAGTGCACAGTGAATCAGCACTCTCAAGATACGGTTGTATGCTCCAGCGATCCAGTGGTACCACATACCCTCACTCGAATCACTCTAGCAACTTCGACGGTGCATGTGCACTCTTACCCGACCACCACGGCATACCGACAGGCTCTTTCCGACCTACTGCTCACTGGAACCAATTTGGAATATCCGGCACTGGCTTGGCGTGTTCGTTCCTCTTTTCACGGCGCGCGAAGCCAGAAATCACGTGGCGCACCAGACAGAACGTCAGCGCGCGATAGATGCGCCACACTGCCCTCTGGGTAATGTAGTTCCGCGATGCGGCGAGATCGCCGATCTCGCCTGACAACGTTCCAACCCTTGCTCCCGTAACACAAACTAAAAAACATTTCTTTTAAATGCTGTCTGGTTTCCTTTAAGGAAAACGGACTGCACGTAAAAACAAAGTTTGCTTCATTAAAAAAAGATCACAAACATGGTGGTCTGTGATGACCTCCAGTTGTAGAGGGATGGAAGTTGAGACCTGCCTCACTAATATGCATGAGGAGGGTCGGATTCCGAACCACATGCATTCAGACTTTTCAGAACTGACCTATAAGATACATAGGTCCTTCTAAAATGTTTTTACTGGTCATAAATTGCGACCAGTATTTTGCAACCAGTATTTTGCGACCAGATATTAGTACATATGGCCCTTAATGTATTTGTTGACCAGTTCTCTTATCTTCTAAATCAATAAGCATTTAGAAGCACTCTATATGGCACTCGGAAGGGCTCTATAAACAGAGCCCGAAGGAGAACAAGAATAGTGCAGGAGTTGTGCAAAGTGAGGGATGGTACAAGCTTAGCTCATGACCAGAAGACTCTGCCCTAACATTGCTTCCTTTATTGGTGCTAATAAACTTACCATGTTGATGACATAGACCTCTGACTGTTGTACTGCAGGCCTTTGCACCACTACCAGACATGGAGGGGCCGATTCACAGAACTAATTTAAGACAAAATCCTAAACTTACTACTTTTGGTATTCAGAGAAGTTAGGATTTTGTCTTAAGTTCGTCTTAAGACAAACTTAAGAGAGACTTACGACAGACTTAAGACAGACTTAAGACAAACTTAGGACAAAATCCTAACTTAAGTCTGTCTTAAGTTTGTCTTGAGTCTGTCTTAAGTCTGTCTTAAGTCTGTCTTAAGTCTGTCTTAAGTCTGTCTTAAGTTTGTCTTAACCCTTTCCGTGCTCATGACGGAACCACTCCGTCATGAGCCACGGGTGCGCTGTGCTCATGACGGAGTGGTTCCGTCATGCTGCGGCCGTTGGCGGCCGCTCCGCCCACGCGGCGCTAATTCCCCGCCTGTGCGGGCGATTAGCGCAGTGGGCGGAGACGTGACGGAACCACTCCGTCATGAGCACAGCTCACCCGTGACTCGTGACGGAGTGGTTCCGTCACGAGCACAGCGGCACCGCAACTGCCCTCAAACCCCCCCAGCGCCGCAGCGGAATTCCTGCCGCGGCGAAGGGGTTAAGACAAACTTAAGACAAAATCCTAACTTCTGTGAATACCAAAAGTAGTAAGTTTAGGATTTTGTCTTAAGTTAGTTCTGTGAATCGGGCCCATTGTATCAAAATATTTTCACTACTAAGAGGATCAAGTGAGCACCATGTTTTCTTCATGTACTAACCACACCGTCATCCAGTCCTCTTTCCGACAAATGCTACTTTTTACAAATGCACATACCTTAGGTATCTTACCATTCATAGTACCTCCTCCAAATGTCTTTTACGACTGGACCAACAGTTTGTGTTCGCCACTGTCATGACCAGAACCTGTTCATGTGACATTCGCAGGAACAGTGCATTTGTGCAGCACATATGTGGCTTCAGTCTGCATCTATGTTGTTTGGCTGCTTGCACCAACAATTGCTTCTAAAAGTGCAAATGAAGTTTCACTGCACAGAGGCAAGTTACACACTTGCAATTACACAGCAGGAGTCACAGCATCACCAGAGGGTTAAAGCAGGAATATATGTCTACTATTTGGGGCACTGCCCGTCCTCCTACTGGAATGGTAAATTGTCAATATTAAATGGAATGCACTGTACAATGTTATAGGGGTTCCTGTGTAGGTGATATGGGCACGTGGCCATTGCATATGTTCCCAACAGCAATTAATGAGTTGGCCATGAGGGCTTGGGATGTGATGAGGAACATGACGTATCACTACATAGAAGGTTATTTGGGAAGAGACTGCTGTATAGGAGATTCTTTGGGAAGACACTGAGGTTTTACATGGGCCGATACAGGGTCCTCATCCATGCCTTGGAGATAAACCGCACACACATTAATTCCTGACACACTGCTACCCACCAGTGCTGTATGCAGATGTTGATTGTCCTGCAAGAATACTCTATGTAGGACGTGTTTTCATGTAAGCAATTGCTGGTGAGGTATAGACAATAACAGACTGTCATGCAACCTCTGAGACTCACCTGGTATGATAGCCATTATGCCCTACCGTGACAGAATTTACACTTTATAAGCATTTAATTAATTCCTTCATTCACGCAAAAGGAGTTGGGCTAATATTCATCCTTGGCCCAAATAGGATTCTCATTTATTATCACAAGAGTGGGGGCAGATTACCATTTCACAACATCCATTGTGGAACAATAACCTAGCAATTTACTTTTGCCCGTTTGTTGGTGGCTCATTGCCATCCTGTCTCAAATATGGGTGACTCGACCAGGAACAGTAATTGAACAGTTTCGGCATCTCCTCCTGTCAAATGGACAGCATCAGGAGACACTGTTAATTTCGAAGGGAGAGCCTGCTTTCTCATTATTTTAATGCCAATGCATGGCGACGATAACGGAGATTAAACTCTTCTCTTTGGTCTGGTATTTCTCCAGGTATGCTGTCTGTCTGATATGTACCAATAACCTGCTAGTTACCCCTGAGGCGGAAGCCGGGGGTGTTGTTATTCAACTTTTTAAAATTGTACTTGCACTGTCTTCTGTTGTTTTTATAACGTCTACTGTGTTAAGCTTGCTGCACTTTCTCGAGCGCTGTTTGTGGGAAGATCAATTTCTCTGTGAACGTCACCACCCACGTGACTCGGGGCCACGCCCCTCCCAAGTAGCCACGCCCCCTCCCGGAGGCTTAAAAACGCTTTGGATTGGATCCGGTCCTTCCTGGCAAATCGAACCTTCCAAATTGCCTCTTCACGAGCCTCTTCGGATACCCTGTTGGCACCCCATGGAGTGCCTCAGGGGTCTATTCTTAGTCCTCTGTTCTTCAATTTATACCTTAGACCCCTGGCCGACCTTGTTGAACAATCTGGTCTCACTCTTATGTGCTATGCCGATGACTCCCAAATCATCTTCTCCCTATCCGAATCCTGTCCTAACTCCCCCTCTCTACTCAAAGCAGGACTTCTAAACATCCTGAATAGGATGACGAGAAACCAATTAAAACTTAACGGGGACAAGACAGAAATTCTGGTTCTGGGAAAACATCAAGATCTATGGAATCCCTCACATTGGCCTGATCAGATGGGAGCTCTTCCTACCCCGGTGACCCATGCTCGTAATCTGGGATTTATTTTGGACAACTCCCTGTCCATGAATCTACAGGCCAGTAAAGTTACTGGTCTATGCCTCACCATAGTCAAATGGTTGAGGAAAATCGTCTGGATACTGCCTCTTCCTACGCAGAAGACCGTAGTCAATGCTCTCATAACATCGAGGCTTGACTACGGCAACATTTTGTACATGGGCGTAAACAAATCAGTAGTCGGCCGACTACAATTGGTGCAAAATGCAGCAGTTCGTCTATTGTGCAATATTCCTAAAAACTCTGGAGTTTCGAATCACCGCCGGGAGCTCCACTGGCTTAGGGTTGAAAACAGAATCCGCTTTAAAGCTCTGAACTTTATGTTTAGAATTAAAGCGGGTACGGCACATAAATATCTTTTAGCCCTAGCCCACCCCTATACTCCCAAGCGTAACCTTCGGTCGCAGTCGGCAGCCTTTTTCTGTGTGCCAAGATTCAAACGGGCGAGAGTAGGTGGCAGATCTTTCGCACATCTGGGACCATCCCTCTGGAACACCCTCCCTCCCTTCATCCGAAGGGAGGAAAATTATGCCAAGTTTAGAAAGTATGTCAAGACCTGGCTATTTGAACAATAATTCTCAATAGCCTAATACCCTTTCTCCTGTCCTCTAACTTGCTGTGTCTAGGCGCCGGGAAACCCTTTTTGGGTAGCTGTTGCGCCCTATAAAATGAAAAAATAAATAAATAAATAAAATAACAGCGTAGCAAAGAATGGCTTCTCACGATTTTTCTAGCGCACTTTAACCACGTTTCCTACGAAGTGCATAGTTCTAGAGTGGGTTTGAGAGAACTGATAGCCCCAGAGGTTGTGTTGTGATTGATAGATTTTCCTTTTCAGACATAGCTATGTGATTTTCAAAGATTGGGTTTATTGGCAAATAGACGTTATACAATTAAAGCTGTGCATTAGTCAGGGTTACACATCCCATTCTTTGACCTATGCCATCCATTTACTTTGACGGCAAGAGATAGAAGGGCAGTGAAACTGTGCACAGCAATCACCTACCGACTGAAAGCATACAAAAGCAATGATTTGTTCATCCCCTGGGGAGGTCACTCCTCCCTTCACTTTATGGATATTGTAACTGCTCACACCGAGAGGGATCGGGCACTGCAGGCACATGGTGCAATTACGTTCTCTGATTCCTGAAATAGGATGCATTGAACCAAATGGCCATATAAATATTTAAAAACCCCACTGTAAAATAAGATTGAGCAGGCTAGGGGAATATGCCTGGCACAGTTCACTTATATATGATTTAAACCTGCTTGCCACTTTCAATGCATGGGTGTCAGGCGACCCATTTATTAGCGCGGCACTCGATAATGACTTGGCACAGATCCAAAGCTAGGAAATCTGACATATGCAGGGGGCTTGTAGGATCTCTGACAGACTAGTTGTCACAAATAGAATGTGGCGGAAGGGAGGTGTTCATTTCAATGTAGCGCCTGCGCTGCACAGGCAAACTGCAAGTCACTGTGACTTTAACATTATGGATCATACGCATTTTATGGCAAAAGCAGCATAAATGACCCAGTCTTACCACGTTTTAGTTTATCACTAATCTTCTGTTACTATATAACCTGGACTAGAAGCCAGTAATACCGCCTTAATCATCATCTTGTGCATAGTTGATCTTGAGTGCCGCTTACATGCAGTGCAGCAGCTTTAGATGCTGAACCGCAATTTGTGTATAATCTGGCTTGGAACACAGGTGTCTCACAGGTTAACCTGGCAGATTTTTGAGCCCAAAGAAACTTGAACAAGATGCTTGTAGGTGAATTCGTGTTGCAGAGTGTATGGTAGTCTCGTGGAATAAAAGTGCTCAAAGCCTTGTCTTGGGTTCCTCACTGTGGGAGTTAGATGATGGTGGAATTTGTCATGGGGATGGACAGCTGGTAGACAGGCTTTAAAGAGGGATCAGATATACTCTACTCTTAAACAGTAAGCTATTGACACCACATGCAAGAACTTCGATCGTTTCTCGACGTTTTAAACATTCAGGGCCAGTTTATTAACCCGTTAACCGCGGCGTAAATTCTGCCGCGGTGCGGGTGATTTATTGCGCGGGCGGGGCCGCGTCGGCCAACTGACGTGCGCAGCACTACCGAGGTAGTGCTCACGACGGCCGTTGGTCGACACACGCACGCGAGGGTTTAATGCATTTGGGTTCCAATTCCCCAAATCAGACCTTTTTTGTAACCTCAAAATGGCCATACAAAATTGTGATTTTGTAACATGTTACTGAATATCAATTTGGGTTAGCTACAACATACCAAATCAATATGCGGAAGGGGCATGTTTAGGGTGTCCCTTCAACATAATGATTCGCACTGGGATGTACTAATGCTTTGTGACTGAAATATGATCCCAACATATTTTTATTTGACCAACTACATAAGAATAGTGGTAAGCTATATGCACACGGGAAGGGGTCAGCAAGAAAACCATCTTTTAAGAGGAGGCAGTGGTCCATTGGATTGAAATGTTTGTAAATCTTTCATTTATTTTTTTAACACATCCTGTTTTCATTTTAGGAACATGGTCTGCATTAAGAAAGAAAAAAAATACCTTTATTGAAAAGCAATCGCAGACATGGAGGTCTGCTGACCCCAGAAGGCCACCATTCCTGTGATTTTAGCCCATCGTAGTGAGTCGCAATTTGCGACCTACCTCGTGCATATTAAAAAGGTGGGTTGAATGACCCACCACGGATGGTGATTTTGCAAATTGACCTATTAGTACATAGGTTGGTCCGCAAAAATCGCTTTGGTAAAAGTCGGTACACAACTTGCAACCACTTTACTGACTGATTTCTTAGTACATCCTGCCCAGAATGTGGAGAACAAGGTAACATTGCTGAAATTATCAATGCTGCTAATCTAAATGTGTAGCTCACGAAAAGCTTTCTCGTTCGCAGGTTGTGCTTCATGCACGTTTTAATTTGAAGGTGTACCTTGGTTGCTCTTGTTTGGACCGTTGGTAACTGTGGTGGCAGTAAGGAGAAGAAGGCGGCTTGCATCTTTGGCACTACAACGGCAAAGGTCTCTTCTGGCATAGCAACATGCCCACAGAAACTCAAGCATGCACAACTGAGTACATTTACCATCCAGGAGTACAACTATATCAGATGTCTGATGAACAAGCCCTAAGGCCCACAGGATTACACTGCTACTCATCGAAAAGCACTGGTCACAATTAAAGGTGACCAGGTATCACTGAATCGTGTTCTTGCACTTCTCATCTTTAGTGTTCCTTTGATTGTGCATGCAACTATTGGGGGGAAATACCCTTTGTGTCCCTGCCACTTGCTCTTACTGCTGTCACTACCTGTCCACAGTTTGGAGGCATGCCACCTTATACTTCACAACTCACTATGTTGTCCCAGTGCTATTCTAAGGATTTTTGAGGCAGGCAAGACATATTTTGGGGCCTGCTGTTTGGAACAAATTTGACTTTTTTATGCATTTCAGTTCATTCAATCTTTCTTGATCCCAAGTAATATTAAATTATAAGCTAAACTTTCAGAACCAGAGACTCGCAAAACAGCCGAAGGCTCAAGTTGCCAAGTGCCTGCAATGCCAAACAGCTTCAAAATAAAACTTAAGCAATCCATAATGAAGCAATTTATTTTTGCTTTTTGATCTATATTTCTGGCTGACTATAGTGTCATGCATCTCAAAAAATGTGAATACATTCATCTTTATTATATGTGTCTTCGCACAAGATTAAGGGCCGGATTTAGATCTTGGCAGATGGGTTACTCCATCAAAACAGTGACGGATATCACGTCCGACAAAATTTAAATCCCATAGGATACAATGGGAATTATATTTCAGCAGACAGGCTAGCCGTCACCGCTGTGACAGAGTCACCTGTCCACCAGATCTAAATCAGGTCCTAAAACTCCATATGAGTAATAGGTTTATTTTCTACCTCATTTAGGGAGATCGACACTGCTTGAGTTAACTCTGCAGTTTCTAGAGGACTAAAAATATTTGGCGTAGTCTCCTTTGCACTTATAGAGCTATAAAAGTCTGGCTTGACTTCAGGAATCTTACAGTCACCATTCTCCATAATTTTGATGCCTAGAGAAAAGACAACAATACATATCCTTAAACTGTTTAAAAAAATAGTATTCTGTACCTAAAGCGATTCCTGACTCTATGCTCCATTATTCAGTCCCAGTTTACCTCTTGTTTAGTGAGGGGCCTATGTGCAACTGGAATAATGCCTTTTTGAAGCTGCGCCATTTTCCTTATATTTCTGAATTTGCCGCATTTGCCACACATATCTGCCATCTGCTGCATAATCTGCAGTTTTTAAGAAAAAAATGATGTTTCTAGCTCAAACAGATCAAAAGTTTCTAAAACTCTGTAACGTATGTTGCCGTCAGTGGAAGCCCCTTTGGGAAGGTGAAAACTTTGCCAGATAGCGTCAACGTGTAAAAAATGATACAACAATAAAGTAATACTATCATATAATGTGCCGCATTACATTGCAGACTTTACCTTTTCTTGCCACACAATTTAGTCAACTCTACTGCATAATTTGGTCATCCCCTTCCCTATAATTCCAGTGGTCCTATCTATATTTGTTCTGTAGTTCAGTGTTCACACTTCTTACGTTCCATGTGCCGCGGTCGTCTTTAATTTTTATTTCCTATGTTGTTTGTTCTCAAACATGTTTCTTACACTTGGGCTGGAATAATATTCCTACATATGTCCAGAGTAACAAGTAAAACAGTGCAGTAATAAAGGACTTTCCCCTATATCTTTTATTAGTCGGTATAAGGTAGCACCAAATGTCACATTGATTTGTGGAAGATTGACAAAACAGACAAGTGCCATACAAGGGTACCATGCCCGGGACCAACAATATAACCCTAAAAGGATCTTTCACGTTTGATCAGTCCCACGGCTGCTTATGAATTCCTCTTTTCCAAATGCTCTCAAAGGATGCTTCCAAAAGGTGGTACAAAATGAGTACTTGATGATCACAACCAGCGGTCGAAATGCATAAAAAGCATGGGAACTGTGACCCTGAGTATAAGGGAAGTGGGGTCGCTGAGTGTGGGAGCTAGATCAGAGATTTAGCTAAAAGATCAAAACAGTCTGTAACTATTTTGTTGGACTTTTACCTGTAGGTAACTACATCTAAAATATAATGCAAACACTTTAAGCAAAGTAAACTAATGTGTAGGAAATTCTGATAGGAAGGCTGAGTTGGTGGTCACCTCAGATGCTTGGGGACATAAGCGGAGGGTCCCTGATTTGAATCCTCATTGGAGCACTGGAGAATAGAGAAATGTATTTTGACTGTTATAAGGTCCCAGTCTGTGACAGAAAGCACTATAATTATGCAAGTCAATAGTTTAAATAATGTATTATACACAGTATAAGGTAGGCTCTGCATCACTTTTGCATCATGTAAGGTGGTACATTCATGACGCAGGGCTCTCAATCCGATTTATGAAGCTACCCAAAGCCACCCTGTGTGGCTTTAAGTGACCTCATAAATCATGAATAAGGCGACGTAGCGCAAATCGCTGAGTCGCCTTACTCTGCACCCGGGAGGCGATTCGTGGGCGTTGCAGTAGGTTTTCCCACACAACACCCATGCACTTAGACGCTGCCCCAGATTTACAAAAACATGTAAACCTGGGGAAGCACCAAGTCTGTATGCCTCCCGAGATGAGGCATAACAAGGCGAAATAACTTAATCTCTCCTTTTTAGGTCGAGCCTGTAACAGCGCGCATGCGCTGTTCTGCCGAAGTCTTTATGTAGGGGCTTTTGAAATCTGCCCTCACACTTGTGTGTGTGCTTTTTCTTTTGTCCTACGCTATTGGCCTTTGCATGCATCTTTTTAACAAAGACAGCACGCAATTGGCCAAAGGCGGGCGCATTGCTCCGCCCATGGCCTATTGGTGCCGGTTACCCACACGGCCGCCATGTGGTTTCAATTATTGTGCCCAGACACAGGCGCGATAATTAAAACTACATGGCTCGCTGTGGCTCTCGCGCCTAGCGCTATTTTTTATCTCCCAGTCAACGTGGAACTTGCTGGCCTCGCTCTCGTTATTAGTTTGAGTGTAATGCCACTATAAAGTGAAAACAAAGCTATATTTTCCAGTGCAGTTCATGGCTCAGGTTAGTCTTTCTTTGACCTGTAATAATTTTTGAGACTTGCTGCAGGAAAGGGAGAAACATTGCAGTGATAAAAATTCTAAAAGGTCGGAACACGGGCAGCCACCCCAAATAAAGAAATATTGGATGGTATGTGGAGTACTTTCTGCTTCGTTTTATACAGAAATGTTGGCATTTGCGTATATTTGTAAAATACAGCTCCCAGTGTGCTTCAGGTTGTCAACTGAATGCCGGGAGTAAAAACAAGGTGTCTAGCTGACGGCAAGGGTAGCAAGTGTACCTGCAGTTTGCCACCTTCCATATCACCCTACTCTGGTCTCTATAGCTGATCTTAAGCCAGCTTACTTGGGATCACATGTGATAAGAGACAGGTGTGCAGCCATAGTTAACAGGGAGATGCGCTGATACAGTAGTGGCCTTCTGACAACGGCTGAGTATTTGTGATAGCTCAGTGGGATAAGTGCCCACTACAGAGTGCTGCCTGTAACCTGCGGGCGACCATCTCAGCATTTCATCCTGCCAAGGTTGATAACGTAAATGAAGTAGGGAAATAAGACAACTTATTGGATTGCACGGTTTGCGGTATTCGTTTCATAAATGTTAATAGTTGAATATACACAACATTGCTTGTCGCAGACGTGTGTTGCTTGAATCCTGCTGTATTCTTAAATCTGACAGACAACCCGCTCTGTTGGCAAACATACAGAACGTCTCCCGTCAGACGGCCAAATCTGAATTTCATCACCTAATATGGTGCACTTAACCTTTAGCCAAATAAACTTGCTAGGATTAACCTCTCCGCCGTGCTAATAACTACCAAGGGGACGAGTATGCGGAGAAGGCGACCTTCACGACCTGGTGTCCTGTAACACATACATCTTACTCTGGACTCCCTCCTTTAAAAGTCACGTGCTGCTTGGGCCTTCAACAGAGGTTAGTTGGGGCTTTATAAAGTGCAGAGGTGAATGTTCTACTGTTCATGACACAGACTGAGCAATCGATCAACACACATCTTGTAACATCGCCCTTTCTGCGGCTGTGCCGCTGTGGCATGCAAGGGTGGCATGAGCCCTACTGCAAACAGGGAAAACAGACACGCTGGCCTCTTACAGGGCAGCAAAACACAGTCATAATTGGAGAATTGTGTGTAGTTTCCACTGCATATGCTGCACTAATTATAGCTACACCCCTAATGGGTCACTCTACATGGCCAGCCCTAACTTATCAACTGGATGCTGAACGGAATTGTGGGAGAGAACCTCCCGGTCAAGCAGTGCCATCCTTTAGCTGCTGCAGACTCCTATCTACCCATGTAATGCAAGTAATCAGTCGGATTACTAACAGTTTAAAAGCACAGGCCCCTTCATGTTTTGTTAGTTACATTGTGCCTATACTTATTG
The DNA here is from genome assembly GCF_964204655.1 of Triturus cristatus. Classification (NCBI taxonomy): domain Eukaryota; kingdom Metazoa; phylum Chordata; class Amphibia; order Caudata; family Salamandridae; genus Triturus; species Triturus cristatus. The sequence goes on from NC_140592.1 coordinate 150,283,099, forward strand.
TTTGTTTACATGCTGCTCTTACAGTTTAAATAACGACTGTAATTTAAAAACTAACAAGCATTGGCATAGCCAATAGGTCTCGCTTTTGGGACCTTATAAGTATTTAGTTATGCAGCACAATATCCTTGGTGCAACAACATCAACTGCTGCATGGCTAAACACTTATAATGTCCCAAAAGCGGGACCTATTGGCTATGCCAATGCTTTTTTTCCTCTGTCTATGTGTGCTGCATTTTGCAGCACACATAGAAAGAGGAAATCGCCTCTTAGGATTGGTTTTATGCACGATGGTGCCCCTTCCTGCACAAAAACAATCCTGCATGCAACGGAGGCACGGCACCCTTGCACTACAGTGCAAGGGTGCCTATGTTGTCTCTAGGTTGCAGAAACAGAGCCAGCGTAGGGAAAACGGGCAGAAATGCACAATATTGTTTAAATACAATGCACTCCTGCCCTTTCTCTTTGGCTTGGGCAGCGCAGCAAGGTTTCGTGCTACGCTGCCCTACGCCATATTAACATAAATAAGCCCTGCAGTGTTAAGTTGTTACACTGCTTTCAAAAGCTACATTTTTAGTAATACACAATCCAACTGTGCCTAATACAAACATTTTTTGCACAGGTTTTCATTATAAAAGACACTTTGCAAAACTGGTAACTACCTTACAATGTTTCTCAAAAAGAATAATTATTTGTTTTTTGAAGCTTCAAATGGCTCCCAAGCAGCCTTTGCATGTGCTTATTAACCAATTGCTCACATTTGCATTTCTTTCAGATCGCTCTCTGTCCCTCCCCTTGGCTTCACAGTACAGGAGATGCCTAAAGATCAGCTTTAACCCTTCAGGAATATATTTGGGAGCCATTTTGGTAAAATTATAAAAGCTTGGGAATGCCATTTTCAATATATACTGCTGGCTTTGACCTCTGAGCATCCGTTCCAAATACCGAATCCCAGTGAAATGAGAAGAGGTCCCGTGAGATTGGGACCCTTTCACCTTTGCAAATGTTGATTTTTTTTTTAAGAGTACTACTATCTACTCATAAATTACACTTTTCTTTTGAACACATCCCATTTTTGGGATGCATTTAAAGCATGCTTTATTTCAAAGCAATCGTAGACATGGTAGTCTGCTGACCTGAGTAAACCACCATGCCTTTGATGTCTGGAATTCTTTGTGGGTTGCAATTTCAACCTACTGCATTAATATTCAGGAGGTAGATTGAATTACGACCGGCTAAGAATATGTAATTTGCAAACTGACCTATTAGTACAGTGGTCGGGTTGCAAAGTACCACGCTGGTCGAAAAAGTATTGGTTCCAAATTGCGACCAGTATTTTGTAGCCAATTTTTAGCACAGCTGGCCTTTAATCTATGTATGCAGATTAAAATCACCAGCAACTAAGAATATGGGCCTGCACAAGAAACCTCTAAAGAAAGGATTGAATCACAGAGCCTTTTTCAGCAAACTACTACTCCAACACTGTGATTATGTTATATATGCTAAATAAACAAATTTAGTGTTGTCTATATTTAGTTAGTTTGATATCCAAGGGAAGTAAACAATGGTTTGTGACAAATATGACAGATCTGGGTCCCATTCTCTGGCATAACAAAAGTTGCTGGGCCCCACTACAAAGTACATGGAGGGGCTCCTTCCGGACTCACACGGCCCGGGTACAGTGCTGAGGGGGCCCCTGGAGCTCAGTCCCCCCACCCCCGCACTGCGGGGGCTGCAGGGGCCTTTGTTACACCACTGCATGCTCTCTGTGCCATTGGGCTGAAGCTGCAACTATGACAAGGCTCAACAAAGCTGAAACTAGTCTGGGTTTGCTTGTGTTCCCCTCTAGGGGCTACCGGGGCTAGTGCTTCGGCCGGAACTTTACCTATTGGGGGCAGGACCAGGAATGCTTTATATAGGGCAGATTGCTCTCTGGAATGGCACAGTAGGGAATACACAATTGCCTAGAATGTGGCTCGAGTATTTACTAGTGGCTGAGATTAATTGAAGTATTTCTTAGATATGGCTCAACAGGTTGCAGGATTGTGACAGAGAAGGGGCCTCCCCTAACCAAGCCGCTTGCCTTTTGTTTAAATGAGGCACAGTGCATTTGAGATGATATGAAGAAGATATTATTTTGGTACAATCAAATGCAGTACAAAAAAGAGGAATGAAAGAAAAAAGTGAATGTCAGCATTAACTACAAGCACTATTCATTAAATGTGCACGGAATTCCCCAGAATCTTCTGCACACCTAACAATCTACTTACAGCCTAGCAGCTGATAAAGGTGTTCTGCTGTTATCACCTCTGGGTGTCAGACCTCTGCAGTTAGTTTGACGGTGCCAGCACACACTGCTTGTTTTTTGGTCAATAAATGCTGTTTTTGTGATGCTTTTAATTTTGCAGAGATCACTTGTTGTTTGTTCCATGCACAATATGGAAAGCAGTGCAGCTCTCAGTACTCCCCAGAAGAGAATTGACCCCGGAGAGATCACTTTTAGCATCCCATAGAACATGGTCTATTGAGACACACGCGGCCGGGGGTGCTGCTTTGATGAGCGTCGATGCTCTAGACCAGGGGTGCAGAGCCTGTGGTTTGGGGAATCCTGGGGGTCTGCAAAACGTACCCAGGGGGTCCAGTACTACTTAGAAAATTAAATATTAACATATTAATAAAGTGTATTTAAATGTAGAAGCAAAATGTAGAATTGAGAAATTAAAAATGTTCTGTAAATGTGAAGAAATTTGGAATTGGAGGCTAAACATTAAGTTGTTATCCGCAGATTGATTAGTGGGAATTGTACAAGTGCATCGAACAGAATAAAGTGTGGACAATAGGTGGCCTCAATGAATTCAGAAAAGCTCCAACCCTCTCATTAAAATTAAAACTTGGATTTTTTTTTAATTAGTGAATTGAATAAAATATTTCCTCATATGTGTATTTGTTTGATGAATGCTTCTTTCTGTATATTTGTGTATTCTGTTGGTGGTTCAAATTAATCAAATTCCTTAGGCCAGGGCCCATCGATTCCAATAATGACTCAGAGGGGAGTCCTCAGATTCCAATAAGGATTCAGTGGGGGTCCCGATTTCCAGTAATGATTAAGTGGCGATCCACAGAAGTCAAAAGGTTAAGAACCACTGCTCTATACCATTGAAACTAAGGTCACAGACAGTGTGCAACATGGTAATGTTTGGGCTAATTCTAACTTACATGCATGACTGAATGAAAACTTAATTGGCGTAGGTCAGTGCAGCAGCAACTATACCAAAACAAACAAAGCCACCGACCAAAATTGAAGAGGGATTGCCTCCCAAAGTATAGATGGCAGGTACAGATACTATCACAAGAAATTGAGTAGATCTCTGTAAACTGGATTGTACAGTATGCTGTGGACTGACAAAGGCAGTTACCAGGCACAGTTCAAGACAGCCGTAAAGAAACAAAAGTTTTGATCAAAATTCAGGATTCCACCTGATATCAGGGGACAAAGCTTACCTCTCAGAGGGTACCTAAGGGAGGATGTGACAAAGAAATAACTGAAAAGGAAGAAGGTATGGCTACAGGGACAACAAAGTAATCCAAAGAGAGAAAGAAAGAAGGAGTTGATGGCAAGGTAGGAGAACGGACAAAATCATAGTTCGTTCACAGTCAGTTTCAAACGGGTGTCAATGGCATTAGCTACCTTTTGGCTTCGTGAGTCAGCTATTGGTCCATTTTAACAGAATGTCCATCAATGGCTGGCAGTATGGCACACCCCAACAGTGCTGGAAATTGGAAATGTTCTGAGTGATGTTGCGACCATTCCAGCCTGCGGTCACCAAGGAGTCCTTGAAAGTCATGTTTGGGCTCAACCTTGAACGATCCATGTTGTCTCACCAACTGCAACTCTCATTGGTGCATTTTGAACCCTCAAGTTCTTCTTTTCCTCTTAGCATACTTCTCCATTTTCTCCTTTTTCCATGTGTTTCTGGCATGTACTCTGCATTCCAGTTGAGGAGACGTTTCACAAGTAGGTTTTGGAATCTTAGGTTTTTGTCCTCCTTTAAATATCAGCTCTGTGGGTGACACTTGTGATGCTGTGAGTGGTGTTCCTGTAATGCCTCAATGTCTGACAGAGCACATCGGATATAGGCAAATTAGTAGCTGGGTGTTTTTGACAGTGGGCATTATTTCTCTATGATGCCATTGGCCTGAGACCATTGGAGTGCCATTTTCCATTGCATTTCAAAAGAGGAGAGAGGGACCCCTATGACAAAGGAGAGGGGCACCAAATATGACCTTAGTCAAGAGAATAAAGCCTCCTTGCCAACAAAACACTTCAATCAACACACCTTTCACACTGAAGGGATGAGGATGGACAGCATGAACGTAATCAAAACAGTTAAGAGAAGAAATAAATCAAAAATATTTATTCAAAAATTCATAAAAGAAAATACATATTAAACAGTGCACATTGTCATGTAGCTATTTATGAAGCAAAAACAATGTCAACATATCAATGCACAAATGATCATAAAATGTTACTTAGAGACTGTCAATATTTTATAAAACATACACAATAACAATTCAATAAACACCACAAAACGTAAAATTGGGAACAAAGTAAAAAAGGAAAGAATAATCCAATTAACATAAGGAAATCACCAAATCAAAGATTTATCAATTGCGACCCTGAATGATATCACTTTCAAATGTATGTGTCACAAAAACCAGTAATCATAGATTTTAGGTGGTTTCCTCTTTTAAGAGCATTTTAAAAGAGGAAACCACCTAATATCTATGATTACTGGTTTATGTTAATAGGATTATTCTTTCCTTTTTTACTTTGTTCCCAATTTTACGTTTTGTGGTGTTTATTGAATTGTTATTGTGTATGTTTTATAAAATATTGACAGTCTCTAAGTAACATTTTATGATCATTTGTGCATTGATATGTTGACATTGTTTTTGCTTCATAAATAGCTACATGACAATGTGCACTGTTTAATATGTATTTTCTTTTATGAATTTTTGACGGAAGTGTCCCGGCGCTAAGTTCAACAACAGAGATGGTTTTCCTCTAAACTGGGAAGTAATACCCGAATCAGGAAGAAGTCAGGCAGAAGTATTGACATTACGCATCCTTCAACTGGACTATTGACTGCCCATTGACTATTGACTACCCATTGATTGGTTTTCCCATGAGTACCTGCAAACTCTATTATGTATCCTTGGGCAAAATTTGCTAATGTTGCCACATGGTGATTGGTAGGGCTTCACAAAGCCCCCAAAAAACGTAAATAAAAAAGATGGACTTCCTGTTATGTATTCCATTACTTGAGGCATATTCTCCTGCCTCTGAATAGTAAGTTAACACTGAATATCTCGAAGCTGTCACTGTGCAGAGATCAAACCCATAAGAGCTCCAGTCCTGTGCTGTATCTGATGATTTACTTCTCACAGTTTGTTTGCCTTTTTACCATTTGAATAAATTCAGTTGTGCGTAACACATTCAAATATGGGATCTCTGTAGACAAAAAAAATATTCATTTTACATTTATGTCACAGATGAAATTGCACATCAGCCGTGTTGAAGGCAGTCTACGAATTGCCAACATAATTCAGAATTTCCTGCACGACTGTAAGACACCATTTTTGCAATTTTCTTTTAAAAAATACAGGCAGTAAAGGTGAAGAGAGTAGAGCAAAATGGTTCACAAATTAATTTCTGGTGTGACTCACCTTTGCGACACCTAAGTTTCCCATTACAAATCCTGATAAAATCGATGGAGCATTTTGTGCTTTCAATGTAAACAAAATAAATTAAGCTACACGAGGGAAAACAGTTGTGGGCGCCCAGTCTCATTGGGCACTCTCGTTGAGGCAGCCTCGATTTGAGTGCAGCAGAAATCAAAAAAATGTGTGGCAATTGTATCAGGTCACATGACTGGCATTAGCATTGTTTACTTTTGCCTTTATTATTCAGCTATAAACTACATTTATTGTTCTGCGAGCATACAATAATGCAGCTAGATCACCTCTTTAGGAAATAGGGGAAACTACTTGGGAAGGAATTGTAATCGGTGGCAGGTGTCAAATTTGTCTGGCCCCATGAGGTCAGTGGCGTAACATTCACCGCCGGAGCTCCCGCGGTGAAGGGGGGGGGGATGTCTCGGCAAGATCCGGCGGGGGGCTCTGGCACCCTATAAGGGCAAGAGGACCCAGGCCGGAGAGCTCCTGACTGGTTCCGGGGACTTGGGGGGCCCTCCCTGTACTTTGCACAGGGCCCCACAAGGTTCATGACGCCACTGCACGAGGCAAGGCTCGTCAATGGGAGGCAAGTCCAACGGGGGTCAGTGGACGTTCATATTGGTGGGATATTAAGGGCTGCCCTAAGTAGGCAAGGCAGGGGGACTTTGAATTTGGATTGTCGTGTGAGTGTCAACGTTAATTCCAAATTTCACAGTGCGCGTGAATCAATCAAGAGAGCCTGAGTTCCTTCAAAAATATTCAGGGGATTCTCCCTCTGATATTTTTTGTTTAATGGGGCAACAAGATGTCCCATTTGCCAAGAGTTACCTGGTGCTAGTTATTGTCGCTTACAGGTTGACACCACTGATAGCAGGCAAATAAACACACAAAAGACACTCTTTCTGGCACACATCTATGTACACACATAGTCAAAAGCACCCCGGAAACAAACACATTGACGAACACCTAGGCGCAGGTACTCACAGCACCTAAAATACTTTTTTCAATGTACCTGTCTGAACTCCAGCTTTGACATCATACCTCACTTGTGATCCTGCTTCTCCTCCACTCCAGTGGAGAAGCCCCAGACTCATGTTTGAATAACAGCACAGAGAGGCACTAGCTGGCGACTGGCCATGTCAGGGGTCCTGCATTGTCAATCAGACAGTGAGTGATCATGAGAGGGAGGGAGACAGTGAGCAACCCTGGACTCCTGGAGCATGAATAGTCAGTAAAAGGGCAGTGCCTGAAAATATCTAATGAAAGAGGGCGTTCAGCTCTTAGATTTGCTCTAAAGTTGCTCTAAAAAATAAAAGTGTAGGCTGGGAATATCGAATCCTGAACATGGACAGGAGGACTGAATATTTTTTCAACACTATTGTGGACAAAATAATGAAAGATAAGTTTATGTACATTTTCTATACCTAACTCCACATTCCCATTCAGTATAGAAGTCCTCTTTCGATAGGCTGAATACTTGACAGCTACCTGAGCTAGTATGTGGGTCTCAGAAGGGCATTTTCCGTATTCCAGGTAATGCTCAGCTATTATGTTTTTGGGAAGGCTTTTCCCTTTTTGCATCATAAATGAGCTACGTTGAACTTTCGCCTTCTTTGTCACTGTCATTCCTTTGTTAAAGATGGTCGCACATGCACAAATTAAGCCATACAGTGGTCAGGGACATAGCTTAGCCAATGAGATTCAGGGGTGTGAAACAAATTTCCTAATTGAAATAGTAGCGGCCCTCGGGGTGAATGGATGAGATGATGAAGGTTCAGGGCAAACTCTTCCCAGGGGGAGCAGGGCCAGCCTTGATTTGCACTAGGTGGCCTCTGGGGCTGATTTAGAGTTTGGTGGACAGGTACTCTGTTGCAATGGCGACAGAGTACCCTATCTGTCCAACTCAAGGTCCCACATCCCTAGTTTGAATCTGGTGGACCGCAGGTTTCACGCCAACTAAATAAAATTTACTCAGATGAAGTAGGGTGCTGGAGGTAACCCATCCAACCATCTGTCCTGTTTAGAGTGGACAGTTGTATGTTTTTTATGGTCTGTCACCACCAGGTACATCCTGGCTGTGAGTGACTGTACAAAATTATTTATGCCCCCACACCGGAGGAAAAAGCACTCATGGGGAGGGCATTATTTTTTGTATTTTTCAAAAACTCCAGCTTTGGAAGTTTATTTTTGGAGGAAAAAAAACCCTGGAAAGGAAAGGTTTGATGGCTGGCCGTCATCTTTGACGGTGTCGTCCCTCTAAATTTTCCTACATTGATAGAAACTGCCATGAAGGTGGTTCCTGCTAATGTATAGAGATGTCTGCAGGGCCGACGGACATCTCTAAATTTGGCAGCCAAAATAAAGGCAGGGTGGCAGACGTAAAGTCCTCTGCCATCCTGTGTACTTTTGCTCCCTCTTTTGCACCTGTGTAGAGTGACACAGTGGGCGAAAAATGATGGTTTGGAATGCTACCTACGACTGCCAGTGCTTAGGCTATTTACAAGCATCCGTCCCATCACCTTTTGTGTGTTTGATTGACAGTAGTCTCCCTTAAAGGCAGGGTGGCAGACGTAAAGCCCTCTGCCATCCTGTCTGCCTTTACTCCCTCCTTTACACCTGTCTAGAGTGACACAGTGGGTGAAAAATGATGGTTTGGAATGCTACCCATGATTGCCAGTGCTCCGACTATTTACAAGCATCTGTCCCATCCCTTTTGGGCGTTTGATTGACAGTAGTCTGCCTAGAAACCAGATACCGGTGCAGCTTTCCATATTTACTAATGCCAATGTTCATACATTTCGAAAAGTAGTACATTTGCATCCATTCAATGAGTACTTTCTGTGAATGTACATTTACTACATTTTAGTAAATCAGTCCCTATATATTTCAGTACCTGATCCATAAAATGAGCAAGTTAAAACCTCTTTACGAAACTAGGACAAGAAAAACCAACACACACATAGCAGACCCGACTCAGGGTCCACAGACCCGACTAACAAGCCAGTAATTTGGGGGGTGTCACACGCCAAACACTCCTACTGAAGCTACGCTTCTGGCAGTGGAAGTCAAGTCAGACTGGGACACCTGACGTGACTACCAGCTTTGGTTGCATGAATGACGTGGTGCAGAAATCATTGGAAAACAACTAACACATAATTTAGCATGATATGGATTTTAGGTCTGGCCTAGAAGCAGTAGCCTCATATATAAAAAAATAATAAATAACAATATATTCATATATACACACGTGGCGGTGCCTTGGGTCAGGAGTCTTCATCCATTGTTCTGTTAATTTGTCATGCCCATTTGGCTTCTTTCCACCACTGCATGTGGCCCATGTCAGCTTTGGGCTTTCTTGCACTCTATTCCCCTAAAAATAATTGCACTTGAGCGCCAGTGCTTTTGGGCCAATCTCGCTTTTACTTGCTTTACCAAAAAATTGTTTACGAAGAAACTACTCATTTAAATTGCACACAGTTGCAAAATAAATAAATATATTTTAAAAAGCCACAGAATGCATGCAGTAGCGACTGTTCCTATGAAGCAGTCGTGGGGCGGGGAGGGGGTTTCAAAGTTTAAAACAAAAAAAATCACTTACCTGCTGGCCAGCCGACTAATCGCTCGACGCCTCTGCTCATCCTCTTCCTGGCTTCTGTACGAGCAGGAAGTAGGAAGCACCCAGACTACTGAACCACGGCATTGCAGCATTGTGATTGGTCTGAGGGCCCTGGTTCAGCGCTCAGACAGGGAATGGAAGCCTGGGCATGTTCTCCGCCCAGGCTGTAATGCAGCCTCGGTGGAGAACATGCAAAGTGTTTATGACTGTTTGGCCGGCCCGAGACGGCCGGTCAAACAGTCATGATCACTTCGAGAGTGCCACCACTCCTCCCCCTGCACAGCCTAGCCCTGTCCCGCCCCACAAAACTGTCTCAGCACTGAAAAATAAAATGATAATAACCTTGTGTTATTATCATTTTATTTTTCCATTTTTGCAGTGCTGAAAGGCAGTGATGCTTGACCTGGCCAGAGCTGTGGACAATGTCTTAAGGGTGTCCAAGTATTGTTCAAGTACACAGAATGACTAAATTAATGATGAACATTGCAAACCTGCTGACCAGAGCAAGAGAAGGAGAAAAATAGAAGAATTGCATCAAAAGATATATTTGATTTGTTGTCAGAGCTTCTGTAGTATTTCACTGACGAAGAGGTTGATGGCATTGCTCTGATCTGAAGAATTTGGAATTGGTGGGTCCAGAAGGGGGTTGTTGCAGTGACTGATTATCTTGAACAGCGCGCTGTGTCTATTGCTGCCATCATTGATGGCATTGGTATATACTACGTTGGCTAATGTAATAAGCTGTCTGCGTGCTGCACTGAGGGACTTCTGTATCCACATATCAAGAAGTCCTCAGGAGTTCTGTTTTTCTACTTTTTTCTTGCCTGTTTGCGGATGGATCTTTTATTATCAGCAAGGTCTGTAGAATACTAGAGTGCTGAAGATGTTGGCTCACACCTGCATGTTGTAATTGGGGCATGGATATTCACATAGCTTTCCAAACATTTGTAAAAGTTGTTTAGAAGGGTATTGGCATTGGACATGGAGATGATAAGGTGAGAGATGAATTCAAGAATTAGGTTGTTTGTGGAGAAGTATCTGTAGGATGTGAAGGTTTGAGCTTGTCCTATGTGTTGACCTTGGTTTGTTGGCAGTACGCTAAGCAGGGAGAAAGGGATGGCAAAGCGGTCAGTCCAGCCCAGGGCTATCAGCGATTTGCATTGGATTGTTGGTAATGTTGAGAAGACACAGTCGAGGATGTGGCCTTTGGAGTGTGTTGCATGTGAGACATACTGTACCACATTGAGCCTATCAATGAGGTTGAAATGGGTTTTATGAGCTTATGTTGTCTGGGAGGTTTCAGTCACTCAAGAGGGTGGTATGGGCATGTTGGATGGTAGAGGTGATTAAGAGATCTGATAATTTGTCAATGAAGCCCTTGTTCTGCCCAGGAGATTTGTCAATGAGATGGAAGGTGGTGGTCTGAGCGGCAGAGAGTGGGACATTTTATATGAGCAGGTCCATAGAGTTACATTTCGCTTGCTTGCCTCGGGTAAGGGGCCAGGAGTATTTATGGATGACAGTAGCACCTTCTATATTCTTATTTGCACTGTACATATACAAGGGATGCTGTAGCCTGTGGGAAAAAGGATGCATTGGATTTGCGAAGATGTGGGGGTGAACTATGTTGCTATGATGAAGAGAGCTTCACAAGTATTATAGGTGATGAGGTCTGCAATGTCCGTTGCATGGAGTACTGCTTAGCGAGTGTTAATGAACATGAGATTGAATGTTTGGGCCTTGGTTTGACGGTCTGTAGTAGTTAGTGGGATGTGTACAAAGTTGGTTCTATATGTTGTGCAAAGGCAATGTGAGTATCTCGGTGGTCTATATCTGGGTGTTTTCATAAGAATTGGCAATATAGGGAGCTAGATGAAGCAAATGATATTATCTTACCTTGTAAACTTCACTCAAACAGGGGTTTGGCCCAAGGTCCAACCTGGTCCTAACAGGCCCTTGTCTGTGCCCACCCTTAAGACCTTCACGGGTGAGTAGCCGCGCTTTACAAATCCCTGATTGATTAATTGATTGACCCTATGCTAGGGATGTCCTGCCGATGCGATGCCCTGCAGAGTTTATTGAAATAGGGAGAAGGCAGGAAATCATGTCACTTCCTGTGCCGATGGATGATGGGAAATCCAGGGATGTCACTTCCTGTGGAGATGGAGGACGGGAAATAAAGTCCTCTGGCTTGACTTCTTCTTTTAAGGGCAGTTTTGAAGAGAAACAAGTGGCATAACTTCCTGTGCAGATGGATGGGGGAAATCCAAGAACATAACTTTCCTGTGCAGGTGGATGATGGTAAAGCATCTATTAGAATCAGATAAATTAGTAACATCAATTTTGTTGTGAATAATTAGAATTGAAAATGTTTAAATTCTGAAAATATGAGAATGTGACTTATCCATTAACAAGGTCAATGGAAGTGTCAGTAGTCTCATTTACTCATGTTATCTTCACACCACATTTCTCTTCAGTCTCTCTGTTAGACACTTATGCCTATTCTCCCACATCTTTTTGAAATTCTCCCTAAATATATCCCCTAGCCTCAGTGCTTTCCTCTTCCACACCTACTTTTCACTCTATCCTTCATGTACTTCCTTGCAACTTTTTTACGACCCGCTTTACACGCAACATACCCATTCACCTCTAAGTCCTGCATTTTCTTTTACTTTCACCCTGTCAATACTTCATCAACTGTGTACATCCTTCACACACTTTAGCATTAAATCACAGTTAAAACTGGTGCATGCGACCATTGCTCTGTGCAATCTGCAGAGAGGTCAAAGATTGGATGAGCATGTGTTCTGAACACCTTTATGACCCACTGACTGGCACTGTGAGAAATGTGAGCTGCCTTCAACCTCAACTCCAGAGCTCTCAATCGTGGCCCATTATGACTTCAAGAGCCTGATGATGTCTGATGATGTGAAGATGACTTTTAATGTAGCTGGATGATCATCGGATGACTCTAGGATGGCTTCCAAAGTAATCCTGTTTGTCCGGAGTAAACACCCACCCACAAACTCAACTCACGCAGGCACCCGGAAGCAACTCTGTTCATACTGTAAAAGAGTAATATGCTGTACCAAAAAATACAGAAACACAACAACCTGGAAGAAGCAAACATTCTTAGGTATTACAAGATTATGTAAAACATATGAAATGTAAACCGGAACTACATACTGCTCAGAAATCTCTAGGTGTCTGCCTCTAAAGTTAAGACAGGCACATAGGCCCCTGTCCCTTTTCAATCTCAGTCTTTAGTTAATTTTGGGACTGGGTCCCGGAGGTATAGCGCCCGCGAAAAGCCCTGCATAGTCCCCAATATAAGCAAAGGAAACTGACCTTCCTCCTATTTATGTGTTAAAAAGCAGCCATAATTGGGGTGCAGTGTGCCCGCTCAGACTCATGGACCTCTGTGCCACTGCACCTTCTCCACTAGAAATAGTTACGCTCAAGTGTGGCGTCTGTCTCTCCTTCCTGTATGTAGGGGCTCCGAGGACCACATATAAGATTAAACGCACTGATGGCTTTCTGTAAGTATTGAGCAATGCTCGTGTGGAGGGATGGCTAAAGTGTTTAAGTCCATCTCTTTGCCACTATAAAGGATGGCTAAAGTCTCTTTGTTATTGTGCAAATTGTGTGCTCTTTGTCACGTTCTGGTCCTTGAGTTGTATAGGGTTATATATAGTTTGCTCATTAAATTTGCATTGCCAGTAAACATGTTGATAGACAGGTTTAATGTCAGATTGTTATCCCTGCTCTTCTCTTTATTTATTTGTGCATTTTTTTATAGCGCAAACTTTACCCAGAGGTGTCAGAGCGCTTTACAATAGAGCAAAGTAAATTACATAAGGAAAGAGAGTAGCATGGAAGTAGGTGCAACTACTTATAGGTACTCGTGGAGAAAGTTAAAAAGTTAACAAGTTACAGATACATTCAAAATGATAAAATACGAAAAAATGGCACGAGAGGAGTAAATTAAAAGAATGGTAAGTTGCAAATTAAGGGAAAAATGCATTTTACACCAAATTCGCAGACACCCACCTTAGTGAACGTGCACATTTGGGCACTCGCAGCATTGACACAGAGGAGCCGCGTGGCAGGCTACAGCTGAGAGGATGCAGCAGCGTTTTAAAGAACTTTATTGTAGGCACAGCCATAAATATCGCGATATGCACCACCTCGTGCCTCATAACGTGAAAAGAGCGTTCTGAATCTGATACCATTGTAGGGACTGGATGAAAACGTGGGCTTGACATAGATAGGCCGGTATTTTTTCACAGATGTGTGATTTATGCCCTGGGTTTAAAACTAAATAGGGTGTCTGGCCCTTCTGACGAGGAGAGATAGGATAATCTAATGTAAATTAAGTACCTCCCCTGCTGAGTCTAAAGTCGGTCAGACTGAAGACAGGGCTTTCAACAAAAGGCCACTCTCTCGCCCGGAGGGAGGGGCAGAAGACCTGGGGAGCCCCTGGGGAGGGGGCGTCTGGCTGTAGCACGCATTGTGACAGCCATGCTATTAAGATTAGCCCGACATCAAGCGTGAGATCATACCGTCCAATTAACAGAGGCAGCTGGTTCCAGTTGCTATTTTGACCTGGAAGACCACTGTGCAAATAGTACAATAAAACAACAAAGAGTCGCAATAGCATAAGTGTGCCACATATGCAGGGAGCACAGAATAATGCTGCAAGAAAAGGCAAATTATGCCTCACAAAGTGGAATTTTTTTTTATAGTATTCCTTATTTTTTCATTTTTACACATGGTAATACTGTCTGAGAAAAGATTTCACTTCCTTAATACTAGTTTAACAACCAAATGCAGAAATAAGCAACTGAAAGATGACCAGTTAACCTTTGTGAAGGACCTTGCACTGCACGCAAACAGATGTTGCCACACTTTTAATAACTTTTGATGCATTTGAGATAGAAATACAATTTTATGTTAAAATCTGCATATTATGCAGCAGATGATGGATTATGTGACAAATTCGGTAAATCCATAATTATGCAAAGAAAGCAGCAGGCGCAGAATCACACAATTCTACTGGCCCTGCACATTTGAGACAGAGCACAATGCAGTCATGCAGATGTGGGAAAATAGGACACACCTTGCATATGTGTACATGTTGTGAAATGCTTGGCTGTGGGTACTAAGGGTGCCACCTGGCCACTTTTTTTTACTGGCATGGCCGATGTGTGAATGTCTTGCTAGGTAGCAAAATAAGGAAAGTCACCTATACCTGGTATTTTTCCTGTTCCCAGTACACATTTAAACAAGCATTAGGAAAGTCAATAAGTCTGTTGTTGGCTGTCAACCTTTGGCTTTGTCGCAGTTCTTCTTCTTTTGTTTTGTCATAGTTTTTGTAAAACCTTATTGTGGGGAGCTGATTGGCTCTTGCTGATATAAAAATAAGCACTGGCAAAAAGCAAAAATATTTTTTGTCAAAAAGCACATATTGCCACAATAGTCCCTAGCACTGAAGAGACCTACTTTGTGTCTGCATAGGCTCCGTGTGTGTGTATAGGCTCCATGTGAAAGAGCAGGATGCTGTCACTCACAAATACTTTAGCCAATGGCTGAAGTGGGCTGGACCGCTATCCCATGCTGTAGGGGGCAGAAGAAATATGTGAATGACACAACAGTAAAACTAATATATGAATCAGGCTGGCTGAAAGCCCCTAAAAATAAGCATGATACGTATATAATTTTAGGAAAATCAAAAGCTCTTAGCAAACCAGACCTAAAAATCACGTATGCATTAAACTAGGTGGAAACAGCCATCTGCTTATACATGGGCCCCAATATAAGCAATAGACACACACCTGTGCAAGTTTAGCATGCACACACAGGCAAATTCATACCCATTTGTGCAGATGTCTATGTACATCACATGTGCACTCAAGCACTGGTGCATGTGCAGATACACAGGACATGGACTGCATATAACACAAATATTTGTACCTGTCTGCTCATACTTGCATGAAGGTGCATGCATGGAAGTGCACTTATGCTCATTCTTGTGCCTGCACTTGCAGGCACCTGTAAGCACATACTCGCATAAGCATTCACGGGCTATAAAACAAAAATACACACACACAGACACACACACATACACACGCACGTACCCAGGTGAGTAAGCATGTCTGTTTACTCTTCCGGGTGAGAGGAACATTCTCTGATGTATACAATGGCATCCACACACTCCCTCACACTGTGACCTGTACCAGTGTCAGCTCATCCATAGCGGCGTTGGGGCATTACCCCCTACTACAAGACACTACACCCCAGACTTTATTATTAAAACATATATTTCCTAATAAAATACTTTCCCCTCGTATTATCATTCCTTTTGCTTCCTTTATCCGAAGGAGCCACAGACCTTTCTCTCCCGGCAGAGCATTATACAGGCGTTAGCTAGGACATGGTTGATTGGCGGCGACCAGCCAAGGCTGTGTAAGTGAACTGCATATGTCAGATTGAATGGTATTTTGCTGTGGCCATCCCAACATACGCAGTTCAAACTCCACAATCAATGCTATCAGGGATCTGAGGGGAGCAGAGACACAGAGCCATCGGTCTCCAGTATAGCACTGTGTCCACCTGCCCCAGCCGGATGTATGACGTTACAACGCATGCTATTACAACGCATACCTTTACAACGCATTTTTTACAACGCAAGTACTACTACAACGCATTACTTTACAACGAATACTCTTACAACGCAAAACCTATTAAAATACTGAAAAGTGCTATTACAACGAAATCTATTACAACGCATACCATTACAACGCGATTTTATTTTTTTTAATTAAAAGTTCAATAAAATCTGGCACGGGATGCAGGGAAATTAGGGGTTTTAGGGTGGGGAAGTGTATTAAAATGTGGAGAAAAACTGAACGTAAATCTACTGAAACGCATTACCCAATTAATACTCGAGTATTAAAATTAATACTCGAGTATTAAAATTAATACTCAAAATCCCCCATAAAATTCAGTTTTCACACATTTCACAGTTTTACCAAAATAACGAAAATTTAAATAACAGTACATAGACATTTTTATCATGATTAGATCGGAAAGTAAGTAAACAAAGTAAAACATAAGACACATACACATAGGCGCCATTTTAACCATCTCACTTGTAAAACTTGTCCTACCACAGTTTCTATGTAAACAATACCAAAAGACATGTTTCAAAATGGATGCCAAAACGGAGCAAATGAATCAAAACAATATTTTTTAAAAAGCATTTTTAAATTATCATTTTCCACAGTAAAACAAAGCATTTAAAAAAACACAACGAACGCAGTTTTAAAAAAAATTAATAGTGACACAGAGTAAAACTTATAAATACAAGGAAGACACCATTTTGCACTCAGTTGATTATCAACTAGCAGAGAGACCAGACGTGAAAAGCTGACCCTCTGTCACCTCCACTGCGACCTCCTCAGAGAGAGCACGGAATTCATTCGTAAAAGCATTACAATAGAGCAACTACTAGTAAGTCATTATAATATTTTTAAACGTTGGTTTTGAGGAAAATATATTTTCTTAACCCAAAAAAAATTTAAATAAAATTCTTAATAATAACTTTTAAAATGTACTGTTTCTAATTTATTATCACTAAAAATATACACCAACTTAAAACAAGTATTTTATTTTCCAAAAACAGAAACTCGGAATATATTGAGATTCAACAATTGGTATACCTAATTGAGCATCACCACCACGTTAACGACTGCCATAAAAAATTGTGAAGGTAAATGTAATTTATTTGTAATGGTTTTACTCGTAAAATATATTTTTAAAAATTACCTAAAGTGATGTATGGCAATGGTGTGTTTTTTTTAAACCTCAATCTCACTACATCATAAACGAAAAAATACCATGATGCAGGAGTAACAATTACTAATAAGACTTCTGTTGGGTACTACATCTGGAAAAGCGATTCATATTACTAGGGCAACTATTTCTATTCAAAGTCCTAGAATGTTCTGCATTATAGTAATTTAGTGATAGTATCGGATTAACTTTTTTTTTAAAAGAAAAATGCATTAAATGTGTAATATGTTTTCTTTCACCAATTGTTAATCATACTCCTTTGTCATATATCAAATTGTTTATAAATTGTATTTTTTTTTGTTCCAACCAACGTTGGCTAAGGAACATTAATTTATTCAACTTTTTTTTTCCCAGAGTACATCTGAACCCAAAAAAAACTTTATCCTGCTGCAAGCATTACCTTGAAGGCACGAAAACAATCAATAACAGAAAAAGGTATGTTACCTTTTCAGTACTATTTTTACTATACAATTTTTAATCCTTCCTTTTGCAATTATTACTCCTCTAACGTACCAAATTAGAAAAATAATGGATAGTTTAGAGTAACAATATAGTATTTCTACTCCAGGAAGGTGCAACATTAAGGAATTTTTTTTATAGTGTAGGGGTACATATCTCTATTTCAACCACAGGAAGGTGCATTGGTTAGTACAGTGTCATGTAGTATTAGTTATATTGTATGTCATTATTAATTTAAATATACTCAGATTTTACATTTCAAACCAACGTTAAATTTTTTTTTATCCTCTTTTTTTTCAAAACACAACAATTTGATTCCTTACAGAAAGATTCTTTCCACCACACACGTTAAATCTTGAACCAACAGACCAAATCATCTTCAGAAGCCTCATCCAGAAAAGCAAGTTCTACAAAACAAGGTATCGATTTTCATGATGCTTTCTTAACCTTCAATATATTAGACTAGCTATCTCATTGCTAATGTTGAAAAAAAAACCAATTTAATTATGGTTACATTTGCAGAATTCCGAATTTTATTTCATGACTAAAGGATGGTGTAGCATTCGGGAAAGTGTTATCTAATGCAACTTATAACAAATATACAATTTTTAAAAAATTATTGTAAAATCGCATTTCTCAACATCGTTCAGTTTTCTCATTCTTTTCTTTTTTCACTTTTCCAGACATTTATTTTTCCATTCGAAATCCAATCACCTCATAAGTTTCTACTCCAGCCTACACGCCATTCCCACTTAGGAAGAGTCAGCAAGAAAAGCAACTTCGAAAGAAAAAGGTAATTTTATCAAACATTGTAAGGTGAAGCTGTTTTAAAAATGTACCATGCTGTAGGGGTAACAATTACTATTCTAACTCCAGGAAGGTGCAGCAGTAGGGAAAGTGTTGGATGGTGTAGGGGTGCAATTTACTATTCTAACTCCAGGAAGGTGCATCAGTAGGGAATGTGTTGGATGGTGTAGGGGTGCAATTTACTATTCTAACTCCAGGAAGGTGAATCAGTAGGGAATGTGTTGGATGGTGTAGGGGTGCAATTTACTATTCTAACTCCAGGAAGGTGCAGCAGTAGGGAAAGTGTTGGATGGTGTAGGGGTGCAATTTACTATTCTAACTCCAGGAAGGTGCATCAGTAGGGAAAGTGTTGGATGGTGTAGGGGTAACAATTTAGTATTCTAACTCCAGGAAGGTGCATCAGTAGGGAATGTGTTGGATGGTGTAGGGGTGCAATTTACTATTCTAACTCCAGGAAGGTGCATCAGTAGGGAATGTGTTGGATGGTGTAGGGGTGCAATTTACTATTCTAACTCCAGGAAGGTGCATCAGTAGGGAAAGTGTTTGATGGTGTTGGGGTGCAATTTACTATTCTAACTCCAGGAAGGTGCAGCAGTAGGGAAAGTGTTGGATGGTGTAGGGGTGCAATTTACTATTCTAACTCCAGGAAGGTGCATCAGTAGGGAATGTGTTGGATGGTGTAGGGGTGCAATTTACTATTCTAACTCCAGGAAGGTGCAGCAGTAGGGAAAGTGTTGGATGGTGTAGGGGTGCAATTTACTATTCTAACTCCAGGAAGGTGCATCAGTAGGGAATGTGTTGGATGGTGTAGGGGTAACAATTTACTATTCTAACTCCAGGAAGGTGCATAAGTAGGGAATGTGTTTGATGGTGTTGGGGTGCAATTTACTATTCTAACTCCAGGAATGTGCAGCAGTAGGGAAAGTGTTGGATGGTGTAGGGGTGCAATTTACTATTCTAACTCCAGGAAGGTGCATCAGTAGGGAATGTGTTGGATGGTGTAGGGGTGCAATTTACTATTCTAACTCCAGGAAGGTGCATCAGTAGGGAATGTGTTGGATGGTGTAGGGGTGCAATTTACTATTCTAACTCCAGGAAGGTGCAGCAGTAGGGAAAGTGTTGGATGGTGTAGGGGTGCAATTTACTATTCTAACTCCAGGAAGGTGCATCAGTAGGGAAAGTGTTGGATGGTGTAGGGGTAACAATTTAGTATTCTAACTCCAGGAAGGTGCATCAGTAGGGAATGTGTTGGATGGTGTAGGGGTGCAATTTACTATTCTAACTCCAGGAAGGTGCATCAGTAGGGAATGTGTTGGATGGTGTAGGGGTGCAATTTACTATTCTAACTCCAGGAAGGTGCATCAGTAGGGAAAGTGTTTGATGGTGTTGGGGTTCAATTTACTATTCTAACTCCAGGAAGGTGCATCAGTAGGGAATGTGTTGGATGGTGTAGGGGTGCAATTTACTATTCTAACTCCAGGAAGGTGCATCAGTAGGGAATGTGTTGGATGGTGTAGGGGTGCAATTTACTATTCTAACTCCAGGAAGGTGCATCAGTAGGGAATGTGTTGGATGGTGTAGGGGTGCAATTTACTATTCTAACTCCAGGAAGGTGCATCAGTAGGGAAAGTGTTTGATGGTGTTGGGGTTCAATTTACTATTCTAACTCCAGGAAGGTGCATCAGTAGGGAATGTGTTGGATGGTGTAGGGGTGCAATTTACTATTCTAACTCCAGGAAGGTGCATCAGTAGGGAATGTGTTGGATGGTGTAGGGGTGCAATTTACTATTCTAACTCCAGGAAGGTGCATAAGTAGGGAATGTGTTTGATGGTGTTGGGGTGCAATTTACTATTCTAACTCCAGGAAGGTGCAGCAGTAGGGAAAGTGTTGGATGGTGTAGGGGTGCAATTTACTATTCTAACTCCAGGAAGGTGCAGCAGTAGGGAAAGTGTTGGATGGTGTAGAGGTGCAATTTACTATTCTAACTCCAGGAAGGTGCATCAGTAGGGAATGTGTTGGATGGTGTAGGGGTGCAATTTACTATTCTAACTCCAGGAAGGTGCAGTAGTAGGGAAAGTGTTGGATGGTGTAGGGGTGCAATTTACTATTCTAACTCCAGGAAGGTGCATCAGTAGGGAATGTGTTGGATGGTGTAGAGGTGCAATTTACTATTCTAACTCCAGGAAGGTGCATCAGTAGGGAATGTGTTGGATGGTGTAAATGTTATGTTTTAGCTAATTAATAAATGTATTCAGGCTAATTTTTTTGTGTTTTCTCCTCTTTTCAGATAATGTCTAGCCTGGGAGCTGCCAACTTTATTAAATCCAGGAAGGGCAAAAATGTATTAAACCATGGTGGATACATATATAGTAAGGAAAGAATAAGTTTAACTAGAAATCATTGGAGGTGTGTGCAATACTACACTACCCATTGCAGTGGCAGAGCGGTTACTGTTGACAATTTGGTTGTGAAAACCACAGAACATAACCACTCTGCCTCTGCAATGGATGTAGAAATTAGAGAAACAATAAATGAGATGAAAGCTATTGCAAGCACCTCCAATGATTCTACAGGATCAATTTTAAGAGAGGTTGCACAGCATGTCCCCAGTCATGTTGCTAGTAACATGCCTATAATACCTAATTTGAGAAGAATTATTCAGAGACAAAAGCAGGCAAGTAACATTCAATTATCTACACCACATACTTTCTCTGACATTATAATTCCTCATGATCTTTCTATTTCTTTTTCTGATGAACCTTTCCTTCTGCATGACAACGAAAACCCTCAGAAACGTATTCTAATTTTTAGTACCCCACGTAACCTTGCTAAGTTAGAAAGTAGTGAAATTTGGATGATGGATGGGACGTTTAAAAGTACACCCCATCCTTTCACTCAAATTTACACTATACATGCTAAAATTAACAATAGTGTAATTCCCTTAGTTTATAGTTTGCTACCTGATAAGACTTCTGCAACATACACTGAACTTTTATCAGTGATTAAAAGTAAAACATCTTCAAGTCCTCGAAAAATAATTATTGATTTTGAATTGAGCATGATCAATGTGATCACTAAAACGTACACGGATACCCAAATTCAGGGATGTTTTTTCCATTTTTCGCAGGCATTTTGGCGTAAATTACAGAAAACATCCCTAGTTGCAGAATATTCTCGGGATAGCAAACTACAATTTGAACTAAAAAAATTAACTGCACTTTGTTTTGTTCCTCCCGATAGTGTGGACGAGTACTACACTGCAATTATAGAATCTGTTTATTATACGAGTAACGAAGAAAAATTGGCACCCATTCTAAATTATTTTGAGGACACATGGATTGGACACCTAAGCAGATCGGGTCGCAGGAGGAAGCCACGATTCCATGTGGAGTGGTGGAACTGCTACACGAGTTGTTTAGAGGGAGAAGCAAAAACAAACAATGCCATTGAGGGATGGCATAACTCCTTCAACCATACAATTGGTAAACCACATCCTAACTTCTACTCATTTTTGGAAACTTTGAAGAAGGAGCAAAGTTTCCAAGAAATGAGAATAGCACAAACACTCGCAGGTAGTCTAAACCCACGAGTAACAGTCAAAACAAGGGAAATGTCTGAGAGACTATTGGCAATTCTACAACAATTTTCGTTGTGTGTGGCTATAGACTACCTTGAAAATCTTTCTAACATTCTTTCTTTTTGAAATAATGTAATTACTTACTTTCCTGCTTTGCTTTAAATTTTACTAATTTTCAAATTACAATTGGCATACCAAGGTATTTTCTAAAAATTTTTTCCAACAAACAAGTCGGGTTCTTTTTTTTTAAAACAAATCTTCATTTCAAGCAAAAACTACCAATGTCTACAAATTTACTGTCCCATAGTATTTGAACTATTGTTCGACATCGGAACTCCATTAATTAAATTACCGAAAAATTCCAATTTAATTTCCGTCAAAACAAATCACCAAAACTCAAACATATGTAAATTCTACAATTCAAACCATATTCCGAAATGCACTTTGCAGCTTAATCATCATTTTTATAACAATCGTTATTTTTCAAAATTTCAAAGTACGCAACTTTTTTGCACTTAGAAATGAAGATCGACATTACTTTTTTTACTACCTAAATAAACAAATCAACTTTCTGAACAGTAACTTTTAATTTATTAACAGTTACATACTTTTTTAACTAAATAAATAACTTTTAGCGACCCGACATAGGCATACATTAATGACATTAATGTGGACATGTTTAAACACAATTAAGTAATCAATTAGTTTTCCCGCAACCTCCCCTTATTCTTTCCTCACTATATATGTATCCCTTTTAAAGGTTTATTCTACAATTACAAATGAAAATATTTCCTACCTGGCCGCAGATCAGCTTCCTGCTGCTTCCTCCTCCGATGCTCTGCAAAATGGCGTATTACGTCGACGCTCACGTCATTACGTCATCGCGTGCATCTAAATTTATAGCGGACTACTTTTTTTAACTAATCTGTAAATAAATGTTTATAAATGTTAATAAAATATTTATATTTTTTTTTAAAAATGTTACTTACATTGCAAAATTCATTAAAAATATGGTTTATTTTTTCATGATTTTTCTATAAATAAAAAATGTGAAAACAAAAATTGTTTGCTGTCATTATTTTTTAAATAGTTATTTAAACTTCAAAATTGTAACTAATTAAATGTTAATTTACTAAATATGTTCCTTACCTCGACTCTATTGTCTTTTCCCTTCAAAACTTTCTCTTTCTTCACTTTCTGATCCTTCTTTTCTTGTTCCGCGGGTTGTATATTCTGATGCTGCCAAAATAAAAAAAGGACAAAGACGCTCATAGACTTCAATGGAAAAGCGTGGGAATTTTTAAAAAAAAGTAAGTAATTATTATTATTATTTTTTTTTAAACTATTATTGTTTTTAAAATGCATTTTTTATTACTCTTTTAATATTTCAACTATTATTATATATATATTTTTTTTTTATAAATCTTTCTAATTTTTATAATAAATAATCCTAAAGTACTCTTCCTTTTTTTAAAATAAATGTTCTCTATTTTTGGAACTTATAAATACTCTAGTATTTACATATCTGATTACTTAAATTTTTGATAGATACTGTAGTATTAATATTTTTAAAAAGTACTCACAAACTTTAAATAAATTAAATTAAAAATATGCTGTTTCTTAATTTGAAAAAACCAATGAACTGAATTAATTTAAGAAATACACTTTAATATTTTAAAAATACTCAAGTAATAAAATTTAGTTACTCACTCTTATTTATTTTAAATAAAATATTAAATACTCTTTCAATTTAGATTAATTCTCAATTATTTATTTAACTGTAAAAATACTCACTATTCAATGTAATATGTATAAAATTAAATATTAAAAAACTCATTCTATTTTGAAAAATACTCAAGTATTAATTTAACTATCCAACAAAACATTTCTAGTAGACAAAATACTCATGTATTAAGTTTCAAGAATTAATATTAAAATACTCAAGTATTAATTTAACTATCCAACAAAACATTCCTACTAGACAAAATACTCAAGTATTAATATTAAAATACTCAAGTATTAATTTAACTATCCAACAAAACATTTCTACTAGACAAAATACTCAAGTATTAATATTTAGATAAACTACTCACTTTTTCTCTATTACAATTTTTGTATTAAAAAATAATTATACGACATATATTTATTTTAATTAAAAAACCAACATTAAAAAATGCGTTGTAATAGTATATGCGTTGTAAAAGTACTTACCATATAACATCTTGCGTTGTAAATGCATGCGTTGTAAATGCATGCGTTGTAAAGGCATTTTCAAATAATGCGTTGTAAAGGTATATGCGTTGTAAAAGTACTTACCATATAATAGCATGCGTTGTAAAAGCATGCGTTGTAAAAGTTTTTGCATTGTAAAAAATGCGTTGTAATAGCATATCGTTGTAAAAGTTGCGTTGTAAAGGTGGTTCCCCGCCCCAGCCATTCCTGGCACTTCTATTTACTATTACTATTATAAATAGCATGAAAGCAGTGCTTGGATTGGCTGGGGTGGGTGGGACTTAGTTTCCACTGGGCCGGGATGCACATTAGTACAGCCATGTAGTGCGAGGCAGCAGGATTTTATAACTTTGGATCTGTAACGGTTTGCAGCTTCAAGCCATGTGTGCTGAATCCTGTGAATAACATAAGATCATCGAAGTAAGGTTATTTTTATTTGCAGTACTCTCAAAAACTTACAGAATTAAATTCATATTGCCAAGGTGATCAGGACACATTATATTTATATAAGCAAACACATTTTCCATTTTAACCATTTTTATTAATAATAGTTTGCTGATCGAATTTAAGATGCATTGTTTCATTGAAATATTTGGTGTAATCAGCATTTGATGTTACAGTGCCATCCTTTTACTTTCTCCCTGATAACTAATTATGTAACATAATCATACTCTTTTTTATTCAAAATGTTTACATTTCAAATTGCTAACCATATTCCTTTTCCTGATATCCTTTTATGCAGCATGGCCCAAGGAGAAGTTATCTCCATTTGCATAATCTTATCCATTGATTACTTCTATATGGAAAATGTGTTGGAATTGAATTTAGATAGTTTAATCCATAGTGTGTCATGTAGTTATGTTTTTGAGGGATGATGATGCTTTGTGTTGAATTTATACATATATTTTGATGTGCATCGAATTGACTTCCATTAATTGTACATTTTACTATAGCAACAAAGTACAGTTTTATGTGAGAGTACAATAGATTGGAAAGATGTGAATTTCATACACAGAGCATTAATATTTGATTAAGAGAATCCATTCCTGAGTGAGATGATATGCACACTGAAAAAAAGTACTGACAGAAGGCATGGGGGACTCTTTCAAGTTTTTAAGTATTTCAAGGGTACACTTTCCTGATTGCCTTATAAATCTTACTGCTTTTATATCAAATTCTCTGTCAATTTTGTTTTAAATGGCCCATTCGGCCCTCTATGTTTTAAGATAGTAGCATTGTAAGTATTGCAACATTGTAAGCCCACTGTGAGGTTGTGTTTCTGAGATTTAGTTGCTTACACCAATACCTGGGCATCAAAGAAGAGTATGGATAGATTGGGGTTCATGGAAAACTATTTTGAAGATTATAAACATTGGGTTATTGTCAACCAATAAGCCTTGAGGAAGGGGGTCTTCCTTCCAAACACGTGCTGGCTGTACTTCAGGATGTGATCTCACTAAAGGATTTTGTAAAGTAAGAAAAATTCAAGTACTGTTGTGATCTTATGATAAACAAAGAGAAATAGAAAGTGGAGAATTGGAGTAACATATAACTAGAAGGTATGCCTACTTTTGAGAAAGCTACACTTCAAGAATTGTCTGAAAAACCTTACTGCTTTTAAACCAAATTCTTTATCAAACTTTTCTTTAAAATGCCCCGTTTGGCCCTCTATTTTTAAAAATGTCTAGGGGGAGAACACCCTAGAATCCCCATTATATTAGTCCGGCCTACACATCACCAGGTTTTACACCTCAACACTTTCAAAATTCAGCAGCCGACAATGACCTGTATACATACTCTCAGATCTGCACACTCTTACTGGTACACATACAGAGAAGCTCTCGCATGCATGCATACTCACATTGGCACATGTATAAATGTGCAGATTCGCATATGTGGCCAACACATTTACTCATCAGATCAGGACACTAACAGATGGCCTCCTACTTACTTCTGAACTGAAAGTGCAAACAATACAAAGCAAGCATAGTGTTATGGAATAGTGAAGTTATGTTTTTTTCTGTTGGTATAAGGTGACAAAGTGAAAAGTGTTGCAAGATTTTGTCACCTATCTTGATGCTTCCCAGACTAAATCATGATTAGTTTTGTGTTTGATAATACACAATGCAAACATGGCATCTGGGAAGCGTCTATTGCTGTTTTTTGTTCACCTCTGATGCATTTTATCTTGTTTCAGCGAATGTAGAAAAAAATGAAAGAGAAATTCTGTTTAAAAATGCTTAGGGCCTTATTACGAGTTTGGCGGTTCCGTGGTCCGCTGTATTGGAGGTGGTGGTCCAAGCGTGGTGAGCTAGCCGGTCCTACCGCCCTATTACGAGTGGGGCAGATCGGCTTAGCGAAGACCGCTGCTGGACCACTGAGACCGCCAGCAGGCCGCTCGGTCCACAGTCGAGAAAAGGCAGCCGTCATAGGGCGGTCCAAGGGAGCAGCAGCGCCATGAATATTACAAGTTGCCTGTTCCACGAGGAGACCACGGTGGGCCGACTACCTGCTTTAAAGTGGCAGTGACGAAGGATTTGAGGTGCATACTCACCCCTTTCTTCTTCTACCAGGAAGGTTCAGCCGTGGATACCTTTCCCCAGGTCCCCACTTCACAGCAGGATCTTCACCCTGACGATTACGAACCAGTTTGCGGCGATCTTCAGGTGAGTCAGTTTCGAACCATATACCCATTGCCAGGACTGCCCACATATGGGCTGAACCCTGTTCATGGATATATGGTATTTTTCTACATATATCATGCATATGTGTGCATCCGACGCATATGCAGTTGAAATGCACATACAGGCATCGATATATTTGTGAAATATACTCACCAGCGCTGCAAGTTCTCCACCTCCACACCACTGGCCCTGAGGTCAACTCATAATACAGCGGTCTTTGGATCGGCAGCGCCGCGGGCTGCTGGCGGGGGCTGACGCAGTCCTATGGTGGTCTGACCTCCACACTTGTAATAAAGGCCCTAGTCTACCCATCCATCACATCATTTGGGCTTCGGAACTCAAAGAACATTTATCACACAGACCTAATTTCGGGAAAGTAAAAAATAATGCTTGAGTGAGGAGAAAACAACAAAGTGGGAGGTAGCTGGTATCCAAGGGAGGGTGAATGAAACATTTGGGGAGCATGCAATGACAAACAGCAGCTGGAGAGCAAAGAAATGAAAGCCGATCATTTTGCTTTTCATCTAGGGGGCAAAGAAATACAGTCAGGGGGAGACTGACACTCAGAGCGTGATGAGAGCACGTTTCAGTAAGCGATGGGCCCCCAGAATGCGGCACTTTGAGGGGAGAAAAACACTTAAAGTTGCTTGGGAGGACAGGTGGCCTGATGGCCAGAGCTCCAGACTTTGGAACTGGGGAAACAGGCTTGAGTACTGTGGAAATATGAATTTTTATGGTCAATTGTGTCCCCTATCTTAGACCCCAACGGCTCCATGTACATGCTATAAGTACATGTATGTTCCCTCCAGTTCCAGCTATAAAGACGCAAATACATGTGCGTCCAACGTCAACATGCCCTCTTTCAGATCCGCCAGGAATGGGTCGAATATTCCATTTCTAAGTATGAAAGGCCACCGACTTTATGTGGTTCACTTTTCTAGTTTTGTAGTTCAGGCGAGTAGGCCCTGAATTCTGCCATCAAGCCTTTTTCTGCTTCTGCCTCTGAAATGCTCCAGCTTGGACCTGCATTCGTGTCCATGAACTTTGTCTTATTCCCTGCGCGGCTAACGGTGCCTGACGCGGCCTGTTGCCTGCCAAAAACTGTATTCAGCCTTCAAGTTATCTGCTCCGCTCCTCATCCAATGCATTCCTGTCCAGTAGTTTAGGTAAACATCCTTCCAGCTACCGAGCAAAGGGCCCGGCCTCGCTGTCTTTTTGCAAGTAATTCATAGCCCCTGTTACTATGGAAGATTCCTGCCCCCTCGCATCGCATGTAGACACATAGACGCTTGTACACGCACTAACAGTCAGTATAGAATAGGATCTGTCCGAGAAGACCTTTCCTTCCAGATAATATAGTTCCTTAAACACAAGATATCAGATATGATTTAGGACTAGGTTGTCCTGACACCCCAGACTTCTGTCTCCACATGTAGGGCCAAATGTCAAGTTCCCTTCACCCTCTAGTTGTACGTCAATCACACGTCATGCGGCTGCGCGCGTATCTCTGCCAAATATTTCTGCTGACACTGCAGGATTCTCTTATGGATCCACCCACTTGCGACATCATTTTAAATGACGTTTCTAGTATACGCCTGTATTTACGCCTATTTTCATTACGTATGTGTATTCTTATCTGTATTATCAGCTGTTACGCCTCCTGCATCTGTCTTAATGCAATGCTTTTTATATATATATTGTTACTTGCCAATAATGTATTGCCAATCCCTTCCTGAACCTTCGTGGTGATGGAATAAGATTGCCTGGTTCGAACTATAATTCCTTTGTAAGGAATAAAGTCCTTTTTAGAACCTTTAATACCACGGATTCTGCCTCTTATTTTGACTGAGTTATTCTTACTAGACTTTACCGCATAAAAAATAGTACAGGTAATTTAAATATTTACCACATAAATTGGCGCCCGAACAGGGACACTTTCTCATCTCACGCGCCGGAGGTGCGTTGCAGGCCCGGTCTCCTGCCACAGCTGGACGGACAAAAACGCGTACCCGCAGGATTTCCTGTATCTCCCTCCGGCCAAGCGGGGGTGACTGAGGCTGCGATCAACACCCAGACGAGGCGGTGAGAGGTGCGAAGTATCCCGACCAGAGCCTAGCTGAGAGAGCAAGATCCGAGGTATACAGAGGCCCACCAGGTTCCGAAGTTCCGAGTCGAGTCGAGTCCAGTCGAGTCCAGTCCGGTCCAGTTCAGTTCAGTTCCGAGGCCTTCCGTTCCGTGCTACCCGGTGAGTACCGTTGCTGGGGAGGCAGTTAGACGTGCACATTAATTCGTGCCGGTCCTGACGGGTTTGGGTACACAGATCCGGTCTGCACTGTTTTAGCAGTGTATCTGTACTGTTTAGCAGAATATCCAGTATGTTCATGTATATAATTCAATATCATCTAGTATTAGTATTATGTCAGTAACTAGTTTTCTTCTAATTATCATTGTTCGTTAAAAGTTAAATGTTAAATGTTAAATGTTTTACGGTGTTCAAAAATTGTGGTATGAATGAGTGTTTATTATTGTGTTTATTGTATTCATTGTGGTCAAGTCCGGTTCAAGTAAGAATCAAGTAACAAGGTTTAAAGATGCCGTTCTTTTCAAAATTAAGACAGATCAAAACTAGAAAAGGAGTACTCGAAGAAGCTGTTCCCATTCCACCTAGGGACACTCCAGGGTATTTTATGTATCATAAACATGGCCTAGATGCCGTATTATATCTTGACTTATGGGTGGACTACACCAAGGATCTAGCAGAAAGTCAGAGGTGGCCCGCAGCTGGGACATGGGATGCAGATTGCATCATGAGAGTAGAAGAAGAATTATGGAAAAAGAAAGCCAGACAGTCACAGAAAGATGCTATTGAGTTATGGCGTAAAGAATCGCATAGGCGTACAGAGAAAGCGCTCAGACTGGAAGAGAAAAGTAGGGAGAACTCAAATAGAGCCCGAGAAAACGTATTAGTTGAGGAAGGTATCCGAGTAAAAACAGAACAAGTAGACAGACAACGAAACACTCTTATGAATGGTATGTATCCTCTTTTGACCGAAGGTTTACCTAAGGCCACCCCGGAAGTACCGACAGATTTGCCAACCCCATTACTCCCGATTAAAGCACATCCCAAGACCGCAAAAGATATTTTCCTTTCCTCCTATTTAGACGATGTAGCTCCAGAATATGTTAATGGTCCACCACACACGCCACCTGTCGATGGTGCTCAACGCCGAGATCATCCGCCCCCACATCCGCAACAACAAACTCCTCCGCACAATCCCACAGGTCCATCTGTTTCCACCGCTTTTCCTGCATCCACAGTCTCTATCTTACACCCCACAAATCCTTTTGTGCCTAGCACCTCAGAAGGTGCGACAGCAATTTTTGCCACGCCACCATCACGAAGTAAATCGTCTCTTAGAGATTTAGCAAACCAACGTACACCCCAAATAGCAACGTCCGACATGTTTAAGGAACATCTTGTAGATTGTAGATATGATCCAGTGCCCGGTAAAAATGATAGAATGCTGCTATCATCACTACGTATACGACGGGCTTCACTATATTTAACGACGCTACCAGGAATGATTAAACATTTAGACAATATATATCGCTTTGTCCAAACAGGGCAAGGCCCTGAAAGTATTGACGAAGCCATGGAATACCAGAAAGCGGATATACAGAGACAACTGTTACGTTTCTTCATAAACTGCTTGATCAGAGACAGAGATAGGTCCGAGGTAGACCAGGATGAAATGCAAGTACTTACCCGATGGGGTCAGAATATATCCGAGGGAAAACATGATAAACAGACATGTATAGCAGCTATGTGCCGAAAGATCCGCAAAGAAGTAGAACGAACACATAAAGCCAGAATGGAGGCAGACAAAACTGAATCAGAGGGAGAGGAGGAGGAAGAATCAGAAATGCCCACAGGACAATTAGAAACGATAGCCTATGTAGGTAGGGGAAGACCTTGTAACAATACCAGATACTTTAATGACCCGACACGTCCGATACGTCCAGAATATAACAGACATTTTCAAGCCCCTATGTTAAATACTAAGTCCCCTGAACACTTATTCCAGGCTGCTGATAAATTACTCCGAGATCGAAGGGGGTATCATATGCTCGATTCTATGGATGAACAAGAATTAGCCAGGTCAGCGGTACAATGGGCTGACAGTTCTGAAAAATACAGTGATGATGCGTTGGCACACACGTTTTTGAATCTTACCCCAGACGAACAGCGTTTAGCTGGTATATACATGATACAACACCTCCTTATATTATATAGAAGCCAACACTCCGATCCTGGTCCCCTACCTGATATACTGATAGAATTACTCACGAATAAATGGAGAGGTTCAGGTACTGATTTAATTAAAGAAATTCTAGAATATCGACATCAGTACATTGTCTTCGTATGCCCAGAACATGTTTCAGTTCCCCCCAATTTGGAAAGAAAAACGTATCACATAGACAGACAGAATCCCATACGCGAAGTGCACCCAATAAGAGGTGAGGACAATAATTTTAAACGCGTGTTTGTGTATGCACCCATAACTAAAATTGAATTATTAGAAATGAAGAAAGTAGTACCTAGCCATGACAAAGACCCAGCAGGTTTCCACCGTGAGATAAAAGACATGTTACTCATGGGAGAGTATACTTACCCTGACATTATGAAAATATTAAAAGTCCTATTACCCGCCGGTATTTACGAGAAACTCAAAGAAAAGGAATGGGAGGTGGGAGACCAAAAGATAGATTGGACAGCATTAGAAAACGAAGAAAAGGCCCGAGCTGCAGGTTCAGGGCTTGGGGAAAGGACTACAGCATTACCAGGATTATTAGTACAGGTACTACCACGTTTATTAACTACGAAAAAGGAAGATTGGGGTGCAATCTCAGCCTGTAAACAAAAACAAGATGAAGACACTAGTGATTTCTATTCCCGATTTGAAAAATGTTTTGGTATTAATAGTGGCATAAAAGCAAGTAGTGAGTCGTATCCACATCTGTTTGTGACAAAATTAGTTGAAAATTCCCTGCCCCAAGTTAAGAGTAGAGTATTAAAATTCGAGAGTACTTGGCAAGGTAACACACCGTCACAGATGTTACAAATGTTACAATATCATCACAATAGAATTAGAGAAGAACAAGAACATGAACAAAAACGTATGAAAGACACGAAAATGAAAATGCTTGTTGCTCAGTCAGTTCCAGCTGACGGTCATAAAAAGGGTATGACACAGTCCAATGATTCAGTAGGTCCTGTTAGAGGGACATGCAACTATTGCAAACAGCCAGGTCATTATATACACGATTGCGCAGTTTTGAAACATAATATCTCTACGGGTATAACAAAAGAGAGACCACGTCCGCCTAGACAGGATCAGATCCAACGACAAGTACCTCAGAATATACAGCCTTTGCCAGCTGCACAACAGACCGAACCACAACAACAGCCACAGCCTATTGCTGCAATACAAAACACGACACAACAAATGTACCAGTATGCACAAAATGACTATCCAGAGTATCAACGCTACACATGAAATAGCCTAGAGAGGGAAGTTGGCCTACCCCTTATCGAGGTTCCCGTAGATCAAGAGGGTCCTTACGTACAGAGTCAAGTATTAGGGAAAGACAGAAAGTTTCTACTCGATACAGGGGCAAGCAGAACCACTATCAGTCACAGCGAAGTCCCAGGGGCACCCCTCTCAGGCTTACAAAATATTTCCCTTGGTTTATCAGGAAAGCCTACTATTAACAAAGTATCACAACCACTTGCATTTACAGTCGGTCCATTAACACGGACTACAGATCTATTGCTTACGAAATCATGTCCAGAAAACTTGTTAGGTATAAAAACATTGAAGGCTCTAGGAGCTGTAATATGTTGTTCTCCGGAAGGAGTGCGACTCTTTTTGCGTGACTTTAAGGGTCACTACGTGTCTAGAGACATGGATCACCGGTTACAGAATCTACCTGCACATTTATGGGCACAAGGCCCCACTGATGTAGGTTGTATGCACATTACCCCATATCGAGTCACACTCAAAACAGGAGTGGTACTACCACGAATGCGACAATACAAATTACCGCCAGATGCTGTTGTGGCTTTACTGCAAATCATTGACGAGCTCATCGCACAAGGAGTGGTTGTAGAAACCGACTCCAATATATGTAATTCCCCGATAATTCCGATTCTTAAACGAACTGATCCAAAAGCACCACCAGTATATCGATTAGTTATTGATCTGCGAGAATTAAATAAATGCATTGTACCACAATACCCCGTGATCCCAGATATCTCTTCATTATTAACGGCCATAGATTCAGAAGCAACGTTCTTTACTGTAATTGATCTCAAGAACGCTTTCTTTAGCGTCCCAATCGATCCGGAAAGCCAATATTTGTTCGGATTCAGTTTAAATGGACGAAGTTTTAAATTCACACGCGCACCTCAAGGATTCACAGAAAGCCCCAGCATCTATAGCCAAGCACTGAAAAGAGAACTTGACAGTATTCACATGCCAGCTAACACTGCCCTGCTTCAATACGTCGATGATCTGCTGATCACCGCACGAAGCGAACCTGAATGTGAAAAAGCATCACTGACGGTTTTACAAAGTGTCCCCTTCGAAACTACAATTCTGTGTCCAGCAAGTTGTGTACCTAGGGCACTTGCTGTCCAAATGGGGGAGACAGCTCACACCTGATCGCATCCAGTTAATTGTAAACATGCCACCACCCAAGACACAAAAGGAGGTACGGGCCTTCATAGGCCTCACTTCGTACTGTAGGCAGTGGATCCCCCAATATGCATTTTTAGCTAAACCACTCATTCAGTTGACAACACAGGAGGCAGCGACACCGACTGTCCTCCCTTGGACTCAGGAACATACACAAGCTTTTGAAAACTTAAAGAAAGCTTTATGCCAAGCACCTGTTTTAGCAACGCCATGTTACAGCAAACGTTTTACACTTTTTGTTACAGAACGTGAAGGTACTGCTTTGTCAGTACTCACGCAGGAACAAGCAGGATCACACAAGCCATGTGCTTATTTTTCTAGTACATTGGATCCCGTAGCTCAGGCTCTTCCTGCGTGCCTGAAATCAGTCGCAGCAACAGCTTTAGCAATCAGACAAAGCGACGCCATAGTGTTAGGACATCAATTGACAGTACAAGTACCACACGCAGTAGAGGTTCTCCTGAACCGGACCCAAACACAACACTTGACTATAGCAAGACTGACGGGTTATGAATTAACATTATTCCAGCCACACATAGAAATCAGACGTTGTAGTACATTAAATCCTGCCACACTTTTGCCATTAAATGGAACAGACCCATTGGCACATGATTGCATTGAAGTTATTACTATTACGACGAAACCCAGACAAGACTTGACAGATATCCCATTATCAGATCCAGACCTGACATTATATGTAGATGGTTCATGCATGAGAACAAATACAGGAGAGTTAGTGGCCGCTTATGCAGTCACAACAGATACTGAAATTATTGAAACAAATTGTATCGATACCTTGTCAGCTCAAGCAGCAGAGCTCATCGCTCTGACACAAGCCTGTATTCAAGCCAAAAATAAGAAAGTCAACATATATACAGATTCACGTTATGCATTCGGAGTCGTCCATGACTTCGGCGTACTTTGGCGAGAGAGAGGTTATTTAACTTCTCACGGTGCCCACATCCAGCACGGTCCCCTTATTCAAGCTCTGTTAGATGCAATACATCTGCCTACTTCAATATCTATCATGAAGTGCAAAGCCCATACGAAAGTGACGGACATTATTTCTCAGGGTAACGACCTAGCTGACAGAACAGCTAAACAGACTGCTCAGAATCAGACTCATCCAACTGACACGACAAAGACAATAGTTCCGACACCAACACACTGCATGACAGTTAAGGATCCCACCCTTGATGTAATTGACATACAGACACATGCTACACCAGAAGAAATAAAGAGATGACTGAATTAGGAGGGATCCAAACGGATCAAGGATGGATGACGAAGGGAAAATCTATATGGTTTCTCCCCGACTCAATGGTTCAGGTCATCATTAACACAATACATAGTCCAGCGCACCTAGGAGAGAAAGCTATGCTAGACAGTATTCAACACATTTGGTTCAATAAACACTTGCGAGCAGCAGCTAAACAGAAAGTACGTACCTGTATGATTTGTTGTCAGTTCAATCCAGGAAAAGGCGTACCTGTAGACCAGGGTGGATTTCAAACCCCCGATCACCCTTTTGAAGTCCTCCAGATGGATTATATCCAGATGGAACGTTGTCGAGGATTCAAATATGTCCTCGTAGTTGTATGCGCTCTTTCCCGGTGGACAGAGGCGTATCCCGTCTCAGATTACACTGCCCCGACTACTGCCAAACAGTTAGTTCGAGAATTCTTCCCACGGTATGGTTTGCCCCGTATCGTGTACTCAGATAATGGCCAGCCGTTCTCATCCGAGCTAATGAAACATGTTTCACTTCTGTTAGGCTACCAATGGAAATTCCACTGTGTCCGACATCCCGAGGCAGCAGGTCTAGTGGAACGACATAATCAAACTCTGAAAATTAGACTGTCCAAAGTATGTAGAGAAAAAGGTGTCGACTGGATAGTAGCCTTACCAGTTGCGCTCTTTTACATGAGAATGGTAGCACATTCTCGAACAGGGCTATCCCCGTATGAGGTGATCTTCGGCAGACCACCAAATATGTGGGGGACGCCTATACCTCGTAAAATCACTGATGTTGACTGTAATATGCTGACAGATTACCTGGCTTCCTTGATGTCTGCACTACAATCTTGTCGTTCACAGGTAGCTGCAGCTTTTCCCGACAACACTGAGGTGAAGCCCCACGACGTGGTTCCGGGGGACCTCGTGTTTGTGAGGAATTTTGACAGGAGGAGCCAGCTGGAGCCTCGGTGGCAGTCGCCGAAGCTCGTCTTATTGACCACAAGGACAGCC
This sequence comes from Triturus cristatus, assembly GCF_964204655.1. Lineage (NCBI taxonomy): Eukaryota > Metazoa > Chordata > Amphibia > Caudata > Salamandridae > Triturus > Triturus cristatus. Next base: position 150,319,067 of record NC_140592.1, read on the forward strand.
GTGAAGATTGAGGGACGTAAAGGGTGGTTGCACTCGAGCCACATCAAAAAATTTTATGGACTACCGTCCGACGTGAACCCTCAGCCCTGCATTCCCTCACAGACTGATTCAAAACTACCCCTGGTTGAAAAAAACCAAGAATGAAAACTATAAACTGAAACTAAGGTCTAGCAAGTCAGACAATTTGATTGTTTAAGTCCTCTCCAAGGTGAATCGGTTGAATTCGTCTCTGACATGTATCCTCTAGACCGAAATAGAGAGAGAAATAGACAGAAACATGCGTACTGTAAATCACTTCGTAGTCACTGCATAGTGACATTGTTAATTATGTTTTTTCTAAGTCTTCTGATTATTATTTCCAGTATATTATTACACATGTATTACCCTATTTCCAAGTGTGCTTTCAATGCTACTGCCGAACATTCTTTTAGCGAATTACCCCCGCATGAGTTGTCCTATAGATTTGCGCTGCGCAACAACACCTTCATTAGTATGTTACATCATTCTCATCAGATCAGCAATGCTACAAATTGTTGGATATGTGGCAGACTTCCTCCCTATCAGAAATACAAGGGAGTTCTGCCCCTCTTTCCGTATCCATTCACACACAATGGCTCCTGTGGAGCATGGTTTAGTTTGATTAATTCCCTAGATTCAAATACAGTAGTTTATCAAGACAATTGGGTATGGGGAAACCTGAACCTAGTTTTACTTAAAGTCTGCTACCCTAACAAGGAGGGACTTCCCAAAAGAACAGGAACTGATCTAGAAAATGAAGTATATGGATTAGGTAACTTTACACTTAATCTCATGATCCTGAATGTTGAATCCGAAGCCACATCAGTCTTGCCCACTATGTCAGTATTTCCAGTTAGAGGCGAATTATGTGTAAGAAAGAATGGTTCAATACACATGGGCCATAGTAAATGTACCACTGTAATAGAATTCAGTGATAAAGGCGAGTCTACATTTAGAGCTTCTCGTCACTCCTACTTCATCTGTGGTCACACCGCATACATACGCCTACCCCTAGATTGGGATGGTACCTGTTACATTGCATTCCTTCTGCCACCTGTTTTCCTAGCCCCGCCTGATTATCATAGGAACACCCATTTAGTACACAATAGACAGCAGAGAGATCTCCCGATTGTCGACTACACTGAAACAGCATGGGAGAAATACACAGATTTCAATAAAGGTTTCTTTCCCTACATAGGTACAGTCACTAATAGTAAGCCGATACGTAGATTAACTAGAACCCTTGAAGCAGTAGTGAATGAAACTACTTCCGCCTTGGGCAACTTAACAGAGGAGCAGTCTGCGATGCGGATTGTTGTTCTCCAAAATCGTCTTGTCCTTGACGTCATTCTGGCCGATAGGGGCGGAGCTTGTAGGGTCATCGGATCAAGTTGCTGTGTTTTCATACCAGAAAACGCGCCGTCAGTATATAAAGCCATAACTCGACTTCATAAGATCGTAAGCCAGATACACCAGAATCCAGGCACCTGGACTTGGTCCGGTTGGTTCTGGAGCGTGTTGTCAGCCTGGGGATGGAGGATCCTATCCTTCCTAGGTATTGGCTTTCTCATACTATTCAGTTGCTGCTTGTGTCTACAATGTGGGCCAGCGATTTGTGGTCTATGTGCCACATCGTGTATCCCACCTTCAAATTTTCATTCGAGATCCCGGAAGAAGAAAGAAGAACAAATGATGCTATATGAACAGATTGATGGATTGATGAAGATGGATATTTCATGAGGGTCCGTAGGGGACAAGGAGGGAATGTGGAAATATGAATTTTTATGGTCAATTGTGTCCCCTATCTTAGACCCCAACGGCTCCATGTACATGCTATAAGTACATGTATGTTCCCTCCAGTTCCAGCTATAAAGACGCAAATACATGTGCGTCCAACGTCAACATGCCCTCTTTCAGATCCGCCATGAATGGGTCGAATATTCCATTTCTAAGTATGAAAGGCCACCGACTTTATGTGGTTCACTTTTCTAGTTTTGTAGTTCAGGCGAGTAGGCCCTGAATTCTGCCATCAAGCCTTTTTCTGCTTCTGCCTCTGAAATGCTCCAGCTTGGACCTGCATTCGTGTCCATGAACTTTGTCTTATTCCCTGCGCGGCTAACGGTGCCTGACGCGGCCTGTTGCCTGCCAAAAACTGTATTCAGCCTTCAAGTTATCTGCTCCGCTCCTCATCCAATGCATTCCTGTCCAGTAGTTTAGGTAAACATCCTTCCAGCTACCGAGCAAAGGGCCCGGCCTCGCTGTCTTTTTGCAAGTAATTCATAGCCCCTGTTACTATGGAAGATTCCTGCCCCCTCGCATCGCATGTAGACACATAGACGCTTGTACACGCACTAACAGTCAGTATAGAATAGGATCTGTCCGAGAAGACCTTTCCTTCCAGATAATATAGTTCCTTAAACACAAGATATCAGATATGATTTAGGACTAGGTTGTCCTGACACCCCAGACTTCTGTCTCCACATGTAGGGCCAAATGTCAAGTTCCCTTCACCCTCTAGCTGTACGTCAATCACACGTCATGCGGCTGCGCGCGTATCTCTGCCAAATATTTCTGCTGACACTGCAGGATTCTCTTATGGATCCACCCACTTGCGACATCATTTTAAATGACGTTTCTAGTATACGCCTGTATTTACGCCTATTTTCATTACGTATGTGTATTCTTATCTGTATTATCAGCTGTTACGCCTCCTGCATCTGTCTTAATGCAATGCTTTTTATATATATATTGTTACTTGCCAATAATGTATTGCCTATCCCTTCCTGAACCTTCGTGGTGATGGAATAAGATTGCCTGGTTCGAACTATAATTCCTTTGTAAGGAATAAAGTCCTTTTTAGAACCTTTAATACCACGGATTCTGCCTCTTATTTTGACTGAGTTATTCTTACTAGACTTTACCGCATAAAAAATAGTACAGGTAATTTAAATATTTACCACAGTACTGTCATCGACTAAACATCCTATGATTCTGGGCAAATCACTTAGGGCCCGATTTAATATTTGGTGGCCGGGCCGTCCTGGAACAGGGCTACAAAGTAAATTATTATGTCACCCTGATGGAGCTCCCGACTGCCAAATTTGAAATGCCTGGCAGGCAGACATTTCAATGCCATCAAGCCAGTTCCTGCTAATATAGTATAAATTTGCCATATGGCTCCATCAAACTTGACGGTGCTGGCAAGGGGAGCATTTTGCAGCTTTCACATCCCCTTATCGCCGGGGTTTCCCTGGAGCGATGGGCAGTGAAAACTGGCCTGTATGTCCGCTCATTTAAATGAATTTGGCAGACATACAGGCCCTTACTCTCTCCAGCTGTTGGAGGGATGTAACCACAGTGGGTGATGGAGTAGTCTCTGCCGTGGTAACACCAAATGTCAGCCCACCCAATTCAAATGAGGGCAGACCTTTATGTTGGTGGAAAGGGGGCTCCGTCGCCACTGTGGCGGAGTACCCTTTCCAAAATGAACCTGGCCTTGTGTAACGTAGGCTGGTATTTATGTAAAGTGATCTAAAGCTCTTGGACAAGTTTGCGCTATATATTTAAAAAAATATGTGGGACGTTGATTGTGATTGCAGAAAGGGGCTATTTTGCATATGTGCATTTCCCCTTTGTGATTGTGGAAGCGCACATTAAATGAGCAGAATGCCATCACTAACACGTCTGTTATCCAGTGACAGTGGTGGGCCCCATTCCCCATGCTGTATGCTTTAGTGGGTGGTGGAAAGATGTGAATGGCACAAAATCAGACCAATGGATGAAGAGGGTTGTTTGAAAGCCCCTATAAGAAAATAGATTATACACATACGTTTAGTAAAATCAAAAGGTGTTGGATAACAACAAACCTATAAAAGCAAGTAGAAGAAGAAAATACTTTAAAATGTTTTTCAGAGCAGTCTTAATGATCGATGACCATGTAAACAAAGATAGCAAAGCCATGTTAAAAACAGAATACGAACGAAAAGTCCCATTACATCGAAACATCCTGGCCTTTGCGGAATCTTAAAACATGAAGAAATAGCTGATGAGGGAAAAGCGGCAACCCTATTGGGAGCTTTTGATTTGCGCTCTCCAGGCGCCCACAAATTGATAGCAAGCGGCTTTAAATGATTTACTGCTGCATAATTGTACACCACTCCTGCATATAATTATGCAGTATTAAACCCGGTGCACGTGATGGGGAGTAGGCTGATCAAAGACAAATTTGCTTTGTGATTTTGTGAACTCCCTTCCTTTGCCACCTTGGAAATGGTGGGACATTTGCTCTCATAAAAGGCTGGAGATAACCCCCAGCCCTACAAGGGGAATGGCACACCTCCAAACTACATAGAGCTTTCTCAGCGAGACAAAATATTTTCCCTGTGGAGAAAAAAACGGAATCTGAATAAGAATTAAATTTGGAAAGCGGGTTGATTTTCTACAATGTGGCAGCGCACAGTGTGTACAATTCTGCATTGCGGCAATAGCAACTTGGAAAAGGATCCCATGACATTCATAGTTCTACCCAGTGGCGGCTGGCTTGGACCAAGGGTGGTGGTGGTGGGGGCAGCACGGGTCTTCCAGGAACCCCAGATGCAGGAAACTGCACTACCCAATTATGGCGCAGCTTTCACAGCATGAAAGCAGCACCAGGATTGGATAGAGCAGGCTCTCCCAGCGCTCCTAAGAGCACTGTAGGCCTGTGCTTACTCAAACCAACCTGCCTAAGACAGCTGGGTTAAAGAACTTTAAAATTTGTTATGTCTGGTTGTCCATCCCAGGACAGCCGGCCAAACAGACATGCGCATTTTAAAGTACACAACTCCCTGCTTCTGCCTCTCAGCATCGCTGACCCTGCCCCGTCCTGACAGTGCGGGATGGGTTGCTGAAAAAAACTCCAGTAATAAATAAACTTTACTATGGTTTTATTTTTCAGCTTTGGGGCTTGTGGGGTGATGCTCCTCCGCTCAAATGGAGCAGCCACCCCTGTACCCCTGAAAATGTGAGACTGGTACACTTTTTGAGGCATACTACTGACTGTATGAGAATTCCAAAACTCATAAAGGGCCGGAGAACGTGTAGCCGTGAGTAAGACTACATGTACAGGTGTCGATTTACTGGTTCTCTTCGTGAATCAGCCCCAAAGGATGAGGCTTGTTAAGAGATTTTATAGAGGGTGTAAGTGTGGTCATACACACCCATGTGAGCACTCCTATGTTGTACCTTTATCGGTGCTCACAAACATTTTTCATTGTACTTTGCACAGTGAAAGTACACACAGAACTCATCCTGCAAACATCAGAAGAAAACATATCTCCAGAGTGTTAAAAAGATGGAAATACACTACAGCAATATATAATATGGATGATTGGAAGGTTTTTTTAAATGCAAGAACAGGTAAATTCATGTGAAAAAAAAAATGTTTTACAAAAAGCGAGCAACCCCTGTCATGAAAAAGCAGCTAGATTTAGGATTATGAACTAGCAACTACATGTCAAGATCTTCGGGTGTATTCCTCTGGACAAAAATAGACAAATCTGTTAACAGAGATTTACAGTTTTTTGTGATTGAGCATGGACGTCAATTCACTAAAATGCAAAATTTGCCGCAAGTGAGATCATATACTCTTTGACTTCCAAAGACATCATGAGGTTCCTTCATTGCTCCACCCTTAGCCCACAGCAGCCTCCTATTCGCTGCTGAAGGATGAGGGGTGGGACAATGGGTCCAAACAACATCATGTAAACATAGCTGGCAGAGCCCCGGTTTGAGCTTTTGCCTAACAGTGCGCATGCGCTGTGTCTGCGATGGCACACCACCAGGGATATTGTTTACTGGGGTATGGCTGAACAGCAGACTTTATGGGTTGTTTTTGATTTGTATGCTGCATTCCACATATTACTTGAAAGCACAATCTTTGGCACAGAAAGAGTTTATGGCACTGAGGGAAGGGCCATCTACTGCACTCACTCAGCTGGTGTCTGAGGCAGAAAGTGTACACAACACTTCTCTTAAAGGCCCATAAATCTGCTGCCTGAGCTGGTATAGAGAACCAATTTGCTAAATTCCGTGGAATGTAAATTAGGCTGTGGCAAGCAGTTCCCTTTATGTTCTACCGCTTCCTTATTGTTTTTTAATTCAGTTCAAAGTTTCCGGAGTGAAAAATATTTGACAAATAAACCATGCCATTTATAAGTATTAAAAACATTGAATTTAATGTACAGTTCTGAGATATCATAAGATATGTCTGCTTTCCCTCCAGTCGTTGAAGTGCTTTTTTACTGTTTTTAAACAATACTTTACAGACAAACATTGACAAACCAATCAGCTCAGCACTTGCATTAACCATTAATCCATGGGTTCCAGAGTAATGTGTACTCACTGTAAAGCAGTTCAATGCCTTTTCAGGTGTAGTAAAACCCATATAAATGCAACTATAACATTATGCATTGGAATTACTCCTTTAATCCCAGAGCTGGATGCTAATCGTGTATTTTTTTTTTCTTTTCTCTTCTTCTTCTCTTGTTGAATCATTTGCTCCCCTCCTATGTCGCTATCTATCAGTTACTATCCCATTCTTTGCTGACCCCGATTCACTGTCTGTTTTATATTCCCAGTTGAATCATGTACTGAACTTTTACCTTCCTTTCCCTCAAATTGTAGAGCGCTCTGATATCCCTCGGGATCAAGTTCGCGCTATATAATACTTTATGAATAAATAAATACAAAAGAGACAAGACCTAGTGTTTTTGCCAATGCTTGTTTTGTGTGCTAAATAATATTTATTTTACAACTTGAAAATCAAGAAAGCCTTAATAAGGTGTAGAAACTAATCACCCAAAAAGATGTAGTATTGCACCATGACTTTTAGGTGTTTAATTAAAAGAACTATAACGGATTAGGGTTTGAAATATGACTTTTAAATAAAAGGAAAGCCGATTTTATGTTTAAAGTATTTTATTCAGCGTGACACATCCAGACACATATACAGCAATATAAGATCGGCAAATGAAAAGGAGCGAAAGTCCGGCATGACACAACATTTTAGTACCAACGTCCCCCGCCACCCCAACGTCCCAATGCCCCACCCAACTAGCCCCCCCACCCACCCCACCCACAGTCCAGTGCGCTACTAGCAGATAGCCCATCTCCCAAAGCTATAGATAATTGGGGAGGAGGGTCTCTTCCCTCTCACTGATCTTGCGCTAGCGGGCTCGTAAGCCGCAGGAGGCGAAGGTACCTCGGGCAGGTGAGCTCCCGGAACTCTGTGAGCAGCAAAGAGTGGAATGGTTGCCACAGCTCATTAAATTGCGTTACATCCCCAGCCACCACCAAAGACAATTTCTCCATACCCAGCACGTGCCAAAGTCTGTGAAGCCAGCCCGTTATCGTGGGTACTGTGTCAGTACGCCAGTATATCAAGATATTCTGAACGGCAGAGCCGAGTGCAATGGCGATCTGCCTGCCTCTTCTGGACTTAAGGGGATACATTAGATCATTTGGGAGTCCTAGCAGGGTATATGCCGGGAAGCGCGGGAGCTCTATGCCGAAATGAGAATCAATTTCATCCAGCACTTCCTTCCAGTAGCCAATTAAGAGAGGACAATCCCAGAGAATGTGCGTGAGTGTACCCCGTTGTCCGCACCCCCGCCAGCATGTGTCTGTCTTACTATGGTCGAACTCATGGATCCGCTCAGGCGTATAATACCAGTAAGTGGACACTTTAGTAAAAGTATCAGTGAGGCCCATATGATATGCTGAGTGGCGCGCCCTATAAGATATGTGGTCCCAGTCCTTGGGGCTCAGTGTCCGCCCAAGCTCCCGTTCCCATCGAACCCTCCCTGGATTGTGGAAGTGTGTGGAAGGTAGTTGCAAAAACTTATACAGGTCCGAGATTAACTTCGAGTCCGATGTACGGGTCAACAGCCATCTCTCACACGGCGAGAGCCTCCTATCCGCCACATCTCTCACCTGTGGCTGGAGGGCACAATGCCGAATCTGCATATAACGGTGTCTCTCCGTTTCGGGGAGGGAGAATTCCAGCCGAAATTGTGTGAACGGGATGACACCCTCGGGGCCATACAGGTGACATAATGCTCTGCATCCTGCCTGCCGCCAATGTGTGAAGGCGCCCTTCTCCATCCCAGGGGCGAAGGCAGGATTATCCACTAGCGGCGAAAGCGGCGAAGGAAATGTGGTGAGGTCATATCTAAGGGAGGTCGCATCCCAAACCCGCAAAGGTACCCTAGTAATGAAAGAGGCGTAGAGATTCTTAGGCCGGTGGGACCGGTGCAGGAACGGTATCTCCTGCAGAGGCCGCCCCGCCACCGCTTGGTCCTGGAAGAGCCAATGCTTATCCGACTCCCACCTGCACCATTCGACCAAGTACCGCAATTGCATCGCCTGAAAGTATTTACGGAAGTCGGGGATACCTAGGCATCCAGCGTCAGGAGACAAATGGGAGAGGGTCCTGCGTAACCTAGGCTTTTTCCCCTGCCATATGAAACGTGCTAAGTCCGACTGCAACTGCTGTATCCACCCCTTCGGCGGCAGCAGCGGCAGGGCCCTGAATAAGTAGAGCACTTGTGGCAAAATCGTCATCTTGATGGGAGCAATCCTACCCAACCAGGCAAGAATGCCGCGATTCCAGCGACCTAGCTCGGCCCTGATCTTGGCACCCAAGGCCAAGTAGTTGGCTGAGACCATGGCTGGCAACGTAGGGGCAATCTGAATCCCTAAATATGGTATCGCCTCTGAGGACCAAAGTAACGGGAACCTGTTCTGCAAATATGCCTTAGTATCAGGCGCCAGGGAGATATCCAAAGCCACCGACTTCCCCATATTTACTTTAAAGCCCGAGACCGTGCCAAACGCTGCCAGTTCTTCCATACAGGCCGGAAGTGATGTCCGGGGTGTAGCCAATGTGAAGATGACATCATCAGCGTAGAGACTGACCGCATGGGTAAATCCCCCCATCCGTATCCCTTCCACTGCCGGCCGCGTTCGCACTCTTTGAGCGAGCGGCTCCATGTAGAGAGCAAAGAGCAAGGGCGAAAGTGGACAGCCCTGCCTGGTGCCTCTCTCGATGGGGAAGGCCGCGGAGGTGTGGCCATTAACCCGGACCACCGCGGAGGGCTCCTTATAGCAATTGAGTATCATCGTGCGAAACCGTTCTCCAATACCCGCCTTCACCAGCACCTGTTCCAAGAAGGGCCAATGCACGCGATCAAACGCCTTTTCTGCGTCAACCGCGAGCATCATTCTCTCACCCGGAATCCGGGAGGCCTTTTCCAGCAGGTGGACCACCCGTTTTGTATTATCCACCGTCTGCCGCCCCGGAACGAAACCCGCCTGATGCGGGTCGACAAGGCCGGGTAGATGGAGCGCCAGGCGGTGTGCCAAAATCCCAGTATAGAGTTTCAGGTCGACATTCAGGAGAGATATCGGCCTATAAGATCCACAGTGTTTAGGATCTTTCCCCGGTTTGGGGATGACCGTGACAGAAGCCCGCAGGAGGTCAGGCGAGATGGCTCCAGGTTCCAAGAAAGAGTTGAAGAGGCGAGTAAGGATTGGGGCTAACGACCCGCAGAACGTCTTATAGAAGAGGGCCGAGTAGCCATCGGGGCCTGGAGCCTTGCGGTGCTTAAGTCTGGCAATGGCTGTCACCACTTCCTCTATGTTAATGGCCCTGTCCAGATGGTCCGTCTGTAGGGGGTCCAAGGAGGGCAGAGTGACCGAGTCCAGGTAGGAGGTCATAGCCGGTACATCCGGCGGGTCACCCGCGTAGAGGTTTCCGTAGAACCCTCGGAACGCGGCCGAGATGCAGGCATCGTCTGTTACTGCACCGCCCATGGGGTCAGAGAGTTCCTTCACCAACTGGCTCTGCCTAGTGGCCCGGAGTCTATTGGCCAAAAGTTTGCCACAGCGATCCCCCCCAGTATAAAAAGCGTGGCGCAGTCGGAGGGCCGCATATTCCGCCCGATCCACATCTAAGGCTGCAAGAAGTTTCCTTGCTTCTTTAACCCCTTACCCGCTCATGACGGAGCCGCTCCGTCATGAGCCACGGTGGCCGTGTGCTCATGACGGAACGGTTCCGTCATGTCACGGCCGTTGGCGGCCGCTCCGCCTACGCGGCGCTGTTTCCCCGCCTGTGCGGGGGGACAACGCAAATGGGCGGAGTCATGACGGAACCGTTCCGTCATGAGCACAGCTCAACCGTGGCTCATGACGGAGCGGCTCCGTCATGAGCACAGCGCCACCGCGCTGCCCCCCCGCACCCCCCAGCGCTGCGGCGGAATTCCCGCCGCAGCGAAAGGGTTACGCCAAATCCTCGGAGCCCCAGTTCTGCGGTGGATCAACTCCAGTTCCCGGACTCTGTCAGTGAGCTCATCCCTCTTTATCTTGCGCTCCCTATTTTCGGCCGCAGAGATTGACAAGAACTCTCCCCTGAGGACCGCCTTCGAAGCCGCCCACTAGGTGGCTCTGGTAGTGTCTGCGTTATCATTGTGTGCCAAATAATCACTAAGTACCTGCTCAATACGGTCCGTTACCGTTTTCCTGTGAAGCAGATTATCCCGGAGGCGCTAGACCCTCGCCAGGGCGGCAGACGGTGGCACGCAAAAGGAGGCCGCAACAGGGGCATGATCCGACAAGGAAATAACCCCTATGTCCACGGCAGACGCCAGGGCCCGCACCGGTGAGGTGACCAGGAGGTGATCAAGCCTCGCGTACGTCTTGTGCGCGTGGGAGTAGTAGGAGTAATCCCTGTCTACGGGGTGCATATGACGCCAGAGGTCCTGGAGGTCCACCTCCGCAAGTCTGGCCTTACAACCGGCCGAGAATTCCCCGACCTGCGGGGAGCGCTGCGCCGACCTGTCAACAACCGAATCAAAGACCATGTTAAGGTCGCCCCCGAGGATAACATGCCTATCCGGCGAGGCCGAGATTTCTTCCACCGCAGACTGCAAGAACCGCTCCTGTTTATCATTGGGACTATAAAGGGAGCCTATCGTGAATGTAATGCCCCCCACCCGAAACCTATGTGCCAACATCCTCCCCTTAATTTCTGCAAATTTGTGGATGTGCTCCCCCCTGAAATGTCGAGCCACTAGGATCGCCACCCCGGCCGTCTTGGTAGTACCGGAAGAGAAGAACTGCGTCGGAAATTTACAAGAGCGTAGCCTATGTGTGTCCTGTGGTAACAGGTGGGTTTCCTGAAGGAGGCATATGTCCGCTTGGGCGTTTTCTAACAGGGAAAGCACCGCTCGCCGCTTAACGGGATTGTTCAGACCCCTGACATTCAAGGTCACGATCTTAAAGGTATGAGGAGGCATAGTAGGAAATGTGTGGAAAGGCGCAAGTGTCCTGCGTGGCGATCATAGTAGTCGGGCACCCTCCCCCCAACTCAAACCGCAAGCCAGTCTCCCAAAAACAGTATACAAGGCCTCCCCCCCCTGCGCGGCGCAGCCTAGGACCAACCGCCAGCCCCAATGTGACCAGGTCTTCCATCACACACCCGCCAACCCCACACTCCACCTCCCCATGCGCCCCCCCATCGTCACCGAGCGAGACAAGGTGGAAAGACTCAGGCAAAGCAACCAACCATAGCACAGCGCACTGGACAACTCCTTCCCCCCACCCAACTCCCACGACCCCTCCCGGTACCCCAACACCCCACAACAACCCCTTCCAACCCCAAAACACTGTCCCCGTCCCCCCAAGAACGGAGTCAAGGAAACCATTGTCCAAGGCCGGCCCGAAAAGGCAAGTCTATGGAAAAGTCTCAAAAGTGGACGTCTAGCCACTACACCACCCCTGCTCCCCCCCCCCCCCACCCCCCCAGGCCCCCAAACCTGTAGCTCAGAATAGAAGAAGCGATGTCGATCTCCCCCCGGAGAAGTCCTAGGCGGTCAAAGCAACCTCTCTTGTCGCCGTTTCTCTAGCGACCTCACGCACGGCATTATCCATGTCAGCCCGGATAGTAGGCGAGTCCGTTCGCACTGATGAAGTCGAAGACCTGCGGCCAGGGACCGCTTGCCAACCATCCCTGGTAATCCGGCGACGGCGTGGAGTGGGGGCATCTTCTTCAGTCGCCGTGATGCCCAATACAGTACAGGTGTCCTGAAGGGAGCGCAGCTGATGCAGTGTTCCGTTCCAGCGGAAGATAATACGAAAAGGGTGGCCCCAAGAATATTGAATGTCATGCTCCCGCAAGAAGTCAGTCACAATTTTAAAGGACTTGCGTTTCTGTAGGGTGACCACTGAGAGATCCTGAAAGAGGGCTACCCTATGGCCTCTGCACTCCAAGGAGGGCTTAGTGCGAGCCACCCTTAGAATCCGTTCCTTCAGGGGATAGTCCGGCAGGTAGGCCAGAAGATCGGGGGGAGGCGCCGGGGCTCTGCGTCGTGGGCCCACTCTGTGTGCCCTATCGATCCTGAGAGTAAAGTCTGTCGGCTCACCCAGGACTTCCCGGAACAGATCCTGCAGGTAGGAGGCCGCATCTTCTCCGAGCGGGACGCCCCGGACCCTGATGTTGTTCCTCCGGGAACGGTTTTCAAGGTCCTCCACATGGGATTGTAGATCAATCTGCTGGTCCCGGAGCCTGACCACTTCCTGCTGGAGCTGTGTGAGCTCCTCGTCCCGGGCATGTCCCGCTTCTTCCACAGATGAGACCCTCTCTCCTAGGCCATCAACCTCTCTCCGGACCTCCCGCACCTCCCCCGCCACTTCCTGCTTGAGAGTCTGGAAGTCCTCTCGTAGGGAGCTAAAAAGCGACTCAAGGAATGACCTGGTAACTGGCGGCTCCCCTCCGTTCGCCCCCTGTGAACTGCTAGCCCGTCTCGGGGAGGGTTGTCCGCGGTCTTGCCGTGCAGTGTTCCTGTTCAACATTTCCGGTAGGGTGCGATCACCCTTCCTGTTCCCCTTGTGGCCGGCCATCTTGGGCGCCGAATGGAAGTGCACAATTCCCACAGGCGACAGTAGCATACACCACACCGCCTAGCTACCCGCTAGGTGACCGCCCCAGCTGGGTGGGCCGTCCGTCCGCTCCTGTGGTGCAGTCCAGCACCCGTTCTCCACCTCCTCGTGCTCCTCGAGCGTCAGCTCCTGCCTGCTCCACCGCAGTGCTAGGCCGGTGGGGCGTAGCATCCAGACCAAATGGCGTCCACAGTCTGTAGCACGCTGCCTCGCAAGTAGCTCCCCGAGCGGACCCCAACTCGCTCACAACCAGGGAGCCAACAAGTCACCGCGACCACCGCGGTCAGCCGCTTCAATGGCTTCTGAGACCCCACTGGGCCCGAGTTGCACCACCTGGCACACACCACCTCCCGTTTGGCGTCAACGGGTGGGACGGCAGGGCCCCCCGAGGTCCTCGGCACCGCACCAGTCCCCCCCACGGCCATAAGGCGGCCGGTCTTCTTGGCGGGGCCCCAACATCTCGCCGCCTCGTTCGCTTTCGCTCAGCGCCACAACCAGCGGCTCCTCTCCAGGCCGCGCCGGCGGCCTCCGCGCAGCGCCTCAGGCTCGAGTATACGCGCAGGGCGGACCCACCGGCACTTCCGGTCGGGCCGCAGCCTTCGAAGGTCGCGGCTCGGCTTCCACAGTCCGCCAACGATGCTTTCTGGTGCACCGATGTTCCTCCCAGCAAGGTCCGCTAGTTCTCCACTGCACCCGCCGTCGCCGGCCAGCGACGATGGGGGGAGATCAGCAGTGAATAAGGTGCTCAGGGGCCTGGGCCGGAGGAGCTCGCCGAGGTCGCGTCCACCTACACCGCCATCTTGGCCACGCCCCGGAAAGCCGATTTTAAATGCATTACTGCTGCAGAACTCATTAGCAGGTCATAAATGTGCCATAAATAATAAATAAATATCACTAACGGAGCAAAACATCACCACTGAATTTAATGCAGAAAAATAATTTGGCGCCACTTGCCACAATTGATGTAACTGGGCCTCTAGTGCACAACAAGTACAATGTCTTGAAAGAGGACAAGCAGTGATGACAGTACAGACACTCCAAGTGGTGTCTGGCTTTTCCACAATAATTATTTTAGCAAAAGGGGTGAAAAACCGGTATTCCCAGGGGAGGTCAGGGTGACCATTCGGGATACAGGAGTACCCTAAAAGCTTTAGCTTTGTGTATATGCATAAACATGCCAATGTTTTTTGCCATCATAATTAAAGACAATGTAGTTACAAAATGTTTGGAGTAAATTTATTATTATGTTGGGAAAATTTCCAAAAACGCCCATATGACTTCTAACTTTTTAGGGGAGTAATTTCTCTACATGGAAAATGTTTTCCATATGGAGATTAAAGAGAGGATGTGGAGGCAGTGCACATGGAGATTTTCACCATCCCTAACTTTCTGGTTGTGGGTCGTTCACCTACAGAACACTCACAGTATTAGGGTCAAATTTTCAGAAGAAACAAGTACAGGCCAGGCACTCCTGGTGCATGACTGGCGACTCCAGGTGTCTGACGACTCCAGGCATGCTTGGCACTACAGGCACAATACAGGTGCATATCTGACAACTCCAGACCTTCAGAACTCAGCAGCAAGTCTCACCATTAACCTCCCACCATGCAAGCACATCACCCCACATCTTACGAAGCTCCACTGGCTCTCTCTCCTCAACTAAATTGACTTCAACATCCGCACACACACACTTTCAAAGCCTTATATAAAATAGATGCCACATACCTCAAAAACCGCATCAGGTTCCACCAACTCATCAACCGGACGCCTACTCAGACACATCCCCTGTATATACAGAACCAGAACAGCCAGGCTCTCATAAACCACAAGATGAAAACTCCTCAGAATCCATACGATGCATAAAGATGTCCACCTCTTGACATTCCCAACTCTCATAGTATCTCACAGAGGATTAGGGCGATCAAGCAAAGGTAGGGAATTAGGAAGGGAACAGCGGGGAATAGGAAACCTGGAAAACAACGAATAATACAATGAAGAAATACATAAACAATAGCTACTCTCATGTGGTCTCACTAAGAGCAAGACTATACCTCTATAAGCAGACGCATATAACACCTGGTCTTTCATTCACATGGAGGGCTACAAAAATTCCTCCTGGTCAATACTCCTAAAAGTACAAACACATAATTAATCATGATCTCTGCTTTCAATCAAATCTGGAGAACCTTTTATGTCATACCACACAGATACATACCAAATTAATTACTTCACAAAGCAGAAAAATTAGAGAACATCCAAAAAATAGAGGTAAAGAAAAAATAAGAGTTCAGTGAGTGCCAGTTCACTATCCAAAAGCACAGCATACTTAATGATTGGTGTTTTCAATGAACCAAGACCTTCTTTCCAACAAAAGCGAGGATAAGAAAGTTAATTAGAACAGTTTCACCAGAGAAAAAACAAAAGGCTTTCACAAAGTGCCACCGACCACAATGTATCTCCAACGGTATTACTTCCTTACCACTGAAAAGAAGGGATGCACAACAAAATGAAATATGTGGGCAACGATACCGCTACTGAATTGTAAGGGGGAGAGGAGACTCGCCGCCAGCACAGCCGGAGACTCCCCACCCACACAGCAGGAAAAACGTCTAATGCGGCTCAAGATTCCACCGCCAGACGCAATAGTACGAAAGCTGCCAAACTACAACAAACTCCAGTAAGCCAACGAACGTATCCACATCAAAGGCTTCCAAGGGAAAACTAACTTGCTCAGCCGAGACAAGTTCCAGGAGACGAAAGAATTACGCACGCCAGCCGACGTGCAGCCGAATACTTTATGTCATTACTCCTCCCCTTCCACCCACCGCATTCTGGGAGAGGTAGTCCAACGGGGGTGGGAATAATCAGGAAGATGCTAACGAGTATGAATCCTGACAAGAACAAGCAGTTGTGCCTTCTCCTACCTCGCTCTTAAAGTCTGGAAGGACCTGCCTCTGGACATCAGAGCAGCCTCCTCAGAACTTGAATTCCGCAAGAAGCCTGACCTTTGTGTGGCCAAGACTGCTTCTGCTTCAGAGCCAGGATACCATCCGTGGTGATAATGCGCTCTACAAGAATGTATGATGTTACAACACATACATTTGCAACGCATGCCTTTACAATGCAGTTTTTACATTGCAACATCCTTTACAACGCATACCTTTACATCGCATGCCACTACAACAAATTTTTAAAAACTACATTTACAAAGCATTCCATTACATCGCATTATACATTTACAACGCATACCATTACAACGCATACCATTACATTGCATTTAAGGTAAGTGTTGGATAGTGTAGGGGTAAAAATTACTATTCTAACTCCAGGGGGTGCAACAGTAGGGTAAGTGTGGGATAGTGTAGGGGTACTATGCGTTGTAATGGTATGCGTTGTAATGACATGTGATGTAATGCTTGCGTTGTAGTGACATGCGTTGTAGTGTCATGCGTTGTAGTGACATGCAATTTAATGGCTGTGTTGTAGTGACATGCGTTGTAAAGGATGTTGCGATGTAATGACTGCGTTGTAAATGTAGTGCGATGTAATGACTGCATTGTAGTGGTTGTTTCCCGCTCTACAAATAAACATGACATAACTAAATAATTTATATCCATTTACAGGCTTCCACCTGTAGAGGTTTGTAAATCCCTAAAATGTGTAAATACACAAAAATAACAGGCAAAAGCCTACACTTTCAGGATGCACCCTTTTTGTATGGCTCATGCCCTAGATTGCTCTATGTACAGCATGTGGTGGTTTTCAGCTTTCTTTCTCTTACAGGAGCACTTCCTCCCTTCTAATGCAGGCTTACGAGGATGGGCCCGATTAACAGCAACTCACAGCAACATCTTTCTTGTTCACTGATTACAAATTGCAGATCCCTAGTATTTCAAGGCAAGGATTCAGGGGGTGTTAGACTCATACACAATGCACAGAGAGTGAAACCTTCTTTCTATGTGCCATATAGTGCTAAAGTTTAAATGGGAATGGCTACTAAGTATTAGCAGGTGATATAAACATAGCACTGAATAGTGCCTTGAAGGGATTAGATGTAGGGCAGTGGGAAGAGCAACACAGTTGAACGTAGTAGGCAAATAGAAAGTCACACGAGAAACCAAAACCTCATATAAAGGCAAAGATTTCACCTGCCTGCATTCTGCAGCACACACAGAAAGACACACAGAAAGAGGAATATGCCTCTCAGGATTATTTTTGTGCAGAAAGGTGCACCTTCCTGCACAAAACCAATCCTGCATGCAAAACATGCACCCATGCATCATGGTGCAAGGGTGCCTGTATTGGCTATAGGCAGCCAAAACGACGCCAGCACAGGGACAAAAGCAGGAATGCACCGTATTGTTTTAAATATGGCGCATTCCTGCCCTTTCTCTGTCATGCAGCGGGGCAAGGTGACTAACTGCGCTGTGTGACATTCTCATAAATATGTCTCACTGTTCTACAAATTAACTTTGTCATAATCTGCAGACCAGTAATCGCAGCAGGCTGCCAAAAAGAATGTTACAGTTGTCAACTATATTTTTGCATAAACCATATTTTAATCACTGGCGCTTAGAGAGCAATATTATTATAATATTCCCTGAGCCATTAATGGCCCCATGGACTCCATCCCCTGGGGCCAGCTCACTAGCTATGTCCCAGGGAGCCCACCCCTGGGACTCAGCGGTTTCACTGCCTGCACTGACATGGGCAGGAAAACCTGTCTTGGCTCTTGCCTGGTTGGAGCATTTTCTAAAGTCCTACCATGTGGAAGCAAACACAAAATCTGCCCCCAGCCATCAGCTGGGAGCAGACTTTGATCTGGCTTCCTGCCCACACTGATGTGGGCAGGGAAACAGATCAAGAGATTGCTCCCATCCAGAGGGAGCAGTAGAAATAGCTGCTTCCTGCGGATGGGAGCAATGCTGGTTCCTGCTGCATGCGGGGAGCTGGATGGGGCCACAGGGGCTGCATGGGCCGCAGGGGCCTTGGGGCTCCCCCCGTGGCACCCAACATTGTGGATGGTGGGTGCCCACCTTTAATTAATGCAGGTCTCGGACGGATGGGCTACCAGGCTACGCAACTCCTCTCCCCTTCATGCATATCTCGCCGCTGTAATAAAAAAAAGGCCCTTGGGATAGGGTCCCCAGGGCTTAATAAGGCTCAGGGAGGGGGGCACATGGCCCTTCTCCCCTTTAAAACGCAAAAGGCCCTGGGTGATGGCATCGCAAGGGCCTAATTAGGCTAGGGGAGGGGGTCCACATGGCCCCCCTTCCCTTTTTTATTGCTATCACCACAGGAAATGGGATGTCCTGGCCTTTCAAGGCTTTGAAAGGGGGAATGTATGGCCCGCTTCCCTTTTTAGGTCTCGCCTACGCAGCGTGCAAGCGCTACATTGGAGTGACCTTTTTGAATCACTCCGTACTTTTTTGGAAACTCGTACATGTACTGCACTGTTTCCAATGAGCCCTCGTGCATGTAAGGCATTTACCTTGCGGGAGCGAGCAGCGGCGCCATCTGTTTGCAATTATTGCGCCCGCCGCTGCTCGCTTCCGTAAGGTAAACGCTGTAGATGGACTGAGCCTGGAAGCCCCTCCCCCGTTCCCTACCGTGGCGTTTCTGGCTGCGCTCCACTCAAACCCCCTTGGGTTTGCCTAGAAGCACGTAAACATACCTGAAAGTCCAGAGTGCGCGTAGCTTTAACTTTCACAGCCGCGGGGCCACGCTTGTTTTTTTTATGGTAATCACAACAGGAATACGAAATGCGCATTCTAAAATATATATTTGCATATTTCGGCACAGTCGCATGACCGGCTGAGTGGGGAAAAGGTCAAAGTTGCACATCTTCCCACAGGGGTCTCCGGGTGGGTAATGCGCCATCCCACCTGCCATGTGCAGACCCATTTCAGTGCTTCGAAAAGCATCGCACTTGGTCGGGAGTCCTTAAAACATAGTCACTTGTGTAGTGTTTGCAATGGTAATGAAAAATGGTACATGCCACTTAAGTTTCACATGCTGTGGCACATATAAGCCCTGGTTACTATCCGAGGGAAGTGCGAGGTTCACCTTGATGGGGTCCAGCACACCAGAAACATCATGAGCAGAGGGGCCGGTGAAAGAATGGGCAGGCGCAGCGTTCAAGTGCAGAGCTGTGCTCACCTGACCGGGACCCTCTCTCTGACAGAAGACACAACATGCATGTCACCAGGAGCACACTGTAGGGACGCCAGGAAATGTCCAAACACCATGACTGTCTCACAAAACCTAGAATGTCTGGTCACACTAGCCACACTGCACACGAAAGGGCTGGTCATGCACCTATCTGACTCGATGCGTTCTGTAGCGCCCACTTCAGACCCTGCAGCACTAGCACTGCATTATGTGAACTTTCATACCCCATCACCTTCAAACCACCACCAACCGCATTAACCCTCACTGCTGCCACACACTGCACAGTGTTTCCCTGGCTGGATCAGCCCTGCTGCCTCCTGTTAGCCATAGACCAAGCCAGGCACAACTGGTCCCTGTCTGAAGTGGCACTGAGAGCAAAAACAGTGGATTGGAATGTCCTTGAGATGAATCAACAGTGGTTGAGATTAATTCAAGCATCCCAACCATCATTGTTTTTTTTTTTCTTCCTTGCAATGGACTGCATAATAAACGGGATCCTCTTCTGTGATTGGCCCTTGCAGCCCCACCCTGTCCCAAGATGGTGGTCATGTTTCTTCCCAGATATTTCTCGTTATACAGCACAGGCTCCTCGAGGCCTCTCACCTGATCCCAGGAAGGGGAACGTGGCGTCCAGCCACAGCTTGTCGGTCTCCAAGTCTGAGATCTGCCGCTCGAAGAGAAGGTTCCGGGCCCCAGGCTCTGCCAGGCGGGATCTCGAGAACAGGGCCTGGATGGCCTGCAGGGAAGATGAAAGGCGGAGCTTAGCGAGATCCAGGTGAACGAAGTGGGCCAAACTTATTGCAAAATTAAGCCAATGCCTTCGGGCTCCCACCACCGAACCCTGGGACAGACGCAAAGGCTATGGCGAGGAATACATTTTAAACATTTGTAAATAGTTTCACTCTCTTAGACTCACTTACAGGGCACAAGTCCTAAACAAGCATTGGCATAGCCAATAGGTGTTGCCTTTGGGACCTTATAAGTGTTTAGCCATGCAACAGTTGATGTTGTTACACCAAGGTTATTGTGCTGGATAACTAAACACTTATAAGGTCCCAAAGGCAATACCTATTGGCTATGCCAATGCTTATTTTGGTTTTGGCTCCTGATGGGGTCATTGGGGCCACAATGCGGGGCCCAGGGGACACGACACAGGCCGTGCACGGGGTGGGCTTGGCAGCCTGCTGGGGATTTGCCTGCAAGGCCTTGCCGCAGGCCAGGCCCTGCGGCCTACTCCCTGTGCGCCATGGGTTGGTTTTACATATGGTAATAAAATATTACATTACATTAAAAAGTCCTAGAACTCCTCTGAAAAACAAAGGTTACGGTTATGGTTAAGTTATGGTTAAGTTTGATAAAAAACAATATCTTCTTTTTATTTTTTTAAACCTTAGAAATTCACTGAAAAAAACAAAGTAATGCTTTAGTTAGGGTAATATGTCATTGACAATATTAATGTTATGAACTAAAGAAACCACAGAAATTCACCAGTTATAGTTAGCTGCTTATAATGAAATATGGAAGGTTACCCAAGCAGACGCCGCAGAAAGAATACGAGAAATTGATCGTATTAATTTAGAGAAATCTCTCGCTGTGGTAGACAATGGGTTAACGACTCTGTCATCCAGGATATATTTATTGGGCAACATTGTATCCTCTGCTATTGACATTGTGGAACAAGATTTGGTCCTGCTGCGTCAAGGCCAGTCTCAATTATGTTCTATTCTGTTATTAAGCTGTACGCTGCAAAACCTCGTGCAGGTTATGTGCCTTGGCGTTTCATTAACACGTCTTCTCTGTTTTCAGAATACAATCTCACTGATAAACAGATCGAACTGGCACAAAGCGGAGCAAAGTATGTAAAGTGCTGAGCATTGAAAAACTGGAAAAATTGCCATTTACGGTAGCAGAAAAACCAGCTACAGAATGGATAATTCATGGCAAAATAACTCTGCCTGTTACAACTTTCTATTTTCAGTATTGCCTCAAACACATGTCAGCAGGCAAATATGAAAGGTTGGGTAAAGAATACATCAGGACATCCTGGGATTTACCTTACACACAGATGTTGGAGTGGGGGGCGTGAAGTGTTTCTTAGTGGTACACACTGTGAAAATGCACTGAGCGGTTCACACATTTGTCGGGATAGCGGTTCTACTGCAAATTTATCCTGCCACCTGCAAGGTTCACCGGCCGCTGTGATTAATCCAACGTTTGGACAACTTTCAAATGGGAGTTACCTCATGTTGAATGATCAGAGCTGTTGTGGCTTGTTGCCAGTTATCCCATATCTAGTAACGGTTACTTCCAGGGTCACTTGCTGTATGCAAGTCTTGTTCCCCCAAATAGACACAGTCAGGGATTCGCCTTTATGGCCTTCACTGAACATCTCTTCTATACGAATTGATACTCTAAGCAAAATGAAAGCCATTCTTTTGCAAAAAAAGTGCCTTTGACCTCGGCCAAAGAAACCTATGATCTATGTTATGTTATGTTATATTTAATTTATACAGCGCACGGCTACTCGAAAGTGTCCCGGTGCTAGCTTCCGAAAAAGACAGATGCACACTAATCAGAGACTAAAAAAGCAGCGTTTGTAGTTTTTTCTTGAACAGCAGTGGGTCCTGGGTGCCCCGAAGAGCCAAGGGCAGCCTGTTCCAAGCCAGACTGGCTTTTCGCACAAAGGAATTCCCACAAAGTCTTTGGCGATTAAACCTAGGGGTCTGTATCAAGAGCTGAGCAGACAAGCGCAGCTGTCTCCCAGGTGTGTAAAAGGCAAACCTCTTCTGCAAATAAATGGGGCCTAGCCCATAAAGGGCCCGATGTGCGATAGACAGCATTTTGAATTTCAGACGAGATTCAACTGGGAGCCAATGCAAGGAGCGCAGGTGGGTGCGAACACTATGCCTTGATGACAGACCCAGAAGAAGTCTGGCAGCCGAGTTTTGGACAACTTGTAGTTTCTTGGCAAGAAAACCAGGACTGCCGACCAGAAGGGCGTTGGCATAGTCCAATCGGGACAAAATAAGGGCACGGACCACAGTTTCACTGCAACTACCTGGCAGAAGGGGAAGAAACTTCCTCAGGATTTTCAAAGTGCCAAAGCAGGTACCGGCCGGCTTCTTCACTTGTGTCGAAAAGTTCAGATTTTCATCGTACCAGACGCCAAGGTTTTTTGCGGTGCCTTTGTCCGCAGTTGGTCGGGGAAAACCAGGAGGCCAAAGCCTTTCTTTGAAATCCGTCGTAAACGAGCCATAAAGAAGCACTTCAGATTTTCCTTCATTACATTTCAGCTGTGCATTCGCCAGCCACTGAAAAACCGAAGACAGACAATGTTGCACAGCCACAACAGAGTCAGCCTCCTTGCTCCATGAAAACAAAAGCTGGGTATCGTCAGTGTATGCCATCACTTTAGCCCCTAATGACTCTGCGAGATAGACCAGCGGAGTGACATATTACAAATTGCAAGGACTTCGGCTGAGATACAGGCTGTGTTACGTACAAACTGCCCTACACATTTCACAGAAATGTTGGGACGTATCTTAAACATGTCTGATACGAGCGGTATTGTGCATGTATTTAAGACCATATGTTTAGGTCTGTTAATACCATTTCAAGCATCCTCAGAATCATTCCAAACTTCATGCACTCGGTGTTTAGTGATCTGCCGCTAATTCTAGCACTCGTTGCAGGAATCCTGTTTTTATTCCTATTACTACGTTATGGCAAGACAATCCACCAGCGTCACTCCCAGCACCTTGGAGAAAGCTCTCCTGGAAAGGAAGTGTCGTGAGCGCATAGTGCAGCTTTTGGGTTTACCTCGTCTACGAGAATTAACTACCACATGGTTTCTGTCGTTCAGACCAATCTGGCAAGATTGCATCCTACCTGTTCTACGCTGCCTGCTTTTCGGTGAAGAATGCATGCTAGACATATGTCTAATACTGCCATCAGTCATGCCAATGGATATCGATGCTCTGCTGGACCCGATAACGGCCCATGCTCTGTGTTGTCCCCAGAGGCTACCAATCCTGATGACGGCATTCGTTGAGATCTCACAGACGCAACATGCTACTGCTGAGGTACGAGATGGATCAACAGGCACACAGGTAACATCGGTAACGAACACTGCTGCTGACGATGAGTCACATCTATGTACAGTTAATCTTCTAAACAAGGTATTCCAACTCTCACCGACATCGGTAGCCGATTTTTTTGTATACAGGAATAGACGATTTTATGTTTTCACCGGCACCATACACTAACCTTTTATTAGACTCACAGTGTACCGGGTAATCTGTGAATTTGGCCTTCATTTTTCCAAAACAATAAGACAAACTTGGAACTTTTTCTCTTATCATTGATTTTTTTTCATGACTCAAGTACTCTGCTTACAGTAGAACCTTTCATAGAGAACAGACTTCTTTGAACACTTCCAGGGACGCATTGTCACCCTTTCTTCACACCGATTTCATATATGTAATCATGACATGAAATGGCTTTTACAAATATTTTTTCTTTTTCTGTAACATTGAACCATTTCATCATATGTATATATTTCTGCTCATTCATTTAGCATCCGTTATGAACATATGCTTAGAATGAAACATCGCTTTAGTACAGCATCCTTGCATTTCCATGTCACAAAAATGTTTTTAACATGAACGCATTTTATGCTTTTAGATATGTTTTTAGCAAATCAAGTAATACTCTATTTGATGTATTTAGCATGTTTAACATGTTTAGCATATAGTAATGTCGATCATTCGAAATTGGAGTGGGTGTTGTGTTTCGATTTAGATGCCCGTACATAGGTTTCGTGAATCATGTCCTTATATAGGCACAATTCACATTGCCCTTATTTAGGCATAGAATCCCAGTCCTTATTTAGGCATTTGCCATGCTATCCAAATACAGGCACGGTCACCTACATCAGTTCATCCCACGTCACAACGAGTTCTTAGAAACCAGACCCTTAAGCCGTTGGGACTTTCCCTCCTTGGATTATTGATTTCTCCAAGAACTCATCTATTATGCATGAACTACTATTCCTTAGGGGTTCATTCATGACGTCTTCCTCTGACCGACTTAACGTCAATGATAACATTCCTAGACACCTTCCAGGTATAAATATACCTTCACTTACCATGGCAAACCACTGCTCTGCACGGCTCGGCTACACAGCTCGATACGGCTCCCCACGGCAAGTTCGGAAGGAATTTGAGTCCCCGCCTGATACACTGACCAGACGCTGTCATCCCTGCTCACAGAAAATCCAGCTTCCAGCTTCCAGTGTTCTGACTCCCTTCGCAGGGTGTTAGAGTTTGAGATTCAGAAAGAGATGCCCACCTCTCTCATTCTAAGGTATGGAGCTGGCTAGAACCTAGAGGGACTCTTGGCATACCAAACTATAGCTTACCATACTATAGAAAACAGCACCTACTTCTTACTTTGTACTACACTTAGGCTAGGTACACTGGGGTAGAACTATTTAGAAGCATCAGACCAGTATACACTTTTTAGCCTGTGTTATTTATGTATGTATATATGAAAATATGTCATAAGCTGAAAGACAATGCTATTTCAGTATTATTTCTTCTTACTGCTTCCGCTGTGCGTATTATATCTTGCGTACTGTCTAATGATTGTAACAGCTCATATCTCTTACACGAGAAACAAGACTGTTCAATAAATCCTTTTATTGAAACGCCTGTCTATCTATTTCTGTGTAACTCTAAGAAACTAAGCATGCACGATTGAGTGAAACTGTTATCTATTGTTTCCACGATTCTGAGACACGTTCCGATTCTAAGGGAAACAAAGTTGTCATGTTTATGCAATTGTCAGAAACTACTCCCTTCTTGTTTATTCGAGAAGTTTCTAGTGACCTCTGAGTTAGCTGGCACACAAAGTAATTTAGTTTAATATACTAGATAGAGGCATTCTGACCTCAGTCCTACGCAAAAACTATAGTGTATGTTATTCCAATGTGCAGAGCCTATAAGAGAAATAGGAACTACACTACAGCGCCCCCGCCATGCACTACTTATGACCTCACATATTAATTACATCACTCATGACATGTCCTATGAAATCATTTATGAAATCACTGCTGACTTCAAATGACATCACTGATGACATCATCCAATGAGTATGTTGGTTTTGAGTGTGCTGGATTTCCTGTTCTCCCTGGACAGATCTTCCCCAATCTTGACTAGCTAATAAGTAAGTAGAAAGGAAGTAAGTGCTTACCCATTTGACTAGCTGAAGCATAGCCACTTACATTATTTGGCAAGAAGATTTTATGCACATTTGGTAAATGGCAACAAAGTTATAAACCAACAAAAATGATCTTCAATGGAAAGTGGGACCTAAACATAACGACACCATTGCTATTACTGATTGTGCAATATATAAGCTTACTTAGCTTTGAGTAAACAATTTACGTCTACTAAGCCTTAGATATATTCTGGGAGATGCCCCATCACATGTTTGTAGCATACAGTGTCAATATTTAAAAAGAGGATGTGCTGCTCCGAGTATTAGCTGGTTATATAAATGTAGCATCTGCGTATCACTTTTAAGGGGTTAGAAGTAAAGAGATAGGGGGGAGCAGCGCTGCATGTAGGCCGTGGTGGGCAAAATGAAGAATAGAGTATGACAGAGCTGACATTTGACCGGATTCAAATGATAACTGATTTTCTGAGTGAATTAGATAAGGGTGGCACGTGAACACTGCCGTAATCTGAATACTGGTAACTGCAGTAGGCTACTTGTACTAAACTACCATTCCTTGCAAAATTGCTAGACAAAGGTGTCATCACACAAGGTCTCTTCCATATCTCAAACAGTAACCTGTTAAACTCCTACCAATCTGGGTTCAGCAATAAATGAAGCAACTCCGATGGGAGTTTCCCTTGCGACTATGAGAAGTGAAGGTTCTTCCTGCCTTTTCCCTGTAGGATCATTCAGTCATAACCGTGTCATTGCTTTGTATGTAACTAAATTTGTACTGTCACATCCGAAGACATTAGGTAAAAATGGGTCATATTAATATTCATGTGGGGTTGGTGTTTAAATTGTGCCATGCACAGCTGTATTAAATCCTGTGTTATGATTGGTTGAATCTTGCAACATTTAGTTCATTTTATGTTGACAACGTTTGTATTTTTCTGTTTAAGATCTCAAAATGTGAGGTGAGCCATTCTAGTTCACCCTGATTCTTTGCGAGCAGACTCATGTCAGTCTGGCGTTGCTTGGGACTTAATATATTTTACTCTGCGACTTGACTTTATGTCAAACTCTTTGCTGCATTTGATTGACCCTGATGCTAATTCCCGATAATGATTTGCCATTTGCTAACACATGTATGAAAAAGTCGCAAATTGCGATTTCAAGAAATTCGCTAATTAAGAAATCGCTATTAACACCAATTGCATGCAGGTGGTAAACTGGTGCAAGGTACTTAAACCACCCCACAATGCAACAGACCCACCCACAATGGCAGCAAGAGGAGAATGAGACAGGAACGTATATTCAGGCTGCGCATCACTCTGTTCCAGCACACTGAAGAGGACATCTATGACAAGTACAGACTGCACCCACAGACCATAATGGACCTGATTGAGGAGCTGAAACCCTACTTGGAGCACCCTACACGCAGGACACAAACAATTCCCACACATGTGCAGGTCCTGTGCTCCCTGCACCTCCTGGCGTCAGGGAGTTTTCAACGTGTAATAGCGGAGGTTGGTGGGGTGTCACAGAGTGCACTTTCGCGCTTCTTACATGCCTTTATAGATGCAATGCTACAGAGGCTCTCACATCACATTTACTTCCCCACCACCCAACAGGCATTACAGCAAACAAAACTGGACTTCTACCAGATTGCACGTTTCCCCCACGTCATTGGCTGCATCGATGGGACCCATGTGGCCATCACTCCCCCATCAGCAACTGAATATGTCTACAGAAATCGGAAATGCTACCATTCCCTCAACATACAGATTGTGTGCAACGCTAAGTATCTCATCACCGACATCGTACCCAAATACCCCGGCAGTACACATGACTCTTTCATCTTCAGACACAGTGGAATACACAGACGTCTGAGTGCTGGAGAGTTTGGGGAGGGATACCTGCTAGGTAAATACATGGCACACATCAATACATCCACTACATCACTTGAGGGGGGGGACATTGACTTACCTATTGTGTCTGTCCCTGCAGGTGACAGTGCCTATGCAGTGCGGGACTTCATCCTGACCCCATATCTGGATCCTGCAAATGCAAGTGAGAGGAGCTACAACAGGGCACACAGATCTACACGCTGCGTCATTGAGCGTACCTTTGGAATCCTGAAGAGCCACTTCAGGTGCCTGCATAAAAGTGGAGGCACACTGCAATACAGCCCTGAGACCTGCTGTAAAATCGTGGCAAGCTGTGCAATGCTACATAACATGAGGAAAGGCACCACAATTGATGTGAGCGATACAGACACATCGGATGACGAGCGCCCTCCTCCCCCTGCCAGACCTGCAGCAGGAGTTGGGGCAGCTGCTGGACGCCAGAGACGGACTGAGATCACACAAAACTACTTCTAGGTGAGTAATGATGAAATAAGACAAAAAAGCTTGATAATGTGTGCAGTGTTTAATCACACTTCACAATAAAGAAAATTGTAGCTGTCCCCAGCACGTGTTACGCACACAGTGCAGGTAAGGCACAAGTAACTGTGCAAAGAGCATTTTAGGGTTCAGTCACCGGTGTTGCAGTAAGTGTCACTGCACATGTTCACCTCCTTCGGTGATGTCCAGGCTGAGTGCCCCCCATGGTGTTCCCTTGGCCTGCACCCTGTCTGACACTGCGTCGTCTGTCCCCTGGCAATGTAGGAGTGATGCTGCTCCTACTGGAGGTGTCTTCACTCTCAGCATGGGCCATGAGTGCGCTGCCACCTGCGTTGGCCGTCTGCAGCTGCTCCACAGCAGTGGTTACCTGTGCAAGTACTCGGGCTATATCCTGGCAGCAGTGCGCCATTTCGACCTGCATAGTGACGCTTCTGCGTGTGAGGGTGGTGGTGGTGGTGCAGAGGCGGTTCACGGCCTTTGTATAGTTGTTGAGGCGTGCAATGGCACGTCGGCCAGCCCTATCACTGGCGGCTTGGTTGTACCGCAAAGTGTCGCATAGCTCACGGATCGCCCCTGCCATGGCCATGAAGCCCTCCCCCATGTTCTTGTGGTCCTTGTGTATGCGGCATAGCTGCCTGTTGATTGACCTCAGTGCTTTGCTTTGAAGGCGCTGTTCCTGCAGCATGCTATGTTCCAGCCCTGAGAAGACGGATCCTTCGCCTTCAGTCGCAGTGCTGCTCCTGGGCCTTGACCTGCGTGTGTCCTGTGGTCTACTCCTTGGCCTTTCTGTGTCCTGAATGGGCATGTGTGACACACCCTGACACCTCTCTCTCCTGTCACTGTCATCCCCTGTGGCAGGTAATTCGTCCTCAAATGGAGGCAGTGGGGGCACATGTGCGCGCTTCCTGCGCTGGATTGGATTCTGCTCACTGTCGTCACTGGTTTCCTCAGGCTGTGCAGCCTCCTCTCCCTCTGCGCTGTCTTCCCGTGCCCTGGATTATGCTGTGGATGTAAAGGGGACTACATGAGTTTGTGTATTTGTCTGCATTTGGCAATCAATAACGTTCCTACAGTTTGTTTTGGCTAACCTCTGACACTGTATCATTCACTTATCCCCAACCCACATGTTGCATACAATTTCCTTTGTCTCATGGACACACTGTCAGACATAGTACTACGAGTCCCATGATGGATTGCTGGGTGTGCTGTAAGACTTGGACTGGAATGACATTTTGGGAGGTTACTATGTGCATTAGGGGAAGTGTGCATGGGATGGGGATGAGTGCAGATTGATTTTGCATGCATCTTACCTTGGCTGCTGGATACAGGGTCGGAGCTGTCTATGTCAGCCACACCACCAACGCTCTCAGGCAGGAGAGTGGACTCCACAAGCTCCTCGTGGGGTGTTGGCTGTTCTGCTGTGGATGGTCCTCCTCCAGTCTGATTTGCGTCCTTCAGTCTGGCTGCTACCCTCTCCTTCGACCTCTGGCGCATGTCGTACCACCGCCTGCGCAGTTCTTCAATGGTACGAGTGGTCACCCCCACTGCATTCACCTTATTTTGGATGTCCAGCCAGATTTTCCTCTTCCTCGCCTCTGGGACACGCAGTGCCTTCTTGCCAAAAAGGAGCTCATGGCTGCACACCATCTCCTCAATGAGGACCTCCTGCTCCTTTTCAGAGAACTTATGCTTTCTCTTCCTCTTCTCTGCATCCTTGCCCTCCTGTTGTTTGGTGGAATCCATTGCTGGTTGCACTCTCCTGGGATGCCTCCTCTCACTCTCCAAGCAGCCTCTGGGTGTGGCTCAGATGAGTAGGTGCAGGAAATCACTGCAGTTTCCTGTTTGTGATGTCATCAGGCTGCACCTGGATTGCAGATTCCCGTTTTTGCGATTTCCTAATTAGCGAATTTCACTATTAAGAAATCGCAAATGGGGTTTCTGAGAATATTTTGCGATTTTTAAGTAATCGCAAAATATTTGCAATTTATTTTTTACATCCCGTTTAGCGAATCTCAATTTGCTAATCGCAAAATATCGCAAATTGGGATTCGCTAAACGGGAGTATGATACATATGCCCCTTTATCTTTTAAAATAAATGTTGATGGTTTCTAAATTTACTGATCTTAAGTAGCCTTGAGAATTATTAAATTGATTATGCTGATTTATGTGCCATCTATCTAATTTCAATAGGAACACCTTTCCTCATACATTCTTGTGAACAATACTGTCCCCGAACCTGCACATGCGCTTTCGATTATCAGATAAGAAAGCGTCAACATATGTCAAGTGATGTAAAGCTTACCCCTGTACTGTTTATGCCATCAAGCCTGAAGTCGGACCTCCATATTTCAGCACTAGTGATCTTCACTTCAGACAACCCTCCAAAAGAGAGTGTGGTGAAAGAGAAACCCTCATATGCTGCCCCAGGTTTCTGATACAACTTTCATAATATTATGGGGCAAACTTCAGCTCAATGCCTTAAAGACCTGTTCACAATTGGACAACAAATTATCCCAAAATTCAAGTACAAAATGGAAACTTCAAAAGAGGTGATGTAAGCGGCTGGCCCTTACAAACCATGAGAAAGGTCTTTGGCAGGGAGCTAGCTATCAGCCGTGCAGCAGGTGCAGTGGTACTGGCTTAAGGGATTTTAGTTGCTCACTGAAGAACCAATTGTGGGGAACAAAGAAATTCAAGAGCACAACAGGTCTAGTTTCTCAAAACAAAACACAAACCCCCAGGTACGACACAGTGTCCTACAACACCACTCCCACACAATACTGCAAAGTGAATGAATAAGAGGTGGACGGTGCTAAAACTTCACTCATGGCTAAAGATATATCATTTTCTTTTTAGGTCTCGCCTGACCCAGCGCATAGAGCTACAGTGCATGTGCGCGGGCGCGCACGCCACTTTTACCTTGATTACTTTCACTTTCGCGGCCGCACGGCCGCTTTGATGTTTGATCGCGATCACTTTCACGGCCATTTGGCATAGCCAATAGGTCTCACTTTTGGGACCTTATAAGTGTTTAGTTATGCAACTGTTGCATGGCTAAACACTTATAAGGTCCCAAAGGCGAGACCTATTGGCTATGCCAATGCTTGTTTTATAAAGATGTTGCCACCAGGAAATGTAGAATATTAAAAGCACCATCTGCCCTTTTATTTAATATTGCATCATTATTTCACCTGGATTCACATAATTCACATATGAGCGGGATTCCAACCACGGACCATCAGTATACATGTACATTTCTTTTACAATTACATTTCCGATTTAAATAGATTATTTGCTGTGATGTCAAATGACATAATCAACTGTGCTTGCTATAACCGTCTACAAAATTGTACATTTTTTACTAGCCTGTTGGCGAGATCAGTTCATGCATCGGTTTATTTACGTTTATCCCATTAATCTGGCAGACAAAGATGAATCATTATGACACAAGATGCATGTCCACAAGCATCAGGTGAAAACAGAGTTACCCAGGAAATATGCTAATGAGCTCGCGATGCATCACCTGTCATATTTTATTGCTATTAACAAATGAAGTGTGTTCTGCAAAAAGGGAAGTGGCTCTTTGTTACATTAATCTCAAAATCAATGATTAATCCATTCAGCAGATGTCTTCTGGAGAGGAACGAGATATGTAAAGTCCCGGCTACTAACAAGCTCGCTGTGCAGATGTGTTATGCACAGACAACTGCCTAAGGGGTCTCCCGTCCCTCCAAGCCCCAGGATATTATTGGCAGAGCAAGCGCTGCAAGGCATCTTGTCCTAGGGTGGACTCTGTCTGAGCACTTGCAACTTTGATGTACACAACTGATTCCCACCCATTGATATGAATAAGGCGAGTGGTAAGGTCGTCAATGCATACAGCCCTTTGGTACAGCAAAGTATTAGTGAATCAAGTGAATTAGCATTGAACTATAAGTAGCTAATTGGTGAATAAGAGATTTTATCTACGTTTAAACTGTAGGAAACACAGCGTGAGTGTTGTGTAATGTCATGTCTTGTCATGTTATGTTATGTGTTGTTATATTGAAAGTTCGTGTTTGCAAAGCTTCATTGGGCTGTAGAAAAAAGCAGCATAACCTACTCTTTAATATAAGGAGGCTATGGAAAAGTACTCATAAAAAACAAGAATTTACAAACATTTTGGAAAGTGATCATGTTTGTCTGTGCCCGCAAGGAGTGTAAGAAAAATATTGTAAAATGTATGTCTAATTCTTGTGACATTGCATAAAAAATATCAGAGAGCAGGACACTTGCAGGGGGTCTCCACCTACGCACGAACAGCGGGGTACAGACATTGAACCAAATTCATCCTGGATTAATAGAGCTTGTAATTGAATAACATTGTACCTTACACTTGCTAGGGCGACCCAGTATGGGCAAGAGGAAATTGTGTGAAGGTGGTACAGGTGATGCAAAGAAAAGGAAAGTCAAAAAGGGAAGAAGAAAAAGTCCTAGCAAGAATGGTGCTGAGGGTAGTGTTATGGAGAGGATAGACAGTTTATTAACCGAATGCGAGGGGTTATTGTATTCTACACACCCTGACCAAGCCCCTAGGGATAGCACGCAACAGATCCCAAGTAGCAAACAATATAAAGGGCGTGTACTTGACATGGTTAAAAAACTTGTCAAAAAGCCAATAATGCCAGACCACCAGAATGTACCAGAATCAAATACATCAGTAGAGGAAACCTCTCAGTGCCAGCCAGACACCCACAAAGCTTTTACCACTCTAGCATGTAGTAATAGATTTTCAATTCTGGCTGACCTAACTGACCCGTTGGCAAATACCTCACACAATGGAGATGGAAGATATGCTATGGGCTTGGAAAATGCAGTGAGTAGCAGCCCCAATAATCATAGGTGTATGGGGGATCGAAGTGTAACCGGCACAGATAACAGTGCGTCCGTTGCTAGCAACATACAACAGGAAAGAACTATAGATGACACTGTTTATCAAACAGTGTCTAATAAGATGGTAACATTGATGGATGAAATCAGGGCCCTCAAAGTGTCAGTTAATGAATGAAATGAAATGAAAATGGGTTTTTATAGAGCGCGTGTTTGCTGTGGTGTCTTAGCGCTTGCTACCATTAAAGTTAACCGGAAATTAAACCCCCGAAGGGGTGCACACAAATAGCCAAGTTTTTAGTCCCTTCCTAAACTGTAGCAGATCATTTTGCATTCTAAGATGCAAAGGCATAGTGTTCCAGAGCTTTGGGGCCAAGTATCGAAAATTTCTGCCCCCCCCCCCCCATTTCATCGTCTTTACTCTTGGAACCACAAGCAAGTACGCTGACGCGGAACGGAGACATCTCTGTGGAGTATATCGCTTACAGTATTGACCCATCTGCGTAGGTCCCATAATTAATGACACAATAAGTAAGGCACAAGTAGCAGTGGATTTGATTACATCTTCAAGGGGCACCCACCTGAGTCATAAATCATCCTCACATTCCGTTATGGGTGCTAGCAATAATCCAGTGGTACAAAGTGTGGCTAAGACATCCGAGAGGTCAGGTACAAGTGGATTATCCAGGCCCCTAAAAACGGATACTATGAGCAAAAGTTATGAGCACCCTGGAAGGAAGGACAATATGACGCTTGTCCCCAGACCCTTGTTGCCCTGTACTAAGGCTGTTGTTTCAACCTCCAACATCAATGTTAACAGATATGATGGACAGAGAGTGGTAGGAGCAGGGAGTAGTATACCAAGCACAGCAAATAATGTGTACATGATTAATGTCCCGAAACTCTCAGGTGTATCTTATAGAGAAGATGAGGGATCTATCAAGAATAAGTGCACTCAGTGGAATCGCTATGGTAGGGGCTGTCGGTCAATAATAAGGGATGACATCATTGTAGCAGAAAGACACTCATGCCTTAATGCCACATTTGATTACATTGCCCTGACACTAACTCATCAACACCTAGTGGAAAACCTCGTAAGTTTTGATATTCGTACACCAAATCTTACCCGTTCAAAAATTAGACTAAAGTATAATCCGCCAGAGTTGGTTCCGATCTCTAGCACATCACCACTAAGGGAGGTAGATTGAAGGTTACTCCCACTCGCGGGTGACCTTTCAGAGAACATAATACAACTATCCCCCAAGGATTTGAGTACGCAGAAGGGCGAAGCCCTGTACTGGTGGGCTTCTAGAGAGTCTCACTCCCACAGGACAACTATCCTGAAACATGAGCTTATGTCTAATGATACTCAGCACTGGCCGCAGCAACTATACTCAAAAAGAAAGATTGTTTAATGGAAGTAAGTGTTACCATGCACTGCATTCACCAGAATACATCTGAGTGGACTGGGTGATGTGAATGTTAAGGCACTGTGCTCCCGTCCTGTATTAGCACCTTTAAAAAAAAAAAGTGCAT
The DNA here is from genome assembly GCF_964204655.1 of Triturus cristatus. Classification (NCBI taxonomy): domain Eukaryota; kingdom Metazoa; phylum Chordata; class Amphibia; order Caudata; family Salamandridae; genus Triturus; species Triturus cristatus. Next base: position 150,353,264 of record NC_140592.1, read on the forward strand.
TAGAGCTGCATTCATCATAGCATTTTTATTATAATAATTTGTAGCCATGCTGCACAGCAGTCACACTGCTTTGCAGCATGGCAATAAATCATTGCCAAAGTCGGCAATGCCATTGCTGTACTAGATGAAAGAAAGGCAATGGCGGAGCCAAAGGTCTCAAAGGCAAAACCTATTGGATTTGCCAATGCATTTTTATGTGTCAGTACAACACTTCTGTGAATCTTATAAATCAGTTAATCTCCCCATGCTTAAAAAGGGAAAGAAAGGTGACATTTGGCAAACAATTCTAATCAGAAAGGCATTGTGCCCATGTCCATGTCTTAGTGAAAAGACATTAGGAAGCAAATTACATCTGTTGTCACAATAAAAGCAGATAGCATCTGTTTTCACAATAAACATCCATATCAAAGAAGGAAATTTTGTCTTTGAAGAGTGTGTGGCACAGTAAAACATAGCTACAAATAGTATGAGGTTCAGAAAGAATGAGAAGGAAGAAGGAAAAATAAAAGTAGTACTTCAATCTCTGAGTGATCAGTGGAAGGACAACAATCAAGCTATATTATTTAGTAGCTGGTCCATGTTCCAGGCGAAAGGGGAAGAAGTGAAGATAGCATGTGCTGGCCAATTTGGAAGTCAGCAAATAGGTGTGACAATGAGGCCAACAAGTGTTAAGCAATGGGCGGGGTACCAGCCACTTGTTTTATACAATAACTCTCAATTTATGCCATTCTTTCTCCTCTCTGTCTCTCTTTTCCTTATCAAGCCAGCTGAAGAAAAGGGGGTCCCTTCCTCTTTTTACTGGCCATCCCTCCCCCATCCTGCCCTGCCTAGTGACATGTAACGTACTCGTTATGCTGTGCTGTCATTTTTTTTACTATAGGTCTCTTTTCCATGCAGTGCGGTTGACCAGCGTCTTTGGGATCTGGTAACTATGTATTTTACTGAAGTTTTAAGGGAAGGCACATCGCTTCCAGTAGTCCTCTATATTCCCTCTACACCAGCATCTTCAAACAACCCCTACACAGACTCCAGACCATCTAGAATGCAGCCACACGACTCATACTTGACCTCCCACTCCACACCCACATCACAAAGCACCTCAGAAGTCTACACTGGCTCCCCGTTCACAAGTACAGCCAATTCAAACTTTTCACACACACATACAAAGCCCTATACAACACAGGACCTTAATATCTGAACAGCCCATACATTTTCACCAACTCACCATACACCTATGCTCTGCCTCACTCTCACTTGCACACATTCCCCGCATCCACAAAAGCAAAACTGGAGATCGCTCATTCTCCTGCATCGCACCCAAGATATGGAACGGCCTCTCTCAACACATCAGAGCCTCCTCCGCATTTCTTGAGTTCCGTATGAAGTTGAATACCTGGTGGTTCATATAAGCACCTTGGGACCACACACCAACACAACTTGCTCAAATGCGTGGATAAACTCTTGGATGATTAGTGACCTATACAAATCAACATTACATAAAACAAAAACACAGGTGCACCACACAACAACAAATAGGTCAGTAGGAACAAATATAAACATATATATACAGTTGCTGGCTTCTTATTGAGATGTATCACCACCTCACTGCCTGCCCCTTAAGGGAAAGAGGGCAGAGCACTCTCAATGCCTGACAATTTATGGTATGTACCCTGCCTGTACTTTGGTATTATATGCATGATGAGAGAGGAGTGCGACTCGGTCTATATTACACATTCTGACCGAGTTGTACTCCTGCCGTTAGACTTTAACAGGCATAAAATGTATGTATCGCGCTGCATTTTAAATCTTTTTATTTTTTCGGGGTTGACCGGTTGTGACAATTTTTTCCCGTCATTTTCATACACCTTATAGACGGTTAGGCTAGAGGGGTATATGTATAAGATTTCTTTAGTAGACGCTGGCAATGTATACCTGGGGAGGTTTGTTTTTCTAAGTTAAATATTTTTCTTTTAGACCCTGGCTCTCCTTCCTTATTCGGCTTGTTGGAAAATACCGTTCTTTGATGGGATATCCCGGTCACCAAGACATAGATTGTAGGTAAGATGGTACCACCGATGTAGAACTTCGGGGGTCCTTTCGAAATCCCAGATGGTTGAATCTTGTTGTGCTTAGTTTACAACATATGGATTTTGTGAATGCTTTATGGAAGCAATTTCTTTGACTGGACTCTTGCATCTTAAATTCAAATAATTAATTTTCTTAGGTCCAGCAGTATTTTTATTAATACACGTCCGTATTATGAATTTGATGACTCCACCGAGACATTTATATGATACCTTGAAGGCATGCTTTACTTGTTAGAACGTCCTGTCTACAGTGGGTTTCTCTTGTATAGGTTACTGACTAGCCATAATTATTGTGTAAATATTCGATGCTTTGTACAAATTGACGTACCTCGCTAGGGCCTTCTTAACGGGTTTATAATGTCATCTGCAGATTTGAATGTGTTTTTCATCAGCAACTAGGTGGTGGAGATTTTGGACTCTATACTTGTGGGTCGAGAGTTGTATGATTTAGACTAAACCGTGGCTTATATCTGGACGGTCTCGAAATCCTTGCTCAGTTGTAAGTGTGGACAAAAGGAATCTTGCGCCTCTATCTTTTGTCTTTAGTGTTAGTGATTACCATGAAGGTAATTGAACTTAAATGCCGTTGTTTATATCACAGATTTCGCCAGATGGGAGCATAGCCTTTGGAGCATTATCTCTCCTATACCCTCCTCTACTTATGGAGGCACTTTGACTCTTTCATCCAGTGGTAGGTATATATTCTACTAACTGTATTGTATCACTTCATGTATTGTTTGATATATTGAGGGCACTCAGTGGCCAGATATAGCCATGATATTTCCCATTGTCTAGCTTGGTTATCCTGAGCAATTTGGAATTTATATGATGTTGAATACGGCCTATATGGGTTTTTAGTATGTCCCTTGTCCATTCCTTGTCCATTGAGGATTCCCCCACGGTGATGGGTAGACTCAGACTTTAGTCTTGCTCTCTTTTCTCTTTATTTTTCTTTCCTTATCTCCCTCTCAGTTGTATCTTCTCGCTCTCGAAATTGCTGTAAACAAATTTCATCTCTCTCTAACCTTCCCTATCATAGGCAGCTTAGAGCGAATATTAGGTAGTCACCTTTGATAAATAAAGTCACACATAGAAATGACAAATATGATGTTGTGTTCTCTATGTCCCGGTAGGGACTGTTGGCCCTCTTGATATGCAATTTTATAATATGGGTCTAAATATTTTGGGAACATATGATAAACTGAAACTAGAAAAAAGAAAAAATTACAACTGTCCATCTGTCTGAAGGTTTTGTCCATGCGATGTATAAAGTAAATAGGTTTTGACCATCATAATATGATACTGTGTCCTTATATATGTATGTTTATGTGTTTATATTTAACAGCCCAGAAGAAGTCCTTCACTAGGACGAAACGCGTCGGCTGTATTGTGTGTCTTTTTCCACGTAACAAGAAAATGGAATAAAGAGATTCAATTAAGGAATCCTTTCCTCTTTGTCGACTGGATTTGGACTTTATATTTGTTCCTACTGACCTATTTGTTGTTGTGTGGTGCACATGTGTTTTTGTTTTAAATTATTGAGTTCCTGAGGGAACAAGCACTGTGACGGTGGGTGCTGTTCGGTGTGCACATGTATCCTTGCAAGTACAAAAGGGATACATTTTTGGAGCAATAGTAGTTTAGGTGCTGGCAGTGAGAAGGTTCCACTGTTATTTTTAGATTTCTTTGCAAATCAACATAACATATATTAGTGGCTTACAATTCCACGTTATGGTGGGCATTCTTTAATTTGGCCTTATGAAGACCCTGTTTTGCAAGTTGTTTGCTTTGTAATCAAAACGCTGATGATTCTAATGAACTTGGATTGTGTGAAATGAATATTGATTGTGCATTGAGGATATTTGATGGGAACAATACCACTGTTCTCCTTTAATTGGCAATTGTAGCTAAGATCCCCAGGATTTTGATTTGCTGTTTACCTTTTTTTTTTATCACTTATGTCCCAGCTCACGTGCACTAAGTCCTATCCTTTTGTCTGTTCCCCTATGGAGCACCTTGAATGCTTAATATGTTTCCCTTTATATATAAAATAAGTTATTACTATTCTAATCTCAATGGTGTTGAGAGTTGACTGTCTATTTTAACTTGTCTTACTGAGAGGACGACTGATTCTCTCACAAGCTGTGAAATGTTACATGAATAGATCTGTAAGAACTAATGTTTTCTCTACTATATATTGAACCCAGGCTCTGAGGAATTCAGGGTTACCACATATTGTATATGCTACAGCTTTGGTATAATATAGAGGAGTATTATTGTCTCACCCCTACGCCACCCTCCAGGTGAGAAACATTTTGCAGACATCAATTATTACTATTCTGTCTTTGCAGATTTATATAGTGCAAACTCGAACCGAAGGTATTGGAGAGCTTTACATGAGCACCAGTTCCGTTACACAAGGACACATTTATTTTTGGTAGGCGCAGGGAGATTAAGTGATTTGCCCAGAATCACAGAATGCTGAGCCGACGCTGATGCTCGAACCTGGTTCCCCAGCTCCAAAGACAGCAGCTGTGGCCGCGAGGCCACATCCTCTCCTTATGATGAGATAAGCAGCAGATATCACATCAGTATGTCGCTGCCATGTCTGCTAGGGTGGATTCTACATAAGTCCATACACCACAACGTCAGCTAACACCTACTTCATTGCACAGATGAAGTCACAACCAATCCCTGCCAGGCTATAACTGCATGTTATCACCAAAAGTAGAAGTGCCTAGCATGCATGATGCATAAAGGAGGGCAACCATCATAGTTACAGCAATTATTAGGTGCTGCACAAATATGTGGTGGGCACCAGGTCTGATGGGCCAGAGGAAGAAAGCGAACCAGAGATTTGAGGTGACAAGGGGCCCATGTGCAATTGGGTGCCAATTTCACTTGAAATGGAAATACCTTTTGGCTGAACAGAGTCAAGGTCATGATTTCCTGCGTATTGTGAGACCTGGCAGATCTAGCTGCGTCACACACTCACACTGTTAATGACTGCTCAGTGGCTGATTGGAACCTGAACTGTCAATCACAGGGTGCTGCAGATCCTCCCCAACCCAAAGCAGCCTGTAGGTAAATACATGAATGGCTGTACATACCTAACTTGAGTCTGCCCTGACGATGCCTCTCAGAGTACTGGTACTCTGCCTGACCAAGGATACTGATGGGTATCTTTATAAGGGGATAGTACCACTAGAACTTCACTTTTAGTGACGTTCTGGTGCGGCTATTCTCTTCTCCATACTTATGAAGTGGCGCTAGGCCACTTTAGGTGGCTTACGCCGCCTTGGAAATATGACCCCTTTACATGTATCACTTTGCCTGAAAGGGGCATGCAAAGGGTGTTGCTGTGGGTGTTCCACCGCAACACCCACTGCTTTTTGATGCTGCCCTAGATTACAAGGATGTATAAATCTGAGGCAGCGTCAAAACTAAAGCCATGCAATAGCAGGTGTTAGAATAATGCAACAAGGAGAAATACATTTATTTCTCCTCGTTTTTGCTTCTTCTATTTGTGCTGCATTCTGCAGCACTCATAGAAAGAGCAGAACGCCATTAATGAGTGTTTATGTGCAGGAAGTAACAGATCGCCATTATTGATTGTTTATGTGCAGGAAAGGACGCCTTCCTGCACAAAAACAATCATTCTCTGCAACACAGGCACCCTTGAACTCTGGTGCAAGGTGGCCTGCGTTCGAGCTAGGCAGCTAATTTTAGTGCCACCGCTAGGGAAAACACAGGAGTGAGCCATATTGTTGTAAATACGGAGCCTCCCTGCATTTTGTAAATGGCCAAATTTGGCGCAGCTCGGTGCTCCGCCATTTCCTTGTAAATATGCACCTTAGTTCCAGTATTTAAAGGGGGTAATTCTCAGAAAGGCAGCATTCAGTATCGGCGAGTACGTTTAGAAAGAAATCATCGCATGCCCTTTAGTGACACTAGTCTATTAACTCTAATGCATATAATATTGTGCTTATCTTAAGGACCAGCGTGAAACGTTGTAATAATAAGTCTACAAATTTGACAGGTTACTGTTATACTGGATTTTATAATGAAATGTGATATTATTGCACTGAACTAGGAGTCTTTTTTATTATTTTGAGTTTTTGAAAAAAATCTAGAAATGGTACTTAAGAAATGTCACTAAGTTTTGTGTAAATATTTTACCTTGTAAGATTTCTCTGAGATGGAACTATGATATTTTATGTAAAGGGTATTTTAATGTTTAAATATGAAATGAATAAATAGATGTGCTTTAAATGATTTTGATAGTTTGCTTTGCCTTTATAAGTGCGTTCGCAAACTAATATACTTTGCCTAATATGGCTAAAGTACTGGTGAGTACCGGCCCAATTAAAGCACTCTCTGGCCTGCGGAATTATCAGAGTACAGTAGAACAGAAGGATCTTTTTAGGTCGTGATCAGTGGCTGCCGGCAAGGCTCGTGAGTGGCGTGGTGGGCTCGGGGGGAAGTCACGGGGGTGGGGGAGGTTGCGCAGGGTTGGGGGGGGGAGAAAATAAATAAATAAATAAATAAAATAAACTTACCGTGCCACAGGGTCCCGCGTCTCTGCTCCCGCTCTCCTGGTCGAACTCGAGGAAAAGAAAGTACAGCCAGGCCTCATTGACCAATCACAGCGCTGCAATGCAGTGTTGTGATTTGTAAGCACCCAGGCTCCCCTGACCAATCACAATGCTGCAATGCAGCGTAGTGATTGGTCTGAGCACCGTGACACGCAGCTCAGCCAGGGGCTGGAGGGGTGGGCATGTTCTCCATGCAGGCTGTAATGCAGCCTGCATAGAGAACAGGAAAAGTGCGCATGACTGTTTTGGGCAGCCCAAGAGGGCGGACCAAACAGTCATCTGCACTTAGGAGTGGGCAAACCACTCCTTCCCTGCCCTGCTCCCAGAGCAGAGCAGATCCCGCCCACCCGCCCGCTCGCAAAGCAGCACAAGTATAAAATGATAATAACTCAAAGTTAGTATCATTTCATGTTTCTACTTCGCACTGCTTAACAGCAGTGAGGCAACGCTCCCCCGCCATAGTGGAGAAGCCGTCACTGGTCATGATTCTTAACAAACGTTGCCAGAAGCTGTTAAAAGTACAAGATATGCTTCCTGAAGCACTGTGAGTGGCAGCACAGATTGGAATACAAATTCGTGGGATATGTTGTGAACAAACAGAGTTGCAGTTCCCAGAGTAACTCAGGCCTTCCCAAAAGCTCACTGAAGAGTGACTGGCCCATAGGGGGCGTGCGGCGGCAGTGCCCCAAAAATAGAGGGAAAGATGAGGGGGGGGGCATGTAAGCTGACTGCTCTGCCACACTTCCACACTGATCTCTCAATAGGAATTTAGCGTATCCGTGTGCCATATACAAATATATAGAATGCAAAGAAGAGGGCGGCACCATCAGTTCACCCCAAACTCTCAGATGCTATGTGTGTGTGCATGCTGTGTTGGCGTGATGTCTGTTGATTACCCTATGCTACTAAGCACCATATCATGTGGTTTGGTGAGTTCTGTAAGCATCCCACCTCTTGTCAAGACTGGACGATGTACTGTGGTGGTGCTTCATTACCAAGAAGATGCACCACGAAAAAGGGAGTTTTTTTTGTCTGTGTGTTTATATCTGTGTAATCTCATTTTTTGTTGATTGTGAGCATCAATGTGGTTCTTCTGATGTATAAGGAGATATTTGTGTATGTGTGCAAGTGTGTTTCCTAGTCTGTTGGTGTTTCCTGTCTGAGCTATGCCTCACTGGTGAGGCCGAAACCAGTCTGGGGTTGCTTGTGTTACTCTTCTGTGAGTTCAGGATGGACTAGTCCCATGAGGAGAAGGGTCAGTACTGATTTGCATAAGTGGGGCCTTTGACAAAAATTACTTGTGGGTGAAAAATGATGGGTTGGAATGTTTCCCTGAGTGATAGACAGGGTATGACTTTTTGCAAGCATTCCTCCCATTACCTTTTGTGCACATTATGTCACGCCCTAAGTGGCTTTGAGTATGTCCAAATGAGGGTTTCTTGCTCCTTGTGCCAAAGAATCAAAGCTATGGCTCATTGACTTGGAATAAGTAGATTGAAACCAGCCTGCGGTTGCTTGTGGTCCCTTCTGGAGGGGGCTTGCCTGGCAATTTGGCATGCACTGTTTCCAAGTGGTATGCGGGCTGTTAGTTTTACTTTTTCCAAAAACAAACTCCGATTTTGGGAGCTGTTTTGGGAAAAAGTACAACTTTGTAAAGTTTGACAGATGGCCGTCCTGTTTGATGGAGCCGCCCATCATACTGTTACAACACTGACAGGAACCATTGTGATGGAGGTTCCTGCCAATGTTTAGAGTTATTCATGGGGTTGGCCGACATCTCTAAAATGGAGGGCAGATTTTCCTCCCGATGGTGGGGCAATGTCATCTCCAACTAAGTAGCCTCCGACCACCATACTCTAAATCAGCCCCTATGATGGTGTGGAGCTTTCCTGAAAATGTGTCTGTAGCCCACCTACATGCCAGGCTGTATGACTGGTTTTTAGGTTCGAGCCTGCTAATGTATGCACTAGCGCATGCGTCTCGCTAGTGAGATACTATTGTGTACAAATAGGGCTTGGAACCCACCCGTTGCTTACCATTTGTCTGCTCCAGTGTCACTCTTCTTTGCAGCTGTCTTAATTGGAAAGAGCAACCGAAATGTCACTTTCGATGCTTGCTGTGGAGCAGGGACCAAGCACAGATTAATTCAACGTAGTCTGTGCCTGTCTGCTGCTCCCGATGAGATTCAGGTACAATTTCTTGCTTCCTCACACTCCCCCTGTCTGCTGATTCCTTCATAGCCCTTTTTTTTCTTCTTTCTTTTTAACAGCCGTGTTGTTTTAAAGTCTGTTATTGGGATGTGGAGTGTTGCGCACCACAGTTTGAGTCTACTATTGCTCCTGGGTCTGCAATGGTTGAAGAGATGTTTATCGATCTGCTACGTTCATGAGAGAGGCGTCCTTAGCAGTTTGTCAATGATGGGATGTAAAAAAAACATATATGCAACATCTGGAAATGTCCACACTACATAGCCGCATGCTCGTTACCCCTCTGGTTTGTTCTATATGACAATCTTTCTGTTATAGTCGAATGTCGATATTTGTGTTCCTGTGTCATCTGGTAGTTCAAGCACCCCCAAAGCTCACTCGAATCTTTAGAGATGATGCCATATACTTTTGAGTTTCGGCCTCTTATAAGACTTATCTTCTTCCGAAGTGTTAATCTGCTTTCCGGTGCCCGCTTTATTCTTAAAGTTATTCGCTGCATAGAACTTGAACCTTCCTTTGCAATGTGAACATATTAGGTTTATTCAACTCCGAACATCAACAGTGTGTTTTTTGTGTAAAATATAAATTGTCAGATTCAAGCAATCCTCTTTTCTATCAGGGAACATCATCTTAGCAACCATTGGCAAAGCCAATTGCTCTTACCTGTACGAAAGCTATTGGCCTTGGCAATCTCTTTTAGTCATGTTCTCTAGCACCTTAGCTGCTGTGCAGCATGGCTGAAAGTTAGAAAGAAGTGTTAGGTCATGTTATAGCGCTATGAAAAAAGCGCAACGGCACCCCCAGCACTGGCTGCGTTATACCGGTTTGTTTTCCAACTTTTGGCTGTGCTGCTGTACATTATGGTTAATAAACATTGTCAAAGCCAATAGCTTTCACATAGGGGAGACCTATTGGCTTTGCCAGTGCTTGTTGGATTTGCAATTTACTCTTAATGCCTATTTGGCCTTTGGCTACGAAGCATCCTAAATTTGCTGAAACTGCAGGTGTAGCTGAAGCATGGCGCTCTAGTTGGTACGTGCAGATGTGCACTGTTCTTTCATTAAGGCAATTGTGTAGAATTTGACCTAAGATGTGGGTTTCTAATTGTCAGCTACAGGCATAACTCTCATCACCCAGTAGGAAGATGGGCTTGACATCTTTAATGCAACTATCTAAAGAGCATCACTCAGTCCCCACGCGCATTAACCTGTGCCTGCTTTTTACATCACAAGGGAGTCAAATTATATATGGTCACACCCGTGAGACATCAAACACTAAAATAAGAAGGTCTCGTTCTAGGCACGTTTCTTGATTGGGGGATTGCTCGTTCAGACAGGCTTTCTGCTTTCATTTAGCAAAGCTGCTTTAATTGATTCCTGGAAGCCCAGGATGTGCTTTGTAGCCCAGGAGAATGCATAATCTTTCCTCGCACTCCTGTTGTTTCATTGACTACGGCCTATAAAACAGGGGATATCTAATTCACTTTCTTGTTCATATGACATGAAAAGTCCCAACCCTTTGATGTATGACTCAGGGCTGTACACAAGAAATTAAACATACTGTTCAAAGGTTGTGTAGCTCACTGAAAACATGTTCAAGCTCTGCCATCCTTTCTGAGATGGATTTTTATATGTTTTAGCTCTTCATTTGAGGCATACAGATGCTCTGCTGTTTTATTGCAGGGCTGGGTTTAGTACTGTAAGCTTGCACCTTAGTGTAATGTTCTCTCGCGTTTGGTGGCCAGCCTACATGGCCAACATTTCATTTGCATGTTGTATCTTCCACGACGGCATGAATTCTACAGGAGGGGAGAGTACATCTCTCTCTCTCTCTCTCTCTCTCTCGCTCTCATATATCCCTGGTAACTCCACCTAAATAAGATGAGGAGTGCATCTACAATTGTTGTCTTGGACATTGGGACTTCTTGTGCGTTGGGCGAGGTGTTATGCTCTGATCCAGTAAGTAGAATCATTTTGTTATGGTCGCCTTATATATTTAGCATTGGCGCTTTAGCATTTAAATAAAATAAGTCATAGGGCCCGTGTTATCAAAATGCCCTGGACCAGTGGCGGCTCCTCCACTATGGCGGAGGAGCATCGCCCACTGCTTCACAGCAGTGCCAACTTTAAGAATTATAAAATGATAATAACTTAGTTGTTATCATTACATGGTTTGTGTCAGTCTGCGTTGCAGGTGGGTGGGCGCTGCTGCTCTACTCTGGGAGCAGCGGAAGAGTGGTTTGCCCACTCTTGAGCAGCCTGCATGAAGAACATGTCCAACCCTCCAGCCCCTGGCTGAGCGCTGTGTCACGGCACTCACAATGTTGCATTGCAGCGTTGTGATTGGCTTAGGGAAGAGAGCCTGGCTGCCTGCTTCCTGTTCCTTTCGGAGGCAGGAGAGCAGGCGCAGAGAAATCTCGGGACTGGCCTCAAGGTAAGTTAAAGTTTTTTTTTTATTCTGACCCCTCCCCCCACAAACCTCCCTTGCGCCCCTGCACCTGCCCCCCCACCTGCAAGCCATGCCGGCCACCTTTGCCCCGGAGCACAGCATGTGTGTGTGTGTGTCTCTGGTTTTTGTGCCCCCTTTGTGCCTCTGTCGCACTATGGTATTAATGTCAGGTTTTGGACAGGACTGAAGCTTATTCCCTGATCTCGGCACTGACTGACTTTTGCACGACTGCAGTACAACTTCTGCAGAACAAATAATGCATGGTTAGTAGGTGGCCTCAAGAAAGTTTGCAAGGGAGGAGGAACCCTAAAGGGAAAGTACCTCCAGAAGCAGATTAAAAAGTATGAATCTGAGTATCAGGACCCAACCATCCAAAGAATGAGTTGAAGTATCGAGAATCAGAAGACTTTCAGGACAGCCTTGCAGAAGATTCTTGAATCCAAGATATCCTGAGAATAAACAGCAGGACAAAAATCTAAAGGAAGTGGCAAATAACGCAATAAAAAATAATATTGCCTTTATTACAACACATATTTCGATGAATCCAGCAGCCCATTGAACTTAAGATGCCAGAATTTATGTGGCAGAAAGTACATCAACCATCATGGTTTGGGAAGAAGCCAGTGATGTTGATTCACAAAAATGCTAGGAGTAGCAGAAGCGACATCACATACCCTTTGACCTTAAAGACAGCACACAAAGTGACCAAATATGACTTTGACCCAGAACCTTATCAGGAAGTTATGTCACATATCTTAACCCAGGTGACAGTAGTATAGGTTGATACCTTTCGTCACCATGCATTTTTTGACAGGTGCCCCGCCCCCCGGAAGTGACGTAGGAGCCGGAAGTCCCGCCCCCCAGAAGTCCCTCCCCAGAAGTCCCGGCCCCGGAAAGTCCCGGCCCCGGAAGTCCCGGCCCCGGAAGTCCCGGCCCCGGAAGTTTGGGCCCCGGAAGTTTGGGCCCCGGAAGTTTGGGCCCCGGAAGTTTGGGCCCCGGAAGTTTGGGCCCATGGAGTCCAGCCCATGGAGTCCAGCCCATGAGGTTCAGCCCATGAGGTTCAGCCCATGAGGTTCAGCCCCTGAAGTGCATCCCCCGAAGTGCAGCCCCCGAAGTCAAGCACCCGGGAGTGGGGTATGTGTAGTGTGTGTGTGCGCCCCCCTGTCCATAAATGGCGGAGGTGTAGGTGGGGTCAGGGGCTGGCTAGGGCTAGCGGCAAGCCACCCGGTAGGGCCTACTAGGGGTGTTTAGGGTTATGGGCTGGTTGAGCAGAGACTTACTTGTGTGCGCCATGTTGGTTGGGCAATCAGGGGCATGTCCGGGCATGTTCAGCGGGTGGTTGCGGCTGTAGGCTGGTGTTGCTTCAGCAGTGGCGAGGTTCATCTGTGGAATGGGAGCCCTAGAGTGGTGCTGGGTCTTTTTTGGGGGTAGACCAAGCCCCCAAGGAGGCGTGCCTAATGCATATGGGGTTCCTAATTGGCAGACCATGGTGTGGGGGCGTAGCCACGGACAGCCAATGGATGGATTTCCAATGCCCCCACAAGAGGCGGGAAGCTAGACTGCTAGTTTGCTGATGCAGTAATTTTACCGCCTAATTTTAAAAAGTCTCTGATGTAAAATGACAGTAGTTATGAATAAATAAATAAATAAATAAATAAATAAATAAAAATCAGCCAAGGGCGGGAATTCCAAAGTCCCCACAAGAGGCGGGAAGTTAGACTGCGAGTTTGCTGGTGCTGTAATTTTACCGCCTATTTTTAAAAAAGTCTCTGATGTAAAATGACAGTAATTATGAAAATAAATAAATAAATACAAATAAATAAATGTTAAGTCAAGCCATGGACCTGGTATGTGTGATGTCGCAACCCAAGACTGTGAGTTTGCTGATGCAACAGTATGCACCATATAGTTTTAAAGTCTCTGATGTAAAATCATACTAGTTATGAAATAAATATATAAATAAGACATGTTTATACAACTACGGCTTCTCTCTACGTGGGAGTGGGGTGTCAGGGCTGATAAACATGGCAATCTTGTAAAGCATGCGTCTGGGTTTGGTAACATGACCATGCATCGTTTTGGAACGGTGAAGGGTGCTGTCACAGCCCGGATAGGGCTGGATGGAGCAAGTTCCACATAAGAGGCGGCAAACCCCTTGAGTAGTGCTGGGGTCTTTTTGGAGGTAGACCAGGCCCCCAAGGAGGCGTGCCTAATGCATATGGAGTTCCTAAGTGGTAGACCGTGGTGCAGGTCCTAGCCACAGTCAGGCAGAGGCGGGAAGTCCAATGCCCCCACATGAGGCGGAAGCTAGACTGTAAGTTTGTTGGCGCAACAATTTTACCGCCTAATTTTAAAAGTGACACTAGTTATGAATAAATAAATAAATGTTAAGTCACCGAGGCTTGAAGGGGTTGATAAGTATGACAATTTTGTAAAACATAAGTTGTTGGTGCAACATTTTTCACTGCCTAATTTTAAAAGTCTTTGCTGTAAAGTGACACTAGTTATGAAAAGTGAATAAAATAAAATAAACAGATGCTATGAAACTATGACTTCTTTCTATGTGGGGGTGAGGTGTCGGGGTTGATAAGCATGGCAATTTTGTAAAGCATGAGTTGTTGGTGCAACTTTTTTTACCGTCTAATTTTAAAAGTCTTTGCTGTAAAGTGACACTAGTTATGAAAAGTGAATACAATTAAATAAACAGATGTTATGAAACTATGGCTTCTTTCTACTTGGGAGTGTGGTTAGCAAGTTTGCTGATGTAACAATTTCACCGCTTAGTTTAAAAAACCGCCTTAAAAGAGTGCTAAGACACAAAGAGGCTTCTACGTGGGGAACGAGGTGTCAGGGACTGATAAACATGGAGTCTTGTAAAAAGTGGCGCCGAGGGCCTTGTAATATGCACAGTCGTGATGTTCTTAGATGGGACAGTGCGTGAGAGGTCGGTAAAAGTATGACATTTTTAAGGCGCACATTTTACACCTTTGGAGTGTGCAGAGAAAAAAATTGAAATGCAACACGTAAACTCTTTTTCCATGAGTTTCCCGCCTGTCTAGGACACGACGAGGCTTCTACGTGGGGGGAGAGGTGGCATGGACTGATAAGCATGGGAGTCTTGAAAAAGTGGCGCCGAGAGTCTGGAAATATGCACAGTCATGATGTTCTTAGACAGGGAGAGGTCGGTGAAAGTATGTCCTTTTTTAAGGCGCGCTTTTACACCTTGGGAGTGTGCAGAGAAAAAATTGAAATAGGGACGTAACTACACTTGCACTCTAAAATTTGTTGGAGCACCTAATTGTATCTTTGCGGGTAAACAGGCTTTGGCAGAAGACTACAGAGTTAACATGGCGCAGAGGGGAAACAGCCACGCTGATGAAACAAACTCCATACTTAATGTAAGTAGCTATGGATTTTATTTTTATTTTATAAGGCAGTGGTGGTATTTGTTAAAAACTTTAGAAAAGGAATAACTGTAAAATAAGCATGCATATAGTTATTATTGTAGTACTATATCATAGAGACCTAACAGCTTTAAGAGGATAAAAATTACAAAATAAAACAATGCCTTTTATACACATACCTTAAGTGTTGGTGGTCTTCAGGATATGTAGGAGATGGCAGAGCCGCCCCAAATCCGGCGTCTGCTGCATTACAAGGGGCCAGTTGTGGTAGGTGCACTGGCTGCTGCTCTGCGCACTTGTTCTACCCCAGATACTACATTTTATTGACTGCTTGCCTTCCCCTGCTGTATCTTCTGGGAGCACACTCCTCAGCATACTGATACACGATCTTTACTTAACACAGCTAGCATTCCAGTACTTGTAGTGCTGGCTATTCTGAGTCTTATACTGTTATGGGGCAGTGCAGTAATGTTATTGGGAAATCGACAATGACAATACTTCCTATCAACATTCTATGCATTTTCGCATCCATTTGCAAAGACTATTGATGTTTTCAGGGTGAGTGTGCCATGATGCTGTTAGTCTAGTCCATTTGTATTACAGCAGCCAGGATACAAAGTGCACATCAGAGGGCTCAGACAACACCATTGCATTTAACAATTAGACGTGGCATTACGTTTCTCAGCACACTGCCATTGTATCCCTTTATTTGGCACCGCTGATAGTCTCCTCGTGATTGTCTTCTGTTCAGTCGATTGCTGTATTGACAACACTGTTTTATTGTAGTTTTACTGCTTTGATTTCTTGGCTCATGGATACACAGGTTTTCCTCTCTTGGTCTCAGTTGCAAAAATTGTCCTCTGTAGACCATTCTTCGCAGAGGTTAATTTGTAAACAAATAAGTGCTGGGGTTCTTGTCAGGAGGCAGCTTGCACCAGCCCATTTCTCCTCTTAGCACCGCCTAAAACAGAACCAACTACCAACCACGAAAGTGGGGAGAGGATGTGACGTAAGGGCCAGAGTTGCTGACTTCAGCGCTGGGGAACCAGGTTTGA
Organism: Triturus cristatus; assembly: GCF_964204655.1. NCBI lineage: Eukaryota > Metazoa > Chordata > Amphibia > Caudata > Salamandridae > Triturus > Triturus cristatus. The sequence goes on from NC_140592.1 coordinate 150,369,060, forward strand.
TCCACGGCATCGGCTCAACATCCTGGGATTCTGGGCAAATCACTTAAGCTCCCTATGCATAAATGAATGTGTCCTTAACTGGTGCTCATGAAAAGCACTGGTGTTGATGATTAAGCGCCGGCTGAGCACTGGCTCAAATTAAGCGCTGATTCTTCTGCTTCTTTGTGCTAGAGCTAAAACATACATGAACCTGTCAATCTGTGGAAGCTATTCCTAAACGAAAGTGCCTTGAAGTACATGTGCTGAGGCATGAGGACAGAGCCATACTCCCCATACACAGAGTATACTCCTTGTGTTGTGCATTCCCAAAGCTGCCATCCAGTGTTGAAAGAAAAACTCAAAGTTCTTTTTGTACACACCTATGTCACTCACAATTACCAACAACGGGTGCCCCAGGCGTTGGAGCTAGGGGTGCAGCAGGTGCTAGAGCACCCCCAGATCTGGAAGGAGTTAAGAAAGGTGATGGAAAACAGTGAAGCCTTTCAATCTGTGAAATTTTCAAACAGCATTAGCAGTGTGCTCAAACACAGTGAAAGATCAACGAAATTAAGGAGAGCCCACAGAAAGAAGGTATGCCACTCTTGTGAGTGGGTGGGGTCAGATTACAAGAATGAGGCACATGAAAGGCACCAATGTAACTAATAGCTCCTTTTTAAAGTTTGCCAACATCGCAAACAAGAATTATTTGAGTCATTTAATTGGGGAATGTGGAGACAGGCATGTGATAAAGTAGGGTGGGAAAACAAACCAATCAACAAATTATTTTACCCTTGCATGTATGCATGGCTAAAACCACTCTGATTTATTAATGGTCTCTTCTAAGTAACTCATTTCTTTAATCATTTTTTTAAAATAAATTGACACAATGTATTCACATGTTCATAATATTGCACCATAATGCAAACCGAACCACATTTTCACTAAAAAAGGTCTCAGAATATCATTCACCCGCTTCCTTCCCTTCAGCTACCCACTTAAAACTTTTTGTCATGCCCATTTGATACACTTGCTTGTTCAGTAACAGCATGATGCTCTTAGAACACCTACAGTTTTAGCATGCTGAAGACCCTGGCCAGCATCCTGAATCAGAGATTTGTTCTAGCATCACTGATGGCTTTTCAGATCTCATGTGACATCGTTCACCAGATGACCCCTTTCATGCTCCCTGGGAAGCAGACCCTACGTCTGTTCATGCCGTAGAGCACTTCTGCGGACGAGTCTAGACCTTCCATATTCTAGATGACAGAAGATTTTTGTTTTCCAAACCCTCGTGCAATTAAGTGTCTCAGAGCAAGGTAGATATCCCTCCATCACCATAACTACCTTTAAAATCTACATACTTAGTGTGCCAAAATAAAACGTTCTGTGGTGTATTGAGCTGAAGAAGAAAATGGACTTGGATGTCCAGAACGGAAGAAAGTAAACCTGATACTGTGTTAGTAGCAACCCTACAAATAGGAAAGAACTCTTTGTTATGTTATGGTAGGTGTTTTTATTTAGCCACCCTACACTATTTACATGGTCTTTTAACACCCTTAAGTGTTATAGCAGTTTGCTCCAACAGAAGGTTCATTTATTGGGGAAACCAGACTTGTGTATTCCTGACTTGTTGTCAGTGTGTTTGTGGTGGCTTTGCTCAATTTGCACTGTGGTGGTGTGTCTCTATCCTTGAGCCTCGAGTTTATTGTTTGTCCATTTGTGGATGTAAACAAGCAGATGCCTCTGGGTGAGAGCTGCGTGGTTTGCATTATATTTTTATGTTATACCACAGCTCTGTTTGGCCCAGCAGTGTGAGGTTTTGCTGGAAGAGTTTTGCCATAATAGATAGATGGTTTATACTAGATGTTTAACACCCTCATTTTCTGTGTAAGACTTGTGTCTTGCTGTAACTTGTGTAAAGAAGCAGGTTGGTATGGTTTAGACTGATGTGGTGTTGCAGTGGGTGGTGTAGGGTGGTGTGGAGAGTCAAGTGTGGTTTTAGCTATTGTACTACATTGGGTTGTATAGTACTTACATTGCAATTTAGTGTAGTAAGGTGAGGTATGGTGTTATGTGGCATTTGGTAATGTGGTACACAGACCTTTAAGGTGAGACATAATGATATGGTATGCCAAAGTCTGAGAAAGTGTGGTATTGTGTGTGTTGAGAGTGGTGTGGTACTGAGAGATGTGGTGTTGAAAACTGATGATGTGACATGATGGAATATGTTAGTGTACGATATAATGTGCTGTAGTGAGGTAGACTGAAGTGGAGTGGTGCAATATGAGTTTGTCATGTGTGTTATGTTGGTGTGTTTGGTGTTTTGGTGTAGTGATATGTACTAAGTGAACTTTGTTGTTGTATAGTTCTGCTGTGCTGTGATGTGCAATGTAATTGCTCTTATATGGATAGTTGCGGTATTGAATGGCATGTATACTGCATGGTGTGGTGTAGTCTGATGTGGAACCATAGGGAACTATGGGAGGGGTTGATGGATGGGTGGGGTGCAATATGATTGCATGTGATGTGGCTTGGTATGAAGTGTGGGATGTTGTAACCTGGTATAAGTATACTTCTATCCGGTGGTGCAATGCGTAGGATGTTGCGTTTTGGTGTGGTGTGAATTGGTGTGGTGTACATTAGTGCGGTGTTAGATTTTGTGGTGCTATGTGGCTTATGTGGTATGGTGAACAGGGAGGTGTGTTGTGGTACAGTAGGGTGTGTTGTATCCCATAAAATGTATGGTCCTGTATGGAGTTATTAAGTCAAGGAGGGTGCTGTGAGGTGCGGCAGTGTGACGGGGAGAGTTTTCCCATAATAGATAGATGGTTTATACTAGATGTTGAACACCCTCATTTTCTGTGTCAGACTTGTGTCTTGCTGGAACTTGTGTAAAGAAGCAGGTTGGTATGGTTTAGACTGATGTGGTGTTGCAGTGGGTGGTGTAGGGTGGTGTGAGGAGTCAAGTGTGGTTTTAGCTATTGTACTACATTGGGTTGTATAGTAATTACATTGCAATTTAGTGTGGTAAGGTGAGGTATGTTGTTATGTGACATTTGGTGATGTGGTACACAGACTTTTAAGGTGAGACGTAATGATATGGTGTGCCAAAGTCTGAGAAAGTGTGGCATGGTGTGGTATTGTGTGTGTTGAGAGTGCTGTGGTACTGAGAGATGTGGTGGTAAAAACTGATGATGTGACATGATGGAATATGTAGGTGTATGATATAATGTGCTGTAGTGAGATAGACTGAAGTGGAGTAGTGCAATATGAGATTGTTTTGTGTGGTATGTTGGTGTGTTCGGTGGTGCGGTGTGGTGATATGTACTAAGTGAACTTTGTTGTTGTATAGTCCTGCTGTGCTGTTGCATGCAATTGCTCTTATATGGATAGTTGCGGTATTGAATGGCATGTATACTGCATGGTGTGGTGTAGTCTGATGTGGAACCATCGGGAACTATGGGAGGGGTTGATGGATGAGTGGGGTGCAATGTGATAGCATGTGATGTGGCTTGGTATAACGTGTGGGATGTTGCAATCTGGTATAAGTATTCTTGAAGCCGGTGGTGCAATGTGTAGGATGTTGCGTTTTGGTGTGGTGTAGATTGGTGTGGTGTACATTAGTGTGGTGTTAGATTTTGTGTTGCTATGTGGCATATGTGGTATGGTGAACAGGGAGGTGTGTTGTGGTACAGTAGGTTATGTTGTGTTGTATACCATAGAATATATGGTCCTGTGTGGAGGTATGAAGTCAACGAGGGTGCTGTGAGGTGCGGCAACATGATGGGTATATGGTTGTAGTGAGTGGCTGCAGTGTAGAGTTGTTGTGTGAAATGATGGGTGGTGGTCTCATTTAGGATTTCACCCTTGTTCCCCAGCAAGTGGGTGCTATCCGGTAAGGTGTGAGTTGATCTGGACTAACGTTTTATGATGTGAGTTGCATTGTGCTGTACACATTATATTGTGGTGTTACGCTTACTTATTATATTGTGTGCCAGGTGTAGTGATGATGTAGTATGGTATGGATTTGTTTGGGGGTTGATGGTTTGTGGGAGGCAGTGATGCGGGTTGATATTGAATAGTCTGGAGGTGTGTTGGAGTGTGCCGTGGTGAATGCTGTTATCATATAGCAGAACAACAAAAGAAAAACCTTTAACTTACTTAAGGATCCCGGAAAACATAGCAGTCTCAGTACAAGACCACGTTATACTGAAAAAAGAGTTAATTAATTATATATTTACATTTACGATTGGTGTGTCACCCCTTCTACTCATGTTCAGGTAATGGTAGAAGTGGGATTGAAGATGCTTCCGTTGTGGATCCACTAGTATACCAAGTGGCAGAAGGTCAAATACATTTTCAATAGCTCTTTAATAGTATTCTCAAAAGGCCCTACAAGAAAGCAAGCTTTTCACATAGCCTTAAGGGCCAGACTGCTAGATATGCACAAAATGGCAGTGCAAAAAATAATGCCTTAGTTAGAGTAGCAGTTGCTAAACCGAAAGTACACCCTAAAGTACCATCTTCCATCTTACAAAAATATGTTCCAAGGAAGTACTCTACTTATGTATTCAGTCATTGTGAAGGTGTGGCTAAGAATGCAGCCTCTTAGGCAGTATTGTGGGGGCCAGTATAGCTCCTTTATCAGCAGAAGTCCAAGCCACAAGTCAGGCCGCTAATCCTGTGCGTGCTACACCTTATGAAGAATTTAAATAAGCCATATTAGCGAAAATTGGGCTTAATAAAGGGAATTACTGAGTTGTGCTCAGAGAGAAATGTGGGCTTATATGGAAATCCCTAGGCATTATTCTTAAGAGTCAAAGACTGAGGAGACATATGGTACAGATGGGTTTGGCTAATGAACGTTATAGATAACATATATATGGAATCATTCATAGGTATTTTTCCTTCTAGTACTGTAAGATGAGCAAAGCAACATACCAGGGTAGGCCTACAGGAAGCCATCAATATAGCTTGCGCCAATCCTTGTGCTCAAGATTGGAAATTGGGAAATATTTGAAGTTAACACCCACTCCTAATGTCTGTAAAGGCCCACTCATTTCTCCAAGAATAGATTTTTTTCTAATGGCTCAATATTTTCATAATGGAGCAGCGAAGAACACCTCCAAAAATAGGCCACCCTTAATGTTAAGCTCTCAAGGACCACAATGCTTTTGATTGTGGTGAATGGGTCATCTTGGCTGAGTGTGTCCTAGGAAAACACTAGCATAAACATTAAAACAAGTTTTTCAGGAGGCATTGTGTTTGCAGAAGCACAAGCTCTTCCTTTCAATCAGGCCTTTAGATTTATCAGGAGACCAGTCCAAGCGCTAATAGATGCAGGAGATAAACAAACTGTCACCTTATAGTGGCTACACCCCACAAAGATTGGAACCAGGAGTCTGTGTAATCTGTGCTTATGGAGATACGATCAATTATTAGGCATATTTTATTCCTTTGCAAACAGGAAGGCACACCAAGGAAACTTTTGGAGGGGTAATAGATAATTTACTTGAGGAATATATATTTGGAGCCAACAATCCCCATTGTCACATTGTGACGAAGTTCCTGTCTATCAAACTCTAAATCAGGCCCTAAGAGTGTAAATGTAAGGGATCAACTGTAAAGGTAAGGTTAAGATAAGATAGTGCTGATATATTATGCCAAGGCAACATAACTAATTTCTGCTTGTTTTAAATTAAAAGTATGTGTGGTAATCTGGATAGGAAATGATGCCACAAAACAAAGTACAGCACTGGGTGCCTGAATTATTTAGACCAAAAACTGTTATGATGTAATAGTTTGCCGAGTTCTCACAGAGATATCTAGTTGAGCGCGGGACAAGGCAGGGTTGCCCGATCTCCCCGCTACTGTTTGCCTTGGCGGTGGAGCCCCTTGCGGCTAAGTTTCGGACGGGCCGATACTACGGGGGCTTAGATGGCAGAGACGGGCGACAGCATATCTCGCTTTATGCGGACGACCTTTTGTTATTCCTCGAAGACGCTGGCGGAGCATTGACGGGGGCGGAGAGCTTACTATCAGAGTTTGGGGACGTATCAGGTCTACGAGTTAACTGGGCTAAGACGTGCCTGTTCCCGGTGCGACAGGGGGAGACTATGCCGGAGGTGGCTCGAGCGGTCCGCTGGGAACCCACCTGCCTGAACTACCTAGGGGTACATATTTATCATATGATGGCAGATATACTGGAGGGGAATGTGGGCCGCAGCGTACGGGCCCTGAAGGAGAGTATGGCCTTTTGGGCCACCCTCCCGTTATCGGTGACAGGCCTCATCTCCCTTCTGAAAATGGTGGCACTCCCTCGCTTATTATACTATTTTAGGACGCTTCCGGTGTGGATACCCAACTCCACTTTCCGGTTGCTGAAATCGATGGTGGTGTCTTTTCTGTGGGGTACGGGCAGGCGTAGAGTGGCGCATGCAACGCTTATACGGCCCAAGAGCGAAGGAGGGCTGGCGGTCCCCGATTTTGAGCTATATTACTTAGCGGCGCAATTGCAGATCTTCACCCAAAATGTGGCGCGGGTGTTCCGCGGTCCAGAGGCCGGACGAGAGGGGGGAACGCCACGCCACGTCCTTTCTTACATCACCCTGCAGCAGAGGCTGGACGCCCGGGACCTCCTCACGGAGGAGTTAACCTTTAGGCTCTGCTGGAATCGCTCCCAGAGACGTGCGGGGGTGGTACATCCGTACGCGCCGGAGATGCCACTGGGGATGCTGACTGCGTTACCACACGGTGGAGACTGGTCGCAATTACAACTTTGGGAAGAAGCGGGACTACAGGTGGTAGGAGACCTTTATGAAAACGGGGTTTTGCTGCCCTACCAGACTCTCCAAGAGCGGTTTGAATTGCCTAGGGGAGGCTTCCTGCTGCACGCAGCGATTACCAGAGCGATGCAGGCACATTGGAGGGAGGGGCTGATGGAGCCTAAGACGTCGATGGCCTGCCAGTATGCTATGATGGCAGCAGGAACTGTTAAGGCGGTCCCGTGCCTATATTCTAGAATGCTCCTTGAAAACCTACAGCCGCTAGCTGACCTTCGGGGGAAATGGGAGGGTGACCTAGGCAGAGCTATCCCTGAGACGACCTGGGCACAGTTAGTGAGACGGGCTTGGAAGAGCACGAGAAACGCAAGATTCCAACTGGTGCACTTCTACATACTCCACAGAGCATACCTGACGCCGGGAAAAATCCAGAAATATTTTAAAGTTGAGGAGGCGGCATGTCCCAGATGCCTGAGAACGGGGGTGGAACTGGATCATATGCTGTGGTCTTGTCCAGCGCTGGGGCCCTACTGGACAGAGGTGGGAGATACCCTGAATGAGGTAACAGAGAGGGGACTGGTTTTTGATATGGCCGCTAGTATACTGCACTGGTTCCCACACACGCCCAAAACCTAAATCACGAGCAAATTCGTAGACATGGGCCTTATATTAGCGAAACGAGAAATTACGAAGCGGTGGAAGGCAACAGTGGGGCCCACTAGCAAGCGGTGGAAGGGGGAGCTTATTAAATGGGCCACCAGCGAGGGTGCGCTGCGGTATCAATGGGCTCATAGACGCAGCGATGAAAAGGCGCTAGAGGCAGCAGCTGCGTGGGAGGCGCTAGTGCAGGCGCTGCGAGATTATGAACCTGGCGCAGAGGGAGTTGACCGCCCCGGGGCTGAGGGAGTGCCCCCAGAGCAAACTGGGCACATCACATAACTTGACACATTGGTATTCCTTGGGCTGTACGACATTAGAGGGCAGGGATTGTCGCATGCGTTGGTGAGGAGGATTGAGGGAGGGGGAGGGAATCTAGAAGTGTTTTGCTTAGGGGTTAAGGGTAGAGTTTTGTTATGTAGATAATTGGTTTTATGCGTTGTATAGTCCGGGAGGGAATTCTATGAACCTATCTTAGGTGTTGTATAATTGGGAGGGAGGCGTGCGCTTATTTTGCAGAAAGTATGGTGAAACAAATTGTGTAAGGTTTTCTATGTGGATGTGCAAAAACCAATAAACTATGTTTAAAAAAAAAAATGATGTAATAGTTTCCCTAGTGTATACCGTGATGAGAAATGTATTGATAAATCTTAGGGAGAAGAAAATAATCATAAATGAAATAAAATAATAATGTTAGTTATGGCCACATGTATTTATTGAAATAGATCATATAATGAATATGAACTATATTATTGGCTTAAGTTATTCCTTATTGTTATTAGACGTTAACTTCTGATGATTTGTAAGGTACTATCACTTGTACAAAGCAGTCCGTCTGCTGACATTGCCTGAGTGACACAGCAGGTCAGCACCCACTCCAGTCATGGCTGGCCAAGATCTGTCTTATCTGGGCTCCCATCTTTTATGCTGAGCCCAGGAGGGGAACATACCATTTTTTTGCAAGCATTACATTCTCATGCCATTTTCTTGAACGCATTTCCTTGTGGAGTGCATTATCATTGTAGACCATCTCACCATTTATCATTTCACCATAACTAACATAATGAAAAAGTATACAATACTATATAGATAATATTGTTTTTACGATGAGGTAGAGTTAAGAGTAAATGTTAGAGGCATGTGGCTGAGAAGATGGGGTTAAATGTAAGAATAAGGGGCAAGGGGTAAGAGGTGGGGTAGAGGTTACAGGAATGGGGTAAGGGATACGTTTGTAAGAGTAAGGGGTTAATAATGTAAAGGTAAGGTGTTATGAGTAAGGATAATGTAAAGGGATTAGTGTAAGTGTTTTAGGAAATGAAATTAAGATAAGGGGATCACAGTAAGGGATATGGGGCTCAGGGTATATAGGTAAAGGTAAAAGGGTAAGTGGATAAGGCTGTATAGGTACGATGGTTAAGGAGTAAGAGGTCTAGGATAAGTGGCAAGGGTAAGTGGATAAGCGGCTCAGGCTGTAAATGTAGGGGATTAAAGATAAGGGGTGACGTTAATGGTTAATAATGGTTAGGAAAGTATAAGGGGGAAAGTGGTAATCTCTTAAAGTTGTAAAGGTATGGGGTTATGAGTAAGGTTATTGGGCAAAAGGTAAGGGGGTTAAAGGACTGGTGGTAAAAGGATAATGGGGTACGAGTAATGGACCAGGGGACTGGTTTAGTGTTTGGTGGATGTGTTACTTCATCACAACATGATGGATATTCCATCCTCTCTACTACAAGTATCTCATATCCTAATGTAGTTGTGAAGAGGTAAACAGGATAGATGTCACATTGTGACGAAGTTCCTGTCTATCAAACTCTAAATCAGGCCCTAAGAGTGTAAATGTAAGGGATCAACTGTAAAGGTAAGGTTAAGATAAAAAAAATTAATATAAAGGTAAAAGAAGTAAGGATATGGGGTTAAGTGTTAAAGGGTTTGGATTAAGAGTTAGAGATTAAGGGTGAAGAGGCAGAGGGGAAAAAGGTTACTCTGTAAAGGTAAGGAGGTAGATGTATGGTTTATGGATAAGTGTTTTTAGTAGAGGGATATAGGTGAAGGAACAGGAGTGGATGTCCTAACATCACAGCAAATCACTCACCCAGAAAACAGGATTCCTTCTGACCTCCCCCATCCTAATGTGACAACTCAAGCATAAGTAAACAAGCATTTTCAATGCAATAGGTCTCGCATTATTAAAGTTTGAGCTGTTGGCATTGCTAATAATAATGCAACACCAATAGCAGCTCAAAGATTCAGTAATGTGAGACCTATTGCATTGCAATTTTTTTTTATATAGCACGAACTTGAGTGAAAGGTGTGTATTTATGTTGCATTGAGTACAGTGTAATTATGTGTTGTGTTATTATGTGGCACAGAGTGGTATTTTGTGGAGTGTATTTATCTTGCATTAAGCAGAGAGTAATTATGTGACGTGCAATTATGTAGTACTGAGTGGTATGTGGAGTGTATTTATGTTGTATTGAATACAGTGTAATTATGTGATGTGCAATCACACAACCACACCCAACCACACAACCACACACACAACCACAACCACACACACAACCACAACCACACATACACACAACCACACACACAACCACACACACACACAACCACATCACACAACACACCCACACACCCACAACCACACACACAACCACAACCACACACACAACCACACACACAATCACCACAACCACACACATAACCACCACAACCACACACACAACCACAACCACACACACAACCACAACCACACACACAACCACACACACAACCACACACACAACCACAACCACACACACACTCAACCACACACACACAACCACACACAGAACCACAACCACACACACAACCACAACCACACACACACACTCAACCAACCACACACACAATCACACACACACACAACCACACACACATCCACACACACAATCAGACACACAAACACAACACACACAACCACACACACACAACCACACACACACAACCACACACACAACCACACACACACACCACACACACACAAACACAACCACACACACAACCACACACAACCACACAACCACACACACACAACTACACACACAACCACACAAACACACACAACCACACACACAAACACACACACACAACCCCACACACACACAACCACATACACACACACAACCACACAACCACACACCCACACAAACCACACACACAACCACACACACAACCACACACACAACACACACACAACCACACACACAACCACACACAACCACCCAACCACACTCACACACAACCACACACAACCACAATCACACACACAACCACACACACAACCACAACCACACACACACAACCACACACACAACCACACACACACAGCCACTCACACAACCACACACACACACACAACCACACACAACTTAAGGGAACAGAAAGAGAAAGAACTCTATCCAAAATCACACATTTTCAGTCCAGTCAGAAAGTATGACTTAGCCCCAATGAGTCCTTGTCTTGTAGCTAAGCAGATACAGTCAATTATTTCAGTAAGCCTGACGCGACATTAGAAAAAGAGAAGTATAGTGCAATTATTTGGCATGCATTGTTTACCTTGTAACCGCATAAATATTTGCTGCGCATTTTTCATTTTTTTCACCTTGTAACCGCCTTCATTTATTTTACCTTGTAACGAAGTAAATATTTGCAGCGCATTTTCATTCTCTTTGCCTTGTAACCGCCTTCATTTATTTTACCTTGTAACTGCGTAAAGATTAGCCACGCATTCCTCCCAATTAAGCAATTGCAGCCGCAAAGCCACAAGTAAAGTGATCGCAAAACTGAAAGCAAAGCCACAAGTAAAGCGATCGTGAAACCGAAAGCAATCGCTTTTGGAAGCAGAGACAGCCGCCAATGGTGCGCGCGCACCACAGACAGCCATATGCTTTCAATTATCGCGCCCGTGTCTGGGCACGATAATTGAAACCAGATAGGCCTTAGTGCGCGTAACAGACACCAATAGGCCGTGGGCGGAACGATGCGCCCGTCTTTGGCCTATTGCGTGCTCTGTCTAAAACATACAGCCACTAAAAGCCAAATAATAGAAGACAAAACAAAAAACATAAGCACGAGCGTGTACGATTCCAGGGTCCATTTCTGAACCCCGAACAAAAGGACTCTCGCTGCGCGAGCACCGTTGCGCAGTGCAACGCTAGGCGCGAGACCTAAAAAGCTTGGCTAGGTTCAACAAAATGCCTGTGCAGAATTCCTTCCACTGTTAAAAATACCAAACCTCTGGGCTTCATCATCAATAGGGATCTAAATCTGCACACTCCAAACAATGCTTGTCCAAAGGTAGTCCAACATTAAAGAAGACTCCTACAGGTAATCAAGTCCCTTATCCCAGCTGATGAATACAAAAGTGTTTCCCAACCCTTTGCTCTTTTGAGACTGGATTGCAGCAAATCACCTCTGGTCCATGCTCCCAGAATCCACTTGGCCACTGTGGTGAGACTTATTGCTGACATAGGAGGATCCAATCATATCACCCAATACTATTCTCCCCTTACTAGCTTCCAAAAGAAGTGGCATGTTTGTTCAAGTCAATCTGTATAGTGCACAAATTGGATTTTGTGAAGCAGCACAATACCTTGCACAGAAACTAATCTCAAAAGGTTTTGCTTGCTCTTAAGTGCTGACTCACACCACTGAAAAACCACTACATCAAAACAGCAATAAATCTGAAGCATGCTTCCCCAGGCGATTCTCTAACTGTTTGTGGCTCACTGACTCCTACAATCAGGACAAAGTTATTGCATGACAGTTTCAGGATGGAATTCTTACTCTTCCAACACCACTTCCAGTCATGATTGGACAATTCAGCATACGGTCGATGAACATGTGGGCATGGAAAATAGAGAAGAATCGCCATCTCTGTGGAGCTCTATGTAAAGTGTTCAGCTACGCTGGAGGGTTTAGTTCATGCTATGCAAAACTGTAAAAATAAATCCCTATTACTTATTGTAAACAAACAGGCACTACATTTAAAATTAAGTATTAATACAGGAAATCACTGATTCACATAGATTACAAACATTTCCCACTGTAACACATTGTTTTCAAATACTGGTTTGTCCATAGAGTTTTCTAGAACCAATATGGAGAATTCAAATAGCAGGACTTTTTACATTATAAATTGTTCATTTCAGGTATGATGCAAGAGACGCGAGATAAGCCCAGTGGTGGCTCCTCCGCTAAGGTGGAGGATCGTCACCCCACCGAGCAGGCCAACAAGGAAAAAATAAAATGGTAATACTTCATTGTTATTATGATTTTATTTTCCGTTCTTGCTCAGCTGGGTAGGGACGGGGCGGGGCTGCTCTGCTCACAGAACAGGGCAGGAGTGGTTTGCCCACTCCAAGTGTGCAAGACGCTTTGGCTGGCCGTCTCAGCCGGCCAAAAAGCCATGTGCACTTTGCATGCTCTCCATAAGGCTGCATTACAGCCTGGGTGCAGAACATACTCAGGCTTCCATTCCCTGGCTGAGCGCCGAACCACGGTGCTCAGACCAATCACAATGCTGAATTGCAGCGTTGTGATTAGCTATGTGGAGCCTGGAGCCAGGGGCTTCCTGCTTCCTGCCCTGGAAGCGGGTGAAGGGGAATGAGAGGTGGCGGCAACAGGTAAGTGTTTTCATATTTTTTTTCAGTCCCTCCCAACCGCGACCCCCCCCCCCTCAGCCCTGTTAAAAACCAGCTGCCATTGGATAAGCCAGTTGGCGAATCCAATCAATCAATCAAGATTTATAAAGTGCTGCTAATCACATGAAAAGGTATACAGTTGCTTCCAGGTCCTGGAGACGTATTCGAATTGCTCGGTCTTGAGGGACATTCGGAATTCCGGAAGTGAGGTAATGGTCTGGACGTGCTTGGGGAGGCTGTTCCAGGTCTTTTGCTGCAATGTGGAAGAAGGAGCATCCTTCACTTCTGCTTCGGTAGATGCGCGGAGTATTGGCAAGTGAAAGGCAGGTGGAGTGTAGTCTTCTCAATGGTTGGTGGAAGTTCAGGCTGTTGTTAATGTAGGAGGGTCCTTGGCTGTGTAGATCCTTGTGTACATGGATCAGCAGCTTGAATTGGCATCTATTCTGTACGGAGAGCCAGTGGAGTTTCTTGAGGTGGGGTGTGATGTGGGTTTTGTCGGGAAGGCCAAGGATGAGTCTGGCTGCGGCGTTCTGTATGGTCTGAAGTCTCTGTAGAAGGTGTGCGTCTATTCCGACGTAAAGGGTATTGCCATTATCCAGTTGGCTGGTGATAAGTGCTTGTGTCACAGTGCGTCTTGTGTGTAGGGGAAGCCACTTGAAGATCACATGCGGCATGCGCAGGGTGAGGAAGCAGGCAGAGGAGAGGGCATTGATCTGTGATTTCATGGTGAGCTTGTTGTCAATGACGATTCCGATGTTTCTGCCGTGTTTGGAGGGAGTGGGTGCAGGTACTAGGTATGATGGCCACCAGGGGCTTTTCCATATGTTGTTGCTGTTGCCAAATATCAGTACTTCCATCTTGTCTGTGTTCAGCTGCAGGCAGTTGTTTTTCATCCAGTTGGTGACGTTTGTCATGCTTCTGTGGAAGTTGGTTCTGGTGGTGATGATGTCGTAGGTGAGTGAGAGGATGAGTTGGGTGTCGCCTGTGTAGGAAGTTATGTTGTGACTGTGGGATCTGACAATTTTGGCCAGCGGTGTCATATATGTGTTAAAGGGCATGGGGCTGAGGGATGAGCCCTGGGGGACACTGTAGGTGATCTCTTTGTGTTCAGCGGTGAAAGGTGGATCCTCTCGGTTCTTCCAGTGAGGAAGGAGGTGATCCATCTGAGTGCATCCCTTGGATGATGATGTAGTGGAGTCTTTCGATCAGTTTGTGGTGGGGTACGGGGTTGAAGGCTGCCGAGAGGTCGAGGAGAATCAAAGCTGCTGTTTCTCCTTGATCAAGGAGGGTTTAGATGTTGTCGGTGACTGCGTTTAGGGCGGTTTGGTGCTGTAATTGATGTGGAAGCTGGATTGGGAGGCGTAGAGTAGCTGGTTCTGCTCCAGGTGTGTCATGAGTTGATTGTTGAAGATCTTTTCCAATACCTTCATTGGGAATTGGAGCAGGGAGATTGGCCGGTAGTTTTTGAATTCGCTGCGGTCGGAGGAGGGTTTTGTATGAGTAGTGGTCTGTCTTCGGCATGTTTCCAAGTGTTGAGAAAGGTTGCGGTGGTGATAGAGGTGTGGAGTAGGGTGGTTAGTTCCTGGCCGATCCTTTGGTTCCGAGGTTGAAGATGTGGTGTTGTCATGTCAGAATGCCCAAAAGGTTGCTGGAGTGTAGTTTTGGCTTTCACGGTTAGGAGGATTTGAGTCCTGATATTGATTGGGAAAAACACACCTTTAGATGTCTAGGGGTACGCATATCATTCAGAGGAGGAAACACAGGCAGAAATTCTGGGATAGGTGGAGCATTTGTCAAGAGGTTGCATTGCTTCCTGGATATCGTTGCTATTATTCGTCATGGGCAGGATATGTGTATTTAAGCAGGTTGTGCTCCCTAGGTTGCTGTACTTCCTTGTGAGTTTTCTGGTCTTGGTCCCACGCTCGTATTGAAAGAATTGGAATACATATTTATGGACCTGACAAACTTAATATGGGGTAGAAGGAGGCATATAGTAGCACAGGTCAAATTCAAGATCCTGGTGGCTGAGGGCAGTCTGGCAACTCCTGACTCTGAATTGAATTTCCAGGTAGCCAAGATTCAATTGGTCAACAGATTAAGCGTAGGCAGAGAACTCCGCTCCGCCTGCAGAGTATGAGGAGATTTGCCTACTCCGCGTTCCGGGAAGAACGCAGAGTAGGCAAATCTCTGCACACTCCGCGGCGGAGCGGAGTTGACCAGCCCCCGCCTCCAACACCCCAAGTAAGAATTAAATAAATATACAATATAAGTAAAATAATAAACACTAACCTTGCCTGCGGCGTCCCCGGGCTGTCGTCCTCCTATTCCTCGGCGTTTCATGGTGATCTAAGCATGCGCGCGCACGCGCGCATGTGCATTCCTTGCGAGAAATGCGCATGTGCGGGCGCATGCGCAGATCACCGTGAAACGCCGAGGATGAGGAGGACGGCAGGCCAGGGACGCGCCACAGGCAAGGTAAGTGTTTATTATTTTACTTATAATGTATATTCATGTAATTCTTACTGGGGGGGTGGAGGCGGGCGGCGAAGCTCTTCGGAGTTGGTCCCCAACTCCATGGACCTCCGTGTAGAGCCGCTATGCCAACTCCGCCCAGGGTTACAACAGATGGTTGGAGGGAGTAAACATTCAGGTGACAGGAAAGCTGGTGAGCAAATTGGGAAAAAGTTCATTGATTGCCCTTTTCATCAGCGAGGGGCGGTGGGAGGGGAGAGCTATTCATAGTGATCATCCTCACGTCATTTGACTTGCTGTGAAATGTTGGAGGAGATACCTGCAGAAAACCAAATCAGCTGACACTTACACCCTGCCACTGATGGTTCTTTTAAAGTCACAAGGGCATGTTGCAGACAAACATTAGAGGCATGGACCGAGAGGAGTTTGTTGACAGTGGGGGACTGTTATTTATCAGACGAGTTGTGGTTACTAACATCCCTAACATACTGAAATGAAAATAATGGCTTCCAGATTGTTCAGTTCCTAACACACGGTGCCAATAAATTGTCAACGCAAGAGCATTAGGGAACTGGGACAGGGAAACCCCAGGCACATGAGGTGATGCAACTCCTTTTCACACTGGGCAAGGGGGCATTTATTAGAGACCTAGTGGGTCATCACGTTGTCGGGTGGACCACCACAGACAGGCTGTTGGTAGCAGTCTGTCTGACATCCTGGGAATCAGTCCGACTGCAGGATTACAATACCGGGGGTCGGAGCACAGAGGTCGGGGGGGGGGGTAGGACTGAGCCTCCAACAGGATCAAAGATCCCGTTGAGATGGTGGTCCGATTCCTAACACTAAAATGGGGGCGGTGCCTGCGCAGGCACTTCCATAGGGATTAGGATATTCCTTTCTGACTGCCTTTTCATGGCGGTCCCACCACCATGAAAAGGCAGCTGGAAAGGGACTTTGGGGTCCCCAATCATGGCCCCCGCAGGCCACTGCTAAGTGGCCTTGGGGCACATGTAGTGCCCCCAACACATCCATGCACCGTGTGTCAGGCACCACATGGTGTCTGGCACATGGATGTGCACAAACAGCCTTTTTCTACTGCGGCTTCAGCTGTGGCTCTTTTACCGGGCCACAGCACAAGCCACAGTAGAAAAAGGCAGTTTTCACCCCCCTACACAGCGGTCTAATCATTATATGGCAGGTAGGACCGCCAACTCCTTGTCGGCCAGTCTCATTCCTGCTGCGATGGCGGTCGGTCGTCCGATTGACCGCTATCGTAATTAGGCCCTTCGTTTTATTGAGCACCCCTCTCAAACGGGAATAAGTTGTTAGATCTTAGAAGAGAATGTAAGTTATACTGTGGTGAGAAGGATGCAGAATGAAAGAAATCTCTTGAATATACAGAAGTGGTCTCTGCGAATGCAAATACAGTCAATTTAAATATTTGCACAAGACCTATTTGATCCCCAAATGGATCAATAGGATGTTTAATATAACAACAGCACACTGTTCAAAATACTTGCTAGTAGACACAGGATATTTTCACATGGTGTGAGAAAGACTCATTCTAGCTGAATTCTGGATGCAATTGCCCTTCACATCATTCAGATCCTAGATAAAGTGAGACTTTGTAGGTCGTAGCCTACCAGATAGTGCAACTGTGTGGTATGCGAAAGATTTCTTGGGGAGTTTCAGAAGTTGACCTGGGAATGCATTCTGCTCATTGCTTGCCATTGGCTTTGTTGTTTGTAACTCATATTTTCTTGCTTTTCATTTGCTGGCTTAGGCTCTCCAGGTTCACTTCAACCCTCCCATGCCAAAACCTAATTTACCAGCATCCTTCCAAGAGTTATCTATCTGTAAACAGGCCAGTAAATCTAGTTTTTATCTCCTCACATTTTACGTTGCTTTCAAAGACTGAGGTCAAATGTTAAGCTCTCTTCGATGAAGCCTGTTGTTTATTTTGCTTTCGGCTGACTTCAAAGTAAGAGTGTTTATGGGCGGAATGCAGATTGCTCTCCCCATGGAGTAGGGCTGTCATGATGTCACAGTCACTACATGCACAAGAGCTGCAGGGACTACTGTGCCAGGGTCCATCCGCTTTGACATCACCGTGTGCCCCAACAATCCCGACTGTTGTGGCATTGTATAGCCTGCCTGCCTGAAAACTGCATGACCTGCTGTGGTTTGATAACATTTCCTGGATAGAGCAAGAACTGCTGTGGTATTGTGAGACCCCACCTCACTTCTACCTGAACACTGTATGCCCCATGGCTGCAGGAACGTCTCCAGCATCCAGTGCCCAATTTCATAGGATACTGCTCGTCACAATGCTGCAGGCACTGCCGTAGCAATCCGTAGATTCAGCAAGAATGATGCTACTATTGTTAATGTCCACCTACCACAGCCTTTATTAACTGCAAGAAGCTGCAACAGGAGCTCACTTGAGCTGGCAGGAGCTCGGGGAAAGTTTATCACCCTCCCCCTCCTTTCTTGTTCCCTTCAGGAGAAAGGAGCCAGCAGAGAGTAAAACACCTCTCCCCTCCCCAGACCTGCACGTTTTTAAGCGACTGGCTGAGGAGGAATTATTTCTAAAGCATGGGCAGCACAGTAATGGCCACCAAGAATAAACAAACATTGGCAAAGCCTATGCGAGAGCTATTGGCTTTGTCAATTTTTATTAGCCATATTGTACAGCAGCACTGGTTTCAGTACAGCATGGCTGAAAGTAAAAAAAGAAATAGCGATATGACACGGTCAATGCTGGCTGTGTTATAGAGCTTTTTTCTTTACTTTCAGCGAGTTACAAAATGGCTAAGAAACATTAACAATGGCAAAACCAATAGATCTCAAATAGACAAGACCTATTGGCTTTGCCAATGCTTGTTATACCAACCAGCTGCTTGCCCGGCCTGTTTCCTTACCCACAACGACAGAAAGTTGAGAACAGATTCCCATTTTCTCGCCAACGACTAGCTAAAGGTGGGAACATGTCTGTCACTGTCCTTTAAAACAGCCATTTGTCCCACACAAAAAATTGTGTCTCAGACCTACTGTAATTATTTACACCGGTGACTAATACCTTAATTAAAACAAGTTTTTTCTGGATAAATTCTAGTCCCTGATGCAACATGAAGAGGCATGAAAGCAGCACTGGCTTCTTATTTGTTTCCTCTAAGACTCATTCAGTTGCTGTATTCTAGTCTTTCTTACGTGGATGGATATGGTATTATGACCAGGACTCTTATAAAGAACGCGTTGAGGACCTTCTCTTTCATGAGAAAGACAAGGAATGGGGCACTGGGCAGACACATGTTCACATAAAGTGAACAAATATGGAAAAAAAGTTGATAACATGTAGGTTTGTCTCTGACTGTTACAGAGTTCACAGGTATAGACGTGACTTGAATGGCATAACCCTAGACATAAAGCAATAGGGTGCTGTATACAATATACGTTTTACAGTTTTATAGCATTTACTCTTCAGGTATTCAAAGTCCATCTTTCTGTACTTATCTCTGTTGTATAATTGTGGCTTTGACCTGTCTATGCAAATAGAGTTTATAATGTCTACATTTGAGTTTAGAGCTGCCGCTCGGCGGTGAGGACTCATGCACTACACTGTCCTCTTCCAGACAAGGCAGTCAGTTCATTGCACACCTTTAGGTTTGCCACAGTCCCCATCAACAGTGGAGATCCAGACCACCTTGTGTGTAATGTAAATACAATTTGTAGAGCGCAAATAATGCCCAAGGGCGTCTTGGCGCTGTCGAAAGCTGAAACACGTGTGGCAGAGGGAAACTGATCCTAGAGACGGGACAAAAAAGATTTTATACGACTCGTGTAAATAGCCAGGTTTTAGGCCCTTTCTGAAATTAAGCAAAGAGGGAGCTGTTTTTAGAGTAAATGGCAATTGATTCCAGAGCATTGCTGTTGCCCTGAAAAAACTCCAACCTCCCCATGTAGCCTTCTTAAATGGGGGGACGATCATATTCTTGGACAAACCTGACCGTAGAGTTCTTGTTGGCATACACCAATTCAATTTGTTCTTAAACTGGTCTGGCCCCAGTCCGTGCAAAGATTTAAAAGCCAGGCAGAGGGCTTTAAATTTACATCTTTGTCTGACTGGCAACCAATGCAGTTTTCTGATGGCTTCTCTTGCTGATTCGTTTGTTGGAATTTTGAAAATGAGGCGAGCTGCCGCGTTTAGTATACTCTGAATCATGTTAAGAAGGCCTGATGCAAGAGTGAGACAAAGACCGTTGCAATAGTCAATCCGTGTAAGGACCATCGCCATGGTCACTGTTTTTAAAAGTTCAGCAGGCACATATTTTTTGATTTTATTAATCAACCTTATAGAACAGAAGGATGCAGATGTAATTTTGCTAATTTGTTCTTTAAATTTAAGTTCCCTAATTATTATTATACCTAGGTTCTTTACCTTGGTTGAGGGTGTGGGCACTGTGTCCAGCTCTGGCGGCCACCAATCCAGCGTCAATAGGGAGGGTTTATTGCCAAAGATGATAACCTTGGGCTTTGAGGCATTCAGCTTCAAGCAATTTCCATCCATCCATTCGCTCACCTTCCTCATACATGCGCTGAAAGCCCCTCCAGGGCTATTTTCGCCGTTTGTCAGAGACACCACAATTTGGGTGTCATCTGCATATGAGGCTAAGGTAAAACCAGTGTTTTTTATAATCGACGCTAGTGGCGTAACATAAAGATTAAAAAGTGTAGGGCTCAGTGCCGGGCCCTGTGAGACTCCACATGGTCGGGAAAACTACCTGGAGATAAACGTTCCCATTGCCACATTTTGCTGTCGATTTGTTAGGAATGATTTTAGGAGATCTATTGTGTGTCTATTGATAGCCGCATAAACATCTAGAGATGCAATGGCACCAGGTTCCCACTTCATACAACTTCATACAAGGGGTGTCTTCATCACTCACAGGCCAGTCAGACACATAGAGTCCAGGCATCCAGACCAGCATACCCCTGTCCTGCTTCACAATTACCCTTGGAAACGTAGCCTTTTTATTCAGACCCAACAGACAGTCTCCAAGAGCTCTGTAAATGATGTTAATGTCTTTTTTTTAAAGTACCATTCTAAAAAAAAAATAGGGGTACTACATAGCATCTTTATCATACTGAGGTTACCTCCACAAGGTGAAGTTCACTGAGTCATCTGTCACAGTCCTTCTTTATCTGATTAAGAGCATCTCTGCACAGTTCTGTAACTCTATGTATTACCCTGTAAATGAATCCATTGGCAGAAAACCTAAAGTTTGTCCGTCCCTGGTGACAAGATCTAGCAATGGGCAGGACTTCCAACTTTGATAAATTCACTTTACAACCCAATCATGATCAAGAGAGGTCTCTGGCAAGGTCTTAAATACAAAACATCTGCATGTGGAAATACTTTACACGCAATGTCTCATCAAACAGCTCCTTCTACTGTGCTACATGCCATCAAAGGTGTCTAAACAAGGGTTTAGTAACAAAGTCAAAATGAAAAGGAGAAAAAGGACAACCCAGTCAAGTGGCTTTATACACCCAAAACTATCAGACAGAGCTTTGACCTTGAGTCAAAGTCTTATCACTAGAACCTGCACCACAGGAGGCAGCCAGTGGCATAAAGGAGCACGGACAACCAAATGGTGCATCATTCTACAACTGTAACAAGGACATCAGATGTATGTTAGAGGACAGCCTGCTAGGTTGACACACATTCCTACTGTAGTGGACACGGAGAAACTTACTTTAATTTCAGAGCACCATCTAGCCAACCAAACATCCCAAAAATACCTTGAACTATTTATTCCCTGCCTTGTCTTTGTAACAGAACAATGAGGGCAAACAGCACCATATCACGCAGGTAATTAACTTTAAGGGCGTATGATTTTATACTACTGCAAAAAGCACAGTTTTTTTACCTTGATAATATGTTATTTTGCTAAGCTTTATATAAATGGTCGTAATGAATTCGTTTTGTGTTTTCAAAAGACCCTTTTTCAAACAGTCATCATTTCTTTCATACTGTGCATCTGTATGGTGGAGCCAACAACATAATGATTAAAATGCGCACCCCGTGTTCGCACATTGTCAAAGCTGGCGGGTTTTGCCTTTAAAGGGGCACTGCTGTATTTTGACTTCTGAAAAGGTTTACAAATCTCCTGTAAAAGCATACGTCGTTTGTTTGTTGTTCGTCTTCCACTTTATAAAACAAACCTATTCTATTTAGCATCCTTCCCATTCTAATTTTTCTCGCTAGTGCTAATATCTCGACATATACTTCACGCTTTGTCTTCTTATGGTCACACAAAAACAGTTCCATAATTCTGACATCTTACTCTGTTGTCAGGGCTACTGTGCAAGAGCGCCATCTACTGGACACAGACATATTTTAGAAGCTCTTCATTTCTGCAAAACCGAACTTGAGTTGGGACTAGTTTACATACAATTTTCACCGGGCAAATGAGAAACAAAGCGCTTTTACACATATTTTGCTAAGTAAACTAATGATCTAGTGAATTCGTTTTGGTAACTCTTAAAATGAAAACATTGTAGCATGTTTGAGGCTACATCGACTTTCTTTGTTTCTTAATATGAATACAACATTGCTTCGTGATTTTGAAAGCAAGGTATTCGTAAACCATTGCTTTTTCCGTTCACTCAGGTGCGAAAATCGATATGTAGGGCAGACTTTACTAACATTTAGCATTGTGGTTGCGCCTCTGCTGTGGCGCAACCACAACAAAGCCATTCAAGGGTCAATCAATTTGCATTGCCTTGCGTCGCATTGTAAAAAAACATATATATCGCAATGCAGCGCCATGCGCTTCGTTGTGTTACACTGTATCCAGTAGGCTTTACTTGGGTGGAGCATAGGCATTCCAATTTATTTTGAAGCAAACCCAGGGGGCTATTTACAAAAAAATGTCGGAGCGCTGTGTTATGCCAAAATTGCTAACGCCATGCTCCAACATTTTTTAAATGCAGCGATGCTGGTGCAAAAAAAGCTGCCTAGCGTCAGTGCAGGCACCTTTGCGCCATGTTGCAAGGATGCCTGCGCTGCAGGGGCGATTGGTTATATGAAGGAAGAGACACCTTCCAGCACATAAACAATACATAATGGCGATTTCTTGTTTCTATGTGTGCTGCAAACATTGAAAGAGCAATAAACGAGGAGAAATGTGAAATTTCTTCTCATATAGTTTTTGGCACTGCCAAGCCTTGTAAATATAGGGCAGTGTCAAAAAGCAATGGGAGTTGCGGCGGAACGCCCCATGCAACACACATTGCACGCCCCTTTCATGCTAAGTGAAACGTAAAAGGGGTCTTATTTACAGGGCGGCGTTAACGCTGCTTTGTAAATAAGGAGAATGGGATATTGCCATCAGAATGTCACTAAAAGTGATGTTCTCGTGGCGATATCCCCTTGTCAATATGCCCTCCAGATTTATTTGCGTCAAAATAACCGAGGCTGGTGTAATGAGGAGAAATCTCTTGATTTTTACTCATGACTTCCGCTTTTGATTTATTATAAATTCTGCAGCACATAGAAAGAGGAATATGGCTCAGAGAATTGTTTTTGTACAAAAACATTCCTGACCACAGTGTATGCACCCTTGCACTATGATGCAATGGTGCCTGCATTGGTGCTAGGCAGTCACAAGAGCGTCAGTGCAGGGAGAAAGCTGAACAGCGCCATATCTTCGCAAATATGGCACTGTTCAGCTCTCTCCCATTCAGGCAACGCAGTGCAGCAACTTGCCTCGCTACATTGCTTGAACTTTTAGTAAATCTGGCCCCACATGTGCAATGGACATTAAACTATTTGTTGCATTCGTTGTTACCAAGGGGTCAAAAATGTGCTAAAGAGCCTTTGTTGCGTTTCTACTTCAGTGCCATTTGTTTAATGTGGCCCATGTAGTTTAGCTGGAACTATTAGCATGATGCTAAATGAGCTTTTAACCCCTGCCCCTCCTTCCTCAGGACTGTGCTTTCTCAAATGTGCTCATCACTTGAGCGTGCCCGCCCTCTCAGAACAGGTACACCATGGGTATCAGCAGTGCAGTGTAGCAGCAGATAGTACAGAGGAATGAGAGAGAGTCTGATTGGCAAAGAGAAGGACCAGAGGCTCACACAAGAGGATGAGAGGGGAGTGATGTGCACAAGACAGAGGAGCAAACACAAGCACATGAAAAGTGCAGATGGCTGGGCAGAGTGTTCCGATGAAATTTGCAACCCTCATATGTTTCACAATATCATGTAATGAGATCATATACCATAGTACACCTTTACATGTCAGTATGCGTCTTTTTATCCTGCCTTTTCATGTGCGTAATATCATTTCTGCAGATAAGGCCACAGCAAATACACTTGGCTTGAAATAGGTCTCTCGCTCAAGGAGTGGGATGCATCCAATGTGAGCTCACCCTATGTGATCAACCTAAAAAAGAGCTTTGGGAAGGACTGCAGATGGAATTGGCTCCGCCCACATGTTGGTGGACACAAGAGCAGAAGCTGTATGCTTCCACAGAAAAAGTGCTCAATCTAGACGCGGAGGGCCTCATTTACAGTTGGATGACAACAGGACATCTGGGACGTCATGCTCCATCCACTCAACATCTGGCTCCTTTTGTGGCAGAGTCGCTGACAGCTCTGCCATAGAAATAACTCTGTCTGTCTGACACCAACCAGCAAGTTGACTTCTCTGGTAGAGAAGGAAACTCTGGCATGGCTCACTGGCACTCTCAAACCAGGAACCTATGGCCCCTCTGGATCAGCAGGTCTCTCATTACATCCCTTCCTCAGCCTTATGATTTTCGAGAAGGGAGCAACTTTTAACAGTACAATATCTAAATTCGTTTTGCTCTGGTGGTGCCCATTAAAATCCGCCCCATGTTTCTACGTTCCCCGCCTTTATGTATGATCAACAATCAGAAAAGAACACAATTTACTTCACTGTTTCCAAACATTTTTTCAATTCAGGGAGGCATCGTCATCAAGGTGTACACAGCTGGCCTACAAAATGAGCGTGCATCCCTTAGATTTCCCAACATTTTATTGTGCAACAAAGGGTGGGACCAATCCATGCACGACCAGTTACACCTGTCTGCTCACTTGCATCCATACATGCAATAGTCATTGTATTATCATGTTGGTTTAATGCTGAATTTCAATTATGTTATAGTCATGTGAATAAAGAACAAGAAGAGTAACACTAAGACAACTTTTAAAAATACAAGAACTAACGCCCTAGTGAATAACACATGGAGGGACTTTGGAAGTTTCTCCATTCAGCTCGCCAGCTCAAGTCAAGAAACATATTGCAGACGGAGTGAGGCAAAGTACATCTTTCCCATCGGGGTCGGCCTGAACTAGTCGCTTTCCACAGTTGGCGCTTTGTGCTTTTTGACACTATTTTCACTAAAATATTTAAAATGACATACCTTTGGTTCTACTGGTTAGATTTGTGTCTCTTTAGTCTTGTTTTAGTTATTACATTTTACTCTATTTTTCTAACTTAGTGGGGGACCCTTTTGTGTAGTGTTTTCCCTTTGTTACTGTTTGAAGTGTTGCACAAATACGTCATACATAGCCATTTAGGTATGCATGACTGCTCTGTTCCAAACTACCAGGGAGTTGAGCAGAGGTTGGGGTGTGCTTGTGCCTTACCCTGACAAGGATTGTGGTTGCTGCTTGACAAGGGCTCACACCCCAGTCAACCAACAACCTAATTTCGTACACTGCTTAATTGAATTATCAAACTTTTAACAGTTTAAGTGATACCGTGGTCATAGCACAGATAGCCCAATATCTTGAAGCTACTTCTTACCTAAGCTCAAGCGTGTTCAAATGTGTCACCATTATATACCTGGAAAGTGGTAGATTTTGAAATAAAAATTGGGGAAATGTATATACCCACTGACTTATATTGAAGCAGAGGCAATTTTAGGCAGGAGACAGCTTAAAGAAATCAATTCTTGGCTTCAAGAGTCAGGAGTCTCCAGCCTGCATCATGTCTGTTGGCATGTATGCATGTTAGTCTGAAGGCATGCAGCTTGCCTCGGAGTCAAAGGCTTCTGTGTGTAAAGTTTGCCGCTGTTTCATTCACAGATATGACCAATATGGCTGTAGGTTATAGTAATACTCATAGGACAATCTTAGTCTTAATTCTGCATATTATTCGTTTTGGTCATTTCTTGCATCCCTAAGGAACAAATTACATTTCGCCTTCGTTTGATCAACGAAATAATATTTTTCTTTTCAGAATGATTAACAGATGCTTTTCTAGGCATTGCGGGAGCCAACAGCTACATTGGTAGTCCATATCACCTTTGTCGTTAGCAGACATGCGCCACTTTAGTTTTCCCTAAACGGAGGGCAACACCGCACTTTCCTAAATCGACTGCCGACTTTGGTGCTGGAAACCAGGGTTCGAGCCTCGGGGTCGCGTCCACATCCTGTGATTCTGGGCAAATCACTTAATCTCCCCGTGCCTGAATGTGTAATGTAAATACGGTGCTCATGTAAAGCGCTTCAATACCTTCGTGTCGAGTTTGCGCTATATAAATATGCAACAACAAAAAAAAAAAAATAGATAAAAAAGTTAAAATGTCCAGCAAGTAGTGAAGACAATGCAGCGTCAGGTCGTTGGCAACCTGGAGCAACTTTGTGGGGCATCTAGGTAGTCAAAGTCTGATCAGACACTAGTTTCCCACATGGAAAATGCTCAGAATATGTACCAAACCAGTCCTAAGTAGCGGTCAATGTACACTGAATGCGCTTCATTGTGAAGCAACATGCACAGGGCTTTTGTAGTTCCTTGCCTCGGATTGTTCCTCAGTACTTCGACACACAAGGCCTTCATAGCAAACAAAAGCAAAATATTAAGCACAGCTTCCAGGACGAGGATTAATTTATCTCTTGTAGAAAAGTTTGAGGTGCCTCTGATGCAGGGTTGGGTTGACCTATATTCATTTCCCTCCGGAAGAGGTGTGGCGCAGCGGCCAGGGTGCCTGACTTTGGACCACGGGGTTCACGATTCGAACCCCGGCACCGGCAGCAGGTTAGCCCAGCACCATGTGACTCTGGTCAATAGCTCGCTTAATCTTCCTGACGGCCCCCAGCGCCGGGACACCTTTCCGGAGGTAGCTGTGCGCTTTACAAATGCTGGTATTTCATTTCATTTCTCCAGTTTGCTCTTTCATGGTGCACAAATGGACCCAAGTGGAAGAGTTGCTCACTATTGTCCAGGTAGCATGCGAGTTAAAATTTGAAGTCGATTCCCCAAGGAAGATAGACCTTGCATGGTCAGGAAATAAAAGAGGACTGCTTATGTCATAACCCACAGATGAGAAGTGTGGTTTCAAGGCACAACCTCTGCTGTCGACCAGACAGCTCATTAGCCTTTTTAGGTCTTGCCTGACCCAGCGCATGCGCTGGTCTGGCGAGACATTTTGTGAGGGCTCCAAAAAGTGCTACCAGACCAGCCTAGACCTACAGTGCATGTGCGCGCACGCGCGCTTCGCGCTTTACCGCTATTACTTTCACTTTCATGGCCGCACGGCCGCTTTGATGTTCTCCGTGAGGCTTCAATAGATTGCAGCAGTTAAAACAAGTATTGGCATAGCCAATAGGTCTCGCTTTTGGGACCTTATAAGTGTTTAGTTATGCAACTGTTACATGGCTAAACACTTATAAGGTCCCAAAGGCGAGATCTATTGGCTATGCCAATGCTTGATGATTTGTGCACTTCAGCTCCAGTGTGTACTACCACACAGAGTCCACTGTTACACAATTCGACTACTTCTGTGTCGTGCTGTGACCAGAAGAGTCCTTCTTCCCTCGATAACTGTGTAAATGCATTAGGCATTAACATTCATGCTGTGCGTATAAAACGATGCATATTACGTCCATAGACTAAAGTAATTTACAATAAATTTTAATTAAATATCCTTCTGGTGCTGTGTTAATAAACATTTATTTAAATACTTGTATACTAAAATGCCAGCTTGATAATTAAATTTAAATTCGAAATGCTAGTTGCCCTTAGACTATAACGTCCTAGCTTATAAATATTTAAATACATTTATAAAATACATTTTCTGTGCATCTTTAATGTTTCTTCATATTACAACTCTTTATTTGCAGGTCTCAATAATAACCATCAACCACTGTGTACAAGATTGTAATGAGGTTTGGAATTACAACTGACTGGCACTCATCAAAATACATACACAAATTAATATTGTTAAGATGAATTATTTCAGCTGTAAAATGGCTGCTTTAATATAACATTTCTAGTATATAACCAAAGTCTGATTTTCTTTTCTGTTAAAACCACATGGGTTCAGTTCGTATAAAAATACACTTTGCTTTGCAGACCTCCTCTGGGGCATCTAATTATTGCAGGCTTCCATGTGATTTTAAAATATATATTTCACTATGGGCCAGAGGTGGATATTCATTTAGCTTCATTGCTACTAATCTAAAAGAATCTCTCCATGAAGCTCTGCGACCTTTACTTTTCAGGGTTCAGCCTCAAACGCAGTAGGTCATTCTGTTCCTATGTACTCACTTTAAAATGACAAGAATTCTAAATTTCTCAACAGAAAATGTTGTGCGATTACTTTAAATATTATTGTGTATCCCTCCAAAACGAAACGAGGCGTTTACATGAATGTATTCACAATAAAACAAGAAGGAGGACTTTGCATGGCGTGATATGCATTGCCACTGAACTGGCTTCAGTCATTAATTACTCATCAGCCATGACCTTTGGCAATAAGTCCGGGGGGCATTGAAGATGGAATACCTGTAGTTACTGCTGAACTCTCAGCAGTGAATAGAATACAAGCAAGGTTCACAGGTATGTTATAGCTACCACTGAAAAAATATTAACAGAGCATTGTAGAGAATCATTCACTCATGATGGAAGGTTCTGGAATCTCCTTGTTCATTATGTCATGTGGAAAACTGAAATCGTAGGAGCGTTAAAAAATACTACGAATCAAAGGAAGCTTCTAAAGCGCCTAGACAAGCGACATCGTGCAAGGACCCAGGTGAGATCTTGAAAGTTGTGGCACAAGTCCAAGTTAATACCACTGTATCATTAAGTAAAATAATTCATTTGGTGCACTAGCCTTCAGATGCGAAACTATGAAATGCATGCAAAGCACGCAAACTTAAACCCTAAATGACTAATGTATGTATGTATGTATGTATGTATGTATGTATGTGTGTATATATGTATGCATGCATGCATGTATGTATGTTTGTATGTATGCATGTATGTGTGCATGTAAGTATGTATGTGTGTATATATGTATCCATGCATGAATACATGTATGTATGTATGTGTGCATGTATGTATGTATGTGTATCTATGTATGTATGCATGCATGCATGTACGTATGTATGTATGTGTGTATGTATGTATGCATGTATGTATCTATGCATGTATGGATATAAGCCATCTATATAGCACAAACCTAGTCTTGGATTCGTTTCTCCTGCAGGGACCAAAGAAAGAACTGTGAAACAGGTACTGGAACTCTGAAGCTGATAAATACTAGTGCCTCGACAGTGGAGAGCATGATAAATGACTACAGGAATGCATGGTAGACCCTGGTATCAGCAGGTCTGAAGTCTGAAGAGCTGGACCATGAAGAGATACTTCTACCTCTTGAGAACCCTGCAAGGCATGCAAAAAGGTGCAGACAAGGTTTTGCTTTTATCTTGAGTCACTTCCAAGATTTGGAGCCCCACCAATGAGCTGGAGCTAGAGGAAATCTCACAGAGAAGTAGAGAGTCCTAGATTAGGGGGCATATTTCACGCAAGGCAGGGCAGAAAGCAAAGTTCTTGGGCTGAGTTGCATGAAAGGGAGACAGCAGAAATGCGCCATATCTACTAAGTTATAGAGTATTTTCGTCTCCGAACGCTGGCGCACTGTGTGCAGCCTAGCACCAACGTTGCAATCTTACACTATGATGCAAGGGTGCCTGGGCTACAGGAGTATTTGTCTTGCGCAGGAAAGGACACCTTCCTGCACAAAAGCAATCCTTATAGGAATATTCCTCTTTCTATGTGTGCTGCAGAATGCTGCATGCATAGAAAGAGAAAGAGAAAGTAGCGAGGAGAAATAAAGATATTTCTCCTCATTATACCTGCTTCAGGAAGGAATGGCTTTTTGACGCATTCCGAGGTTTACTAGCTTTTGGAAATTTATAAATGCGCCACAATCCATGGGTGATGCATGGGAACGTCCATGCTCCACCCATGGAACGCCTCCCTAAGGCAAGATAACACAAGGTAGCACTATCTGTTGCCTTGCATTCATTTACATTTAGTAAACCACGCAAGCTATGCAGACAGGCTCTGTATGGCTTAGTAAATGCCAAAAAGCATTTTGCGTTGGGGCTGCACCATAAAAGTGATGCAACCCCGACACAAAACCTTAACAAAATCTGCCCCTAAGTGTGGCTTTCATACTCAGCCACACCCAAGGTCCACAGGGACAGGGGCATAGCAATCAGCATCAAAATGTACATGTCCTGGAAAATACACCCATGTATGAATAAATGACACCTGCTTTTGTGTTGAACATTCACAGTGGTTACACAAACATTAAGAGCTTCACTCAGAAATTGGAACACAGGAATGACCAGACATCTCCAATGACCAAAGATTAGCATTAAGCACTACAGGTATTCTGAGTGTTAGGCTATGAAAGTGAGAAGTCAAATCCTGATGAGATGGGTGAGTGAACTTCCACATGTCCCTAGCAATCTGACCAATAAAATTAAACTGGTTTCCATGAGGAATCCCTACTCATCATTGCTACCGTGGCTCAAGCAGGGAGTCATTTCTAAAAGAAAATGTCCGGGTTATGTGTGGCAAGCTAATCAAGCACCTTTACGACGAACCAATGTAAGGGGTTACATCAATTTAGATAAATAGATGACTTAATAAGAAAAATATCACAACACAAACAGAAACATATTTAGCTATCGGAGGAAATAAAGAGAACAAATAACTCCCCAAAGAAAAACATGGAAAATAGGTGTGAAATATTATCTGAGGAAAATGTTAGCAAATCAAGAAAAAAATGATAAAGCATTCACAATGGGGCCTGGACAGGTACTGTATTCTGACCTGTGAGTGAACAGACCTGTTGGCATGCTGTTGGTTAGTCCTGATGAAAGGCTGGTTATAATGATTGGGCTATTAAACTCCAACCTCAAACTCTACCCAAGAGTAGCCTGGGAGGTATTTTTCAAGGCAAGTTTGCAGGTGGTTCTCCATCCTTAAAGGGAGGCATTTATTAAAGTTCAAAAAAATTCCACAATTTCGTTAGGCAGCAGTACCCTGAAGGAATTCATAAACTCCTAAATACTGGTTTCTCAGATTCCTTTTCACTGTCTTTCATTGCAGCGAGTCCTCACCTCAGCTTCTAGGTCCACAAAAATGCAGAGCACCAGCTGGTCCACTGGAATTCTTCGAAGCAAGCAAACCCTTCCTCTGTCTCAGGATCTTCTGAAGCCTCAAGCCTCACAAGGTAAAGTTGACGAGGGGGTTGTATGTGATTGCACAGAAACACTATTTCATGGAATACCATTACTAAGAAACCATTCCACTAAACTGCTTATTGGAAATTTTAACATTTCATAGAAGCAAATTCATAGGATGTCTTTTTTTTCAAAATTGCCTTTTGCGTTTTTATCTTTTAAGATGTAAATACAATGGTTGCAGATTTTACTTTCGAAAACAGGTTTGTCTGATGTATTTATTTTAGTGCTTTACTTCAGGGGACATTATTTCTGATGGATATATTTTACATTGTCAAACAATTGCTTCAGATGGTTTTAATTCACTGACCCCTCTCCACTCATAATCACCATCCATCCCGGACCCCTTACAACCCCTCAACACCATCAACCCCTGCCCCCTAAAAAACCATTGCCATACCTAAACTAAAGCCATCCCTGAAACCTAAGCGCTCTTTCTACCCCCTAAACTCCACCCATCCCAAAAACCTTAAAAAAAACCTCAACTAAACCCGTCCCTGATCCCTAAGCTACACCTATCCCTGCACACAAAAAAGCCTTTTCTGTCCCTACGTGCCACCTGTTTCTGAACCACAAAATCTCTCACTACCCAAAACTCCACTTATTCCTGAATTTAAAAAAACTGTGTCTAAACCTAAACCCCACCCATCCCTGACCTCTAAAAACTCCTCACATACCCAAACCCCACCCATCCCTGAACCCTAAAAAAACCGCATCACCTATTCGCGACACCCAAAAACCCCTTACCACCCTTACACTCTATCCATCCCTGAACACTAAAAATCCCTTTCTACAGCTAAACTCCATACATTCCTGAATCCTTAAAACCCCTCACCACCGTAAACCCCACCCAATTGTGAACCCTAAAACCCCTTCACCACCAATAAACCTATACCATCACTGAACATATAAACCCCTCACCACCCCTAAACTCTACCCATCCATGAACCCTTAAACCCCTCAAAACCCCGACACTCACCTATCACTGAACCCTAAACACCCCTTATACCTATGAACTCCACTCATCCGTGAACTCTAAAAATGCCTCACCATCCCTAAACTGCACCCATTCCTTAAAACTAAAAAAACTCTCACCACCTCAAACTCCATCCTTCCCTGAACCCTAAAAAAACCCTTTCTATGACTGAACTCCACCCATCCCTGACTCCTAAAAACCCCTGATCACCTCTAAACATTTCCCATCCCTGAACCCAAAAGCCCCCCACTAGTCCCTAAACTCCACCCGTTTAATGTAATTTTGGGGTTTTCCTTAAAATGATCTTACCTTTGAAATGTTTCATCTAATTTTCAATTTCTTTGTATTTCCTTAAAACAATTTTCTTTAAAACTGTTTTGCCATGATTTGGTTTCCTTCAGAGTGGTTTCTCAGTTTCCATTTTTCCATGACAATGGCATGCAGGCCTCATTGAAAAGCCCTTGCCCCTTTTTTTGCCCCCTAGATGAGCAGGGGAGTGATTTCGCCAATCCTGGAGAAAACTGCTGGAAGCAGAAGTTCAGAAGGAGTGATATATAACTCTCTTCAATCCTCTCTATCAGGCAGGCACAAATCCATAAGCGCAGCAAGCGGTGAGGTCGTCTCCACTCTTCAGTTCCACAAAGAATATCCACTTGGAGTGTGTCAAGCAATGGGTACACTAGTCAGCCATTGGTGATGACGTCTAGCCTACCCTAATAAAATTCCCAGGTTTCCCAGTTTTTGTTTTTAGAGGAGGTAAGTACATGTTCTGTGGCATCAAAAGTATACCACAAATATCAGAAATTAAACATTATTTTCCTTTTTTTTTTTTTTAAATCTTTTTATTGAAATCAGGACAAAAGGTCACATCGACAAAACATTTGAGATTACATAACAGATTATACATTAACGTATCAAATAAATCATGCAGGGGTATAAAAATTAAAGTTAGAAATCAGAAATATAATACTTGTTCAGGAGCAGGTACAGATCACAATAAAAATACAAGTTAATCCAAATTAGAGAGGGAGAGAAAAAAAAAAAGGAAAGGGGGGGTAAAAGAGGAATCGCTTCCCTTTCTTTCTTCAGCTTCACTCCTTCCCTCAACTCCCACCTCTCTCAACAGTCACTTCCTCATTCTTACCCCCTATCCTTCTTCCAGCTCCTTCATATAAATGAGGACCCCCAGATTCTATCTATCTTCTGTAAAGATTTAACACCTCTAATCTTAGCGAGAGAGGATTCCATAATGTAAATGTCTTTAACAAGAATCCACCACTCCATCACGTGGGGTGGATTTCTTGAGATCCAAGTTCGGGCTATAATCAATCTGGCGCATCCTATTAGAATATTAATAAGGTCTGCTTGTAGGCCTGCTTGTGGATTATTTGAGGTCTGAATACCAAGCAGTACATTAGTTGTACTAAGTGTAATTGGTCGAAGCAAAATCTGAGCCATTCCCTGCCTAATTTTAAGCCAGAATTCCGTAAGTCCAGGGCACGTGAACAACATATGTTCTAGACTTGCAGCTATAAGATCGCATTTAGGACAACTTGTCCGCTCATTACTAGAACTATTGCTGGACCACTTTGAGATTCTTTCTGGGCTATAGTATAGCTGGCAGATAGTTTTATATTGCTGTAATCTCAAGCTAGAAGAATGAATAGAGCGGTTTAAACTTCAGAGAGCAGAAGAGATCTGACCAGAAGTAATATTTAAGCCTAGTCGAGAGCTCCATTTCTCCGCGATTTTCCCACAGTCATCTAGTTTAAAAGAGGTTAGAACCCTGTATCCGAGACTAATAAGTGATCCAACCTTACTGGAATAGAAACACTTCCAAAAATCAGAATCAAAGATATTTAATAGCTTCATTTTGCGTATAAAATAATCATAAATTTGAATATATTTGAAACGTGAAGTTTCAGGTAATTGATAGAGTATTTTTAGTGTCTCAAAAGCCAGAAAGCCGTCGTTCCCGTATAGATCGCCAAGTGTTTCTATTCCAGCGGTTTTCCACACTTTAAAAGTCCCATCATGGAATATTCCTGGAAGACCAGGATTTGCCCATAAAGATAGTTGAGGATGAAAAAAAGTCGTATTGCACTTAGTCAAGATAAATTGCCAGCTTTTAACACTGTCTCTAATGGTCTTAAATTTTACTCGCTTAAAGTAGTTTGGGTCATTCACTTTTGCTAAAAACATGTTAGAATCCTCACCCAACGAAAATTGGTAGCAATAATACGAATGTTTATTCCGGATGAACAAACTACGGAGACGACTGAGAAAAGCTGAAAAAAAGTATAATCTGAGATCAGGGGAAGTTGAGTCCACCTTGGTTAAGCGGTAATTTAAGCAGAGTAATTGATCTACGGGCCTTCTTGTATCCCCCATATATAGCTGCTAAAGATCCCATCTAGTCGTTTAAAGTACGTATTGTTAACGAAAAGTGGTATGGATCTTAATAAATATAAGAATTTGGGTAATATACTCATTTTAATTAAGTTAATCTGACCAGTAATACTGAGGGGGACCTTATGCCACTTTTTTAAAGTTGTAACTGTTTCTTTAAGGAGAGCCTCGTAATTAAGAGTGGTTATTTCGTTAATATTAGAAGAGATTTTAATACCAAGATAAGTAGCTGTTCTGCAAGTACCTATGACCGGAACCGGCGACTTATAATTAATAATAACTTGTGTTTTATGTGAATTAAGTTTATAACCGGAAACGGACCCAAATTTATTAGCCTCCTCGATAATACCCAATATAGCTTCCGACACATTAGTTGAATAAATCGCTATATCGTCGGCATAAGCCGTCATTTTTAACGAATTCTGGCCATGTTCAAAAGGAATGATATTGGGATGAGCTTGTCGGGCAGCTAGAAAAGGTTCCAGAGAAAGCGCGAATAGCAAGGGCGATAATGGACACCCTTGCCGTGTGCCTCGGGAGATTGAAAAGCTGGTCGAAGTTATCCCAGCGTGGCTAAGCTTAGCCATTGAGTGATCATACAGAGCCTGTAGACATTTAAGATATTGACCATTGAAACCCATAGTAGTCAATGTTGACCAAAGATAGTCCCACCCCACTCGGTCAAACGCCTTTTCAGCGTCCAAAAGTATCATATCGAGTGGGGTGGGACCAATCCCGGCCACATCAAATGCAGTAATGGCCATATTAATATGGGCGGTAGTATCTCTCCCCATGACAAAGCCATGTTGTTGAGGGGTCACCAAATGAGGTATAAGTGGAGCTAATCGTGTAGCCAATACCTTGGCAAAGATTTTGGCATCTGTATTAATAAGCAAGATGGGTCTATATGACCCACATTGATCTCCTGGTTTACCTTTTTTTAAAAAAAAAAAAACAATCCTAGTTGTATTCCAAGATTCAGGTGCCTTCCCAGTATTTCCTATATTACCTATCACAGTAGATAATAATGGTGATAGTTCCTCTGAGCATAGTTTATACATTTCTAATGGGATGGTATCCTCCCCAGCAGCTTTACCTGTGGGAAGTGCAGCAACAGCCAGTCTGATCTCTAACTCAGTAATATTTTCAGAAAGCAGCGCAATTCCTTCAATCTGCGTTTCCTTAGTTAAGTTAGTATCTAAATATTCTTGGATCTTATTCATGGGCGGATATTCTTCTGGAGTATATAATGCCCTATAGAATGCCACAAATTGCTCGAGGATCTGCTCTGGTTGAGTAAATACCGTGTTATTTTGACCCTTAATTTCTTTTATAAGTGTTCTAGACTTATCGTCAGCAACTTTGTATGCAAGGATTTTGCCTATCTTGTCTCCGCTGTCATACTGGGAAAGATGGTATTTATGTAAACGTATCATGTTTTTCTCAATAAGCCTAGTTTTTTGATATTAAGCTTGGAGCTGGCTAATTTTTGGCATATATCCGCTACGTTTGATATACCCTGAATCAGTGCCTGTGACAGTTGTTTTTTCTAATAACCTTACAGCATTAACCAATGCATCCAAACCAAGTTTGTATAATGAATTTTGATTTAAAACAAACTGTTGTGTGAACCCCCATATGCTCGCTTTAACCGTGTCCCAGACTATGCTAGGTGAAGCTGAGTTTAGATTGATTATAATAAACTCCACTAAATGTGCTTTTAATTGTGAAATATAGTCCTTGTTAGATAACAAGTGTCGGGGGAAAGTGAATGACCTGGGTTTCTGGCAATTCTGTTGGATAGTAAACGATAATATAATTGGATTATGATCCGAGGCCAATCTCGGACATATCTCTATAGAGCTATTCGCGAGAATATTGTCTGACACCCAGGCCATATCAATTCTTGAACATAATTGATGTGGTGCTGAGTAGTATGTGAAGCCAGCAATAGTAGGGTATAATGTTCACCATGCATCTTTTATATTATGGATGCGTCCAAGCTCGATGATAGCAGCTCGAGATCGACGCATCCTCTGATATGACCGATGTCTAGTGGTGTCAATATCATGATCCATAATGAGGTTAAAATCCCCCATTATGATAAGTTCTCCGCTACTATCAAGTAGTTCTATATTTAGCCTATCTATAATAGAAGGGTCATCAGTATTTGAACCATAAAACACGTAGAAAGTGTAGGTTTTACCATGCCATAATAGTTGAGCAATGGCCCATCGCCTGGCTTTATCAACCTTAGTTTTAGTTTTAGTTATTGCCAGATTTAACATTTTCTGTCTTAAAATAACAACACCTCTAGTTGGAATACTACATTCTGAGCAAACCATCACATCGTATCCTAATTGACCAAGAAGCTTACGGTCCTTGTAGGTAATATGCGTCTCAGAAAGTATTGCTAACTGAGGCTTGTACATGTTTAGCTCTTCAGTAACGCGTCGTCTTTTGTTCCCGCTGTTGAGACCTGCAACATTCCATGCCATACATCTAATTCTATGCATCATCTTTACATATTTCGACCCCCGCCCATTTTTTTTGTTGAAGTTCCATGTATCGTTTCATTAAAAAAATTATAATAACCAGATATCTTCCCTCTCATCCTGATCATTTTGACATTTTTACCCCCCCGAACCAACCCCTACAGACCCTCCCAAGGGGGCTCATACCGAGCCCCCCCCCCAATCCCTAAGAGGAGGAAAACCTCTTATACCCTGCTGCCGCTGACTGGGCAGCTCTAAAGAGTAGCAACAAAGGAGATCAACCTGCCAAACTACACATATTTATTCATTTGTATACATTAAAGATTCAATAAAGTCCAAATGATGTAATGCTCCGATCATCATTTTTCCCGTTTTCCACCCCTTTCTTCCCCAACCATTTAACCTACACCATCACCTTCACCTTAGCATTCAGATTAAACTACCTACCACCCTCATTTTCCCTTCCGCCACGATTGTAATACTGGAAATATAAGCTAACCAACAACAAAAGCAGCAAGATAAACATCAGTAGTCATTAACACTCAAAGCTTTTCCCTTTTCCTATTCCTTTTTTTCCCCCTGTTTCCCCCACCCCTTCTAAGATGTTAATTTAGAGAGCACCTGTTCTGCTTCCTTCTCATCTGTAAATATATATGTGCGCCCCCCATTGATCACCTTTAGGCGGGCCGGTTCTTGCAAGAAAGCCTGACCTCCCAAGGCCTTGAATGGATCAATAAGCTGACGCAACCTCCAACGTCTATCCATGGTGCTCTTGCTTAAATCAGATCGAACAAAAAAAGATATGGAATCAATCACAACCGGGGAAATCGGCCTAGCTTTGAGTGAGACCGCCTGTCTAAGCAAAAAATTACCAAAATAAATCAGAAATGGACGGGGAAATTTACTCCCCCTATTCGCTGCATAAGTGGAAATCTGTGAACTCTCTGAAGCTGGGAGTCCCAATCCCAATCAGATAGATCGGGAAA
Source organism: Triturus cristatus (assembly GCF_964204655.1). Lineage (NCBI taxonomy): Eukaryota > Metazoa > Chordata > Amphibia > Caudata > Salamandridae > Triturus > Triturus cristatus. The sequence goes on from NC_140592.1 coordinate 150,407,073, forward strand.
AGCTTTCTGAAATAATAATGCAATACATGCCCTTGGGTCAGCCCCTTCAGATCCTTCGGGTATACCGAAAAGTCTGAGGTTAAGTCGTCTTTGCCTATTCTCCATATCTTCCAGCTTGTCCTGCAGCCGCCCGATTTGTCTCTGATGTCTGTTAACCGCACTCTGGTTGCAGGCAGACATTTCCTCAACAGTCGAGACCCTTTGCTGTAGAGATTCCAAATCCTGAGCGACTCCACCAACTTTATTATTTAAGACCTGCATGACATTCTGGATCTTGATATTATCTTCCCTTAATTGAAGGAGATGCTGCTGCGTTTCCTTGTGTTGATCAGACAAGGTCTGTAAAATGATATTAAGAGGAAGATGTTGTTTTTCAGAACTATCAAGATCAGTAGCAAGGGGGGTGATTGAAGAAACAAGTACGGGGACATTCACCACGTTGAGAGCTGAAGTCTGTTTAGGGGTTTGATTATTAGCTAAGGATGCTTGCTCCTCAATGGATATCGCAGTCGCAGAGTCAAGTCCACTTAGTGAGTTGGAAGCTATTGGCGAAGGATTGGTAATAGCATGGGTAGGAGAGAGAGAGAGTAGAGAGGGTATTGATATATCCCCTTGTGTTTGAAGTTGAGTTGGAGACACTTCTTTTGTCTGATCTCCCAATAACGAACTGATACCGGAGAGGCGTAGAGCCATTTTCTTCACTCTCCCGTTGGCCTGTATCCATTTACGAAGTGGACTATTATCCGCCTTAGGCCTCCCATGTGATTCTGAAGTGGTTGTACCGGTTTAAGTGCAGCCGGGGTTCTACCCTTCTTTAGTTTGTTTTTAGCCTTAGATTTCCCTTTTTTACGTGTGTTTTTTTTAGCGGAGCCCGCCGGCGAGTTCGCTAAAGTCTCAAACTCCTCATTGGATTCCTCCTCTTCTTTATTACAGTTTAGACCGGTGTCTTCAAGATTTGAGTCAATCTCAACCACCTCATTATCAGGTGTTACACTGACTTGTGTTAGAGGAGCCTGTAGTCCTTGGTTAAGGCCATCTAGCTCCGCGGAAACAGAAACAACAGCCTCCACAGAGTCGTTATTGTTAGGTATATCGGCTATGATAATGCTAGGAGTTTCTGGATGGAGAGTACCAGCTGATCCATTTTTTATATATTTGAGATTAGGTTCGTAAGATCTCCCTCTGTCAATTAAAGACTCCCCCTGGTTGTTCGAAGAAACCGCAGTTACCCCTGCCCCCACAACACTCCCACACAAGCTGAAAGTTGAGGAGCATGTATCAGTCCGAGCAGTCCAAGCTGGCAAAACCTCGACAGAAACATGTTCGGCAGAGCAAAGTCCCGGTGTTTGAGACCCCCCTGAATCAGCGTTTTTCTTTACAAGACCATTATTATGAATAAGGGACCCCCCTTTGCTATCACACCGAGGATCGCTTGGGGCAACCAAAAGGGGAGGACAGATCAGCAGCTTACCCGTATTGGATGTAAGTCTCTCTGACGGAGGTAATTTCTGGCCGCTTCTACCGTTGATTTCGATCTTGTTTGTTAAAGAGGCAGAGCTCGCCTGAGAAGCAACCATTGAAGCTGCCGCTTGCATCGCTTGAGCCTGAGCGTTCTGTCCGGTGCGGGCCCACCGTGCAATTGTTTTAGGGGGCATGGTGGAAGGGCTCAAGTGTTTATCCGTGTCTGCAGATTTAGAGTTGGGGGCTAGATACACCGGGGACGCAAAAATTACGAGTCTCAGGTTATCGAGCAAGCGAGGCTCCGGCCGCCTGAACGCCGTCGGCAAAGCAAGGCGCACCGCCCACAGCAGCCGCCGAAGAGTTCTGTAGAATTGGTACATCAATCTACGATTACAGTAAAGAGACCATCCATCGTGTCGCCTTTGAATGATGTCAGCTAAGTAATCAGAGCATTAAACATTCTTTGTAAGACCATTTTTCCATATCGGTTTAGCTCATAACTTGAATCCGATAGCAGGGATCTCCAACTGCTGCAGCTCCGTGGCGAGTCAGCCCGCCATCTTGCTCCTCCTCCCACATGCATACATTTTTTTCCAAGCCAAACAGAACTTTATCCTGCCTTCCAACTCTGGTTGTTCAGCTTCTGTCCTGTGAGCTTAAAGTATATTTCTTTCCCTCGGGCAAAATTATGCACTGGCCTTGTGTATGGCTTTAAGAAGCCCTCTTCACCTACCTTCTGACAGAAAATGGTGCTTATGGTTCTATTGAGTCATAGATGCCCCTTTTGGCAGGCTCCAGAGTACTCTTATCTACTATCCTGGCTCTTTTGTGGAAAGTCCCATGAAGTGGCACCTGGAGGCTAGGCCTTCCCAAGGTGTCAACTGAGTCTGATTTTAGATTGAAATCTGTATGGCACTGAAATGCTTTGTAGTTGAGTTCAGACAGAAGACACTGCAAATCTCATAACTATTGTAAAGGTAACTGAGTTTGAACTTCACCACTGGACTTTTCTATCCAGGTTCCCTATTCATTGCACGTATGGTTTTGATATAATTTTCCATTCAATGAGTTATGTCATGCAGCAAAGCCTGCAAGCAAAATCTGGACTCTAAACTCAAGTGTTATCTAACAGGCTTCAGGAAACTGCACAGGTCAAAAGATGTTCTGAGCAAGCAAGTGGGAACATGGAAAAAAAAGATGGATTTCCTTCAAATCACCATAGACACTGCACACTCAGTTATTTAGAAGTCCCTTAAAGACAGTTTGTAATAACAGACACTACAGCAATGCACAGATGCTGTTGACAATCATCCTGGACATTGGGTGTGCCGCCACCATCTCCACCTTTTATTTCTCCTCAGATTTGTGTGGGCAAGGAATCCTGGGAAACAACTGGGACACAGGAAGGCATTTGTGGGATTTAGGAACTTGTACAGCATCAGGGATTGAACAGTTAGGATACACGGCTCAGGGACAGTACAAAGTTTCTATTTTACGCTCATGTCTAAACAACAAGCTGCCTCTTACACCTCTCCATCACCTGCATCCCACAGCTGCAAAGGGAGCGAGAAGTCAGATATCACCCTGCGCTTAGAAAGTTAGAAGGGCACTATAACATTCCAGATCTCCCTTTAAGAATGTACGCTACACAATGCTATGGCATTGCAAATTTGCTGTCTAAAGGCCTCTCAGCCATGTAGACACGGTGGTTGTCTGCAGTCCCTTTTGTCCCATATTGCTGCTCTCAAGTGTGCATGCGGGAGCCCCAGGTAGTGTCTGGGATACACCAAGCGTAAGGGGGGCTGCAAGCGACCAGCTTTGCATGCAGAAATTAAATAGCCACTATTTATGAATTATAAGTGAATTTTGCATCTGGTGAACAACTACATTATTCAGGTATACAGTGGGAATATTGCACACAATCTGTATGGTTTAGGGCACACATCAAGCATCATTTAGAAGGCACTTTACAAAGAAAAGAAGTAGAACTCTGGTTATTGTATTTTAAATTTGAATTAACCTTAAGGATCTAATTAGCTGTCTGGGAAGACGCATTGTCACCACAAAACACCCGACAACACAAAACCCTCACGACATTGATATAGACTCACATAAACATTGCAGAAAGGGGGTTTGGATCAGCCCCCTTCAGTTATTGGCTGGTTTGGGGAGCTCCTAGTAAGCACTAGCTGGATGGGTGTTCATCACAATTTGGTTCAGCCCACGGCACTTTGTGGCTGTTCACATACTTTTCCTAGATCTTTTGCACTGGTTGAGGAAACTATAAAATTAGCCTCGCTCAGGAACAGTTGCCTCGATATGGATGGAGGGTTGTGGCTCCTCAGCTGCTCCCCCGACCTCGTGACATGGTCTCCCTAGCTTCCCCTCTGATTCTGCACTGCACCACTGTAATAATAAAAACTGGATAATAACAAACGCCGCGACCACATGCTGTGTGCAGCACCTGCAGTCCCTGTAGGATCCCTTTCCACCAAGCAGGTTTCATCGCCTGACCTGAGCATGCCTTTCAATGGGAGTCCGAGAGCTCCACCTGTCGGAAAACAGGCAGTACTACAACCTGCAGCATCCTTTCTCAGCGAAGAATGCTAGCAACTATCCATCGAAGAAAAGTACTTCTTGAAGTACACTATATGGGAATATGGTTATGTACAACTAAATGCCATTGAACACATTAAAGCCCCAATACTTCATATATAGCACTTTAGTTCATTAGATACTTAGGGGTTGTTTCACAAAGGGCCTCCGCACTCGAAGCGGGGCGGGCGCAGTCGTGGTGGAGTCTCCGCCCTCGGTGCGGAATCTCGCCATGCTTTGGTGGAGATTCCGCCCTGAGGACGGAGACTCACCCACCTCTGTGGGTTGTCCGTCTGCGAGGTGTCCGCCACGAGTCCGGAGGCCCTTTGTGAATCATGTCCAGGTGATTTGATAATCTGGCTGAAAATATCAATCAATCGGCTTGTAGAGCGCAACTGCTCACCCCGAAGGGCGCTGAAGGGAAGGAGGGGGGGGGGGGGTCAGCGGCACTCCGGGGAGTCATTGAGTTCCATCGAAGAGCCAGGTCTTGAGGTCCTTTAGGAACTTAGGGAGTGATGCGGTCTGTCGCAGGTAGAGAGGGAGGGAGTTCCAGGCCTTGGCCGTGAGGAGGGAGAAGGAGCGTCCTTCTGCTCTGGTTTTCTTGATTCGAGGTACCGTAGCCAGTAATTGTTAATACCAACTGTTTGTCAAGCCCATGCACCTCAGTGAAACATCCCTGGCTGTAACGCTACTGATAAAAGCTAACAGTCCTTGATCCAACCAGCCTTCAGATGCATCTCTCATGTTGGTTGCAGTGAGTTCAAAGGGGAACAGAGAGATGCACAAACATGTTCTGTGAGTTCTAGTGTTCCAGTTACAAGTGGAACTGTATTACCTCTTCGTGACCTTCCATCTTCTGCTCATCAGAACGAGGCATTAATGCCTCCTGAGAGACAAACCTTTGATGCTCTAAACTCCCCAGGTAACACAAGCTTGCCTCGCATCACAGGACTATGAACGGGTCCTTTTCCATGTCTACATCCAGTTTCGTTTTATCTCCCTTAGGATGGACTTCAGATAAGATTGCAAAGAATGCAATTCTTTCTGTGGCCTGTGCTGTATTCTTGGACTGTATAGGAGAGGCCTTCTAAGGCCAAGAGAAAGTGGTGGTGCCCAGGATTGGGAAGGCGGGCCGTCGGGCATTGGGCGATGGACTGGTGCCTCAGGGTCATCTGTGGGCTGTTTTTTTAGGACCTCTGTAAACTAGCCCACAGAAAAGTATAATCTTCCCCGGTCCCCACCATACCACTGTGAAGTGTTGCCATTATCATGGGGACTCCTCTGCCCTGCTCTCAAACTAAGGCTGGGGGGCAGGTGTTGTTCTGGCCCTTAGGGGATTCTCTCCTCGGCCCGTGCCTCATGTTGCCGGCCCGGCTCAGAAGCATGGTTATTCCTTTGCTGTGCCATCACTTTCAGGCCATGGTGGATATGGGAGGGTGGGAGGGAGTATATAGGGGCCCCAAAGGGGGTGCCATTCTCACCTAAGCCCTCCTGGAGTAGCAGCATCAGCTGTGTACATTTATTGACTCCCCCCCCCTTCCCCTGCAAGGTTATAAACTAAGGCTATAATGGGATGGTGATGGGGTTAATAAGAGAAGTTAGGGGCCATGTAGTACTGTGTAGTGTTTTTGAGGCCTTGATGGAGGAGTGCATTTGCATAGGCCTCGCTGTGAGGTCACCGTTCCCAGAGGGTGAAAGGGATGTAGTGTTATGGTCTCAGACCTGCAGACACTGGAACCGGGGAAGCGCGTTTCAATTCTGGCGTCAGCTAAATTTCCTGTGATTCTGGACAAATCACTTAATCTACCTAAAATAAAAACGAATTTGATTTTGTGCAATGTAGCTGATGCTCATGGTAATTGCTTCAATGCCTTGAGACCGAGTTTACGCTATATAAAGCTACAAAAAACATACTAACCATTTGGGAGTGCCCTGGCTTCATTGTGTTCCCAATTCGACCCTAGTGGTGCCTGTGGCTGTTCTTCTCATCTGAGAGTGAAGCAGACTCCCAGTGCAGTCTGGGAGAGTTTGCGTCAGAAGAAAGAGCGCATCTGAGGCTATGGTTGGAGGCATCCTCGAGGGATGCGCATAAATGAGCCATCCCTAAAGCGTGCTTTATGTGGGTGTTGTGCATGTTCTTATAACAAATATCTCACCAGAAAAATGTTATAAAAAAGGACAATGAAGTGATGGGTTATGCTATGTTTTATAAAACATAAAGAAGATGATGGGGAGTTCAGGCTGATGATGGTATTTTCCTCTTCTATTGCTGTAAAAAGAGAGTGATGTGATCTATTTCTATTGGCTGTTTTCTTTCTGTCTCATCAGTGGTTATTTTCTAGCCGGATCTTGGCCATATTTACTCTGAGCAACAGGTCCTAGGTTTGAGGTTATGGAAGGTAAAAAAGCTTTGAAAATGAGACCTCTGTCTCCTTCCCTTTCTTTGGCTGATGATGGAGAGAGGCGCACTAGGGGTACTTTAAAGTGTTCTTCAGTGGACTCTGACACTAGTCCTGCCAGTTTGTGCAACACTTTTTCTGCTCACATCTCTAAGTCCTTGAAATCCTGGCTATTCTCATGCCGGTTCATCTGCCCACTGTAGATGCTAGTGGGATTTGCCTTTTTGGTTTAGCCCTTAGGTACCCTCAGAATTAATGTGTTTTATACATTCAAATTTCATTTCAGTTAATTTCTTCTAAAATCATGCCAGCAAAAGGCATTCAGGAGAAGACTCACGAGGTTGCTGCTGCTGCGGATGCCTTGACTGAGAGAGCAAGAAGGGGGATACATTGCAGTCCTTCTAAGAACCATGAGGAAGATGACTTTCCATCCATCGCTTCAGAACCAGACCCAGTTCTTCCAGTTGGATAAGTGCATACGGAGGAAAGTGGTCAGCCTGGTCCTTGATCATATCAGAAAGAATATTGGATAGCTGGTAGTGCCAAATTTAGATGGATCTCAGGGACTTTTCCCCAGTGCTACATACCTTCAAACTTCCATATGTATGAGAAAAGTAAGAGTTTCATTTTTAGAGAATGGAAGGATGTGCAAGGCTGGTGACATTCTTCTGCATACAGTCAAAAGTGACCATTCTGGCAACTCTAATTGGGTGTTCAGTGGTCAGTCTCGAAGAATGCATATCTTCTGACCCTCACTATTAGAGGATTGAGAGTGCAATGAAAACCTTCTTTGCTGGAGTTAATTTGGCATTTTGAGCATGCTCCAGTGCTGAATATACAGTAAATCCCTGGTAAAGGAGATTAGGGCAAATTACAAACAATTCAAGCAGCGCAGCAACCCAAGTTGCTGTGCTCCATTGCATTAAAGGGAGCGAGCAGAAAACCATGAATATCTGCTGAAATATGGGGCTATTTTTATCTCTCCCTGTGCTTGCACACTTTTGGCTGCCGTACATCAACACACACACCCATGCACCAATGAGCAAGGGTGTGTGTGTTGTTAAACATAGGTTTTGAACTGTAATAAAATATTATGCTTTGGCATAGTTTGTACTTTTATAACTTAGTTTGTTTACAGTATAGCACACAGGCAAAGGTTGAAAGGTTTTGAGAAAACGTTACACCTGCCTCAAGGAGGCATAGATATTTAGTGCAAGGCCCTGTTTATCAATGCTAGTACACTCAATTGATCCATAGATAATGGATCATGAGAAACTAGCCTAAGTCAACAGACAGTGGGTTCACCAAATTGGTGAGCCTCAACAATTTAGAAAAGAAAAATGCTTTTCTAGAGTCCCCTCACTCACCCAGGGTTACCCCTAGGTGACATGCTTCATCATTGGGGCCATCCCAAACATCTACTGCGTAAACATTGACTGTATTATGCATCTATTGAAGTTTGCTAAATGGTGAAGGAGTGTAACAGATTGAAGACATAACTTGGAAAATCAACGTATTGAGCAGGCAATGCTTTTCAGGCTGTATGCACTTTCAAATGAAACCTTTTGCCTCTGCTCTATCTAAGAATTTTCTCTACATGTCTCGTTTGTGGGTCAATGTGCACGCTCAGCATTGAAAGTCTGAAGAACTGCTCAATGTATTCACAGCAGTATTGTTGTGTACTTCCTGTGGGTACTTCTGGTGCCCTGGTCGTGTCCAATTGAAGCTAAGGTTAGATGTCCTTCACATATTATTTGAAGAGTTTTGAGACTCTTTCATGGAAGGGGGTTGAATCAAATGTTACAAGATAACCACATCACTGCGGCTGTATTTTCAAAGTGGGCTTTACACATGCATAGACATACATGTGAACATCTGTATCTATTTCCGTACTCAAGGACTGCTTGCTTACTTACTATGGGGCATATTACCAAGATAGGCGATAAAATTATCGCCGCTTTAGCGGCAAAACGGCGATAATGGGCTTGATAATATGCTCTATGGAATTCCAGTTGAAGCCCATGTTAGATGTCCTTCACATCTAACATGGGCTTCAATTGGAATTCCATAGAGCATATTATCAAGCCCATTATCGCCGTTTTAGTGGCAGTTTTCTGCCGCTAAAGCGGCGATAATTTTATCGCCTGTCTTGATAATATGCCCCTTAGTCTCATATTATTGACACAAGACAACAGTCAAACATTAGAGCAGCCCAGTAATACCACCATGAACACCACACCATATTAGCAGCAAGCCTGGGCGGAGCTTACGGGGTTATACTCTGCGGAATTTCACTGTGCTACTGGAAAACTCCGTGAAATTCCGCTGAGTTTCGTGGCCTGGAGGAGTTACTTGCACTATTCATTGCTCCCCCAGTCCCCCTGCCACCCGCACCTCCCACGTAGTAAGGCCTGACCTTACCTGTCCTCCTGAGCGTCCTCCTTTGTTGGTGGGTATGGCGGCGACGGCCGTCCACGGCAGTGCAGCTCGGCCGCCAGTCTTCTAGCCGCCACTGCCTTCCTTCCTGGTTCTCGAGTGCTGCTGCTAGCTGCACTCCGCTTCTGCTCCTCCGGCTCTGAGAATTCAATTAACAGCAAGAGCTGCAGTGCGCATGGCATATTGCGTGAAGGCATGCCAGACCCTATCATGGGATTTCATCGGGTCAGGCGTGCCTTCACTTGTGCTTGTCAGCACGGACCTTTAGTGCTCGTCTAAAATGTTGCAGCGATTGGACTAATACCTGCAGTGGCATGATGTTGGTAATCACTTATATATATATTGTTCATTCTTAAGATATCAAGACTTATTGAATTTGTCAGTGCTTTTTAGGTCGAGCCTAAAACAACGCATGCGCTGTTGCTCGAATTTTTGTAAGGGGATTTTCAAAGTGCTGCAGCCACTGGCCTAAAGCCTGCGTGCATGTGCGTGTGAACGCGCGCAGCCGCCATATGTCTCCGTCACGGGTACTGTACTTCATGAAGGCGCTTTTGCTATAATCGGGCACCGGCGATTTACTTTTAGTGTTAAAAATAAAGCGCCGGTGCCGCGATTACAGCAAAAGTAAAGAAATAGATGCTTGTTTCTATTTCTTTACCTTTGGTATAATCGCGGCACCGGCGGCTTTACTTTTAATGTTAAAAATAAAGCGCCGGTGCCGCAATTATAGCAAAAGTAAAGAAACAGATGCTTATTTCTATTTCTTTACCTTTGGTATAATTGTGGCACCGGCGCTTTACTTTTAATGTTTAAAATAAAGCGCCGGTGCCGCGATTATAGGAAAAGTAAAGAAATAGAAACAAGCATCTATTTCTTTACAAAGAACAAGCATTGGCATAGCCAATAGGTCTCGCTTTTGGGACCTTATAAGTATTTATTTATGCAGCACAATTTCTTTGGTGCAACAACAACTGTTGCATGGCTAAACACTTACAAGGTCCCAAAGGCGAGACCTATTGGCTATGCCAATGCTTGTTATAGTTAGATGTGAAGATTCCAAATTAATCTTCACCGTTGGCAAACATTCATACACCTTCAGCAGGTCCTCTGTAAAAAAGGTAGCAACATACAATTAGCAAACATGTTGATTAGGGAACATGATATAAATTAGTCATTTGCTTGACTACTACTGTCGTAATTTAGAGAACCATGTCATTTGTTTTCAGTAATATAAGTTTCCTATTTGTCATGAGGGTTTCATGTGCATCAGGGTGTTTCATGTGGTTGTCAGTAGATTGTGGCACCCTTTTTCATGACACACACACGTTCCCATCTTATTTACAGCACTCATAACATTTGATTCATAAGGGTTTTGAGGTTATGAACGTATGAATATGCAAATAGAAACCGTCACTGTGAATCAATGTTTTAATAAACATGTTGAATTAAATGGCATGCATTTTGTGAGGGGACGGAAGTGTAAAACACATTCTAGACTGCAGTGTCAGCTTCTGAAAGTGGTGCGATTTAAATATCTGTCCCGAGACAGAGCGAATGAACGGAGAGAGCAAGCCCAACTTGCCCTGGTAAGTTATGAAAGGACCATCCCCCTAGTGAAAATGTTGAAAAACAGAAAAAAGATGCATCTTAAACAACAGTATTCATATAAATTTGCTAAAAATTAAGAAATCCTGAATGAGCTATTCAGGTTCTTGGGTGGTGTCACTGGCACGTCTTACTCTGCCCCCGTAGTGTGGCTGCTGCTCTTTGGGAACATTTTAAAAATGGTCACAAAGTTCTTGTTTTGTTTAGCACAACTATACTAGAAATTGGCATGTGTGTCACAGCACTTTAAAAATCCAGTTATACAATGTCACATGGCCCATGATTTTATAAAATGTACATGGCATGTTTCTTCATTTCACTTTTTCCATTCTGCCGCTTTTCTGTGAATTATTAGTAACATGCGTATTATGAAGTGCCCTCTGGCACCAAACAAATAAAATCAGCAACAGACCTCCTGAATTCAGCATTAATTATCCCTCAATGAACAGCTTTTAATATATTTCACAAGCACCAGCTGGAAAGCACCAGATTTCCAGTGTCTGGTAATGCACACATTTTACAGTGATATGCAGAATTTTCATCTTACTTCGACCACATGGAAGATTGCTGTGTGCATGTCAACATGTGTTTTTGTTTTGAAATACCAGATTTTACTTTTTAGTGAATATGTTTTATCCCCAAACTGATTATTGTTGTTTTCACTATGCAGGCATGCATACTACCGTCACGCATGATGAAATGTTGTCTTTCATTTCCATCACTCCAGCAAGCCCATCATATAGCAGAAATGATGACGACTATTACACCAGAGATCACAAGAATTATGATACGAATATCCACAAAAAGTTAAGGATGGACACTATTGTGCCAGGAAAACCACTATTCACAGGATAATTACATTTCAAGTATAGGCACAGTTATGCCAACAATAGCCAGACTGTTGCTAGTAATAATGCACAATGCATGAAAACTTAGCAATCATGTGCTGCTAGCCGTCCTGCGGTTTACCGACTACTGACTATATAAAAGGATATGACCCTGAAAGCACAATGCAACTAAAGAGCTATTCATGTGTGAACTGTATCTGTATCCTACACCACCCTCCAAAAGCAAGCCTTCGGTGTTAGACCTCACTGCCCCCTGGCGGCCAATACCTAAATAAAAGGGCTAGGCTATGTGAACTCACTTTTACTGGGTCAATGGGGTTCCAGGGATGCAAGCAATAGTTGTTACAAGCTCGCCCTGTTGCCCCTTCGTCCCCTAGGCCCTGTGGAACTTGCCTCCTGCTCCCATGTAGAAGAATCTTAACACGGCGCTGGCCAACTACCATCCTATCTTTAATATTATAATATAAGTGGATGCATTGTAAAGAAGCATAAGCAGATACCTTGCGTGGCACAGCGAGGGCCTGCGCGTCTTACTGACCAGCAATTGAGAAGGAGGGGAAATAGTCTACCATGAGAGACACCCCTAAGAGGCTTTGGTAGCCTTTTATGGTGGTCATCCAGCAGCCCTACGTTTTGTTTACATCTCTTAGAAAAGAACTGAAGATGCATCTCTTTAGAAAAACAACATCATGATGCAGCAGCTGTCCTCTTCTGCCCCCGAAACCCGGCTACACCTCCCATCACTTGTTGACTGCACCTTTGCCGTTGCTCCTGTATGGTGCTCTCCTGCCTTACGCTAGGTTTGCATTATACAAATACTACATACATACATGAAGGAGGCTACATTGCAAATGACAAGGTATTGTCAAGGGTTCACGTATAGTTCCAGACTCAGCCCTTACACAGCACCCTCTGGATTCAGCACTGTGACCCATCCCCCTTACAATGAACCTCATACCTGATCTTCCAGCACCCCAAGGAACCAGTCAGGTCACACCCACGTGAAGCAATGCACGTTCACCCCGACCAACCTCAACTTGCAGCATTCAACGTCATTCCATTTCTGGCCAAAACACATCACTTTGAGATGCACCTCAGAACCACTACTGACCTGCAGCCCACCCAGCTCTCTCTCTTTCACACACACAAACACACTCTCGTGCACACACATACTCTCGTGATTGATACACAGAGCTGTGCTGGCCTCCCTGATTTGCAACGCCCTACAACAATCAGTCAGGGAACTCACATTCACTGAGCCCTGACCTGCAATGCTTTAGATCTCGGTGTAAGGCAGGCTGCTCAGCTGGCACACTCTCAAGCACTCCTTTCTTGCAGCAGTTCACTCTCTCTCTCTCTCTCTCGCTCTCTCCCCCCTCCTTACACACACACGCACACAAAATCTCTACCAATACACTCATCCGTGATCTCCAGCAGTCCAATATTTAACACCTGATAAAAAGAGGGCTGCATGAGAGCTCTGTAGTAATGACCTGCAGGGAGCAACTAGAAGTGTTCCAGTGTTGATGCTAATGTAGTTAGTCTTTGCACACAGAAACTTGTTCCTCCTGTTAGTAATGACTCAATATCTTACAATGGGCTTTGCCGAGACTCTCCTCACATGCAGCCTTCTTGGAGATACGCCCAGGTACCAGCACCATACCTGGGGAAGCTATTCCTTTAGCTATTCGTGACTGACACATTCATAACTTTGCCAGTGCACTCAGATCTGAACTGCTGGGTGGGGCTCAGGTTTTTGAGATATACACAGACACTCATGTGTACATACTCATGTGAATACCCACCCACAAGCAAATGTATATATTTTTGTGAAAGCACATGTTCTTTCGTTGGGATATCATGGCTTTCTGGTGCTTAATGGTGCTTATTTTATTAGGAGGATGAAAGGCTGAGTTGACACACCAGGATTTGAACCAGTAACCATAAAGTCAAACAGAGACTTCCGCACACACATCCTGTGCACGCACAGTTGCTATGTGCACACTCCCTCATGTAAGCATGCATTCAATGTGCAAACACAGACATGCAGAAGCTCACTTGAACACACACACATGCTCGATCACTGACATGTACTCACACTCATGTGACCCTCGCTCACCTGTGGACACACTTGCGTGCACCACACTCATATGTTTGCGCATACTTACAAGCACACACATGTTCAAGTACACACACTATCACTTTGTTATGCTTACTTTACTGGTTAGGCTTCACCTGTGGAATAGAGCAGCAGCTTCCCTCCCTATCTCCATGCATCACCCAAAAGGCCCACATAGCTTGAAAGCAGCTGGGGGCTTGGGGGTACAGAGACCAATTGAACGCTGGATTAGTGGGCTGCAGGAATGAGGGAACCGTATGTCTTTGCCTAGGACTCCTTAGTTCTGACCCAGGCAAGAGCCTTCCTTTCTGACCCCTATCTCCATGTGCCTCATGCAGGCCCAGACGTCTGAATCATGGATAAAAGGTGTTGTGGTGAAGAGGTATACCTGGCCTTATCATGCAAAGAATTCTTGTGTGTCACCCTGCCCAATGCTTTCTGTATTGACACTGGGTCACTGTGACAGGGATGAGCCAGTGCACAATAATGATTTCAAATGACAAATGCATCCTGGGCCTTGCCATAAAATTCTTCTTTACAGTCAAGGGACAAGTCAGTTTATGAGCCGACCTAACCAGCCAGATGGGGCATGTTACTCGACTGACTGTAAATATTGGGAGGGGTGATCCACCCCACACACTCTACCTCAAGATACACCCCTGGTGACATTACACCCCTGGTGACATTACACCCCTGGTGACATTGTCAACTTAATATAGTACTGGCAGCACTAAAGCCAGCCGTGAGCCATCATACCGCCTGTCCAGAACACCCGTAGAGGACTGTCTTACCACCAGCCTTGCATCCCACTTCGGGCTTGTCGGCGGGCAGCATGGCTTCTGACAGGTACCCGCCTGCCCCAGGGTCAGCCAAGTACCAGCACACTGGCGTGGTCACCAGAGCATTTATGCATGGCTCTGATGCGGTCCCAGCTTCGTGCACTGTTGGGTCTTGGAGAGCCCCGAGCTGATGCTGTGCTGCCGTCCCTGCTACGTCACCCTGGGCCGACAGTGTGCCTGACTTTGACTCCCTTCCAGAGAACTTAGCAAGGGCCAAGGGGGCAAGTGTAGCTTTCTCATCTGAGATATCCATGCCAACATTTTAGAAGCGGAACGTGGGAGATTCAAGAAAGAGAATTGGAAGGATGTACTCCCCCATTGATTTATATTGAAGCAGAGGCAATTTCAGGCAGGAGACAGACAAAATAAAGCCATTTGTTGCTCTGCTGTCACCTTCGATCACACCACTGGTCAGTCAACAACAGCTTCTGCTGTGGTCGAGTGTGGTGCTCAGCGGCAACATGCATAGGCGCATGCTGACACTAGTTCAAGGAGGCCAGGTCAGAGGGGGCGGAGCTATAAAACTGCAGTCAAATCGGGGTTTTGCAATGGCATAACTTAGGCAGTTGGCAACAGTGACCAATGTGACACCCCTTTGGAGACCACAACCATGTTATTTGTCTCTCCTGGAGTTTTTAGTGGACTGTCTAATTCTGATACCAAATTTCCAGAGTTGTTGGAGAACTCTTGTGGGCTATGTCATGATCTAATCTTAAGGGTCAAACTCACATTGGTATCTTGAAACATTTTCGGATATTTATACCCTTGGCAGACCTTTCAGATTTCCAATGATATCAAGGCATTCTGAGCAAAAGGCACAATTTAGAGCTTAAAAGACAGCTTCAGATGTCTGCAAAAGCTTATGTGTGCAACAGAACACTGATCCCGTTCATACAGATGTGACAAGTGTTTTTAATTTCTTGGTTTCTTTGGTGGCGGCCTGTGATATCCACGGGCCGGTTCATGGCTGAAGGTCAGTGATATTGTCAGAACACCAGAAAGTTGATGGCAAACCAGTGGGTGAACATCCTATGATATGTAGATTGTTAAAAGGGATTAGATGCGAGAATCCTCCTACGCCAAGATAGTCTACATTGTGGGATGCGAACTTGACTTTACAACTTTTGTAATCATAGGATGACAATAACAAATTGTCATTTAAATATTTAGCAGCTAAGTTGGTGAAGCCTGTGCCTGGTTTCTTACAGAAGGGTGTCATATGTTACAGGTTTAGATATTTCCACTATGCTTTTTCTCCAGTTGGAGTACATTTTACAATCATGAGATGTGCAAAAAATTCATCTCCTACTATAGAATTACCATCATCTCCCTTGCAGCCTAAGGTGTCTGTGGTAACATGTCTCAGACAGTTTATATAGGTAATGAACGGATTAAGAAAGTTGGCCCCACAGTTATTCAGAGCAGTACGTAAGCCCTTTACCCGGGAACCTCAACCACACTTAGTAAATATGTTAAAGGGACAAAGGGCCGTGCCAGGTGTGGATATGGGGTGTTTTGGCACCCACTCAGCACAGGGGGCTGTGGCAGGGCATGAAAAGCATTCTGGGCTGCGGTCAGATCTACGGATATTTTTAAGTCAGCGGACTGACTGGTCAATGGTCTCTACACTACATCTAAAACTTTTGATTGTGAAATTATATATCATGCTGCAGTGAATGTGGTAGGGTTGATTTGAGCCTGCATAATAGAGCTTCTTGTTGTGAAATAAAATGACAGACTCTCCTGGCTAATAGCGAAGGAGATTACTGATGTCATTAAAGACCCACGAGGCGAATATTAACCCACCACCACTATTCCCCTCCCCATGTAGCAAGACATTATTCGTTCTTTGATTATTTATAATGCCAATTTCGATAACTCAGATGAGATTGTACAACTCCAAGCCTGAATGGGATGAAAAGAAAAGATTCCGGATGACTGGTGAACTCTTGTTCTACATGGATTACAGCTCGTTGCTCATCAAGAAAAGAGGTGGTTTGTGTATATCCACACCTGTGTATAGTGTTTGGTGTTTTTCTCTTGGACAATTGGCCCCTGCCTAAAGATGCAGGATTGTGGGAATTATAGCGTTCTTTCAATTTGCTATGAATATGCAGCAGGAAAAGAGATCGTAAAATGCTCGCCTCCTTGTTATTTGTAAAATCAGGAGTCTCCTACACTGTCTGCTAGGGGAATCTGCAATGAATTCACTAATTCATTCACTCATTAGAACATTGGAATGTTGGGAGCTCCATTGAAAACAATGGAGTGCTCCGGGCTTATAATGGCTGGTATAAGCCCGGAGCACCAACATTCCAATGTGTCTTTGTTCACAGCTCTGGCTGTGAACAAAGTCTTCAGGGAGCCTGAGGGGATTTCAATCCCCTCGCGCTCCCTGAAGGCTTTGTTTTGTTAGAACATTCTGCCCTCTAGTGGCAGGATGTTCTAATAGCCTTATAGCCCTTCGTAGCAGGGCTATACCGACTTTTAAAGTCCTTATGCTTTGTTAAAGTCCCTCGCCTTCGGCTCGGGCCTTTAACACTGCAGCGGGCCTTTAACAGCCGGTATAGCCCGCTACGGCGGGCTATAAGGCTATATTATACTCACCGTGGTGCCTCTGTGAGCTTGTCTTGCATAACAGCACACTGTAAGAAAGAGTTTCATCGCCAACAGACCTAGACGGGTTCACAGGGGGTAGTCTGTCGCCTTCCAGCCAACATCGTCGGAGGCGTCACGAAGCTTGTCCTAGGGGGCGCCACTGAGTTTTTAAATCAGCTTTCTCTGTTAAAGCATACAGAACAACACTGCAAGGGACTTCATTTGCGTATTCCCACTTTGAGTGAAAAAGTGACCTTAACTAATATCTGCGCGTGTGCAGACATTTTTACGTATTTTACAAATAAAATCATATCTTCATATGCCGGAAAGTTATTTAGACATCAGCTGATGAGCAAATGAAGCGAGGCTGTTTCAATATAATACATGGAAGCTCCGGTCTTATTTTGTATAAGAAACGTATTTAGGAAATTTCAGAATTGTTGAGACTTCTTACAGAAATAGGCAGTGTCTAAACACGTCACGAATGTAAGCAAAGACTTAAGTTCAAAGGCACACGACTTCATAATATCCCGAGCATTGTAGGCGCTCACATCGGAACGGTGCGCTACGCTGCCAGATGCGGTTCCATCTGGGCGCTTTGGTGCCTGAGATGCATTCTAAGATCTGTTCTGGAGAATTTTGGGGCGATGTAAACAGAAGTTAGTCACGCGCAGCGACCTCGTCTTTAGATGACCCTATGTCAGCAAATGTGTGTGTCCTTTTGGTAACCGACATTGTGCCCCGAAGTCTCAGCTAGGAGCTCTCCGGTGGGGAGGGGCACTCAGGGCCGGACTGGCCGTAGCGGGCACCAGGCAATCCCCTGGTGCGCCGCACGGGTGGGGGCCGGTTTTGGGCCCATGGGGGCCGTTTTTGTTACAGGGCTGATTTTTTGGGCCGTTTTTGCAGCGTAGCTGCAAAATCGGCCCTGTAACAAAATCGTCCGAAAACCGGCTCTGGCTAAGAGCTTGTGGCACCACCAACCCCCCCCGCCCCCCCCGCGGGAGGGGGGAGTGGGGCCGCCGAACACTTTGCCAGGGCCGGTTTTGGTTCCCAGTCCGGCCCTGGGGGCACTGGCTGTCCCAAAATATAAACAAGGTTCTGAAATCAGCAAGAAGCGTCGTTCGGCGTTTAATTTGACGTCGACACTTAACGAACGTGGGGGCATAATAACAACGGCCAGCGATAATTATCGCTGGCCGTGCTTAGCGATAATTATATTGTCGCAGGCTATCTCTGGTATTTATCGTGCTATTAACAATGCGTTACTCCAGGGCGATAAAAATTCCAGAGATAGCGGGGTAATCGCCGTTTTGCAGGGAACAGCGCTGGTTTTCCAGCAATGTTCCCTGCAAAAGGGCGATAACCTTGCTGATACGACCCTGTGGTCGTAGCAGCATAATCCACCCCCTATGTTAGGGATGGGTAAGTCAGGATTTTAGCAGACGTTAGTTTTTGGAGAAAACAGCAGTTTTCTCCAAAAACTAACGTCTACTAAAATGCTGGGGCAGCCTTGAAAATATCGTGCAGTGCACATCAGCGATATTTGCAAGGCTGTATTGCCCAGTGACGCCCACTTTGCATCTCATTAGAGATGCAAAGGGAGGCGTCGGGAAAAAGGGTGCTAACATGCGGTTATGCATGTTAGCACCCTCTTGTAAGTAGGGCGATAGTTTTATCTCTGCTTTTTTGGCTTGTAAATCTGCCCCCAAATGTCTATAGATACAGCACCTCGTGCTCAATATGTCTAAATTGGCGCTATATCAAACACCAAAATAAATCAGTTGTAATCTGCCTTTCCAAAGCAACATGGTTGAAACTGTGTCAAACTTTTCAACTAGAACGTTCACAGGCTTTATTGACATTTTCTTCTGCTTTCCGAGAGTTTCATTGCTTGATAGCCCCACACCAGTGCCCCCACACCCACCAACAACAGCACCAACTACACACTAGACACAATTTTCCATTTCCCAGTTAAATGTCCTTGTCCATAATCTGAGGCAACCAGGGCCAGCTGCTGGCCTCCAGGTGCACGTGCTGCTCTCATCCCATTTCTCCCAGATAAGGGCTGGACACGGGGACTGAGGCCCGTTAATTAATGCCCTACCTCATCCCTCATACCTCCTTCAAACAACTGGATACCTAATAACAAGGAATGGTGCATTTGAAACGGGTCTTGTAACATAGGTGTGAAAAGCTGAAATGAATGGGAACACTTTTTGTTTTACAATGGCATATTCAATTCTGAACACATACTATGTATTACTACTTGAAAATACATTTCTCTGCATCGTTCGTTCTTTCTTTCTTTCATTCATTCATTCTTTCTTTCTTTCTTTCTTTCTTCATTAGTAAAGCAAAGTGATGAGACTTATTTAATTTGCCAATGCTTATTTTAAACATATGTTGCAGTATTATATATAACCAAAGATAACGACTTTACTTTAACCTTTTTTTCTCCAATAGACAGACAGACAGACAGGCATGCAGTCACGCCACCCCAGTTTGGACCCAGCCACTGGATTCAAGCTAGCCTGGCTGATGAGGGGTGATGCTCGGAAAATGGTCCCAGGATGCTTGTTTCCGGCCCAGGGAGGACCTGGCTTGGCAGTTCAGGCTGGACTGTTCCCATGAGGAGCAGGTCAAGACTGATTTGCAAATGGCTGGGTCTAAACTGGGGTGGCGGGGTGGGCAAAAGAACGATGGATTAAACCCAGATCTTTGTGACTAGGGTTGAATGTTTGCATTGTTCAGCATTCCGTCTACTAAACACAGGTTCTGCGATTTAATTCAATCAAAAGTTCATATTCCAAGTTATTTCCCTAGTATAGGCCAGCCACCAGGTAAATATGTTGATAAGTCCCTGCCTGTTCCATATATTCCTCGTTACAGTCAATTAATAGGGAAAACAACTGGTCAAGTCTCAAGAGGCCTGTTTAAGGATACTGTGCCTTGGCTGTCGTTAAATAGCTTTATTTTTAAAATGAAAGCGAGCCTATCATAAACCCGACTATGCATATTATCAGAGCGTGATACTCCATAAATATTGCCCCATAAGCTTAACTGATTATGTAGATCCTCAGAGGGTGATATTCCATATATATTGCTCCATATTCTGAACTTTCCCTAAGCACTAAAATATTTTAGAACTCCAAATGAAGAAAGGTGTACCCAAACCTGCTGGAAACCAGACCTGTAAATTTCTATGTTGCTGCAGGTGTGTACAGCTCGCCCATCAGTGACGTCACTCAAACCAGCACAACTGGTCTGACAGTTCACACATGTCGATGCACCAAAAGCATCTTTCATATTCAAGTTGACTTTACTTATGTAAAAAAAATAGAGCCAATGTTATGGTAACAAAGTGGACATGGAAATGATTAATATACAACGAAAACGGGCCCATTAGGTGTTTGAGTGTGTGGCTAGTTTAATGAACATCATTTCACCAAAACCCGCCTGTGTTAACTTTAAAAAAAAAACTGATTCCGTTTAGTATTGGTAATTTCCCACTGAAATAACTATACTGAGGTTTCTTCATCCAGAAATGACGTTCTGTAGCCTGGTGACTCGTTTGCCCCGAGCAGTATAAGAGCACGTGGAATTATCACGCTGCAGCATCGGTGACAGATAAATACGCATTTTGACGCCAGGAAGAAATTTTTGCCGTCCTTCTTTTGTGTCAGTCATCCTCAACCTGCCCAGGTACGCGTGCCCCGCCCGCCTTCTTTATTCAGACGCACAGGTCTGCCCCTTACCCGCCTCTCTTTTGCCTAATCATCTGACTGGGCCCCGCCCACTGATTTCGGATGAGCTGAAAGGTAGACGTCACCCAAACTTTCCAAAAAGCAAAAAAGACAAACCGAAACCAGGAAAAGGAGGAAGACGAATAGGAAGGAAAGGCTGACGGTGCTCTTTGGAGAGTGCCCTTCGGCTCGTCGACTGTCCGAGGAGCTCAAGTGTCGGAGGTCCGGCAGAGGCACTATTTGACTGTCACTGTACCACTCCAGCAGCAGAGTCAGGAATCCACTGTCTGAGCATCTGGGATTTCACAGGTTAGTGGCAATGTTTTGAGAATCTCTGATGTCACGTGGATGGGCACCACTGTCTGATGGTCTCTGGTATTACAGGTTCATGTTACCCCTAGTCCAGGTGGATCTGGGTTGTACTGATTAGTACCACTTTGTGTCAGGTTCCCCAGGTTAGTGGCATTTCCCGAGGATCTAATCTAGTGTTGTATCCTGCCACTCAGAGAGTATCAGGTATTGCAAGGCATGGGCATCCCTGTTGGGCATTCACCTTGTGTGTCTAGACTCATGGCAGGCCATTCTTGTAGGCTCACCGGTGTCACACATCAGTGTAACTGTCTGCCTCAGGTGAAACCTGTTAATACCGTTCACCAAAAACATAAAGGTATCACAGATTAGTGTAACTCTCTGCGTCTCCGGCTTCACATGCCAGTGTCATTCACAGATGATCTCAGGCACCACAGGTTAGTGTAGTAGTGGATTTCAGGTTTCACGTTACCGTAATTCAAACGGGATCTCAGGTATCACAGGTAAGTGTCACTATGGGTTTCATGTTACTGTAATTCAAGAGAGATCTCAGGTACGTGTACCTGTGGGTTTCTGGTTTCATCTTGCTATAATTCAAGAGAGATCTCAGGTACCACAGGTAAGTGTGACTGTGGGTTTCAGGTTTGACGTTACTGTAATTCAAAGGAGAGCTCAGGTACCACAGGTAAGTGTGACTGTGGGTTTCAGATTTCTTGTTACTGTAATTCAAAGGAGAGCTCAGGTACCACAGGTAAGTGTCACTGTGGATTTCAGGTTTCACATTACTGTAATTCAAACGGGATCTCAGGTATCACTGGTAAGTGTCACTATGGGTTTCATGTTACTGTAATTCAAGAGAGATCTCAGGTACGTGTACCTGTGGGTTTCTGGTTTCATGTTACTGTAATTCAAGGAAGATCTTAGTTACCACAGGTAAGT
The DNA here is from genome assembly GCF_964204655.1 of Triturus cristatus. NCBI lineage: Eukaryota > Metazoa > Chordata > Amphibia > Caudata > Salamandridae > Triturus > Triturus cristatus. The sequence goes on from NC_140592.1 coordinate 150,428,964, forward strand.
GTCACTGTGGGTTGCAGGTTTCACATTCCTGTAATTCAAAGCAGATATCAGGTACCACAGGTAAGTGTCACTGTGGGTTTTAGGTTTCCGTTACTGTAATTCAAAGTAGACCTTAGGCACCACAGGTTAGTATAGTAGTGGGTTTCAGATTTCTTGTTACTGTAATTCAAAGGAGATCTCAGGTAATACAGGTAAGTGTCACTATGGGTTTCACCTTTCACGTTCCTGTAATTCAAGGGAGATCTCAGGTACCACAGGTAAGTGTCACTGTAACTGTGGGTTTATGGTTTCATGTTACTATAATTCAAGAGAGATCTCAGGTACCACAGGTAAGTGTGACTGTGGGTTTCAGGTTTCACATTACTGTAATTCAAAGGAGATATCAGGTAGCACAGGTAAGGGTCACTGTGGGTTTCTGGTTTCACATGTTAGTCACAGGAGAGCTCTGGGATCACAAGATAGTGTAACTTTGCAGTTCTCGGGTTTCTCGTGTTAGTGTAATTTGCCGATGACATCAGGTGTCACAGGTTAGTGTAACTCTTTGGGTTTCAGGATTCACTTGTTAGGGTCAGTCATAGACATTGTAAGGAAAGTACATCTTAATGTAATTCTGTGGACCCAAGTGTCACGTCATTGTTATTTGACAAACATCTCCGACATCAGGGTCTAGTGTATATCTCAGTTTTCACATGTTTGTGCCATTCACCAACAACATCTTGTATTACAGATCAGTGTAATTCTGTTGGTCTCACGTTTTTCATGTTAATGTCATCCAAAGAGATCTCTGGGATCACAGGTTAATGTAACTCTGAAGGTTTCGGGTTTCATATTAGTTTTATCCAATGATCATTTCTGGTATTAGAGGTTAGTGTAGCTGCCGCTCTCAAGTTTCACATGTTAGTCGGAGACTTCTGGGATCACAGGTAAGTGTAACAGTCCATGTCTCATGTTTCACATTGGTGTTATTCAGTGAACATCTCTGGTGTAAGAGGCTAGTGTAACTGCTGGTCTCAGGTTTCACAAGTTAGTGTCATCCACAGGAGACTTTTGGGATCATAGGTAAGCTTAACTCTGCATGTCTCAGGTTTCACATTGGTGTTATTCAGTGAACATCTCTGGTGTAAGAGGCTAGTGTAACTGCTGGTCTCAGGTTTCACAAGTTAGTGTCATCCACAGGAGACTTCTGGGATCATAGGTAAGCTTAACTCTGCATGTCTCAGGTTTCACATTGGTGTTATTCAGTGAACATCTCTGGTGTAAGAGGCTAGTGTAACTGCTGGTCTCAAGTTTCACAAGTTAGTGTCATCCACAGGAGATCTCTGGGATCACAGGTAAGTTTAACTCTGCATGTCTCAGGTTTCACATTGGTGTTATTCAGTGAACATCTCTGGTGTAAGAGGCTAGTGTAACTGCTGGTCTCAAGTTTCACAAGTTAGTGTCATCCACAGGAGATCTCTGGGATCACAGGTAAGTGTAACAGTCCATGTCTCATGTTTCACATTGGTGTTATTCAGTGAACATCTCTGGTGTAAGAGGCTAGTGTAACTGCTGGTCTCAGGTTTCACAAGTTAGTGTCATCCACAGGAGACTTCTGGGATCATAGGTAAGCTTAACTCTGCATGTCTCAGGTTTCACATTGGTGTTATTCAGTGAACATCTCTGGTGTAAGAGGCTAGTGTAACTGCTGGTCTCAAGTTTCACAAGTTAGTGTCATCCACAGGAGATCTCTGGGATCACAGGTAAGTTTAACTCTGCATGTCTCAGGTTTCACATTGGTCTTATTCAGTGAACATCTCTGGTGTAAGAGGCTAGTGTAACTGCTGGTCTCAAGTTTCACAAGTTAGTGTCATCCAAAGGAGATCTCTGGGATCACAGGTAAGTGTAACAGTCCATGTCTCATGTTTCACATTGGTCTTATTCAGTGAACACCTCTGGTGTAAGAGGCTAGTGTAACTGCTGGTCTCAGGTTTCACAAGTTAGTGTCATCCACAGGAGACTTCTGGGATCATAGGTAAGCTTAACTCTGCATGTCTCAGGTTTCACATTGGTGTTATTCAGTGAACATCTCTGGTGTAAGAGGCTAGTGTAACTGCTGGTCTCAAGTTTCACAAGTTAGTGTCATCCACAGGAGATCTCTGGGATCACAGGTAAGTTTAACTCTGCATGTCTCAGGTTTCACATTGGTCTTATTCAGTGAACATCTCTGGTGTAAGAGGCTAGTGTAACTGCTGGTCTCAAGTTTCACAAGTTAGTGTCATGCACAGGAGATCTCTGGGATCACAGGTAAGTTTAACTCTGCATGTCTGAGGTTTCACATTGGTGTTATTCAGTGAACATCTCTGGTGTAAGAGGGTAGTGTAACTGTTGGTCACAAGTTTCATAAGTTAGTGTCATCCACAGGAGATCTCTAGGATCACAGTTAAGTGTAACTCTGCCTCTCTCGGATTTCACAAGCTTGCATCATTTAGAGGGTATCTCTAGAATCACAGTTTAGTGTAGCTGCAGGTTTTGGGTTTCACGTGTTCATATAATTTTACAGAATATCTCAGATATCCCGTTAGTGGGACTGTGAGTCTGAGGTTTCATATGTTTATATTTTTTACCGAACATCTCTGGTATCAGAGGTGCACAATGCTGGTCTCAGGTTACACATGTTGGTTTCATTCCCAGAAGATCTCTGATATTGCAAGCTGGTGCCCTTGTGACAGGATCTCGGTTATGGATAGGAAGTGCCCTTGCAGAAGATCTCAGGTGTCACAGGACGCTGCTGCAATTTGAGTATCTGGTGTATCACGGAATAGAGCCGCTCACCACCGGCCTCAGGTACCTCAGGTCACTGACCTGGGAAGAGTTCATAAAGCCCAAGAAAATGCCACCTTGAGGATATAACATATCAGAGGTTGATGAAACTTTCAGAGGGTCTCAAGGACCATGTGTTAGTGTAGTCTATTAGAGATCTTAATCCTGATAGGTTTGTGCTATTTAGAGGATCTTGGGTAGTAATGGTTGCAGCCATTCTTAGTCATATAGGTTTCTTCCACTCTAAATTTGTCGATTGTTACAGATAAAGTCACTTGTGACATGTCCCATAAGCAATAGCAATATGGTACAGGTGGGGTTACTAAGAGGCAGGCATGGCAGTGGATTACATAACTGTAACAAGATGACTAACACGGATTGGAACAGTATGGCGTATAGCGATGAGACGTGTAGATGTGAGTTGGATGACAAATAAGAGTTTAATAAGCTAATTTAGACTTTGTTTATAAGTAGTGCACGAGGAGAGACGTGGGAGTGGTATCAGATAATGAGGTCTCAATCTGCAAGGGTGTGTAGAGAGAGATCTACCTGGAGATAAAGATAGCTGAGTATTTTCTTTTGACATAGCAGAGGATGGCAAAATAGCACACATGTAAAGATATTACAGAAAAAAAGGAAACATAACAATAAATCTGTGACTATAATCACAGAATATGTCTGGGGACAGATTTGTCAAAGTTCAATCAATGACTAGTTTAGTTGAGCAATAACATTATTAATTCTAATTGCTGGCCATATTATTATCATTATAATTAATAACTTTGACCCTTTTCAATGCCGCCTCAAATTCAGATGTGTGATATATCAGATTCCACAACTTTTCTTTACTTGGTGAATTAAGATTAATCCAATCTAGAGCTATGCACAGTCTAGCTACAGCTATAGCATTAAATACAAAGAATATACTCTTATGGGGAATTTCGTCATCAATTCCTAACATAACACATTTAAGCCCTCATTATTACATTGGTCGGAGTTGCCTCCGATGACACCGTTACGGTGGAGGAACCGCCCGACCATAGGTTTGCGGTTCCACACACTGAATGACAGTCCAAACGAACATAGTGCGATCGTAAACTCCCATTTCTCAATGAGAGCTTGTGCGGCAGGTGGAAACTGTCTCCAGCACAAGCTTCCATTGAGAAATGGGAGTTTGTGAACATCCCTGCACCGTGTGGCAGGCACCTCACAATGCCTTTCACGCGGTTCAGGGTGTGATACGGAGGGTCAGGGGGCAAGGGAGCCCTGCTAGGGGCCCTCAATGTCATTTTCCGACAGCCTTTCCATGTCGAAAAGGTCGACATGGAAAGGCTGTCGGAAACCAACATCATATTCCCGACGGCAGAAATGCCGTCCTGAAGGGATTATGTAGATTTTCCAAAGAATAATAGGAGTCCGTCGGAAAGCTTCAGTTGGTCACTTCAACTGCTGCCTCCAACCGCACGCATCCAAATGCGTCGGTCGGACCATACCAGTAGATGCAGTTTGGACCACAATGGACAAGCCGACGGTTGCGATCCGAACCGCATCGTAATGAGGCCCTTAGTTGTAAAATTAAATCATGTATAAAATTCGTAAGAGCTGCTGTACCTTTAGATCAAAACTCTCTTAAACGCATACACATGAAATACATCTGAATCTCCAAGATTGCATCAAAAGCAATACAATCACTTTTACTCTTCCATTAAAAAAGTTTTTGAACAGTGTAATGCAACATAATAATTATTTTGAAGTATTGTCGGCATAGGCTTGCATCCTTGAAGTTCTTGTACTCCATGTCTAATGCTATAGCAGTTTCTTCTTCACATGTCATCCCCTAATTTTTCAAAATATTTAATAGATACATTATCCATATGAATATCGGCAGTGTTAGTGTTAATATTATAAAACTCCCTTTGTGAATTGTTTACTGGGTTTCAAAAGTAATATTAAATCAATTTTATCCAACATCATGTTTGCTCCATTTTTCCATTATTAGTCCCACAACTGTAGATCTTATAAATAATGAGCTTGCGGCAAACAGTATTTCACTTTCATGTCTGGGAAATTTCAGAGATGTTTCTTCTAGTATAGCTGCCCAAATGTTGAAAGATCTGATTGTGCCCATGTATTAATGATATAATCTTGAATTAAATACTTCTATACCTTATAATCACATAAACTTACATTTTATATAACTAATAAAACCTTTTCAGGGTCGAACAGGATCACACCTACTTGTTTAAGGCAAATTTGGCTATTGAGATATTATTATGTATTTAGGTGTCATGTAGAGGAATGAAGCCATATTGGTCTCTGCAAACCAGTAAACTAATTAGTAATGATATATGTTTTGCTATCATCTTTGCATAGATAATAACATCACTAGTAACAAATGATGTTGGTTGATAAGATTTACAGTCACTAGATTGTTTATTCTCTTTTAGAAATATCACTATATTTTTTGTGTTCAATAAAGATGGCATTCCCGTCCCTTTGTTAGTTTCCCCAGTCACCATCACCATTACAGGTGCTACAGTGCCAGGGAAATGTTTGTTAAATTCTAATGGAATTGCATCTGTGCCAGGGGCTTTTCCACTATGTAGGGCCGGCATCGTATATTTCATTTTATGCAGAGCAATTACTCTATCTAACATCTCCTGATCATATATCCAGGTGGTTAAGTGCTGTATTTGGTCTTTAGTAAAAGTTTTGGAATCTCTCTAAAATGGCATGAGAGTCTCTGGTGACCCATCCAGTTTCATCCTTGATTTCTGTTATGCGTCTGATTGAGTCTCCATATTCTATTGTCTGTCTTTTACTTGCTAGATATGGGGCAGTAGATTTCTCCCCAAACTGTGATCAGTTTTGTGCATGCGCACATTCATCTGTCTGTAAATCTCCTATTTATTATGATAAGAATTCCTAATAGTTGTTGCATGTACTATTTCTGTTGTGCATAGCCCAGCTAAATCCATTATACTATTTTTCATTCAACCCTATTCTGGGTACTAATATATTGCGTAGTCATCCTTTCGAACATATGTCTTTAACATATCCCAGACCACCATCATGGATGCACTAGTACGATGGGATGGGACATATATCAGCAATAAATTAATCTTTCAAAAGCGTTTGGTTAAGAGCCTATCTTTGTAACCATCTTGTTTATCTGCATTATAAGAGAGTTGTACAATCATGGGAAATAAAAAGCAAAATACTGGTTTTAGCCATCATACTTGTTGGCATAAATGCCATGTCAATGCGAGAGTAAAGCTCATGAAAATGTTACAAAGAAATAAATCAATTTTCTACCCCTTTCATAGATATCTCGAAGTCCATACACTTGTATAAATCTTATAACACCACAACAAACTCTATTCATTCTTCATGTAGCAAATCAATTAGAAGAGTCTATTTCACAGCTCATAGCACAATTGAAATCTCCAATCAGTATTGTTTCTCCAGAGCAGGTAGTAAGTTTTATGGCAGAGAATATTTTTCTATATATATGTTATTCATATATGTATACATGAATATTTTTAAATATGTACACAGATCGTCTGCATTTAGCCCATAAACTGCACAGATAGTATAAATCAGCGCTTCGACATACTTTGGATTGTAACCCAGTACCCATGACTATCTGTACAGCTTATTAGTAGGTATATAGCTTCTTTTTTAGCACCAAGGATTGCATCTCCCATGCTTGTCATCTGTTGGGAAGTACAGGCTAGTAAATTGAAAGTCAGTTGTTTCAATACATTCCTAGCTTTATATACACTATGTGTTTATAACAGGTTTACTATCTCTGGTTTGTTTATTTCAGTCTCTCGCACTAACCTGCACTTGTGGAGATTATTCAAATAATGCGTATTGCAACATATAGATAAGATATTTAGGTCCATCATAGTTATGTCTGTTTTTCAGTCAAGTCTACTTAAAAGCATATGTTCTGTCGGTTGCTAATGGTATTGTGGGCTTACCAACAACATACAGGGGCTTCGAGCCCATCCATTGCTCACCATTGGTTGGATGTTCAGCCATACTCTTTTGCCTGTATGTTATTCATATCTCAGCTTTTCGATTTTGTGTTTATCCGTCCCATGGAGCATTGCCTCTTTACCATCTCTTTTCACTTGCTGGCTCCTATGCTTCCACTCCAACTGTTGGTCCCATCCTCGTTGCTCCCCGCCCCGCACCACCACCACTTAAAAAAAAAAAGTTGCCCAGTGTTTTTTGTCTTTTTAGTTACCTATCCAACTCGGTTTGGAAACAACAAAGGAAAAAAAGTGGACATGTTATTTTGTATAAATAAATCAAGCACAACTGTCCTGTGGCTTTCATTTGAATGCTATCACACACCGATTGTACTTCCATAAACACATTTTTCACATTTGTTTCACATTTTTTATTAATCACCATAAGAAATAGGTCTCACTGTTTCAAATGAATATTCATTATATTGATACACAAAAAAAATGTGTAGGTGGCACAGTGATCCTAGCGGTGAAAATATTTATAAATTGCTGTAAAATCACAATACCATCAAAAGGTAGATATCTAAATTATTGCAAGAGGAATCATACAATTTTTAAGCAATCCCTACAAAGCCTAATCATGATACAACCAGAGATGGAGTGTTTATGTTTCAATGAACCGCATTTGCATCTGTCTCATCAAGACTAAGCAATCTGTCTTTGTGTTCTACAAGGAAAGAAAAGAGGGCCCTTAATATAGTCACCCTAATCGAATCCTTGGGCCTGTATATTCTTACACCTATGGTAATGACAAACCTTCTATATAATTTCTAGGTACTCAGTCACCTTCTCGTATTTTTCTAATGGGGTAGATTGCCACTAGGGAGATGTGCTATCCCAAAGTTGTTTCATACGGTACTTGTGTACGGGTTGCCTAGATGACCCTAGTCCCAGTTGGGTTTAAAGGGACCATTCTACATTTAGAAGTACTTGTGTCATTTTGTAGGTGCATGCATGCGTGTTATGTACACCTACATAATAATGATAATGGCCATGTCAAAGGCTTTTTTTTTTATTCTTTAGCCATGCTTCACACATAGGGGATGTTGTACAGCATGAACAGCAAACATTGGCAAAGCCAATAGGGCACAAAGGCTTTTCCAGTGCTAGTTTTCCTCTGACTCCAAATGTGTCACCATAGAGGAAATTTCACATTGAAAACAATACTTTTGCCTCTGTTTACTACCTCATTGCTCTGCTACTTTTCTGTTTTGTGTCCATACCAACAGCTCCCCACCCTCCCATACACACTGATTGTGTACCTTATTTCTATGTCTGTGCTAAATGCAGTATGTTCAACCCCTGTCCTGGGGAAATCAACGCCCTAGCCACTGTCATGGTGGGGGGGGGCACTACAGGCCCATTTCATCTAAGCTTCCTGCCATTTCATTACATACTATATTATCAAGGTATATACTATTTTCTTATACTCAAACATATGGACTTCCTACCGCTTTTGCTCACATCATCAACTTCTTTTTAAGATTCAGTTATCAATTTGACCAGATGAGATCAATAACTCAATTATTGAACATCATTTAAAATGTGACCCTAGCACCTGGTTGCATCACTTAATTTACTAACCTGTTGTGCCTGAAAACTTTGATTAAATCTGGACTTATCATTAGGGGTGGGCGATAAACTCTGCTCCACCGGTAGAGTTCAAGGAGTTTTGCCAACAGTTCTGCAAAAAATCTCTGCCAACTGCCATGGGGAGGATTTTCTTTGGAACGTCAAGACTTTCCGTCCTTAATACCTTTTACTAACACAGAGAGAGACTTTTAGAAATCCCCCCTCTCCTCATCTATTGCAAAACCAAGGCTGACTATACCCATCTGTGTCGGGGTCAAGGCGAAAGCTGTCCAACCCTCTGTGTTTTGACTCTGAGACAGAGAAGTACATTCCTCTCTCACGCTTTCAAACACACATCCCACATGTTCTGTCCAGCAAGGCTGTTTTGCTCAGTGCTGAGGAAAAAGAAAAACATCCCTCTCTGAGGCTGCAAGAAGGCACAAAATGAAATCACACAAGAGCACAAAATGATGTTGTACATTCAAAACAGAGTCAATTCAAACATATGGAGTAAATGGTAACCCCAATCTCACAATGCATAGCACTACATCAGACTATTTTACGGCCTCATGTTCCTTATTACAAAAGTAAATGTTACCATGCCAACTTACTTGCAACCTGGTTCTTGCAGGTAGACTTGTGCACCCAGTTGCTTCAATGGCATAATCCATTTCCTCAGCCTCCACCTATGTTCATTGGTTAAATGACAGTAATCTTGTACTGAAATGTAATATCCTCAGCTGAGCTAGGTGCTGTTGGTTTTCTCTAGAAAAGATTTTTTGATGCAAAATGAAGTTCTCTACAGAGATCAGAATGCCCCCATACGATGGATTCCCACAAAAAGGTAACCTGTGCGCCCGCTGGTTTTGTGAGCCCCAATCCCAGTTTGATAGACCAGGAAATTCCTGCCTGAACAAGTCAACAATAAAATGACACATATCTCTGCCCTCAGTGTGCTTCGTAACTATTAAGAATATAAAGGATATTCCAACATTGACAATTCTCTAAATCTTATATTGTTCGCTTTCAGGTCTTCCACAATTTGACCTTTCTGTTCTATCCATTCTTAACTTTTTGTGGTAGTGTCTTCAGTCTGACAGCTCTTTGCTCCAGCTCTGTGGTGCAATCAATGTTCGCACTAATGTAATTGGCAATTATTTATAGGATCTTGTACGTTTGTTTTGCTTGGACAGACTTCATCTTTATATAATGAAATTATGTTTCCTCTCTGTGTCTCTGTATATATTGTGATATAGCTCAGCAAGAGTAGGCACATGGATACTAACGCTACCACTTAATCATCTGTCATTCTTATCGATTGACCCGGGGAGGCATCTGCTGCTAGACTCATTTACTGTAGTGAGCTGAACCATCCCTGGAATTTGGAAACAGGATCTCTATCTTGATGTTCATTTTCTTGCAAAGTTTATTATTCACTGGATTTTTCTTCTTTAATGGGGATAGCACTTTCAAACCTTCACCATAGTGTTTACCAAGATTGCTGTGCATGATTGATCCAAGCCATCATTCTTGTCCACAGGTACAGACTGTACCTTTGACCCATTCGATTAGTTTGATTTGTAGTTCCTTTTTTTATTCACGATATCCATTTGTGACCTTCATTCTGGATTTTCTCTCTAAATTTGTAGGTTGTTTAGATAGTGCACCTGGGTTAGTGCTGTAAGGTCTGGTGTTAGCAATCATTTTGCAGCTTTGATTGGTAACTATGCCTTTATTTGAGCTCTTATAAATACTATGACTCACGAGTAGTATCTATACTTATAATTTTCTCTGGAGCCTTGGCTTTAGAGGCTGAGTTCACAAATCATCACTTAGTCTGTCACCTGTCTCATATCTGCAGAGCCGGAAACACAGTAGCGGCTTCAGGATATCCACATTCCTCCGCCCTTTGAGGGACACTGCTATCACTAATGGGTCTTGTATTCTCACCATGAATTATTGTAATCTTTTGCGTACCCTCTGGTTAATGTCAATAGCGCATTATCATTGTCGCTGTTACTGACATTTGGACTCATTTTTATTTTAGGGCCATCGAGAATGATGAATTCACAGTGGGTATCCGCACACTGAAAACTAGCACTCCTGCCAGTTCTTTCTGTAAGATTCTTTCACAATAGACATTTAGTACTTACTTTATCATTTTCCTCTGCTTCACTTTTTCTCAAATTAGCCGTGTCTATCTGGATATCCAATATCGCCCGACTGCTTGTGAGGGACACATCAGTATGCTGCCGGGCGTCCTCCGGGTTGCCTTTGCTTTTGTTGATTCTTGTATCAGTTACAGCAGTATATCCCTGTTGGGGAAACTGACATTCTGCTATGCTGCCATCAGGAGCTGTGTCACTGCTGCTTCTACTGCAGGCGCTTATAATACCAAGCTCAACCCGGGATTAATGCATTGTGTAGCCGGGAGTCAAGTCAGGATTGAACCAGAGAACCCTATACCATTTTCTTCATTGTATCCAGAAAGAGCATTAAAGCTTCCCACTCGAATTGAGGTTATTTCAGAGTTGAAACTGAACTCCCTGGCATTCCATGTCTCCTGGTAAGAGCAGTGTGACACTGGTTAGGATACGGACTCTTCTTCTTGGTTGCAACAGCTTTCATGCTACCTGTTCCTCAACATTGTGATATTCCTTTCCTACTTACAGAGGGTTGGCGCATGCAAGGAGCTTGAGAGGCTCCCATCTTCCATTGGGCTTTGAGCAGCTCTACTATAACGATCAGAGCTGCAGGTGATAATGTAATTAACACTGTCTGTCCATAGATGAATTTAGCTTTCAGCATGTATTCATAAACTTCTAGGTCATAATGACCATAATAGGGAGATAGAGTCTAGCGCAGTCGGTTGAGATGCACTAGTCCTCTTGGCTGCTAGAGCCTGGCTGCCATCTTTTCCCCTTTGATATCTGGGCACTCACAGCATATGTGCATGTATCAGACGTAGCTGAGTAGTGCGAGTGGTCTCTTTATTTAGAGCATTGCGTGAGGAGGAACTATTTATTTTATTTTTTTAGGAGGGGGATGATTAACAAGAGTTTGTCCTTGCTTCAAAGACAGTGAGCCTTGCTTGTGCCTCAGAGTGCATGGGTATCACTGGCTAAACTCACTCTCTCGGGTCAAACATGTCAGATTTATTCTAGGACCATCTCAGGTATGACAGAATTCCTCAATTCTACAAGGATTTCATGTATTGCATGGAAGTGAAATTCCTGCTGATCTCAGACATCAAGAGCTCATACATGATAGGATGTGCCACACTTTCTCTGGATCTCATTCCAGTACCTGACCAATTTGTGCCTCAACCAGTTTCTCTTTCTCTTACCTCCTTCCTTAGTGATCGGGTACAGATAGTGAAAATGGGCAATTTCCATTCGGCTCCAAGTCCTCTGGTATGTGGAGTTCTGCAGGGCTCTTCTCTGAGCCCTACCCTTTTTAGGTCTAGCCTGAGACAGCGCTTTAGCGCTGCTCTCGCGAGAGCTTTTGTAAATGGGGGATCTGGAAGTGCAAACGAGTGCTTTCAGGCCTCCAAATACAGTGCATGTGCGCCGGCCGGGCGCGCGCACCATTTGGAGGCCTGAAAGCACTCGTTTGCTTTCACTTTCAAAGATCGGCAGTAAAGATTGCAATCTCTTTGTTCCCAGCATCAGTGAGATGCAAATGAACAAACAGCGTGAGGCCAAAGGTCTTATGTTTAAAAAAACAAACCAGGTCACTGCTACAGTGAAAGGAACAACAAGCATTTACAATGCAATAGGTCTCGCATTTACGCGAGTTTGAGCTATTCACATTGCAAATAACAATGCCTTTTATTTGTGTTTTCGTTTTTCAAACATAAATAAAAGGCATCGTCATTTACAATGCCAATAGCTTAAACTCGCGTAAATGCGAGACCTATTGCATTGCAAATGCTTGTTAATATTTATGTTGCCCCACTGGCGAAGGTTGTTAGATCCTTTGGATTTGAGGTGTTGTCCTATGCGGACGACACACAAATCATGGTGTCTATTACCCATAGCATTAGGGAATCGGCTGCAAATTTTAACGGATACATTCAGGCAGTCTCGTCTTGGATGGTCAAAAACTATCTTAGACTTAACAGGGAAAAGACAGAGGTCTTGATTTTTGGTAACCAACAGAACATTTGGTCTAATGATTGTTGGCCAGACACGCTTGGCTGTTGTCCATGCCCTGTACCCCATGGTAAAAATCTAGGGGTCATAGTGGACAACTGCCTATCCCTGACTCTGCAGATCAGCAGAACAGTGTCTATGTGCTTTGGGATCATTAGGATCCTCAGGAAAATATCCCAGTTTCTTTCGTTTGCTTCACGAAAACAGGCAGTTATAGCCCTTGTGATGTCCAGATTTGACTATTGTAATGCCCTCTACCTGGGCATTAACAAGAGTATGGTGCGACGTTTGCAGCTAGTGCAGAATGCTGCTGCTAGGCTGGTGATGGACCTTCCAAAATATCATTCAGTCTCAGCCTCTCTCATTTCTTTGCATTGGCTTCCCTTGGATCGAAGAATTTTGTTTAAGACCCTATGCCTTACCCAGAATGCCCTCTATGGCCTAGGCCCCGACTCCGTCAAAGGGCTGTTTCAGCACTATGTTCCTATCAAGCAGCTTAGGTCTGCAAGTAAAAATCTGCTGATAGTTCCAAGGTTCAAGAAGGTTAGATGGGGAGGCAGGGCCTTTTCTATTGCCGCTGCTAGGCTGTGGAACTCCCTCCCAGATGATCTGTCGGGACAAGTGTCCCATTCCCTCTTCCGGAGGGCTTTGAAGACCTGGCTCTTTACACAAATATCAGTTTGAGCATATTTTTTAATTCTGTAAAATTGTCTCTCCTGCAGCGCCTTGACGCCTTGGGGCTAAGTTTGCGCTCCATAAATCAAATATTCATTCATTCATTCATTCATTCATTCATTCATTCACTGAAAATGCTTTGGCTACCATAGCTTAGAGCTATTTTCTGTGATTCTCAGGTGTCACATATTTGTGCTGTTTTTTCAGGATCTCATTTGTACTCTTTGTGGGCCTGATGTAATGAAGGTTACTTTTACTCTGAGTATCTTGTGTATGGCATAACACTCTAATGATCTAAGGTATTCTGGGTTTGTGCCATTCTCTGGGAGTCTCAGCAACAAAAGCTGCTTCCATTCTATGATGATTTTATAGATGAATGGTCAATGCCTTTTCCGTTTTTCTTGGATACTAAGAGTAAATTTCACTTTCCAAGCTCAGCTATCACAGACCAGTGCCTCTCTGAATATCCTAGCTACTACCGGAACAACAGTACCTCTCTGAGGATACCAGATTCCCAGGTTCGTGCTCTTCGTGGATTCCAGATAGCTATCCCAGCTCATAACTGCTCTTGGATGATCCCAAAGTTTATTGTCTCGCTGTAGAGCCAAGATATCTTTCACTGGTTGGTATCACTCTTGGCAGAACCAAGGTTTAGCCTTAGTTTGTCTCCCAAACATGTGGTGGAGAATCGTACAATTCTTTGAGGATCCCTGGCTTATATCTCCTCCTTCTGCGATTCACAGAAGTTTGTCATTGGTTGCAGCCTCTCTGACCACCCTACAAATTTGTTGTAGGATGTTACAAATCTTGCAGGATCCCAAATATCTGTCATAGGTTAGTGTTTCTCTAAGGATTCCAGGTGTCTGTCACAGGGTAGTTCTTTTCTGAAGTTCCCATAGATCTGTAAAAAAGTTAATGCCTTTCTCTGTCACAGGCTGGGTACTCCTTGAGGATCTTAGATGTTGTTCACGTGTCAGTTCCGGTCTTGAAAATTCCCATATATTTGTTTTACATTAGTAAGTCACAGAGGAGCCCACATATTTGTCACAGTTCAACATCAATCTCAGAGGAGCCAAGGAATCTTTCACTGATAGTACCTGTCTGAAGATTAATACTATCTTTCTAAGGTTAGTGCTTCTTGGAGAACTCCAGATGTCTGTCGCGGGTTTGCACCTCTTGGGGGATCCCAGACATCTGTCATATATCAATGCCACACTCAGAAGATCTCATTTAATTTAATTAATTATGCATTCATTCATCTTGAAGGATTTGAAATTAAAGACACTACCACATAAAAACTATTAAATATAAGTTTAAAAGACTAAAGATTTCAAAAAGCCTCTCAAGGCTCACAAAGAGAAGAAAGCAATAGAAGAAAAAAAGGTTAGGAGATCGGAAATTATCAGAGGGATGAAATGTAGATCTTGGCAGAAAGCCTTAACTGAGGGTCAACCTGGGGATCCCAATCAATGGATTTCCGCTACACCTATATGATTACCATGAAGCAGCCAGTGTGCAGTTCTGTTAATGTCAAGCACTTAAGTAAAACATTGAGTTTCATTCATCACCTTTCCCTTCCAATCTTCTCCGCGGATGCTAGTAGTTGTGCTTTATTCTTTATCCTGGTCTGGTTCCTGATCTCCTTCCTAACAGCAGTAAATTCAGCTAATCAGAAAATATACTGATTTTTGACCTGGACGTCAACAAAACAAACTGTCACAGGGTCCGGCCATTGTTTTCTTTTTCATTGGTTGTCCTAATGGGAAGGCAATTCAACCTTGTCTGCTTTTCAAATCTGTATTTCTTGTTACACGCAAAATCTTCATGTTTGTTTGTTTCCTGTTATCTGCTCCAAACAAGGTCTAGCTACAAAGATGCCTTAGAATATGTCAGGCTTTTTTTTATATTTGCTTTGGGACAGAAAACACCTCGTGTTTTTATATGGGGCTGATTTGTTGGGCTTGAATTGTGTCTAATGCTTATCTGACCTAGGCCAGGTGCAGGTTCACAGATTGTTGTTCCTTAATTTCCTCCGAATATTCATGAACTATATATATTTTTTGTGTTCAAGCTTCTGCCTCTTAACCACTTCTGTGTGGTGGATACACTCTCCCCTTTCCAACATTGTCTCTCCTTAGGGCCTGATGATGAGTTTGGTGGTGCGGGAGCAGACCGCCACACCCGCGGCCCACTCCCAGACCGCCAAAGCTGTGTGCACAATGCCCTCCAGATTACAAGTTCCTCATGTCTGGTGGGCTTTTTTTGGCGGTCCCACAGTGGTGCCTCTGAAAAAGGGCACCACAAAGGGAACTAAAAAATCAGTTCCTGCACGGCATGGACCTTAATGTCCATGCCTTGCAGGAACTTGGGTGCATGCACACAGAGGGGCACATATTGTTCCTCCCTGCATGCATCCCTATGCACATGGGCAACAGGGGGCCCTGTCGGGCTGTGCTCAGGGCCGCCAGCCTTTTCATCGAGTTAAGTTTTCCATGACACCGTTGGCAGTCCTTAAACTCATAATATGCATGGCGGTGCTGCAGTGGCACCACCAGCATATTGCTGAGCCCCTGACCACTGCGCAACTGGCAGTTGTGGCGGGGAAATGGCGGTCCAACTGCCAACGTTGTACTTGGGCGGTCGAACCGCCAGTGCAGCGGTGGCTGAACCGCGACACCTCCTCAAGTCTGGCGGTCCGAGGACTGCCAGACTCGTAATTCTGCCCTATGTGGATACCTGCTTGTGTATTAAACTGCAAAAAGAACAATTGATGGACAGAATGTTGAACAATGTCAAAGATTCACCCCAGTACAGAGATCTAAATCCATGTTTTGTGCTCCCCATAACATTCTAGTTTAAACCCAGCGATATGCAAATCAGTCTTGACCCTGCTCCTCATGGGAACAGTCCTGCCCGAACCGCCAAGCCAAGGCCTCCCTGGACCGAAAACAAGCATCCTGGGACTGATTTCAGGATATCACCCCTTATCAGCCAGGCTAGCTTGACTCCAGTGGCATGGAGAGCATGGGACCCACATCTGGGCATGCCTGTCCCACTTGGGTGCAAAAAGAATAATTGATGGATAGAATGCTATGGATCAAACTGGGCATGCAATCCCGAAGCAGAGCTCCACCCCTTTAGACACCAGGGAGGTTTTCATGTGGGTGGGAGGGTGCCTGGGCATGGGTCTATGCACACCCCAGCCCCCATGGCAAATCAGTCATTCTGCCCTCCTGAGGGGCGGATAGGAAGTATTTAACAGCATTCGCCCTCCTAGGGTGGGAGGAAAACCACTAGGCACCAGGGAATTATGCACTCACTAATTTGTTTGTGGTGCAGAGGCCCACTGGGCATAGGTCTGTGCTCTCCCATCCTATAGCCAAATCAGTCTTTCTAACCCATCCGGGTTGGGGGGGGGGAGCTTATAGAGGTTGTTTAACCCCCCCCCCCACCCCAATCTGCCCTCCTGGGGAAGAAAGCCTACTGGGGACCAGGGAATTTCACACTTCACTTTTTTGTGGGGAATGGCTCACTCGGCATGTTCTCTTTCTTTTTCAGCCTATTATTGTTAACATTGCGTTTGCATGTTATTTGTTGGGTACCTAGGGACCTGAGAAAGTGAGGGACGACAAAAGTCAGCGTGAGTTAACAGTGGCATCACCAGGATTACATGCCACAATATGACCCTGTGTTCCGTCCTGACGAATGCCACAGACTCTTGTGAGTCAAGAGGCAGAAACTTATTAGCAGTCTACGTGGGGATGGGGTATTGGTTCCCCTAGTCTCCACACTGGTTTTTAATAGCAAGGGATATCTTTCTCAAACTAAAAAAAAAGTTAGTTTTGATGTATCACATTGGTTTTATATATTCATAGCATGGGTTTAATAGTTAGAAGTTCCTCCTTTACCATAAAGTGTAGGCCCGCTCTTCATCACACAGGGTTTTTAAAGAGCGAGGGGAGTCCTATGATGAAGCATGACACCTGGTGGTGTGTGAGGACATCCCGTCACAATGTTTTGTGTGTCCATAGATAGGTTTGATATGGACGATCACTCGTAGAGAAATAATTGAACATTTACTCTGGTGGCTTATCTAGCGCTTAACATATGTGATTGGGGTCCAGCTCACCCTAGAGACCCCATTACCTCCTGTTCCCTACGATGGAGAATATCCAATGTTTCTGTGGTTTGATACCTTTGGAATCTCCAAGATGTGGATTTGCCCTGGATACATTTTGTGGGAATAAAACTATGACGGCCTAAGCACGAGGTGCTTGAAATGGGAAAAAAGAGCTCAGCACTGGAGGTGGAAAAACCTCATCATCTGAGGGTCTAAACATGATTGATTCTTGCTTCCAGAATTCAGTTACACAAAGTTTACTTAAAGGAACAAGGCTGATGTACACTATGGGATGTAATGAGGAAATGACTTGCTCTTCAGGAAATTATTTGACAAGTGTTATAGTCTGCATCTGACAACCCCCAGAGCTTGACTCTTGAGGTGGCTGAAATTTGTGCTTTGGCCTGAAACTTTCTTTTGAGTTGTTGGACAATGTTATTTCCTTATTGAGGTGAGAACCTCAAGGTTAACTTTGCTGTCATGTCACTTCTTCCGAGGTTGTGGAGTATGTGGATTTTCCACACTGTATTCTGATAACTGTAATGCCCAAAGACTTGAATACCCGCAGTTTTTAATGTAATTGTCCAATGGCTTGGATGTCGGCGCTGCTTTTTTATTTCCCTGGACTCCTAATCATGACGTTCAAATTTTAAGTCTTACGGAAATATGTATAATTTTTGATTAATTTACTTTAAAAATCAATATATATAACAAAAAAAACACATTTTCAGGTAATGCCATAATGAATATATGGCATTACCTCAACCACCATTGCTTCTAATTACTATGAGTTCTACCTCATCATTTTATCATGCCACTAACCCAACCGTCTGCCCATAACATTAAAATACTCCTTACTTTGCCCCTTCCCTTCCTCCTACCTTTATGCTGATTCCCTTTCTTTAACAACTGACATTTAAATGCCTTGTCTTCGTCAATTTTACTTTAGCACTGTCCCTAAAGGAATCCTTCTCTAAATAATAGCACTATACTCAATCTTAGACATACATAACCTGACTTTATTTGAAATATTTAATTATACTATTTAAACAACATATGGAAAAATAAGGACTCCTGACTCTACCAAATGGTAAATATTTAATTAAATTTAGATTCATTACATTAAAAAAAAACACCTAAATAATGTAAATATTATAATGTTATGTTCGTTAGTTGGATGGGGAATTATAATAAACTATTTTTAATTTCATTAACATTTTTAATTTAAACGATATTCTAAATGCATGTCTTTTCACATTCTCAAATACAGTCATGCATACATACATATTTAGCATTATTAAATATTGTAAAAACAAAGCTCTGGCCTGGATTGGGTCTTTTGATGACAATGAGCAAGCGTGGGCGGATTCACATGGCTGGTCTATGACATGTTCTTGATGTGCATGTGTCAGTGATCATTGCTCTCCAAGAGATGCTTTTGTCAAACTTTGACTTGTTTGCCTATGACCAGCCCTCACTTTGTATGGATCGGTCTATAAACTGCAACATAAATGTCAATGACCTGTTGCCTCCAGCTGAAAAGCTGTTTAGTAGCATTCCAACTACTGGCCTGCCCAGCCCAGGACATGCTGCTGCTTTTTGGACCTGATGATTTGTTAACATATGAAACATGACTCACGAGTAGGCTGTTTTAAGAATGTGGATGGAGGCAAGAACCTTAGCCTCTAACTCTAGATGATCCACCTGTGTGCCGGTCCCCGATATGTTCCAAGATACTATGGAAACTCCCACTGAAACACATTGTTCAGCTGCTAGTCATACTTTTTTGGTGGATATTTACGGGCGATGGGGTTCCCAGTTTGTACTGCCTCTCTGAAGTTATAGCCTTGTTCAACTTTTGTTGTTCTTTGTTATACTGTATTTAGGCAGTTAAGGAATGCTCCTTTGTCTATGTGTCCCCAATTTTGTCTTATGGTGCCTTCTCTCAGAGGCTGACTTTATCCTACCTGATTATTTTCAGTCAGGCACCTGCCCTCCTCCTGTTAATTCTTCCACCTTTGTCCTTCTGCATGGGACTCTCAGCTTTGCTCCAGAGCTGGGTATGTGATGGCCTTGTTATTGGTTCACTCTGTTCTGAGCTAGTGGGAAGCTAGCTATGCCTTGGAGCAGAGATTGACCAATGGATGAGATATTTTATTGTATGCGGGAGGGCTTTCCACCCCGATGCAACGGAACTCTTCAGAGCGCACTGCACTCTGTGCTCATTTTATTGTTTTGAAGTTGTTTGTGAGGGAAGTCGCTGAACACTGAAGTCAGAGCTAGGCCCTGTATAGACAAACTCTTAGGAGCTGATCCTTAGATTTCAGAAACACAAGGATTGAAAACAAAAGGAACAAGGTCGTCATAGAGTTACCCAATCAAGGAAACGAAACTGATATTTGGCATTAATCAAAGGGGAATGGATTTGTACCTGCATTGTGTTGCTGTGGAAGGATTATTTCCCCCATGCATGAAGCACACTGTTGTAATCAATAGAAAAGTGCTCTTCCACACCAATCCTAGAATATGATTTCTAGCTGAGGTTTTTATGAATCCCAGAAGAAAGAAGGCTAAAATGATGCATACACAGGTACTTGAATGTATGTTTGCCTGAGCCCTTGAAAGGTCCAGCATGACGTTTCTTGGGTCTTTTACCTAATCCAGGGCTGGATTGGGGAGCCAAAGCAGTCGTGGCAAAAATACTCAAAGCAGTCTGCTCCCTTCATCTCCTAATTGTCTCTCTCTTCCCATCCATCCATCCATCCATCTTCTCTACCCTTCTCTCCTCTCTCTCTTCATTCGCTCTGATTGTGTGTTCTCTCTACCTCCCCTTCCTCTCTCTTTCTCTCTCTCTGTCTCTTAAAGCGTCCCCTGCATGCTGTTACTAACTTCCTGGAGCTGGGGAAAGTGACAGAGGACGCTGGCACTTCTGGGGCTAGATTGCTAGCTATAGTGCTAGATTGTGGATGAGTGCTAAATGGTGGATGAATGCTAGATTGTGGATGAGTGCTGGATGGTGGATGAGTGCTAGATTGTGGATGAGTGCTGGATGCTGGATGAGTGCTGGATGCTGGATGAGTGCTGGATGCTGGATGAGTGCTAGATTGTGGATGAGTGCTGGATGGTGGATGAGTGCTAGATAGCGGGTGAGTGCTGGATGGTGGATGAGTGATAGATTGTGGGTGAGTGCTGGATGGTGGATGAGTTCTAGATGGTGGGTGAGTGCTGGATGGTGATGAGTGCTGGATGGTGGATGAGTGCTAGATTGTGGATGAGTGCTGGATGCTTTGTATCGGGGGCTCTTCTGATGGCACGGGTTGGCTAGATAGATGATCTTTTAAGGACTTACAATATTTCATTTAGGTTCTGAAACGTATGCAATTATGGGATACCAGTGTTTTGGAGTATTGCAATTGGTATATGTGTAAGACGATGAGCGGTGAGTTTTTGCTCCCATGACACTGAATGCCTTCATTTAATTTCAAACGTCCGTCTGTTTGTCACTAGAGCTGAGAAATTAATGTCAACCAGGTAGTCACAATTGTTTAAGCTATCATCGAGAGAGAGTGTGTAAGAGGAAATATTGATCGTTCTAGATATTTTCAAAATATTCTAAAGAGTGACTTCCTAAATGTGTAAGCCTGCCTTTCTGTAGCAGAGAGAATCCCGCTTATTATGAACTGTGTCAGGTGCACGACTGAGACAATGGTGCGCACCATAGTTTGATTTCCGTTTAGTGGATATCCTCACGGATTATGCACAAGAAGCTATTGCACTAAAGTGCAGTAGCAGTGCACCTCTGCTCCCAGAAGCCAGATAGCGCTTATCACTCCTGACTGGATGCCTGGCTTTGACCCTGTACAGCGCTCAGCTGCCTTTTGGCTATGCAAATCCCACACACATACATACATACGTACATGCATACATACACACACACATGCATAAATACTAAGTTCTTCTTCAAAGGAGCAACAATGTCTGATTTTGGCACCAGTAAGTTTTTTTTGTATGTGTCACACTCGGCACATCCTCAAGAAGTTTAACGATTTAGGACTCTGTATCCAAATTGGAAAACAAATACAAAGAACTGACTTGGTGCTTTGGGCACATTTGGGTAAGGAAGACAATGCTCTGCTGGCCATCAGTGTGCATCACTCACAAATGACTGATGCCGCATTGACGGTTGATAAAATGATAAAATGTGTACTTACCCTAGGCTATCCTCTGCTTCTGGAATATTTCTGTGAGGTCCAGCTTCTAAATGGCATCATTTGGTGTCATTTTTGTACTAGGCCGTGTTCGGATTTATACTGATATAACATTCCCCAAAATTCGAATGAATGAGCCATTTTTCTGTATCCATCCATCCCTCGATACTTAAGTAGGCTTGTAATAAAAATAATGTCTTACAATATCATCAACACACACAACGAATTCAAGTACACTGCTCCTTCGATAACTGAAAAGCTGCCAACATTTAGCATTTCTACCATCAGGGCATCCGTGGGGTATTTGCCCCGTTTGGAGATAGATGAAAGGCACATGGAAATGGCCAACGACCAAAATCTCCTTCGTCTCCATACGACTGCTTTTGTGGCCCGCATCGGACAGAAATGCTGGTGGTTTAAATGCCCGTCCAAAGTTAATAATAAGGTACTCTTTACTGTGTCTGGCGGAGTAACCCATGAAAATTCCCGCTCGTGCCGGAAACGGTGTCTCTGTGCTGCCCCCAAAAAGGCGGTAAGGGGCTCCTGAGTTTCTTATATCTACAGATGTCCGCTGGCAATAGGTTGAACGGGGGCCTCCGGAAAGGTTGAGGAGCCCTGTGAAGTGTAACCCCCCCCCCCCCCCATCGCTGAGGCTTGTGTTACAACCCTGATATCCCCTCCCCCCCCCTAATTTCATGGGGTTTAATCCAAGCATTTCGCATTCTTTGAGGGTTTTAGGCGTCCAGGAGAAAAGCTCAGAATGTGCAGTGTTGTTCCCACATTACTTGTAATCCCGATGGGTCCAGCTACTACTCTCGCCCCACCCGGGATTAAGGAGGCATTGGCAATCCGCCATTCCGCGCCCGTGGGCTCAGTAAGAGTATAGCGGAGGGGATTTACTGGTTGTAGAAACACAGCATTTTAGTTAAGTGTTCGCAGATTACACTCGGTGAAGAAGGGCCGGCAGGGGCACAGATGTAACCCGGCCTCTGCCCGTCCCTCATGCCCCACGAAGGGAACCAGACAATGTTCCTCTCATTGAAGCCACATACCCCCCTCACACAAGGCCCCCCCCTGACGCCCTGCGCTTCAGCCCCACTCGGCTCACCGGCCCTCCGGCTAATCTATACCACCACCTCCTCAGAGCACGCGGTGGAGAGCAGAACAGTTCCTCGAATCAGGGGAACTATGTGGATGTTCACCCAGTGTTTCCCGGTTGGTATAGTTATTCCCCATTCTGCAGGTTACGTCTTTCCGTGTCGCCTCACTTTAGTTCGACCAACCCATAACGATTGTATACAACGCCAGGAGAGTTCGAGAGAGCTGAGCAGATGATCAGGTGCTGTTGTGACTTATAGACAGAGGATGGTTATGCTTATGTTCCTGTGTTGCATGCAAAGGAAGGGTTGGCCTGACTATTGCTGCCAAGCAATGACTCACGCACCCTTGTTGTGCAACGTGAAAGGAGTAAACACGTGCTAATATGCTAAAAGAAGGTAGTGCCTTATTTTTAGCTTTCATTGTTTCACATTGGTTTGAAGTGTCAACATTATACCAGTTTCCGTCTGCGAAATTAACTACCTTGACTTGACAAGAGGTGTCTCTGGGGATAGTGGCCTCTGTTGAATAGGGCAGGGGCTTTTGGAAATTATTAATAATTCCCCTTATGTTACTAGGCGATGGATTCATCAATTCCTTGTGCACATGTAGCCACCAGAGTTCTCATTTTACCTTATTGAAGCTACGTTTACTTAGTGACTCCTAAATCAACATTAATAACTGATTGTTTGGAGAGAATGATATGAACTCTTCAAGGAGAAATATATGAACATGTCTGGCGCCCCTTTCTGGAAACAGCTCACGTGTGCGTGTAGACTTCAGGTCTGGTCTTCTAGGCTCACACCTCTATGCTTTTATCCTTCAGGGTCGGACTAGGATAGAAAACAGACCCCGGCACTGACTTATATTATTTGCATTCCACTTTATTTTCATGTAATAATACATTTAGATTTTGATGGATCAACGTATCATCTTTGTACGTTAATGCAGTACTAGTATTTTTTTATGCTGATTTCTTTTTCGTATTATTCCTGCTTAGATTTTGTATTGTATTTTTGGGCATTTTATGTTTCTGTGCATTTTTGATCATTGTTTGCTTACCTTTGTCAAAAAATGTAATAAAGAATTGAAATACAAAATAGAAGGGGTTTCCACTAGCGAATCAGATAGCTAAACAAGTAGCCCACATTTGCCAATTGTGGCAGTCGCGCCATAGCTACGGGAGTGATGGGCAAGCGGGCTCGGCAAGCCCATCTTTTCATGTGGCCCATCCAATTGAATGGCCTCTGGTTTGTTCACATTGTTTTATTTTGCGTTCTCCTGTGAAATGTGTGACCGACAGGCAGCCCAGCACCCTACTCTGTTTCCTATGGCGCCTGCAGGCTGTTCATTGGTGATTAAATGGACAGGGCCCTAGGTGGGGCAGACACCAAGTCTAGAGTGGGGTCACGCTCACTCAGCCCAAGACCCAACTTCCTACCACGGTCCTGAGAAACAGACAGAGAAGCATTGTGGGGGACCTTTGATATGAGGCGAGACATAAGCCGAGGTCTTATTTTCCACTGGCCTGTATTAACTGGATCCCTGAAGTACTGAAGCTGTTCTGCAAAGGCTTGACGTCTCCTGGTGTGAAAAGAGCCCGTTCACAGGCGAAGGCGATCTGTGGCCCAGCTACTTTCACAGATGAAGATGATCTGTGGCCCAGCAACTTTCACAGATGAAGATGATCTGTGGCCCAGCTATTTTCACAGATGAAGATGATCTGTGGCCCGGCTAGTTTCACAGATGAAGATGATCTGTCGCCCGGCTAGTTTCACAGATGAAGATGATCTGTGGCCCAGCTACTTTCACAGATGAAGATGATCTGTGGCCCAGCTACTTTCACAGATGAAGATGATCTGTGGCCCAGCTACTTTCACAGATGAAGATGATCTGTGGCCCAGCTACTTTCACAGATGAAGATGATCTGTGGCCCGGCTTTTTTCACGGATGGAGATGATCTGTGGCCTGGCTATTTTCACAGATGAAGATGATCTGTGGCCCGGCTATTTTCACCGATGAAGATGATGTGTGGCCTGGCTACTTTCACAGATGAAGATGATCTGTGGCCCAGCTATTTTCACAGATGAAGATGATGTGTGGTCCAGCTATTTTCACAGATGAAGATGATCTGAAGATGATCTGTGGCCCGGCTACTTTCACAGATGAAGATGATCTGAAGATGATCTGTGGCCCGGCTACTTTCACAGATGAAGATGATCTGTGGCCCAGCTACTTTCACAGATGAAGATCTGTGGCCAGCTACTTTCACAGATGAAGATCTGTGGCCCAGCTACTTTCACAGATGAAGATGATCTGTGGCCCAGCTAATTTCACAGATGAAGATGATGTGTGGTCCAGCTATTTTCACAGATGAAGATGATCTGAAGATGATCTGTGGCCCGGCTACTTTCACAGATGAAGATGATGTGTGGTCCAGCTACTTTCACAGATGAAGATGATCTGAAGATGATCTGTGGCCCGGCTACTTTCACAGATGAAGATGATCTGTGGCCCAGCTACTTTCACAGATGAAGATCTGTGGCCCAGCTACTTTCACAGATGAAGATGATCTGAGGCCCAGCTACTTTCACAGATGAAGATCTGTGGCCCAGCTACTTTCACAGATGATGATCTGTGGCCCAGCTACTTTCACAGATGAAGATGATCTGAGGCCCAGCTACTTTCACAGATGAAGATCTGTGGCCCAGCTACTTTCACAGATGAAGATGATCTGAGGCCCAGCTACTTTCACAGATGAAGATCTGTGGCCCAGCTACTTTCACAGATGATGATCTGTGGCCCAGCTACTTTCACAGATGAAGATGATCTGAGGCCCAGCTACTTTCACAGATGAAGATCTGTGGCCCAGCTACTTTCACAGATGATGATCTGTGGCCCAGCTACTTTCACAGATGAAGATGATCTGTGGCCCAGCTATTTTCACGTATGGACCCTGAAACGTTTTCCAAAATGTATAGGTATTTTCAAGCCTGTCGGTTTAGATGGGATTCATACATGTAGTGTCATATGGTGTAGTTCTGCTGTAAAGTTATTTTCATCCATCCTTTTCCCGGAAGGATACCTGCACGTTTATTTCGAGGACGCGTCACAGGACAATGCACCTGTGCTATAACAGGTGTTCTCTTTCCTGCATTCTAAAATGATTACACATCACTGACTGCTCCTGCAAAAGGCATGGACTGAGTATCCTTGAGTGCAAAGATATTTCTGTGACTACAACCAATAATGGGATCTCTATGAAGTAAATAAAATGTGTTGTGCACAGTCTATGCCACATGAGAATTATGCAGTGAGAATACATTTAAATGAATTGTCTGAAAATGTACATATATATTCCAGATAGGCGTGCAGTCTGAAATGGGTTAAGTCAATGAAAAAGGGGCACTATTTATTCATTTATGCAAATTGTTTTTCATGCAAGATGTCTGAGATAATTGACCAGCATGGTAAAAATATATTACTAAGGCGTCTACATTGAATTACACATAATTATACTCATACATGCAATTCGGGATAGGTAGCCTACAATATTTAATGTTGCTGTCTTGCATGGAGCCAGAGTGGGCAGCCTTACTAGCTCACTTATGCTCATGTCATTGGAGGAAATGGAGTGCAGTCAGGGTACATTGCTGCCTAAAGGGAATTTGTCTCTTTGCATATTCAGTTCCCATACCTAGGTTGGAGCAGTGCCATCGGTGAAGAGGCTTGGAGGTACAGAGAGACGGTTGATGGGAAGATAGGTGCCCCCCAGCTTTATATGTCAGTATGCAGCTTTCTATAGGTGTAGCTGCATGTAAGGGAGCCTGTGTTATGCCGCAAGCAGTGTGACTGCTTGTGTTCTTCTATCTTTTCTTTAGATCAGAGCCCTTTATGCGCCTGATTACAAGTTGCACAGAACCGGGGTAACGGTAAACTCTCATGCAATTTTGTTACCATACGGTAAATCACCAGAAGTACTGTGCAGTTCTGAGCAAAACCCAATGGAAATGTGAACTACCATATGGGATCAATTTTCCTGACCATAAAACTACACGTAATTCCTGATTCAATGAGGTTTTAATCCAGGTATTTACAACTCGTGTTGAGCAGGTGGTAATGTATGTAACGAAAGGTGGGGTTTGTGGGAGTGGGGAGGTTTTAATCCAGATATTTACAACAAGCTTTGAGCAGGTGGAAATGTATGTAGGGAAAGGTGGGGTTTGTGGGAGGGTGGAAGGAGGAGTAGAGAAGGGTTGGCAACATTTTTTTTCTGATAGGGGAAGCACTGTATTCTCCTCTGTCAAACAAAGGGGTATGAGGCTTGCCGGCTGCTGCAGCCAAAGCATCATGCGATTTTTCTAGAAGGAATTACCATCTAGAAACATTGTGTTCTACCACACCCAGAAAAACAGTCTGAATCGGGTGGAGCGAAATACTTTGTAGCAATTTCTCCCCGCCTGACTCAGAATCTGAGGCCAAGCACCTGACTCAGAATCTGAGGCCAAGCAGAGATCTGGGTGTATGTTTTAAATTCTTAGAAACCAGATTAAGGAGGAGCAGAAACCTCCATCCTCAGAAAATGATAATTAGTGACTGAATGCAAAGCTTACATACCATCTTCCTGGGCTACTACAAGGCTAAGTGGAGCCAGCCAGGAGTACATAGCTCCTTGAACTTATGCATTAAACAACTAAGCTATATAACTATTTGAAAGTAGGTATTTCCACAGACAACTTAAAATGTCCAGTTAAGTCTAGTTACCCTTATAAATATCTCTGCATATTTAAAAAACTGTAATTCTGAGTACTCCAAATACTGATCTAGTAAACACTGATGGTCATCGTCAACCTGAGGAGGTTTTATGATTGAACTGCTTTTATTGAAAAAATATGGGCTGCATCAGGAATGACGGTGGGTCCCTCTT
This sequence comes from Triturus cristatus, assembly GCF_964204655.1. Lineage (NCBI taxonomy): Eukaryota > Metazoa > Chordata > Amphibia > Caudata > Salamandridae > Triturus > Triturus cristatus. The sequence goes on from NC_140592.1 coordinate 150,456,557, forward strand.
CTTCTGGGTGCCAGGTGTTGGAATTGCCCACTACATTCTGGCTTGTCAGGCACTGCCACTGTATATCTCTCTGTCACTGACCTGTAGGGCATTAAATTTGTGCCATGGGCCCAATTCACCCTCAGCTCTGACCTATTTCTATTGTGCCTGTCCACCGACCACTTCCGAGTCACTGGTGATGACACACCCTGCAAATTTACTGGGGGAGAATGTCATAATGTCAACATCTTTCTGCTCTTGAGTCACTGGTAGGCTTAGTGGGTGAAAAGAAGACTAATAGGAGTGATGTTATAGTTAGGTGTTGAAATGAAGTAAAAACTAACATTTAAAACCCAACCTCTGAAACTCATCAGTTATAGTTTACTGAGCTAACTATAACTTGTGCCTCCACCATGCACTGCTGATGACCTTACGTTACATCACTTATGACAAGCTAAATAACATCATTGATGATATACATACATTTTTAACTCCTTCATGAGCACCCCATTCAATTATTCAAATGCACATTTCTCAAATGGCTGAATGGATTTTCATCAAATCACAAAAGCATGCACATTTCTACATGTCCTACTTTTAAGTACAATGCACCCTGCCTTGTGGGCAATAATGCATATATAAGCGTGACTTGCAGATTTTACACTGCTGCAGTCAGGCTACACTAGTAGGCCTGAAACTATGTTTTACACTGTCACTGTAGTAGATGGCACAAAAGCTCCTGCGGTCCACTGGTGACATTTAATTTACAGGCGCTGGGTACACTGTGTGCCATATACTAGAGACTTATAGATAAGTTAAATATGCTAATTAGGAGTATATTAATTTCATCTTGAAAGGAGAAGCTCACGCACTTTACCATTGGTTAGCAACCAGCAAAAACAATTAAGACAAAAATCTGGGGGGCATCAAGGCAAAAGTATGGCTATTTCCTACAGTAAGATTTAAATATGGGCTGTTTAAACACACAAATGCGGAACTATTACTCAATATGGTGCCAACGATTTTAGATAAACCAAGCAGATGTTTTGATTGCACATATGTCGCTAACCAGTTGCTTCCAATTTTTGCTGTTTTACACCTCAACAGATTTTACAATATTGCGTGCCATTCCTTGACGAGGTTTTACATTGTTTATGCACTTCATTAGCATTAGTTGAATCAACCATGTGCCAGACAATGAGCAAAATAGTCTAGAGGGATGAACCTTTAGCATTCTTATGACCTCTATGATATTTACAAACCCTGCTCAGTTGGCGGCTGATCGATACTTTCCAAATTAATATTTTCTTATTACCTAGCAGCAAGGTTTGCTGGCAGTGTATAGTGGATAGAAGACACAAACTAGCCATCCACTTTCTAACTAAGTAGGAATTAATATTCCTTTGTAAAGGCTCCAGACCACTCAAGCCTAACAAAACTTAGACTCTACAGTATTTGCAAATTTCTGCATTCGCAGTTTATCTTCTCTGCCACAAACGAGGCTGAAGCAGTGCAGTTGGGCAACGCACTTGCTTGTGTTGTTATTGAAATGAAGGGGTTTTAGTGCCTCAGTAGTCTACAATATTCATTTGATTGCTTGTCAATGACAAAACATTGCTCCCTCTATTGAAAATTGATTCATTTTGTTGTTGATGACTCATAACCTGCTTCGTTAAAAAGGTGCAATGAGTAGCCTCGGCCCTGAGGCCAATTCAATAATCCTTTGTTTCAACACATTATCCTTAATCCAGCACTAAATCCGGTGGCTTTATTCAGCGCCAACAGCTTCGAAATCAGACTGCAAATAGAGGGTGTGAACACTGCGCAGGATTAGACAAACATTTTGTTGATTGAACCCTTCATAAATTTGCTAGCCGGCGGCTTTATTTGGCACACGCTTCTAAAACCAGGATTGATAAGTGACAACTAAAATGGCCACTGCTTCAGAAAGTCCAAAAATGAAATGTTCGCATTAATAAAGATCTTGCCAGTTGGGTCCTCCTCAGGCCCCATCCAAAACCTTCCCCTCCCCAAAAAGCTGGTGGCCAGCTTCGGTCGCAGTGGTGAAACTCCTCTGATGATCGTGGTCTTCTCTTGGCTCTTAAAGTTTCATATGCGTTTGACTGCATCGGGCTGTCAGAGGTTTCCTTTGGCTTTGGCACGTCTTGGCAGCAGATCATGGAATGCAATTCATGTCCTGTTGAACTCCAGGACTGCTTTATTCAAAGGTGTCAATTCCACTTCTACTGGGTAGATGTGCCTAGATCTCTGGTCCTCACTCACTCTATATCATGTGGGGATTGTACTCTGTGTCACATGCCTAAGCTCCTCAGAGCATCTTTTTTTTCTGAGCGGCATCTTCTTACTGCAAATGTACCTCCATGCTGCACTTGAGCAGTCGGCTCTCTCCCTCAAGTAGCATGCAGGTAGCCCCTCACGCAGGCTAGTCAAATCTTTTTGAGGTTACTGGTACTAAACCTGATAACTGGAGTTGGCAGTCAGTATCCCAATCCTGGAATTCTAAGGAATCTCCCAGTTGCAACTGACGTGGGACCCCAAGCTTCTGGTCAGAAATCTTGGCACACTGACTGGAAGTTTCTAGTCCATCTTGGTATTCAAGTTGCCAACAGTCTTCGTGTATTCTAGGAGTTCAGTTCTGCCTAGCTGAGCACTTTTTAAATTTCCAGGCGGACTGGTGCAGCCACGGTCCTTATTACAAGTGTGAGCACAGAGATGGGGGGAGGAGGGGGGGCTAACAGTTTTCTCTCTGGAGCTAATCAAAACAGAAAGAGAAAGACAAGTGAGGCTGCCCCACTAAATACCTTTAACCTGGGGGTTGGGGGGAGGGGGTTGTCTCTTCCGAACAACAATGGGTTTAGAAGGGGAAGGTGAAGCTGTCTAGCTACAATGAACTCATTCTCCTTCCTTAACACCATCAACACTCCTCAGTCTGACCCACTGAAAAGGATCTCTGGATGTTCAGGTGGGGAGGGAGCCTTTCAATATACATCTGCTCACTGGGCTCTCTCTCCAAGCCACCAGCTTAGGTACCACCTAAGTATGCCTGATGCAACTTGGAAGCATCTCTGGCCATGGCCACATGTATCATTTATGCTGTATATGCAATCTGATACAAAAGTAACAGTTGGTTCTGTCGGGTGAAAATTATTTCTTAAACAATTGAACCAATCATTGGTTTATTCATAGAAAAGACAATTAGTCATAAGCAACACACACAAAGACCATATGGGGTATTTAAGAGTTTTATAAATTGCGTCATTTATAAATACCCACATTACATTTTGCAAGGCTGTCAAGGCACAAAGTGAAATATAGTATGTGACTAGGCGACGTGGTGCTCAGTGATATAGTGATAGTGCATAATATATACAGAGTGACTAGAAGGATTTTAAGGATTTGAAAGACCAGAAAATTTGATATTTAAGTAGATCTGCGGACTGAATAAATAGGTCTTTTCACCGAGTCTTTCAACTGGTCCAGGGGATATTTGTTGACGTTTCAACCCAGGATCTGCACTACTATCTAGTCAGTGTGGGTCTTCATCAGGACAGGGACAGGTAAGTGACAGCCTGTAAGTAGTAAGGTGCATGGGTCAAGTGTGTTCCAATTATTGTATGCTAAAACTAATCAGGGCACACATGGTGATGACTCACCTAAGAATGCCCAGTTGGGTTTGCAGGGCGTGATAACATTTAAAAACTCCTCGTTTAGGTATGGCAGATGCCCTTGTGGGAGCATGAGTTTCCTCCACAGTGTTTGGCCTCCTTTGTGAGGATTTCTAGATGCAGATAAAGGGAAATACGTAGGGAAGTAAAAAACTGTCCCATTAGTGAAGTTACTATCTTAGTTCTTACGTTGGACGTGCGTGTGTAAGTAGCCCATACGCGAGGCAGCCGCGTCAAGGGCTGGTTGCCAGGTAACATTCAGTGCGTAGTCCGTGCCTGCGTCATGCGCTTGGGGTCAGGTCTGGTTGCTAGGCAACCTATGGTGAAGCGCCAGGGCTTGTACAAGTAAACACGTAATTAATACTATTTGGGGTAAAAGCGGTGTGTGCGAACCGCGTTAACCTCTGTTGGCGTTTACTTAGAAGTGAGTTCAGTGGCCATGTTTAATCACATTGGATCAATATGCATATTTACAATTCGCGAGCATATTATGTGTTATTTGAACATCATTTGAAGAGACTGGGAACTCGTATATTTACATTGGATGTATATTTGCCGACATATTTGGCATATATTCGGGTCTCCTGCATATTTCCATCATGTTGCGCATTACGTGCGTGTATGAGACATACGGGTAGGCGTAGGGTACATAGTAGCCTAAAGAGTGCATGTATAGATATAGTGTGGTTAAGTACATGCATCAGACGTTATAGCAAACATGCGGTAGGCGTTATTTACACAATATATACAATATCATACATTACTCCATTATCGTCAGGATAAAAAGGCACTTGTATTCACATTATTAGGGTCCAAGTTAAAAATAAAATTCAAGCATGCCTACGATGGATTTACATATAATTTCAGGTCTCTAGGTGCATTATGTTTTCAAACCTTTTACATCGTGTCTTCATGTCTCACATTACGTGCATGTTTGAAAACATATTCACAATAATCCTAAATTGTGAATGTATATACAGTGAAATAGAAAACATATGTGCACAATTTATACAGTGTAATGGAGAGCATACATTAGGCATTATGTGCACAATATGTACAGTGTGTTCAATTTCTCAATTGTGTCCAGCATCACAGTAAACTTTCAAATGATAAAGTCAGAGTCAAGGTATACCGTGAGTGGCTAGAGCTGTCCCATTTGTCTTGCGGTCTCCTCTATCTCGTTCAACCCAGTCTGTACCGAGTTGAGCGAGTGGATCCAACTACACTCCTTATAATTTAGAACCCTTGAAAGTGAACCTCCTCTGTCATTGGGACTGATCTTTTCTATGACCCACCATCTTATATTGTCAGGGGAATGGTTGTGTGTCATAAAATGTTCGACCATGGGTGCACCCTGTACCTTACATCTTATTCTACTCATGCACTGCAGAATTCTAGCTTTGGCTTTCTGGGTGGTTTTCCCAACATATATCAGGCCACAGGGGCAAAGGATAGCATATATCACATGGGAGCTATTACAGTTAGTAAAATGTGGTAGCTTGTACGTTCTGTTGTTATGTGTGAAAGTGGTTCCCTCTTGGCATCGATCAAACGCTTTGCATTGTCCACATTTGGGATGCCCGGTCACAGGTGGGAGATCCAGGTGGTTTCTAAGGTCTGGCTGCTTGGGGAGTTCCAAGAATGCCCTGACAACAGTGTCCTTGATATTTCTGCCTCTCTTGAAGGCGAAGATGGGGTCTTGGTTAGTCTGTAACTCACTTGCTACCAGATTGCAATACTTCTTCACAAACTTCTTAATGTCATTGCTCTTGGTATTGAATGTAGTTACGCAGACGATATTATCTCCCTGGATTTCTCCTTGACCTCCAAGAGTTGGTCACAGGGGGCAGTACCAGGCACGTTTTTTCGCCCGTTTCAATAATCCAGTCGGGTATCCTCTTTCCTTCAGGCGGATTGTGAGGGTTTCTGATTCCTTAAAGAAATCTATCCTCCTGGTACAGTTTCTTCTCAGCCTGAGGTATTGCCCATAGGGCAAATTGTCCCTCAGGTTTCGAGGATGATGTGACTCATACATCAGCAATGTGTTTCTTTCCATCGGTTTACAGTAGAGATCACAGTACAGTAAACCTTCCTCTACTCGAAATGTAAGGTCCAAGAAATCTATTGACTCGTTGTTGCTTGTCATTGTGAATTGGATGTCCCTTGTCCTGGTATTAAGCCAGTTCTGGAATTCGTTCAGTTCATTGGTATCGCCGGACCACACCATTATGACGTCGTCAATGTAACGTTTCCATACCGCAATCTGGTTGAGGTATGGATTTTCATGACTGTACAAGTGTTCCTCTTCGTTGTGGTCCATGAAGATATTAGCCGGACTCTGTGCATAGGTAGCCCCCATCGCCATTCCCTTGCACTGATAGTAAAATTGTTTTTTGAAGATAAAATAGTTCTTTTTCATAGCAATCTCCAGTAGTGAAATCAAAAAGTGAGTTGGAATCCAGTGTGGTCTCTGCCATGTGTCTAGAGTGGTTCTCATGACATCCAGTGCTTTGTCTTGGGGGATCGATGTGTAAAGTGAGGACACATCTAGTGTTATAATTAGTTTTGTGTTCACATCAAATGCCTGCCCCTCCAGCAGTTGTATGATGTGCATGGTGTCTCTCACAAAGGATTTCGTTTTGGGGACCCAAGGTTGTAAAAAGTGGTCGATAAATTGGTTCAGTGGTTCCAGGATCGAGCCACACCCAGAGACAATCGGTCTGCCAGGCAGCTTCTCTATCCGCTTGTGCACCTTCGGTAGTGTATATATCCCTGGAATCCTTGGTTCCTTTTTGTTTAGGAAGTCATATTCAGTTTGGCTCAGGAATCCATCAGTCATTCCATCATTGGTTAACTTTTCTATCATGGATTTGAGATAAGAAGTCGGGTCTTGTGGGATAGACTGATAGCTTTCCAAGACTCCCAATTGTAGTTCTATCTCCTCTACATAGTCACTTGTATTCTGTAGTACCACAGCACCGCCCTTATCCGCTGCTTTGATAACGATGGAATTATTGTTGCTCAGGGAGTGTAGTGCTAATTTTTCTTCCTTGCTGATGTTGTATTGTATGTACTTTCTTACATCCAAGAGTTGCATGGTTTCTTGGAGAACAATCTTCTCGAAGGCCAGTATCTTTTCACTCATCAGGTATGTCCCTGGTGTGAAAGTAGAGGCAGGTCTGAAACTTGTGGCTGCTGACATCGGGTTGTAGGTGTTTTTACTGAAGTAATACTTCAGTCTGATCTTGCGGAAAAATCACTGAAGCTCGAGTTTCACTTGGAATGAATCAGGTATCACAGTCGGCACAAATGAAAGTCCTTTTGCAAGGACCTCTCTCTCGGCATGAGACATGGTGTGGTCTGACAAATTGATTATTGGGTCAGTCTGATCAGGTTTATCGCTCTGTCAAACCCCCTCCATCTCATTCTGTGGTGTTAAGGTGTTGGTGCTTATGACTAATTGTCTTTTCTATGAATAAACCAATGATTGGTTCAATTGTTTAAGAAATAATTTTCACCCGACAGAACCAACTGTTACTTTTGTATACGATTGCCCGGGTTCTGAGGGATACTGGGTTACCCCATTGTTACTAAATTTGTATATGCAATCTGTGCATTCAAGTTGCACATACACACACAACACTATAGTGTACCCGGATGAACGAGGGACCCGATTGGTAGGGACAGAAAGGACAATTAGAAAAATGCTGTAAAGTGTGGTAGGAGGCTATCCCAAGCAGGCGACAGGAAAAAAGGCCTGTCCTGCAACTATAATCACATCGGTGCCACTACTCTTAGTCTTCTGAACACATGATGTGCCCTATCCCCCCAACCATGGTGCCCCACTGCTCTCACTCCATACCATGTAAAGGCCTCAGTACACATGAATGATTATCATGTGTGTTGGCTGGGGGCTGAAAAGCACTACGGATTGTTATGGAGACATCAAGGTAGGTGTGCACACTTTCCAGAGCCATGCAGGGGACTTTTCTCCATCCCAACCTACCGCTCTAAGAAAATTGATCTAAACAGATTTTCTTCAGCACTAGCTATGAGATCCCTTGGAATCCTGATCGCATATAGCGCAACTTTTACCAGCTGCTCACAAGAGTTTGTGATGCATTGTGAATATATCCTCCTGGTGTGATGTGCCAGGCAGGTGTTTGCTCTAAAATAGATTCTTAGGGCCTGATTTAGAGATTGGCAGATGGGTTACTCCGCCACAAACGTGACTGATATCCTGCCAGCCTCATTACAAGGGTATTTTATTCTAATGCACATGTAGCAGTGCGGGTGGGATAACTATCCAATCAGGTCCTAAATCTAGTGGTGAAATTCTTGGCCAAATAAAGGTCATAGTCCATTCTGGCTCCTTTCTCACAAAAAAATTGAAATAGAATATAGTGTCAGGCTTCCTGCTGTGTATGGGATGGATAAGGATGGTGACCAGCTACGAGAGTAGCTGGGCGTTAATGGGTCCGCTGATTGTGGTATGCACATTGATATACGATAATAAACCAATGAGCCTATTATGGCACACTAACCATTCTCTGTTGTTTAAACATAATTTCGAGACCAGAAATTGTAAGTGAACGTCTTATTTCTTTGTATTTTTATTGGAAAATTGAGAGTAACCAAAGTGAATTGGACTGGTAATTGAAGCCCTAGTTGTAATCCTCCTTCTCTTTCAGCTATTTGAGCAAAGTTGAGGCACAGACTGACTTCAAAAGACTGTTAAAAAAAAAGAAAACCTTACCTTCCTTGAGTCTTCTGCTGAAGGTCGACGTTGTGGCCGCCGCCAGTGAGCTGCAGATGATCATGGTAAATTCAGAGGAGTGCTTTATACAGATATTGAATTTTCTGTGATCTAAACAGTGTTGAAAAGCCTTTGCTCCAACATTGAGAAGCTTATATCCCCGATCTGACCTTCCACGGCTGACTCAGCGTGTCAATCTAGCAGACCCTTTAGTAGCAACATGAATTTATCACATCGGCTCTGCATGAAGAGTGGGCCTTGGCTCCTGGTACTAAAGACTGCATATTTGTTAATATTCTTGCTGGGTTCCACTTGTGACTTAAGCACCTACCACACTCTGAATGGCAGCTCACATCAGTGTAGCTCATTACCAGAAATGAGAGAACCAACAGCCAACAACACTGCCTACAAATCTTTTTACTGTGGTGGCATTTTTAGCAACTCTATTTTTGGATTTTATATAGACAACATGGTGGGTGCAATATTCATGAGATATTGTATAACAATATCAATATAACAAATCTGTCAGTGAGGGGGAGTAGACTAAATAAACATATCAGCAGTGGCATTTTCTAAACAACTAGTACTATGCTGTGGTTTTCAAAATAATTTGCTGGTGTCACCTATTGGTGAAAGTGGTAGTACTGCTCACAGCTGTTTGATGTTGGTGTTCAAAATTATGTTTCAGGGCCACTGTGCCTTCCCTGGGTTAATTCTCGGTCCCACTAGAGAGTCCTGCAGATACTGGGCGAATTATAAAATCCTGCAAATTCGCTCTCCCTTACTAACTACTCTCTGGAAAAAAATAAATCAACAGCACCACCCTAAATTATAGTGGTCCTATGTCTTTTGGGAGATGCTTGCTGACCATTAGGGGAGTTTTGTTTGAATAGATAGCTATTTTGAGAGAAGCTAATGTGATATGTACGATTCGGACAGGGTTCTGTATAGTTGAGCTATTTTGTCATTATTTTTTAATCATGTCAATAAGAAAGATCTTTAGCCATTTGTGAATTATGTTGTTGTCCTCAAGTGGGTTGGACTGGCCTCTATTGATTAACGAGAAAAGAAAAGATTTTGGGTGAAAACTCATGCAGTTGCCTAATTGTAGAATGTCTTCATAGTTCAGACAAGCATTTGCAATGCAATAGGTCTCGCATTTGCAAGAGTTAGAGCTATTGGTGTTGTAAATGGCAATGTCTTTTCACCACCAATAGCTCTAAATCTTGCAATGCAAGAGGGTACTGATAAGTTATTTGGGGACTGTAGAGGGAAGGGTTAAAGGAGCGAGGGAACAGAACGCCGTACCCTGCTGGGGGTTGTATAGTGTTTACCCGTATCCTGCTGCCTCAAAGTGAGGCATGGAACAGGAGAGGCAAGAGAGGGAGGAAATCAGCCAGGAAAGGAGGAGCTTGTACTGGGCATCAGACCCCCTATCAGCATGAAGTTAGAAGAACGAGGGACAGAAACAAAACAAAAAATTAAATCTCCACCCATTATTTTCAAAGTAAAAAAAAACGATTCTCATGTTTTTTTATACAAGAAGTGGCTGACCTGAAATCACGGAGGTGGGTGTTCTAAGTGCTTGAAAGCCAGGCGCTTCTGCTGCTAGAAGGAAGCCATGTGAGACCTCTCCTACTCCTGTGAATTCTCCGAGGAGCTGGCTCCGGGATCAAGGCACCAACAGCATAGGGTAAACTTCCATGCAGCCCAGTGGTAACACAAAATGACAGGGCCCTATTCGCGATGTGACGTGGCTCCCGTGAGTCTCCTGTATTTTGGAGTTATTCATCGGCCTTTGGCAGATTAGGACCGAAGAGTCCCGTCTCTCTGTCTGCTGCCCTCTTGCACTGCTTGTGCACACTGTTGTTAATAGAGGGCAGTGGGTGAACCAAGGGCACACGGGGGCTTTAAGGGCGCCTTCTGGGAGACCTGCGGTCCACCTGGGTCCGTGCAGTGCAGAGCGAACTGCCCTGCTACTACTGAAAGGAAAGCCATGTTTAAGCAAGTACAGCGGCTGGTAAACTGTCTCTAATTCACTGGGAGATATTAGACAAGTGTGATTAGAAATATGAGCATAGGAAGAGGATTTCTGTTGGTAGAATGCAAGAAAAATAAATTGCACGCGCAATGTTTGACAGCGTGCATTACAGAACACAATATTTGCGTAGCATGTGATCAAAGCCCTGCAGGGACATAAGTACATTAACCTGGCACTCTCGTGCCATGGTAACCGAGAGCACGTGCCCCCAGGGGAGGCTGGCTGTGACCTGATAGCCTGTGTTTACATGGAGAATAGCTAGGGAGTTTCTGCTAGCTGGTGTGGCCCTGCAGAGGATCACACGGTGCGTTCCCTTGGAATCCTTATTCCTTTTAAGGAGACCCAAGGGGCCCAGGAGCCTAAGATTACTGGGCTTCTCTTCAGGAAATGCTTATCTCATTCAGGAAGAGAGAGTAAACCAAGTTTTCGGAGGTTGGGGACAGGCCCATCGACTGCCCTGAAACACTCGGCACTTGTCCCGGAACAAAAGCCACGTAAAGTAAACATATGATAAAGGCTGTTTATAATTTAAGATAGGATTATTACTTTACTGTGTGTACTAACAACTAGTGACGCTTTTGTCTAGTGCTCGTCCCCAACTGAATGAATTTAACTGTCCTCAAACTGGCGGGTGAAGGAAAACGAGAAATTAATATGAAATTATTTACCTGAAGTAATTAAAATAATAACAGCAAACGAAAGAGCACTATTGTATATCCAATACATTCGGAAATCGCATTAAATGACGGGTAAACAATGGTGTCACAGACAGCGCGGTACGGTGGATCAGCTGATCAGAGCTTGGCAACTAAACGCTTGAGCCAGCAAAAAGATCTGCCATACTTAAGCACTCAAGACTGGGAGAACATGGCGACTTTATACACTAATCATAATGCTGGCAATGCCCCTTCACACAGCAAAGCTAACACTACAGGAAATAGAATTCAGAGGAACTCAGCAGATGGAATGCAAGCTGAAAGACACGCCGTGGGGAAGGCAACAAAAGTGAAAGCAACTGCGAGCAGACAAACAGCGTGCGCGCAGAGAGGGAGCGAGCGGCCGAGCCATAATAAATCAAGCGCGCGGTGGGAGACGCCATGCACGTGCACAGTGCCTGTCCGGGCGCGCACATGGTTTGTCTCCCTTCGTGAACGAAAGCGACGACAATAGAGTTTCGCCAAGGCGAAGCAGCGCATGCACTGCGTTCGCTAGGCGAGACCTAAAAAAGGGTATAAACTACATCTGGGAAATTGTCGAAAAAGTGTTTTAGTTTATGTGGCAGGTGCATAGGTATATAGGTAAATAGAGGTGTTATACATTCAATAGGTGAGTTTTGTATCTTAGTAACCAAGATGATCAGATAGGTTGAGGGGCACAATTAGTGAAGATAAGGTAAAAAGTGAGCCTTGGCAGATTGTAGTGCTGCCTTTTAATGCCAGTTGGTCTATCACATTCTTCAATGCAATATGTATTAGTGTGGAAAGGGAAAGTATGTCAAGCATTGTAGAATAGACAGTCCACAGTTGTGTTTAGGACAAGGTTGTGTAAAGGAAATGTTTGGAGTACCTTGTATCTGCAGTATGATAGGTCATATAAAGTTGAGTGACCAAGCCTTGATCAGTGTGGGGAAAGGTTTGGTTGTGTTATGTGGGAGCAAAACCCTGAATCCCAAAAAATCAGGGCACCCCAATATTCAGAATACCCAACATTTATCTCTGCCAGTTCTGCTCCAACCCGGATCTTGTTTTAAGAGACACCCTCCTCGGCATTGCACCCAACATTAGTTTAGCAGAGTTGCAAATAATAATTGGAGCCACTCGATAACTGTGTTCTTGATCTGAGAAAAGTTATAGGGTTTTATTACACAATTCTCAGACATAGGCGATACAGAATAAATGCAAAATATAGCAGTGAAGTCTCAAAGCAGAGTACATAGTCATAAATATTCTAAGTCACAAACTAACAGAATATTCTTAAGAGAAACAGACAGCATCCCTGGAGGAAAAGGAAAAGTCTTCTGTCTCACTCCCAAAGCCAGGGTTTGTTATACACAATTTCAGCATATTAAATGAGTAAAGACTACATCTTCAGAGGGGCATGATTAGTGTAAGAAAATGAGTTACTGCTTGAGGGGGTGAAACCCTACTAAAGCAGCAACCACAATCCTTGTCAGGGTGAAGTCTAAAGCAAACTCCAAATTAACCTGTGCTCAACCATCTGGTAGCTTGGCGCAAGAGCAGTCAGGCTTAACTTAGAGGCAATGTGTAAAGTATTTATGCAGCACTTCAAATAGTAATAAAGTGAAAAACAACACAATAAAAATACCACACCAATTTAGAAAAATAGAGTAAAATGTAATAAATAATTTAAGACCAAAACAACAAAATCCAATTAGTAGAACCAGAGATATGCAATTCTAAACATTTAAGTGAAAATGGAACCAAAAAGCACATCTGGATATCTGGTTGTGCTGGACTGGGACAAAGTTCAGTTCGACCGCGATGGAGCGAGGGCCGGCTGCAGGGACCTAGTTTGGCCGGACGAACAAGAGTACCTTAATTCCTGGTTGTGGAGCATTGCAGAGTCCCATGTCGAGGATGCATCACACAACGGTGATTTGTAGGAGCTGTGAAGCTGCGATGCGAGGTCCTGCAACGTCATTGAGGAAGCTGTTGATGAGGGGCTTGCGATACGTAGTCTGACATTGAGATGCGTCATGTACTGGCTGGTTCCAAAAAAGTGCAGGAGCTTGTGATGTGGAGTTGTGCATCATCGTCGACAAGGGGATTGGGATGCGAAGGCCTCTGTTGAGGATGTGTCACACATCGGCAGCTCCTGGAAGCCTGCGGGTGATGATGCGAAGTCCTATGCTGGAGACGCAGCGGTCCTGATGCGGAGTTTAGAGAGGCGATGCATTAAGCAGAGGCTCCGATGCAAAGTTTGTCGTCACTGCTGCGTCCTGCTGTGGCTCCGATGCTTTGGTTCTGCTCGGACCACAGTCAAGCTGGCAGAGCACCAACTGACTGTTTGGACAAATTGCAGAATATACAGGTTACCAAAGATGAAAATACCTGGTTATGCACAATAGATGTTGTAGCCCTACATACATCGATTCCACACAGTGAGAGAATAGAGGCAGTTGAGTGGATATTGCTACGAAGTGAGTGTGAGGAATCTTTGAACATCTTTTTACTGGAGCTTTTACAATTTTGTCTCTATCATAGTTATTTTTCCCGGAGAGACCAATATTTCCTTCAACGTACAGGAACCTCGATGGGTTTTACGGGGGACCCACATATGCGAATATCTTCATGGCTATGTTTGAGGACACACATATTCTACACAATACTCTATGGATGGATCACATACTGTTGTATCTAAGGAACATAGATGACATTTTAGTTATGTGGAAAGGCCCGAAAGTACAATTGGAGCATGTCATCAATTCATTGAATAACTGTCATCCTGGTATAAAATTCACCCACACAATCAGCAAGACATCCATCAATTACCAGGACATTTTGATTGAACTGCAACGAGAACGACTAGTGACTAGAGTGTATAAAAAACCAACAGACCGGAATAATGTACTACATTTCAAAAGCTTTCATTCTCCTGCATTAAAAATCATTTGCCTCTGTCACAGTTTATCAGGATTAAGAGAATAAGTTCAGATGAGGCAGTAGGTATACAAGACATTGAAGAATTGTCTCAACAGTACAAATCAAGAGGATATCCTGGTACAGTTTTAAATGCAGCCAAACAAAAGGTATGTCATTTAGATCGGACACAATTACTGATAAAGGCAACTAAACCTAAATCGTCAAGGGAAGTTTGTGTTTTAAAGTTCTCTACGGGAGTATCAGCAATTAAACGCAGCATACTGAAACGTTGGGAGATCACTGAGAAGGAGATTGACTTTAAACACATTTTTACTGCACAACTGATCTTTGCATACTCAATATCAAGGAACATCAGGGAACTTTTGAAGACACGACGCACAGCACAGTCAGAAACTCGTAACCTAGGGATGCAAAAGTGCTATAACTGTGGCCACTATGGCAACGTGATCACAGGGAACACTTTCATGCATCCTCACACTGGCAAAACAATTAAACTGAGACACACTTCTGATTGTAATACAAACATGGTAGTGTATGCCATTAAATGCCCGTGCTGGCTAGTATATGTTGGGGGCAACACTAGGAAGATTAAGATCAGACTGACTGAACACAAGAACATGATTAGAATAGCCAATATTAAATCATGTTTAGTAGCACATTGGGGCGAGATGAAACACACAATACCTCAGTTGAGGTTTACGATACTTGAACGAATGTCAGAATCACCTCATGTTAATCAATATTTGGCACAAAGAGAGACATTTTGGATACGCTATTCAAACACACTTATTCCGTATGGGCTGAATGATAAGATTGAAATGACATGTTTTTTTATAATAAGGTCATTGGTATTGTACAGTTGTTGCAGCATGTTTATAATGAAAAGATTTTGCACTGCCTCATAAGTGCTACAGTTTTTTTGCCAAGCTCATCATTTATAAAATTGAATCACTCCATACATTATAGCTGTACTTCTCGTCTTGTTTTTTTTAGTTTTTTTCGTTTTTGGCATTATTGCATGCGGTCACCAAGACTACACTTAAAGGAAAATACGCTGGTTTCTTTTCCTTCTTATCGATAGGTCGCTAGTTTTTTTAATGTTCACATTTGGGATAATTATGAAATTTCTAAACTCCTACTGAGTGTTTTTTCTAATGAGTTCATGGTAATGTCTGTGGCAACTTCAGTAGGACAGTCTTTCTTCTTTTTCTATTACCTTTTTGTGTTTTTTAGCATATGCGGTCAACAAGACTACATGCAAGGGAAATATGCTGGTTTCTTTTCCTCCTTTTTTAATCGTCAGATTACTAGTATTTTCGTTTTCTCTTTTGGAATTATGAAATTCCCAAACTCAAACTGAGTGTTTTTTCCATTAGACCATGGTAATGTTCTCGACAATTTGAGTTGGAGAGTCTTTCTTCTGTTTTTATCACTCGCGTTACGTGCGTACGTAGTATACCGTTCTAAACAGACATGGAGTGGGATTTATCGTTGGGAACGCGAGACGCCGAGCGGGTCTTTGAATAGTAAGTCAAGG
Organism: Triturus cristatus; assembly: GCF_964204655.1. Classification (NCBI taxonomy): domain Eukaryota; kingdom Metazoa; phylum Chordata; class Amphibia; order Caudata; family Salamandridae; genus Triturus; species Triturus cristatus. Next base: position 150,472,179 of record NC_140592.1, read on the forward strand.
CAGTTTGAGGAGATGGACTCACGTAGAGGAGCAGCAACAGTGGTATTTGCGACGAAGTAACTCTTTTCGTTACCCAGGTATCGGATTGGGTTTGGAGCAGACGTGGTCTCCTGAAACACTCGGAAGTGGAACAGGCTATTTTGTAAGTTTAGAAGACCTAGTTTATTTAATGTTATTAGGATGTAGTATAGCTGACGAGTATTATATCTGATGCGGGTTGACCTTTTTTTTAGATTTTCCTTGAGTTTTCGATCCGTTGACCTTAGTTCCTGGAATTGGATAGGTGAGATTTCTCTTTTAGTGCACATTCATCTTCACAGGCACGGGATCACCTGGGTGTTTTATTGAACTTTCAATGATTTTTATGAGGTGGCGGTTGACCTCAGTTCTTCTTTATCGAACACATCTTTTTCTTACACATTTCTGACACAGGCAGGTATGTCTCAACACTGTCTTCTTTTTCATTGTGTTTCGCTTGCTCATTGGGTTTCGGTCCTTTGGATTCTGTAATGGTTCACTCACATCATTTTTAATTTCTTACACAGGCATGTACATCAGTGGATAATTTTGTATGTGATAAGCTTAGCAAACTTAATTACTGACATTTCACTTTGTTGGGACCATGGTCTCTGTCCTGTATACCCTCTGATTGTTTAGAAGATTTGGTATTTCATATTACTCTGTTATTTGATGGTAAAAAATAGCATATTATATTATTTACAGCATTCCCCTGATGAAGGGATCTCCCGAAATGCATTGGGATTTGTATAAACTAGAAGGGAGCAGAGAAGCACAAGAAAATGAAATAAATATGAAGATGATAATTGCATTTTGATTAATGAGTTTTGTTCTGATTGTATTATATTCATCATAGTGAAGACCGTTTTGGATTCATATTCATTACTGTTTCAGTTTATTGTTTTGTGCATCACAAAGCACTGTTTGGTTCGAAATGGACATTATATTTTATATATAAATGAAGCATATTGAGAAAATGTAAGCACCGCATGGGAATGTGAAAAGTGCACCTTGGTTATATGTAACAGGTTCTGTCTGCAAACATAATAGAGCACCTTTAGGACACTTCTAAGGGTCCAGGACTGGGGTTCCACCACTTGGGGTTGTAGGACTCACAGCAGTCAGAGTCCAGGTGCTGGGTTGAAGGTGGTTGGAGCCTTCTGTCACTGCGGCTCTGGTCAAGAGGCCAGCCTACTAACACTTGGAGTCATTCTGGCGGTCCTGGGTGCAAGAAGCAGGTTCAGTTCTTCACTCAAGGCAGCAGTGTAGGAATGTGTCGGTCATTCTTGCAGTGCAGCACAACAATCCTTCTTCTGAGTTTCCCCACAGGTCTAGATGAGTACTGAAGAGTTGAGTCTAAGGGTCCATTATTTGTACCAGGTGGCCACTTTGAAACAGAGGAACCTTCTAGAGATTTCCATCTTCTGAGGTGTCAGGCATTCCTTTCCTCCCTGTCCTGGCCCCCGACTGTTTGGGGTTATCAGGCAGAACCTTTGTGATGTGCATGTGTGGTTGGTGACAGCTCCTCCCCCTCATAAACTCAGAGTTGCTCATCCTGCAAACACCTATCTTCCCTTTGTCTAACTGCCTGGGATCAGGCTGCAGCCACCGTCCAAGCTGTTCCCTCTCACGGACATCACTACGCCTGTAGCATGTGAATACCCCCTAACTTGGTGTGACGGACCAACTAAGTACCTGAGCATTATATAGCACAGCGAGAAGGAGCATGTGATCCATCTGAACTACAGTCCAGCCATAGACAAGCTGGCCACTCAAATGGAGAGGTGCTTCGGCTCCCTCTCTCTATGGCGGGCTATATTGCTATCATTAGTACTCTCCCAGTTTCTATACTTTGTTTCATGAATATACCTATCACCAACAACTTCTTTGCTACCATGAGGAGCTTCTTGTTGAGACTCATGTGGGCCGGCCGTAGGCCCTGGATAAAGTGAAGCACATTGGTGCTTCCTTATGACCGAGGGGGGTGTGGAGTACTAGATTTCCACCTATATTATTTGGCTGCACAATGTCAATTTGTATATGATAGGTACAATGCAGACGCATGTCTCCCCTATGCCAAACCTGAGAGAGACCAGAGGGTCTGTGCTGTTGCAGTACATCCTTCTGAAGGTCATCAAACTGGATGCCTCTGACATCCAAAAAATATCGACTACCAGCTGAGTATGGAGAAAGCTCAGCTGGGTAATGGGGAACATGGATTATCAGCCAAAGGTAGGACAGGAGAGTATAGGAGACCTCCCAAGTGTAACCTAACAAGTAAAGCTCCCTCACAACCTATATTTAATTTCTTGTATTTAGCAAAATGTTATTGAGACATGTAGAGCAATATGGGCTTTTAGACAAACAAAACCAATTTACCACTTTAATTTATTTCTTTACTCTTGTTTATTTTGTTTTTAAATTATCCTTTTTTTAAATATATAAGTCAGTCTTCATTTATGACATTATCACAATTATACATTTCACATTATTTACATCAATTCCCTAATACAAAATTATTATTCCAAACCATACCCAGGTAGAGAACACTAAACACTCATACTACTCATCCATACATCCACATACCATACACATCCTATAAATAAGTCGCAATAGCTATCCCAGTTGGCGCTTATAGGTTGATTACAGTCTTTGTAACCCTAAGAGGGAACTACTAGAACAATAGTAGGATTTAAAAAGGACTTGGTCAACGCGTTTCGGTGGCATAAGGAAACGCGGAAGCCACCTTCATCAGGACCCGCTACTTCTCATATCACAGGTTCTCAAACCCTGGGATTTCTATAAACGAATCTGATACTGGGGTGCAATACTTCCTGATGTTACAACAGGCAATAACCACAGATATCTCCTGTGTAACGATACCCCGCAAACAACACCTTATATTCCTTCTTGTTGTTTGAAAGGACCCCGATCCATACGGTATTTATTTAAAAGTTCTCCGTATGCCTTTGTATAGTGTATCTTATTGGAGTCACAATGATATTTCCATTTCGTGCATGTCCGGATACACAGCAGATATCTCGCTGGAGGATTGACATGTAAAATAAAAATGGTACACTACGAAGAATTATAAAATCATGAACTCTATCCGGGGCTGCTGTGTATCCGGACATGGACGAAATGGAAATATCATTGTGACTCCAATAAGATACACTATACAAAGGCATATGGATGAGTAGTATGAGTGTTTAGTGTTCTCTACCTGGGTATGGTTTGGAATAATAATTTTGTATTAGGGAATTGATGTAAATAATGTGAAATGTATAATTGTGATAATGTCATAAATGAAGACTGACTTATATATTTTAAAAAAAAGGATAATTTAAAAACAAAATAAACAAGAGTAAAGAAATAAATTAAAGTGGTAAATTGGTTTTGTTTGTCTAAAAGCCCATGTTGCTCTACATGTCTCAATAACATTTTGCTAAATACAAGAAATTAAATATAGGTCGTGAGGGAGCTTTACTTGTTAGGTTACACTTGGGAGGTCTCCTATACTCGCCCGTCCTACCTTTGGCTGATAATCCATGTTCCCCTATCACCCAGGAGAAGCTGGTCCAACGTACACTCTCACAACACAATCTGCACACTTTTGGGGACCTTTTTCTGGGTGGTCATGTTCTCTCGCATGCAGTGATGTCCGATTCATGAATGCTACCCACATGGGCTCTTTTGTATAACAGTGCCTACATAACATGCTACACGCACAGGCCCTCTCTTATCCATGGCTCCAGAGGAGTGCCCCCCTTTAACATTCAGGATAACAAACATTTGGGGGGAGCAGATGGTTTCTAGACTTTATCATGCATACGTGAATATGCTGCCAGCAGGAGATGGGAAGATCAGAGAGACCTGGGAACGTAACCTGGGATGCCCCTTGCACGACAACATATGGTACTATTGTTGCAAACAGACCAAACTCATCTCTCCCAATCACAGTCATACTCACAGTCAAACTCATGTAGTACAAATATTTGCATAGAGCATACACCACGCCTAGTGCTTTGCTAAAATAGACCTCGCGAGATCCTCTCGGTGCCCCAAATGCAATGTTGATGAGGCGGCCTTTACACATTTGACGTGGACATGCATTTATATATGGGAGTATTGGTGCAATGTGTTCTCTCAGCTGTTTTAATGATAGGGACTGCACTCGTGCCGGACCCCCTCTTAGCTCTGTTGGGCTATGTTAATGATGTACCAAAGGGGGTCCGCATGTTTACTGTCAAAGTGTTGTTGTTGGGAGATTGCATTGCATTTCATTGCATTTTCAGCAGTGGTTAAAAAAGCAAATGGAACTCCTAAGAATACATTTGCAAATGTTTGTGCTTCAACTGACTTGAAGTGGCCTGGCACACTTCCTCGCTCTTCCTCTTTTGATGAGCATGAAAAGTACACCTGACAGAAAAACAGATATTTTGGGCTCTTTGACGTTCTTATGGGAAGGGCAATGAGGATTGCATGTGCACCTGCAGCTGCACTAGTTTCAATAAGTGATGACATTGTACTAGATAACTGCAAAGGTCTGGCTGATACGGTGAAATCTGTCTCTCATCAGATGAATGCAGCGATAGAAGAAGCATAGACATTTCCTGCCACAACCTTAATGAGGGGATTGGATTATAATTCAGAAACATGTCAGAAAGAGCTGCGTTTGACGAGAGATGGTGTGGCCTCTTCCAGGTGATTTTGACGGCAAACACTGTGGTGAAGTGTGCCTGAGTACCGAAGTGGATCTACACTGCTTACACATAGAGAATGAGAGCGGCAGAAGTTGATGAAGTTGTAGACGCAACCACTGGAACAGACACAAGTCCACAGAGTCAAGTGCAGAATCAAGCACAATTTAAGATGAAAGCCAAGCTCAAGTACGCAGCGTGAATGTAGAGGGAGGTTAACGTTTTGAAAAGGTTGAAGATAAAAATGAGAGAAATGGAGTTGTGAAGTGTTAGGTTAGCAAAAGGTCTGTTGAAGAACCTGAAAGTCCTGAAGTTGAGTTTCAAAGCAGGGGTCAGAGTTAAGAACTGTTACTATGTATAACAGCATACCACAAGTGGCAGCAAGAAGAAGTAGTCTCTGATCCAATCGAAGGCAAGTTGCCATTGAAAATCCAAATTTACCAAAACCTCCTCAGAGGAAGAATTAAGTTCATAATAAACAGAAAAGGCAAAGACAAAACTGATCAAAGTTCAAGTTAAATTGCAAGTTCCAGCTTGAGACAAAGTTCCTTGGAAAGTAAAGAGACTGAAGATCAGAGATAAACGGAAGAAGATATTAAAAGAGAGAGAGTTAGCAAAAGAAAACCCTGTGAGCCAGAGGAAGGCAGAAACTAGTGTGAAAGTGAATTGACAGTGGCCAAGAAATCAATTAGAAGAAGAGTGCCCAATAGAAAGAATGATTCAACTGAATGGATATAGCTAGCTGCAGTATCAGAAGCAGATGAAGATAAGCTAGACAATCTAGGGAATTTTGCCAGTATAAAGACTAAATCTCAGACTGAAATAGAAACAGAAGAATAACCTTGAAAGAATAGACTGTCATGTTGAAACGTTAGAGTTTGATCAAAGACTGTTGGATAAAGTTGAAATGAGGAACAATCTCTGAACTTTTGAAAGAGGCCTAAATGACTGAAATTAACTTTTGGAAATTGCAAGAAGAAAAATACTATTTTTAGTTTTATTTTGATTATTATTTTAATGAAATAAGAAGAAAATAATATATATAAAATATTATTGTTTTAAAGAACATTTTTAAATTTTTTTTATTGTTGAGTTCTCAAATAGAGTTGTCTGTCTCAATTAGGGATTGGAGTACAGCAAATTCTTTAGAAGTGTAGGGTTAATAGTTTTCCTGACAATACTAATAGTTGTAGTTGGCCTGTTGTTGTGCTTACTAATTCTAGTGAGATATGACACGAATAGGGTTGAATTAGTCGCTGTTAAGTAAAAGTTAGATAATGATGTTTTAGAGCATGGAGACATTTAAAAAAATACATTTCATGATGATTTGAACGCTTAAATGATTTACGAGTACGTTAGGACAATCGGAATAGAGAGTTGTTTTGCGTGCACATTACTCCCTACAAAGGCTGATGAGGGAGTTACATATGTTAATTTTCCGTTGTCATACGCTGTAACTTGCAATGAGTATATTGCTGTCTTTATTGATAAAGATTTCCTTTCCCCTTATTTGACTAATTTTATTATTTTGTTTGAGTATCTACCAATACCTTTGGAAAATGTAGATTTTAAATCTGGCAAATATCTGAGAATGATTGCACAAACTGAGCATGGAACTAAAATCACTAATCAAGAGCATATGTGTGGACTAAACCAATTAAAAATATTTTTATTAAGGAATTCAATGAAAGGGGAGTTGGAATAGTGAGAGATTGGGGCCTAGGGAAGATTAACAAATCATGCAAGAAGAAGAATTTAGAAAGTTGAAGATTCATCCTAAATTGAAGTTAGAATAAGAACAGAATGTGGAGTTGTGTACAGTAAGAAAGAAACCTCTAGAAGGTGGTTAGGATATAAATGCAGGAAAAAGCAAATGTGAAAAGAGTTATGAAGTTAGTGGAAATTATCTGTCAGGAGGAGATACATTTTGAGGGGAATGTATTATGTTTGTGGGAAGAATGCTTATATTAAACTACCAAAGAGTTAGATGGTTCTGGTTATTTTGCTTTATAGTTCCCCAGATGTTTTTACTTAACCACAAAAATCAGACAATAAAACAAACAATCAGAAAATGATGCCAACATGTCAGTTAACCTGAAGGGCCACGCTGAAACAATAAGTACATGACAGCTGCATAGACAATGATCACAAAGTGAAGGGAGAATGTTTGCAAGCTCATTGTGGAGCATAACAGTGGGTACGGCCCACACATGGATGGGGCAGTGTGGAGTTTGCAATACCCCCAATAAGGCGGAACACAGCAGATCAGTCTTGGTCATCGGGCTCTAGAGACAACAGGTATTCCCGAAGTGGTTACCAAATGTCTTTAGGTCGAGCTGTGGGGGGCTGCAACGTGGCATAGACCTCACTGGCAGTGTCACAATATGTCAAACTCTTGAACCATGCAGTAACGGATGGCCGGCGTCCACTGTCTCAATGCAATGCAATTGTTTTCTCTTTGTATAACATAAGATTGCATTGCTGAAATTTTATTATCCTTATTAAAAATTTAACTCTTCATACAAGAACTTAATTGGTCCTGAAATCTTTGATGGATATTAAATTGCTTTCAAAATTCCTTTAAAAGTCGATACTACTACAGAATGAGAACATAATTAATAAAAAAGACTATATTATACATCATACTATTTTAACTTTTTGGAAAATAATTGAAAAATGTATATACTGGATGATGGTGTTACTTGACAACGACATTTGCCAGGCATGAAATATATTTTTGTTTTGTATACAGACAAGAAGTTGACTGCAGATTACAGACAGAAATATTATTTTGGGGTAGAAGAACCTACAACAAGATGTCGAGTATATCCACAAAGCCCAAACCTGAAGGTAAATAATGTTCTTTTTTTATTTCAAGAGTTAGGCAAATAGATAAATAGCAGTGCATATATTCCTGCACACTGACCTGTACATGGGTTAGATTTAAAAGATATATTGTCACCAGGAGTTTCTGGTACATGTTTCCATTAAAGAAGTTCACATCCCCATTCCATCAAGGGCTTGTCGAGCCAGTTATTACTAAACTAGTCCATTCTTCATTGGTAGGGGAACAACCTGTAGTTTAGATTTTTTTATCTCTAAAACTGACAATTTTCACGCTGCCAGCCAATGATATTGCTCCCAGTTCCTTCACAGTTCTGACTTATTTTGCTTTCAGTATTCATATTGTCTGCTTTCTTGCACAAATCTGGTTTGTTAAACTATTCATATGTTGGCATGTAATTGTAGTACAAAGTAGAGCACACTTTTTTGATTATACTGCCAGCAACTCAGGGGTGCTGGTGTTCACCGGCTAAGCGGCAATCCCCCGGCGTGCCGCACGGGTGGGGCCCGGTTTGTTTTGTTGCAGGGCCGTTTTTGCAGCTTAGCTGCAAAATCGTCCCTGTAACAAAATCGTCCAAAAACTGGCCCTGGGAAAGAGCTCGGCGGCACCCCCAACCCCCATGGGGGGCCGCCGAGCACTTTGTCAGGGTTTTGGTTCCCAGTCCGGCCCTGCTAAGGGGCTGCGCCCCTCCCCTTTTGTGACCTATCTATTGAATTAATTATTTAAGTAAATTTTAAAGAGAAACCATCCGCGTAGAAGTCAATCACTTTCATAAGCCCTACTGCACCTGTTTGAGCATGTGGTGATGCTGCACAACAACGCTGACAGGGCTCCCCCCCCCCACAGCCCTTATGTTTTCTCATAACACAGTGACATCCCTGGCTTATCTCCTCCTCCAGCACCAGCGCCGAAAGAAAACAGCCTGGGTTAAGAAGCAAGTCGCCAGAGGTCTTCACATAACTTATAGTTATATTTTATTAAGAGTATGTGATATTACTCGAAATCCCCTCTTCCCTGCACCCAAGAAGAATGAAAAGAGCTGAGGCAGAGGAATATAACTCAACTTCATCCAGTGCTTGTCTGGGAGACAAGAGTTTGTCACCTGATGTGACCTCACCATAAATATTCCAAGGACAACGAGCACACATGAGTATATTGGATCTCTATGTCCCTACCCTGCCTCTCTAAGTGCGTGTGTCTCTCTAAGGCAGCAATGGTTTCCATCCTTTATCATGGCTAAGGATGCTTGTTTGATTTCTTCTGCAGATTAATGACTACATGTGATATGTCATATTAAACAGATGTAATCTGCAGGTCAAATAAAACAAACATATAGGGTTTAATTCCAATGCGGCTAGGAAGGCATCCTAATGGCATTTGCTCCGTCCAAATCGGATTGGGATCTTTCTGACCGACTCGGAAAGATTTCCGACCGTCCGAGTACGATGCGAGTTAGGTGTTAGGAATATCCCAATCCGAACCCGACGGCATTTGGAATGACCGAGCCGTATGGAGCAGAATCGTACATCTCTACGGGCTACGTTGCCAAATGACAGAGTACGATGATGGATTTGGACAGCCTTTCAGAATCGTGCCGTCCGACTCGAATCGGCAGTCAGAATCAGATTGTGGGCCAGTAGTTGGCTCCCTTGCACTCGGAGGTTTCCCAGTCGGGCCCATAGGGGTACCCATGGATCCTCCCTTAACAGACATGCACAGTGTGGCAGGCACCTGGGGGTGCCCGCCAAAGGGTGCATGATTTTCCACAGCCACCCCTTTCTTCAAAGGGATCCTCTATATTCGGTTGGAAGAAAGGCTCCCATTGAAGTCAATGGGAGGCCTACCAAATCATATCTGGAAACATTCGGATGCATCATACTCTGTTGGTTGGACTCTCCCAATCTGATTCGGTCGGAAAACATTCCCAAACCCATTCGGTCGGGAAGATTTCCAAACCCCATCAGAATTGGGCCCTAAGTAGTAAATGTGGAGACTTACGATAGAGGTGACTATTTAACTGTCAGCGCCGTCATCAGTCAAAGAAAGCTCTGTGCCATGACACCTGGCGAGGGTACTGGAAACTGATACATGCAAGCTCGTCCTGTGAGCTCTGTGTGTGCCTAGTGCTCCCTCTTCCATCCTCCAGGCTCTTAAGCTGAATCGCCAGGGGCTCTCCTGTGTCAGTGTGCAGGGGGAGGCACCTCAATGTCCAAGGGATCCTGTGACGGCTGGGAGCGTAGTCCCTTGTACAGCCCGGAGGTGCAGGAACCACAGGTGCCCGCCTTAACATGAGAGATGTAGCGAGGCTGAATAAATTACCGGCTAGGGGCGTAAGCATGATCTGGAGAAGCCACTACAAACAAGGTGAAGAGCGTAGCAGTAGCGTGGAGTGCCGTTAGGGTGCCGCTCCATAGAGTAAAGCCCAGGAGATGCTGAGACAGCTGAGCCAGGTCTCAGTGTGGCTTGCTGCCCCTGGTGAGCTCCCCCACATCCTTGGTTCCATTTTAACTCCACTTTTTCTCATTCGTCCCCCATATTTACTCTCACAGAGAGGTGTGGCCAAGAAGTCATAAATCGTAGCCCTGTCCTGTAACATAGCAACATGGTAACACAACAATACAGCTAGTTGCATGGTACACAAATTGCAATATCGATTATTTGAACTAGTTCATCCAAATAATCATATATTGGCCCGATTGGGTTGATTGCCATACAGTTAAAAGAACCTGTAAGTGCACGAAAAAGTGACAACGAGACTATTGCCCTAAATGGCGGCAAAGCATCAGAATGAACCAACATCATGTAAGAATAATTCAGTCAACACTTGTGGGCAATTTACGAGCTGGTATCTCTTTTGATGAAGGCCAACAAGGAAAATTAAAGCAAATATTTAAAAAACAGACTACAAAGACATTGAATGCTAGTGGCTTGCTCTTGCCAGGAGGACTCATGAGTGGTGTTGCCTCTAGCCAGTAGCAATCCAGCAAAGCCCAGATGGCTCAAAAGCATCGAAGCTTGCAAACCCAAAACAACTCTAAGGATATTAGAAATTATTTTAACTGTGATAAGGCAACAAATGATTCACACACCTGAAAAGCCATGCGTACATTAAGTTATGAGGGAATGGACGAAGCTCTTGATGACCTCCTGCCGGTGCCTCCTGGAGACCAGCTGACTCCACAGCAGTTGAAACCGAATCATAAGAAAAACCTACAAATAACTCCCAGCCCATTCTTTGTAATACCTCACTACCCTTTGTCACAAAATATTAAGAGTAACAACAATCAACTAAGGGAAGGCCAAGAGTTCATTTTTGAGATCCCGGGGATGTTGGGCAAAACACAGTAAAGGGTTCAGGCGCTCGCTCTGCCTTCCCCCGCTGGCACTGGCGTTTTTCACTTCCGCTCTTGCATGCCTGATATTACTTTAAGGCCAGCACAGGCACGCACTGTAAAACCAAGGATGATGGGATCTGATGAGATTAAGGTGGAAATAGAAAATCCCATCTCTTTGAATTCACCCAAAAGGTCATCAGTTCAATATAATCACAAAAATCCTTTGACAAAGCCGAACAAAAGCATGCTTAAAATATGGCCCGCCGTAGTTCCACCTGATTTGTTAGCCGCTGTACAAAACTCAGAGCAAATCGTCACTCAAATGGATCCCCCTCTACTGTGGTGGAAATTGTTTGAATAAGCGATGCTTGCGAATGAAAGAGTGGCCATCATGCATGCTGACAAATTGGAGGTTCAAATTTCGGTGCTGCAAACTTTAGCTGCATACACAATAGCCACAGACTCTAAGCTAGGTACGTTGAATTATTTAATAATAAAAGCTCTCCATTTAATGGATAGGTTGGCAACGCTTCCTGAAATAATGACATTCTAAATTCAAGGATTTTAAAAGTACAGTAATGGAGCCATCATCCCTCTCAATCCAACAAGTAAACCAAAAGCAGGGTTTGGTCATATCTTTGGAACTTACCCAACATACAGGGTCAATTGAGTGCAAGGTAGTTACAGAATCGGTCAACCACCAGTCAAAAGAGAACGAGATTTCAGCTATAAAGCGATCAGACCCTGTAATCTCATGGAAAATCAAAAAACGTCTGAAGAAACTGAATGAGTAAACAAAAAGATTGCAGACCTCTGCCCAAAGACTTTACTCCATCTTCAACATTAAGATGGATCCCCAGGGGCCCCACGAGGTATCAGGGCAAGAGGAGGGAGACAGCAGACGAAAGCACAAAATGAATAATCAATAAAGAAAAGGCACCAGAAAGGGCCACACCTACCACCAATGCAGTCACTTTAAGTTTCACGGCAAACAGTGCAAGGGCCACAAAATCGTGGGGCAAGGGCTTGAGAGCTGTCCATCACACATTCCAGAGTCTACTCAAACTGACAATTGATTAGGGAACACTAATATACTAAAGCAACGAAAAAGAGGATTACAAAAAATCTAAGCACTATTAATAGACGGAGCCTTATCACTTTGCGGGTGTATAATATCGGTGCTGATAAGGAGTCAAAAGTACTTGTCCAACAACAGCTAGAGCAAGCACGCTCCCGCCCCTTGTGTGTCAATTCCCAGGCTGAATGGAATGCAAATGATGTTGAAACTACACCATATTAAATTGGGGGTCCAAACAGAGTAATTCCGGTCACAGATACATTGTACATGTATGCAAATGCATTACAGACAGCATGTACACTCAAGCCTCAAATCAACCCTCCACAAGATGAAGAAGACTCGCCATCTTTTATTCTGTATCTAGAATGCTCCTCATGGGGTGGAGTTGACGTTCTAAATCATGGAAACCTTTTATTGCTTCTCTCAGCGCACCCAGGCTAGGAGAAGGTTTCACAGCGGATGTAGAATTAATGGCATTTAGCCCAGGCCAAATCAAGAACTGAATGATTGGACGAAAATGGTGCTCAGAAACAGACTGAAATAAAAAATATTGTCAAACAAATCAACCCTAGAGTCATGGGGCTTTCAAATATTCGTGCCCCAACCATTAGGTATCCAAAAGTGTCTACCCTAATGGGCCAGCCTAGTTCTAGAACACCATATAAAAAATACCCGGCAACTAACCGTCAGCTTCAGAGAAGATCAGTCCTTACAAATGCCTTGGGCGCAGAGCTTCTAGGACACCCCCTTCATGGAATATAGATATCAAGAAGCTTCGGTAATGGAAATCTGCAAAGCCGCCAAGAAGCAGGAACAAAGAATAATAAGAGTTACTTGCAAACAGTCAGCCACCAGTATTCCTAAAATTCCTAAAATAAAGGTCTCTAGGCTACATTGTGTGCCGAAATGAATCCAGGCTTGGAATTTACAGTGTGTTCATGGAGGGTCTAACAACATGCTCAAAAGACCAGAAGTAACGAAGGACCTACAGCAAAGCAATATAGTTTGCCTACAGGAGACCTGGCAGAAAACAGCTAGCTGCTGGCAAGATTACAATTAAATATTCGATCTGGCTCAACCATCAATAAAAGGGGGTCATCCTTCTGGCGGGGTGGCAACGCAGATAAATAAAACCCAGGGGACAAGTATAACATCACTCTACGTAGGTTCTGATGACTTTGTATTAATTAAACTGGAATTAAATTCTCCTGTAACAAATCTGAGCTCAACGATAATCATCGGTAATATATATGTCAACACACAACTGGCAAAGAAGAAATCACAGCTAAAAAAGCATAGTTTCAATAGTGAGCGACCAGATGACGAGCCATCCAGTAGCTATGTCCATGTGGGTACCGACAGGTGATTTTAATTAACATTTTCTGGACTGGTCAATTATTATTATTATTATTATTATTACATTTGTTAGGCGCACAGCTACCCTATTAGGGTTTCCCGGCGCAAGTGAGTCTAAAATTAGACTGAGTAACTAGGCCAGTTGCTGGATGAAGAGCCAGGTCTTAATGTCTTGACGGAATTTTAGATAGGAAGGTTCCTGTTTCACATGATTAGGAAGGGAATTCCAAAGTTTAGGTCCAAGGTACGAGAAGGAGCGTCCGCCCATTCTTGTCAGTTTAAATCTGGGAAGCGCCAAGTTACCCTGGGTGGAAGAGCGCAAGGTGCGATGCGGCGTGTAAGGGCAAATGAGTTCCCGTAGATACACCTGGGCTGCGCCTTGCTTTATTTTAAAAATATGACAAAGAGCCTTAAATTTAATGCGGCTACTAATGCAGAGCCAATGAAGATCCTGAAGAAAAGGAGTGACCGAGGCTCTCCTTGCAATATGACAGAGAAGGCGCGCTGCAGAATTTTGGACCATTTGCAGCCTCATCAAGAGTTCCTTATTGCAACCTAAATAGAGTGTGTTCCCGTAGTCCAAACGGGAAATAACAAGAGAATGGACTACGGTTCTTTGTGTAGAAGAAGGGAGCATCCAGATTATTTTCCGCAACCATCTTAGTATGGAAAAACAAGTACCAACGATGCTCACTGCTTGTTGCCGCATGGAGAGTTGGCTGTCAATAATAAAACCTAAATTACGGGCTTGGGCTACCGGCTGAGGAAATGAACCCATTTCTTGAGGCCAATGAGAATAGTTCCAGAGATGTTTATCTTTGCCCAAGATGATGACCTCCATTTTGTCCCCGTTTAATTTTAGGCAGTTGGTATTCATCCATTCCGAAACTTGAAGCAGACCATTCCTTAAGGAAGATATCGTATTGTCTTTAGAAGATGATAGCGAAAAAATGATTTGAGTGTCATCTGCATAGGAGTATAGGGTGAGCCCTGCGTCCTCAACGATGGTAGCAAGGGGACGCACATAGATATTAAATAGTAATGGACTCAAGGTAGAACCCTGTGGAACTCCATATGCAGATGCACGAGAAGTGGAAGAAGAGCCAGAAGAAAAGACTTGAAATGAACGGTCACTAAGAAAAGAGGTCAGCCATAGCAGGGCTGAACCTTCCACACCTGCTAACTGAAGGGATTTTAACAGAATAGGGTGAGACGCAGTATCAAATGCGGCGCTCAAATCTAATAAGATGAGCGCCATGGTCTCACCCTGATCTAAGCAATGACGTAATTTTTCAGTTACTCCCAAAAGGGTAGTTTCAGTAGAGTGGTGTGTTCTGAAGCCCGATTGAGAAGGGTGCAGATATCCAGACTTTTCAATATGAGTAGTTAGGTGAAAATTGACGTGTTTTTCCAGAATTTTAGAAAATACTGGTAGAAGTGAAATAGGGCGGTAATTAGCCAAGACCGAGGGATCGGCATTGGGTTTTTTCAATAGAGGAACCACCATCGCGTGTTTCCAATCAATTGGAACATGTGACTCACGTATCGAGGTATTGAGGAGGCCTCTACAGAGTCCCAATGTAGTAGGGGAAAGTAATTTTAAAATATTAGCTGGTAAGGGATCCAAAGGGGAACCTGAATTTACCCTGGATAGACAGTATTTAAATGATTCCTCATTAAGGAGAGGCCACTGTGAGATTTTCACTGTGTCAGGAGGGGAATCCATGTGCATCGTATCTATGCCAGACGAATTTAAATCCTGAGAAAAGGTAGGGACAAAATTACTATATATTGTCTTCACTTTCTCAGTAAAAAAATTAGCAATGTTGTTACATTTGGTAGCATCCAAGGCAGGAGGTACAGGGAGAGTGTTTGCCCCGGACAGTTTTTTAACCATTGAGAACAAAACTTGAGGTTTGTTCAATGAATTAGTAATGGTCTTAGAAATATACATTGCTCTTGCTGCCTTACAAGCGGCATGATATTTATGAAGAGCTGTCTTGTAATCAACTTTACAGTTAGGAGCATAAAGTTTTCGGCACTTTCTTTCTAGAGCTTTCATTAAACCATGGAACTGGGGTACGATGGGACGAGCAAGTTTTCGACGAGGAAGGCAGGCAAAGGTTTATAGAGGAAAATAGCCAGTCCGATATTGCCTTGTTTAAAGGGGTAAGTGGAAGTGTCGGATCTGGAAGATTCCCTTCAAGGAGACCATTTAATGAGTCTAGATTCAACTTATGCCAGTGTCTCTTACTCCCCGAGTCAGATAGTGGACCGCAAAATGATCAGACCAACTTAAGGGCAGGGCAGGACAGTTACATACAAAAGAAAGATTAGAAAAAATAGGGTCTAGTAAATAAATGCCCTGCTAGATGTGTAGGTCCCTTGTTGTGGAGAGACAAGCCGAGGGCTTCCAGGTCAGCTAAAAGAATAGAGTTGTCCGAACTCGTTGAGTCTTCCAAATGGAGGTTGAGATCGCCCAAAATCAAGAAATTAGCTGCTTGTAGAATGAAAGGGGCAATTAAATCTGGCAGAGAGGATGACCAAAGTCTTGCGTAACCAGGGGGGGTGATAAATGAGTAGTCCAGAAATGGTAAGTTGCGAAGATATAGCGAGTTTAAATATGGCGGACTCGCAACCTGGGAGGGATTGGGTCTCAAATTTACAAGAATAATCAGATTTAAAAATAATCCCTATCCCCCCACCTCTTCCCGTACTCCTATCGCTCCTGACAAAGACATAATCGGGAGGGAGAGCCTCAACAATATCCGGCCCAGAGCCATCATGAAGCCAAGTTTCAGTGACAAAAAGGGCGTCAGGTTTTTTCGATTGTAAAAAATCATAGATATGAGCCTTGTTTTTCGGGAGAGAGCGACAGTTTAAACTCCAAAAGTGAAAAACATTGTCTGCTCCTGGAAGTGACTTATTCTTTGGAATAGATAAAACAGAAGCATTTATGGTAGGCTTCTGGCGTTTTTTAAGGACGCGACCCAGAGCAAAATGGCAATTAGCACATACAAATCTTTGTGGTAGATGTGAGGCTACGTTACAATTAGGAGAGGCCAGACCTCGTAAAGACCTCAGGTCAGCGGCAGAATATTTTATAATATTAGGCATTGAAATGGCATGCAGAGAGGGCTTACCCGGCACTGGGCACTGCAGGGCGCGGACGCCTCCGGCGCGCCTCTGGCGCGCGCTCTGAGCGCGAGCGCTGCGTGCTTGCATCCGGCAGTCCAAATAGAAGCCGGTGCGAGCTTATAGGCTCGTGAGTCACGTGACCCAGTAGGAGTCAGCAACTGAATGCTTCAAAACAGCGCCATGTTAGGCAGTGCAAATTAGCAATGATGAAGGCTTAAAAGATGGGAACAAAAGAGTTCCGGTGAGTTTCTTTTTAAAGTGCGGGTCAGCAGAGTTAAAAACAATACAAAATACAATTTAAAATGATAGCCGTGCAACAGATATACAAGGTCACGTACTAACGGACTAGAGTGTCCGAAAACAAAGTGGCATGTGCCCTAAAGTGCAGCAGTCTTAACTAGTACAAGAACAATCTCGCAATGGCAACAGGATCGTCTTTCAGCAAGCGGCATAAAGTTACAACAGAGTGCACGCTTGCATCCAGCAGTCCAAATAGAAGCCGGTGCGAGCTGATAGGCTCGTGAGTCACGTGACCCAGTAGGAGTCAGCAACAGAATGCTTCAAAACAGCGCCATGTTAGGCAGTGCAAATTAGCAATGAAGAAGGCTTAAAAGATGGGAACAAAAGAGTTCCGGTGAGTTTCTTTTTAAAGAGCGGGTCAGCAGAGTTAAAAACAATACAAAATACAATTTAAAATGATAGCCGTGCAACAGATATACAAGGTCACGTACTAACGGACTAGAGTGTCCGAAAACAAAGTAGCATGTGCCCTAAAGTGCAGCAGTCTTAACTAGTACAAGAACAATCTCGCAATGGCAACAGGATCGTCTTTCAGCAAGCGGCATAAAGTTACAACTATGCCAATTTGGCAGAAAATAGATGATGCAGAATGGGGAATTCCTCCATTAAACAAGAACATAGGCAAAGCTGATAAGGCCGGTGCACTACTGGCGATAAGGCCGGTGCACTAATGGCGACCCACTTGAATGACCTGACAGGTTAGCTTACATCTGGGTGTTAGACCAACATTTTTCTAGAGTAAAAGCCTTTGCAGTGGTTCATACTGGGATAAGTGACCACACGATTTGAAAGTGCCAGCTTGAACATAGTGGTCACCATAAAGAAGCATTAAAACTATTAGGGACCCAGGAGGAATTATCACCAGGCAATAAAATTAGATGGAGACCACTGAATTATGAGGAAGAGAAAGAGAAATTCAAATGCTGTCTTCAGAGCATGCCAAATGAGTACAGTGGTATGGCTAACAGCTGGCATACAGTTATCAGGATAGTTCAGGGTAATCTGCAATTCTCCAAGGCCCGCCGGAACACAAAAAAGTCTTCCATTGACAACAGCACTCAAGGAAGTTAAAAAAATCTAACTATTGATTAGAAAGTTTACTTTTACTGTAGGACAGTTGGCACGTGACGGGTGAAATAAACAAGTTAGAACCAACCTGTCTCAAATCAGGAAACAGTATAGGAGAAAACTTTGGGATCTCAAACAACAACAGCAGGAGAAACAATTGTTAAAATTGCACAAGGCCTCAAAATCTTCAACCCCCCCTGCATTCTGGCTCTTTATCCACTGGTTAAGATCAAATAGCACACTGATGCATTGCAAAATTACAGCAGCAACTTAGCCCAAATATATAGTTACCTTATATGTGGCGCACAATTCAGCAGAGCCAGAGGAGAGTGTATGTCAAGAAGCGGTTTATGGTTGGGTTACTGAGCTCCAGGTTCCAAGCTTAACCTATGATTCAGTGTTGAACGAAAATCCCTTTATGCGTGCCTCTGGTGCGCCCCCGCCAAATGGGTTGCCTGCCAAAATATTTGAAGCAGATAGTCTTGAATGGGTGGAATTTATGTTTTCATTATTTAATAACTGCCTGTGATTTAATACCATCCCAAACAGTTAGAGAGGCTCCATTCTAATATCCATTTGCAAAAATGAGCCTGGAGATCGGCCAGAAAAACATGGGCTCATAGCCTTGTTGGATGTCGATCGCAAAGCATTTGTGAAAGTTCTTCTCGAGGAGCTGGAGCAATGGAGTTAGAGAACTGCAGAAGTCCTGATTTCACGTACCCAGACAGGTTTCTAAAGGAGGATGAGGTACCAAGGATAACCTGTTAATAGTGGCAGACTGCTGGAACAAGCCGTGCAGAAAGGCGCTCCCCTCTGTTCATGGCATTCATAGTCTTCACCACTGCTTTTGACTGCATGGACAGAGGTATATTATGGACCAAGCTGCAAAACTGGGGATTGCTGGCTCCACTGCTAAATTCCATCGTCAGTCTCTACTCACAAACGTGGGTGCAGGTGAGAATGACATCCGAGTGGGTCACAATGGAAAAAATTCAAACATCAAGGGGGTCGAGCAAGGCTGTATCTCGGCTCCTCTCCTCTTTAACCTATATTTCGCTGCTAATAACGATCACCCAGTGAGAGCAAGAGTGTTTCCACCCAGAATGGCAGGAGTGCAAAATCCAATTACTCCAGTACACTGATTGGTTTGCAGCATTCCCTGATGGCACTGGAGTAAGGCGAATAACATCCAAGTCATCAGCACCAAAAGTAAGATCTTAATAATAGGGTGGAAACGCCACAATGAAGGGTCTAGGTATTCGTCAAAAAAGAAGCTTGAGAGAATAAGATCAATCAAATATTTGGGAATTTGATTTAATGAACGACGCAGCTATACTAATCACCTTAGCTCCCAGAAACATGCCTGCTCTGCATTGATATCTACTTTCTGTAACCTACTGCAGAGAAAATAACGTCCCTAATCTGTCGGCGACATGTACAGTCATTACTAATAAATTCATGCCTACCTTGATGTATGGAGCATTCACGTTAGAGACTGTCTTGAGGTTTGTCTGGATCAAACTCAAAACAATTGCTATTGCTGGGTATTTGCCCTCCTAAATTCCTCTCCTGCATTTTATCTTTGACTGGAATTTAACTTACCAAGGCAGAGTGTGATAATAAAATCGCACTTCTTGGCATACGGTTTGAACGCGAATAATGCAGCTAGTGGCTCTTTGGCAAAAAAAACGATGGATTAAGGCCCAGATCTCTGTACTGGGGTGAAAGTATGACATTGTTCTGCATTCTGTCCATCAACTGTTGTTTTTGAATTTGTCACCCCGAGTGGGACTGTTGCAGGGATTCTGCTTATACACAGAACTATGCGTAGAACCCCAGGACCTCAGTGAATTGTGGTGTACCAGAAACTCACCTCAGAACCCAGAACCCAGTATCCGGCTAGCATAAGTGTCCCATTCGTTATCCGAGATTTAGCTCGGCGGTCCCAATGAAAAGACAACCCAGAACAAGCGACTCAGTATACTCTCAGTAATGGTGGGAATCGGAAATACCTGTTCGTATATTATTCTCACATCAGTCCACAACAATAATCAACAGAGACACGGTGAAAATAAAAAGAGTTTATTTTTATAGACCACGTGTCCTAAGATGCAGTACTTTGGTTAATACAAGCAGACAAATGATTAAAATCAAAACCATCAACATCGTTACAATTCCATAGAATATAAAAGGGGTGATCATGTTATAATGACAGTGGATACTACCACCTTCCCTTTACTAAGAAGCTAATATTATTATTAGACTAACAGAAGGTCTCTTAGGCTTGAATAGGGGACCCCATACCTCAAAGATCAGCTTAGTGAAATCACATCACAGGAGCATCAGGAGTCTTCTCGCAGGAAGGCTCGTCTTCGGTCTGAATAATAAACATGATGTCTGTGATATTAAAAGCACCAACTTTCAGGTATTTGCAGCTGCTCGTGTGTTATGACTAAATAGTGGGTCGATCAACCTAGAGTGGAAAACATGCATTGTCTAACAACTCAGACTGTTTGTCACATCGTGTGCAGACCAAGGTCGCTGCGCAGAGCTCGGGATGGTAACAACAGATTGCTCTCGTGTGAGGCAAAACTCGAGTCAGCAGTTTGTTTAAGCAATAACATGTGAACGCAGTGTCGTGCGCAAAAGCAGCAAGATGGCTTTCTAACCTCTAACGTGGTTATGCTAACTTAACAATGTATGTACGTATTAAGGGAGTCCTTACTACATGCCCCCTTGATCGAAGCACTACTTAGTATGCAAGAAAAGAGAGAACGCAGAGTTCAAGTGCGACTGAGCAGAACAAGGCGTATACAATTTAAAAAACAATGGTCAGTTCAGGCAAAGTCCGAGTATGAAAAAACCAAAAGTGGAAAGAAAAAACAAAAAACCTCAAACGTGCAGTGGGGGGTGAAAAAAAGGAAAAAACGCCTCACCGGGCAGAAGTGCAGACGCACAGAGACTTTTCAAGACACGTGAGGAAAACACAGTGGACGATAGTTCACTCAATCCATGAAAGTATATGCAGCATATGTGGCCACTGCTTCCAGCAGAAAATCATTGGCACGGCCACTGAAGGTTTCAGCCATCCAGTTAATCAAAGAAAAGGAACATACATGTTCTTCCATTAGCGGAGCCTCTAGCACCATCCGAGGGCAACCAGCGTGTACTTCCAAATAACTCATATCCAAGAAGTCATATGCCGCTCTTGCGATGTCCCAATTACCCAGGATACCATGCGCCGCACCGCAGGCCATAATCCGAACACCAGAACAGGCGGACTCGTGAGACACTAAGGTCCTCATCAGTCGATCATAATCCGGGTCCGGAGACATTATGTTGGTTAAGCACAAATCCATAGGCCATTCAAAGGGACAATCTAGGCAGTGGAAGACAGGTTGCACGCAGGTGAAATAGGAATACCGGAAGGATAATCCATAAGCCAGGCTCAAAGTCGCCAATGGCAGGACACCATAGTATTCAAGCATCTTGTCACGAAGAAGCTGCAGACGGGACAGGCTGTCGTGTGGCACAGAAAGAGCAGCCATTCCGTAAGATGAAAAGTAAAAGTAGCACACCTGCCACTAGCGCCAGAATTAAAGGGACATCTCCAAAGACGCTCGAGAAAATAGAATGAAAAAATGCCGGAATCACACCAAAAATAGTTTGGAAAGAGGTCACGAGGCCCGAGCCCACAAGTTTAAAAAAATGAGCCAGGCCAGTCGTGGACGAGGCATTGAAAATTGTTTGGATCAAAGCTCCAAAATGCAGGGGGAGGTCAGTATTCAAAAGCGCCTGTACCTCAGTGCGCGTATTTGCTACTTGAATGACAAATGTTTCCCGGGAGGAAGTCAATGGCACCTCCTTTTGAGACAATAGCGCTATTATTCTGCTCATCTTGTTGAACTCTGCTTTCAAGGTTGGAATCGAAGGCCAGATGGAAGCATCCAGCCTCCCATGCGGGGGAGGAAACAGAACGTTATTGCAGCAGACAACCCTCTGCAATACCGTTACTATATATGGGATCCCCACTAACATCCCGCAGCAAGCTTCATTATTTAAAATTAAATAACTACCGTTTGCAAGCAGCGTGAAAGATGGCGTAATCACTGGTACCGGGATACCTTTGAGGACGCAGGCCAAATTCGGGGCGTGTACATTACAAGCTCCGTGCAACTGAATGTGCCTACATACAACAGAATGATCAGGTGACGTTGTACATTCTTCACCCTTCAGATAAACCTCAGTACCGTCCCTTGTACATCTATACGTAAAGGGGAGGGACCAGACTTCATGTATGAAAGCGGTACCCAGCTGTTCATATCTACCCAGAGCATAGTGTTTCATACAAGAGGTAAACTTAAAAAGTGCGAACGGGAGAGTTATCAATCCGTGTAAGAGCCACACTGCTGAATCTACTTCCGCTACAGAGAAAGGTAACGGCTCCAATTTTTCAATATGTAGCAAGGAATATGAAGCATCTTTCATGGACATGAACTGCTGTTTGTCAGTAAGGTTAAAGGGAAGAAATAACGATGTTGTATTCAGATAGTCCCAAGGGACCTTCCCTGCCTTCAATGTTTGTAATGTCCATGCAAACTGCATAACAGAACGCAACTGGTTTTGACCATGATACAATACAGACATATCATCATGCACAATATCAACAATTGAAGAAACAATATTATCTAATGTATAAATTCGAGAAGAAAGAGTGCTAATGCTGTTATCAATAACTGCTAATACTTTTTCCATATTAGCCTGATCAATAGCTCTCAATCGTGAAGCTGCCTCAATTTGCGACAGTTTCCATACTTCGTTGTAAATAGCATACGCCCATCTCTTGGATCTGCCACCCACAGGACCTTTAACAAAATCATTCAAATCTATTTTGTCATGTAATTTTGATAAATGAACTTTGACAGATGCCAAGGTGGAATGTCGCAGCCAGGACTGACATAATTTCCCTACAGAGTATGTAGTTACTGTATGTGACGACTCAAACCGTGGGTCTACGCGTTCCTGAGTATACCCCGGTTTCAGTCCTAGAAAACGACGTTGACAGGTATCAGAACTGCTTTGCCAAATTAACCATCCCTCATTACTAAATTTCGAAATATTGAAAGATGAATTAGAAACTAATAACTGCAAAACAGGAAGGGACAGATCTGTGTGGTTATCCCAATTTGGGTAAGCGCCCAGATCCGGCACAGAAGGCGAATTTAGTTTTTTAGAAGTGGCCAATCCGAAACAGGTGGTTTGGAAGATGGTGGAATTTAAAAACAACATATGATTTGGTACTAGACAGGCACGGTGTAAAGCTTCAGTTCCCTGAACCTGCCACGGTTTGGAACCCCAAACCGACTTAAGATCAATAGTAGCCTTCCATAGATCATAACCTTTGATTGACAACTCATCCATAAAGGACTTAGAATAAAGCAATTTGGTGTGTGTCAGTCTAACCTTGGAGGCAGACTCAGGCTTAACTTTAAAATAAAAGGATGCCGGGGCTGAAACACTGAAATCAGTAAAATAAGTAAACTTATCAACTAATGTATGTGAACTGCCAAACGAGGGGGTGGGACAGTGTTCCCATTGGGTAAAATTTACAAAATTTCTAAATGTATTCGCTTTATGCAGGAAGTGATTGCCATAATGTTGAAAACAATACTGTTCTGCATAATTAGCCGCATTTTCATACAAATCCTCAGCATCAAAAGCGGCATAATATTTCAAATCTGAAAACAGTGCCTCAATGGCGTGTACATCCCAATCATCAGAACGTATGTTCTGTTTAACTACATCACCCATAGAAACACGAAATACATTAGGCACATTAATGACCTCTGTAGGCCCATGAATTTGAAATTTAACTGCATCCCATGCGATTCCATCCATGACGGGCCAGGCAGTAATATTCACAAAAGTCTGGTCCCTTTTCATGATGTGGGACGAGGAGTGGGGGGCCAAAGTTCCATCGATAAGTCTAATTGTCGATCTCTCTTTGAGATAGTGGCCATCCACCAAACGGAAAAAAACTATAACAAATCCAATGGACATAAACAAAAAAATACTGAAAAGCAGCAACCAGATGTATGTCCAAGGGGCTATCAAAAAATGTCTCTTAAACCAGCTTACAAAAACAGCAATGTTCGATGGGGGAGTTGAGGGCAAAGAGTTAGTGTCAAAGGAGAAACGGGACTGGCCAAGCGCTGTAGATTGTAAAACAGGCGAGGGTCCACGTGTAGGATAAGCATACTCAGTTTCTTCGGGCAAACCACCAGCCGGTGGTATCAGCAAGGGATCAGTAACTGAATGCATCTCGATGGCAACATCAGACAAGGTGTTAGAAGCAGGAACCAACATTGAATTTCTTTGCATTGTCTGGCATGAAACTGCCGGAGTCATACTAAGAAGTATCGGCCACTCGCTGAAGTTTGACATTGTCAATAGAGATGTACCTGTTTTCTTTGCGACCAGGAAGTGGAGGTAAAATGACTGTTCTTGTACCCTGCACTCCAAGCACTGGAACTGGTGCACGATAAGAGGGGCCGAACTCCTTCTTGTTCTCCACCTTCTCACGGACCAGATCTCCAACTCGGGGTAGCCAGCCGACTACCGGAATCTGAACCTCAGCTTCAGATGTGGAGGGCAAGTGTTCTTTCGAAAGAGAGTCTCTGGCTTCTTGTAGAGTCTGCAAAACAGCACAGTGATCATCTACGTCAAAGGGTGCGGTCGACGCCGCAATGTCTAGACCATCAAGGTCTGGAACAAACATTCTGATTCCGAAGAGCATCATGTACGGGGTCCGCCCACCCAGAGACCTTCTAGGGAGATTATTAAGTGCACGTTGGACGTTATACAAATGGGCTAGCCAGTTCCGGCCTGTGCCTAAAACACGTGCTGTCAATGATTGCTTTAAGTCACGGTTCATTCGCTCCACCACACTATTACCCTCAGGTCGGTAGGGGGACGAAAATTTGACTAGGACCCCCAAATTTCTCATAGCCTCCTTGTAAGCCTTTGAGGCGAACGCAGGGCCCTGATCAGAATGGAAGGTACCACACGCAAAAGTTCCCACAAAGACACGCAAATCCCTGATGACAGTCCGCGAGTCAGCACTCCTTTGTGGCCATACCCAAAGAAAACGTGTGCACGAATCCACTGCAACCAAGATATACTTGTACGCAGTATCAGAAGAAAAAGGACCGCAGTGATCTAAATAAACACAACCAAATGGCTTATTAGAGATGTACAGCTGTGTCTGTGGTGGGCGCGCAACAGTAGAAGGTTTAATCTGTTGGCAAATGTCACAATCAAGAACATATGCGCGCGCTTGTTTATATAACCCAAACCACCAGTAACGTTGTTGTAGCAGAGATATTGTAGCTGACACACCGGCGTGGGCTGACGCCAACCCCTCGTGCGCAGCTAGGATCAGTGCTGGTCTGCAGTCCGCGTTGGGAATAATTCTGTCACCAACGTCGTTAATCCTCACTAATGGGACGTTATCAGGACTTAAATGATAAATATAACGAGAGGGAAAACCCTTCGGGTAATCACTTCCCTTCTCTGTAGCAGCAATAGCTGCCAAGATGTCATCATCAATCTTACTTTTGGATCTTGTAACTGCTGCCACTAAGTATGTAGCCACTGCTGTTTTCGCTGCCTCGTCAGCTAAGCTGTTGCCGACAGCTTGGACACCAAGTCGTTGGTGACCAAGAGTGTGAATAACATTCACGAGAGGGAGACGTTCTTTAAAGTCTGCCACTCGAACCCAAAGCGTTTTATGCTTAATTGTGCTACCTTTCGTGTCTCGATAATCATTCTGAGACCAGAAGTGTAAATTGTCATTGTAGGACTGGACACAGTAGAAGGAGTCACTCACTATAAGAGTAGTGACTCGGGGATCAGCAAACTCCAGTGCAAGCACCAGAGCCCGAAGCTCCGCTAATTGCGCGGTACAATCACCCAATGACTGCGTATGCACTGCATCAGATTGGAATTCACCATTTACGAATGTACCTACAACAATTGCGCAAGCCGCTGAATAAGCGTGCTTTGATCCAATTGCGGGCTGCGCAGACCCGTCAGTGTATATGACACAATGGTATTCTTCGAGCGGGCGCAAAGACAGAGGTGCCGGATGAACGAATTCATACTGCAAGTACTCTTGAGTCTGTAATGATGCATCAAAGATGTAAGTGACATCTGGCGACGTCAGTGTTGTGGCCCATTGTATCCACCGTGGATGCAAAGCTTTAGAATTTGGTACACTTGCCTTAGTCACTGCCTCTAAGGCAGGATATGGTGTTACAACCAGAATCTGTTTCCCATGCGACAGTGCGCGTTCCTTGAGGATCGCCATCTGCACAGCAGTCAGAACTTTTTCGACCGTGGAAAAACGTAATTCAGCAGAGGTGTACAAGTGGGATTTGTACGCAATGGGGACTGTATCGCCCTCATTAAACGTCAAATACGTGAACCCCACGGCGCCTGGCACTATTCGTATTACCAGGTTAGTGCGGTTATCACGTGTCAGCAAGTATTGTGATGCAAGAAGGTCAGCCTGTAAAGACTGTAAAATTGCAGAGTGTTCTAGCTGCCAGCTAGACTTCGAAAACGAAGGTTGTACCAAGGCGTAAAGCGGCTTGATACGCTGGGCTTAATCAGGAATGTACGTACGGCCGAAATTCAGAAAGCCCAGCAGAGATTGTCATTTCTTCAGTGTCGTAGGAGCACTTAAACGTGCACACTTCTCCAGAAAGTGGGGGGCTAACCCCTTACCTTCATTGTTGAGCTCGTAGCCCAAAAACAACACCGTATATTCTGCGATGTGAGACTTCGCAAAATTGAATTTGTAGCCATAGTCAGCAAAACTCACGATAATATTGTCGACTCGAGACAGATGTGGCATCAGCTCATCATCCGTAAGATAGATATCGTCAACATAGGAGCATGCGTCGGGGTCTATTCTTTCTAAGAGAGAAACCACGCGAGCAGAAAAGACGCCAGGGCTATTTTTGTAACCCATGGCTAATCTTGTAAACTGTTTTTGTTTGCCGCCCGAAGTAAACGCCGTCCACTGGCTACTCAGTGTGGACAGGTTGTGGCTAAAAAAGCCATTGGAAATGTCAAGTGTCGTTTTAAACCTTTTACGCACGAGACTGTCGACTAAAGCTGAGCTATGTGTATTTTGTACCGCGCAGGTCCGGCAATGGGAGTTTAGGTGCCGGTAATCCAAAACTAAACGGTACGAGCCGTCAGGCTTCGTTACAGTGAATAAAGGGTTATTCATAGGGGACACACATGTTTCAATAACACCCTGATATTCCAATTGTTCAAGGATCGCCGCGACGTGGGGTCTAGCTTCACGATGCATGGGATATTGTGGTTGAGGCTGGGGCATAGACCGCAATGGAATCTCATGGCAGGGGGACAATCGGTCCCATCCCACCTGAGTACGATACACCGCCGGCGCAAGCGCAAGCGCCCACTCCCCAGCATACACTTCAGCTTGGTCCTTAGGCACTGTGTGCGCAAAGGACGGGAGGATTACTTCCTCCCCTCTAGGAGCCTCTAAATGAAAGCTGGAGGCCAATCTGCCTCCGCTAGGAGGATATCATAGGTGGTGGTCAGATTATCCCAAAAAATCCCTTTTATTGTACGTTGTATGTCACCCTCAATTAATAAGACTATTTCATAAAGTCTGTCAGGGGGAGCCACTCTGGTGTCAGCTGTTTCAACAGTAACCAATATATCAGTTGCTGTCACCGCCAGAAATGGACGCAGAGCTTGACGGACTATGGTAATTTCCGCTGCGCTGTCCAGTAGCGTCAGCGCCCATGTCCGGTTCCGAAGCTGTGTCCGCACTATCTGAGGCATACCTTGCCGTCAGAGCCGCCACTTTCTTCTTCTGAAACGGGGGTCTTTGTCGTGCAAATTCGTCCTGCTTGCCTTTACCCTCAGTCTGTCGGGGTTGGTCACGCTGTTGTGGAGCACCCCGACCCTTGCCACCGCCTCCGCCACCGGACTGTGTAGCCGATGTTTCCTGTGAAGAACGAGGAGAACGCTGTTCAGAAACCTGAAATCTATCAGGAGACTTAATAGTAGCACGATCGCGCAGATCATAAGTGCGTTCACTACTTGACTGTACGGGAGAGGCAGGCCGAGAGCCCTGTTTCTGTTGCTGCTGCTTTCCCTGTTGTTTAAACCGCCAATTTTGTTTTGGAAAACTTGGTCGGTCGTCCTTACCAGAGGTTTCTGCCTTACCCTGCTGTTTCAGATCGGGATTCTTGATTACAGGCTTAACTCCTAAAGAGCTACGACCCAAATCCCGGTAAGCCTCTGCAATTATTTTCGCAAATTCCTGCGGTTTGTCCTCTTCAGCAACTCGCTTCAGTTCATTACGAACCTGGAAATGCAAAGCATCACCCTTAAGGTTTCCCATTATCATGGTAGCCACCAGGTCAAATTGTCCGAGGAGCCGCATCCCTAATTCTATCGCAGACTCCGCACCATGGTTCTCTTGAACTCGTTTGATAACGGAGGGCAGCTGCAACATAGACGGAGTGCCAAAGCACTGCGCGTACGTCGCTGCAAAGACCTTGCCCCAATTTACACAATCATCTATGTGGGGGACCAAGTCTTTAGGCAAACTAATGGTGAGGATCCTGTGTTTCTCCACAGGAGAAGTATTCGGGTATACCGCTTCTATTTGGTCAAATTTTTCAGCAAGCCAAAAGGGGAAATCATCCCTAGTTTGGGGGCGCTTGCCCATAACAGAATTAACCATAACAGGACTAATGACCACCGCGTGGTGGTCAGTAGGCTGCCCCGCAACAGCAGGTGCCCCCGCCTGCACATTGCGCGACACGTACTGCACTAACGCCCTATATACCGTAATTAGGGCAGTGTGCAGTACACGCAACTCAGCCACCGTCACCGTGAGGTAACGGGGATGAGGCGTAAATCCGGCTAGTACCGGCCAAGTGGCCCCTGCAATTGATAAAGGGCCCATTCTTGGCGGTATAACCACATGGGGAAGGGCGCCATTAAACCAAATAAGATGCTGCCAAGCAGATATTGGTATTTCTTGTGTCCTATACGGCGTATAGTTCGCTGGCACGGCAGCGGCAGTGTAAGAATGAAAGGTATTATCATCCTCACTTACCGCCGGAATCGTCACCCAAGAGTAGAACAACTCATAGGGATGAGCCGCATCGGCTCCCACCACAAAGATGACGTTCATACCAGTGTCCGGCACCCCATACTGCGTCAAATGACGTTTCAGAGCTGCACGGCTATGCGCCGCAATATCCACCGACATTAGGACAACACACACTCGAAGCTATCAGTAGCACAAGGGTTCAATAACCTTTTTAATGATCAAGCTTGAAGGAACCTATATCAATAGAACTAGGTAGGTTTAAATCCGTCAGACTTGTTATCCGGAATCAAGAATGAGGGTGTTGTGGACTAATACAAGCACTACTAAGGCGTTTCAACTCATAGACCAAACGTTAGGTGCGCCATGTTGCAGGGATTCTGCTTATACACAGAACTATGCGTAGAACCCCAGGACCTCAGTGAATTGTGGTGTACCAGAAACTCACCTCAGAACCCAGAACCCAGTATCCGGCTAGCATAAGTGTCCCATTCGTTATCTGAGATTTAGCTCGGCGGTCCCAATGAAAAGACAACCCAGAACAAGCGACTCAGTATACTCTCAGTAATGGTGGGAATCGGAAATACCTGTTCGTATATTATTCTCACATCAGTCCACAACAATAATCAACAGAGACACGGTGAAAATAAAAAGAGTTTATTTTTATAGACCACGTGTCCTAAGATGCAGTACTTTGGCTAATACAAGCAGACAAATGATTAAAATCAAAACCATCAACATCGTTACAATTCCATAGAATATAAAAGGGGTGATCATGTTATAATGACAGTGGATACTACCACCTTCCCTTTACTAAGAAGCTAATATTATTATTAGACTAACAGAAGGTCTCTTAGGCTTGAATAGGGGACCCCATACCTCAAAGATCAGCTTAGTGAAATCACATCACAGGAGCATCAGGAGTCTTCTCGCAGGAAGGCTCGTCTTCGGTCTGAATAATAAACATGATGTCTGTGATATTAAAAGCACCAACTTTCAGGTATTTGCAGCTGCTCGTGTGTTATGACTAAATAGTGGGTCGATCAACCTAGAGTGGAAAACATGCATTGTCTAACAACCCAGACTGTTTGTCACATCATGTGCAGACCAAGGTCGCTGCGCAGAGCTCGGGATGGTAACAACAGATTGCTCTCGTGTGAGGCAAAACTCGAGTCAGCAGTTTGTTTAAGCAATAACATGTGAACGCAGTGTCGTGCGCAAAAGCAGCAAGATGACTTTCTAACCTCTAACGTGGTTATGCTAACTTAACAATGTATGTACGTATTAAGGGAGTCCTTACTACAGGACGGGTATGCTCAGACGTGAGTCCCATGAGACACAAGGTCAAGACTGATTTGCATATGGCTGGGTTCAAACTGGAATGGCATGGTAAGCAAAAAAACAATGGATTTAGGCCCATATCTCTGTACTGGGGTGAATGTATGACATTGTTCTGCATTCTGTCCATCAACTGTTGTTTTTGCATTTGTCACCCCGAGTGTGACGGGTATTCTCAGACGTGAGTCCCGTGCTCTCCATGCCACTGGAATCAAACTATCCTGGCTGAAGAGGGGTGAAACCCCGAAACCGGTCCTAGGATGCTTGGTTCCAGTCCAGGGAGGACCTGGCTTGGCAGTTCGGGCTGGACTGTTCCCATGAGGCACAGGGTCAAGACTGATTTGCATATGGCTGGGTACATACTGGAATGGCATGGTGAGCAAAAAAACGAAGTATTTAGGCCCAGATTTCTGTACTGGGGTGAATGTATGACATTGTTCTGCATTCTGGCTATCAACTGTTGTTTTTGCATTTGTCACCCCAAGTGGGAAGGGTATGCTCAGACGTGAGTCCCGTGCTCTCCATGCCACTGGAATCAAACTATCCTGGCTGAAGAGGGGTGAAACCCCGAATCCCTTCCTAGGATGCTTGGTTCCAGACCAGTCCAGGGAGGACCTGGCTTGGCAGTTCGGGCTGGATTGTTCCCATGAGGCACAGGGTCAAGACTGATTTGCATATGACTGGGTTCAAACTGGAATGGCACGGTGAGCAACAAAACGATGGATTTAGGCCTAGATCTCTGTACTGGGTTGAATGTATGACATTGCTCTGCATTCTGTCCATCAAATGTTGTTTTTGCATTTGTCACCCCGAGTGGGACGGGTATGCTCAGACGTGAGTCCCGTGCTCTCCATGCCACTGAAATCAAGCTATCCTGGCTGAAGAGGGGTGAAACCCCGAAACCGGTCCTAGGATGCTTGGTTCCAGTCCTGGGAGGACCTGGCTTGGCAGTTAGGGCTAGACTGTTCCCATGAGGCACAGGGTCAAGACTGATTTGCATATGGCTGTGTTCAAACTGGAATGGCATGGTGAGCAAAAAAACGATGGATTTAGGCCCAGATCTCTGTATTGGGGTGAATGTATGACATTGTTCTGCATTCTGTCCATGAACTGTTGTTTTTGCGTTAGTGGCTCTTTGGAGCATGCAATTTGGCACATTATTTCTGATAATAAGTGGCAGAAATGCTTGAGAGCCTCAATTGAAATCTTGAAGGCAAAGGATTTATGGGAAAGATCCCTGCCACCCAAAACAATAGGCAGAATTTTGACCAAACAGGCAAGATTCAGTTTGAGAGGCCTGGCCATTGAAGTGCGGAACAATTTGGCCATCTAACGTGCTTCTCCACTTCAATACAATCTGGGAAGTATCTAAAAGTTCTTGGACTACCTGTTGGAACTCTGTGTGAAAAGGCAATTACTACATCTAAGGAATGGCATAATTCTCCTTAAAGAGTGCCATTTTGGCCGCTTGAATGGTATTACTGCTCATGTACGTAGTCTCTGTGGGGCTGCATCGTTGTCTTTAATGCATATTATCTGCATTTGTGATCCATTACTTGTTTACATACACTATTGGCTGCATCTGTGTTTTTGCAGCTCCACAAAAGATCTTGCAGGGAAGCAATTACAGCCTATCTATCCCCGCAATCACCCCAAATCACAGCCTGATTCATGAAATGTATGCTACATGCAGTAAAGTTGCTGGAGGCTGTTACCGCTTAATGTATTTAATTTCTCTGCAATTAGGCTCTGTCTAGATCAACCAATTACATTTAGTAACACAGGGAAATTAATTAGGATCACATCGAATTAACGACCAGAGCAGATCATCAAAGATGAAATCTCCTTCTGATCTACAGGTCCTGAGTAAGACCAATGAAAACATTACATCTGATTACTTGGACCAGTCAAAGTACTAGGAAAGTGTGGCTCACAGCAAGGTCAGCCCAATGAGGAATAGCACTTCTTCGACTTCCAGTAACTAGAATCTTTTTGTCATCACTTGGTGAGTCTGAAACTGTGGAGTAGTGAGGTTTGCACAGAGCTGCATGCTAGATACCTCCAGAGGACCACCACTTTATAAGCTTCCTTGCACCGAAAAGTCAGAAATGATAAGCACTGCCACTTTGTCTAGTTAAGCTATTGCTGCACAAATTGTTGGGGCAAGTCCAATGGTCCCTTGAGTTACAATGTATACTGCCTATGGTAGCTCATATATCTTTAAATGATCTTGATTAGCGAGAACATAATTGAAATGTATTTTGCTGTTTATTTTAACTAGGATAGATTTTTAGGGTGGTTTATTTTTAAAATTGGAATGTGATGTCTTGTTCATTTTGATGCAGTTCTTTTAGTTGGCCCATCTATTTTGTACTCTTTGAAACTGTACAATAGACTTAATTTCATATAAATAAAATTTCTAAGCGTTGCTTTTAATCACTGAAATTGTTGGACAGTGAACGGGTGAGGGTTTGTGCATGTGTGTGAATGGATGCGGCAGTGTTTGCAAGGATTGACAGAGAAGCTGAGTGGATGTGGGTTGCTGGTATACCAGTTAGGCAAGTGGCAGTGGATAGCTTAACGTGGATGAGTAAATGGGTAGGTAACCAAAGACAGTGGGTGAGGGAATTGTTCAATGAAGGTGAGTGAACAGGTGAATGGAAGTAAGTGGTAGTGAGGCTCACTCACTGTGAGCAACTGTGAGTACGATTGACATCCTTATCTGTATGGTCACTTTTTGTTTCCTTGTAGGCACCAATAGAGCTAGACTCTCAGTGCCGGTTTTAGGAGTTGCCTGGCTCCACCTGCCCTGGCCCACCTCCTATTTTGAGCGCTGTCTTGGGTGGGGGGGTGGCCAACCAGCCATGATGGCGGACGCATTTTAAGCAGATCTGCACTGTGGCCCGATAATCCTGTATTTCTCCTGCGCTGGTTGACTCCATCGAGTCGTCCTGGCGGTGCCGCAGAGTACCTGGCGCCGGTGGGGGACGGCGATAGGAGTTTAGAGGCACGTGGTGCCTTGCCTGGCAAATAATGGCTGCCTGTATGGGGGAGCCGGAACAGAGGAAGGCCGAGGCCACATCGAGGCGACCGGTTAGAGCCACCCTTCGAAGCCGCGGCCGTGCTGTCCCGCTGGCGCCCAGGGTTCCTTTATGCTTGGTGTGGCTTGAGACATGTGGTGTGGACCTGAGGTGGCGAAGTCCCCGATAGACTGGGGGCCAGACCGCCCGTGCCTCAGCACAGAAAAAGAAGGTGAGCTGGGGGTTGCACGGCAGCCCCGATCCAGCGGAAGAAAGCGATCCCCAGAGGAGAGGGCCGCACTTCCTCCTTGCGTGCTGCACGTCCCTGGCAACTCACCGGAGCACGATCTTCCAGCACCGTTGACCCTGCTATGTCCCTCAGGCCTGAATGCACTGCACTGCGAGGGGGAGCCTCGCCCGATCAGCAGCGCGTCCCGCCGGAAGACTGAGGCGGAGTTGCCCTTTCAGAAACTGTGCTCGCTTCAAGCAGCTCAACGTGGGCTGTGCACTTGTAAAACAGCCCCGCCTGGAAGCGGAGTTAAACTGGCCCGCATTGCGAATTTGAGGCCTGATTGTCATCCTGTGGCCAAG
Organism: Triturus cristatus; assembly: GCF_964204655.1. Classification (NCBI taxonomy): domain Eukaryota; kingdom Metazoa; phylum Chordata; class Amphibia; order Caudata; family Salamandridae; genus Triturus; species Triturus cristatus. Next base: position 150,506,133 of record NC_140592.1, read on the forward strand.
AGGGCATTACACACGACCTATATGGTGTGCCGACTGGGCCCACACAGAAGTCATTCCTGAGCCCAACCTGTTCACGGTGAACCATACTGGGGGACTGCTGCCATAAACAACACTCTGCAGCAAACTTGAAGGGAACATGGTACATGGCTGCACCGGTATTTCCATTCAACTGTAGCTGAGGCGAGCCTAGAACCAGTGGCGGCAGCAGACCCCACAAGACTAGGCCAGGCAACAATGTTTTGGACACGCACAGCGTTGTCCGTCATGACAGAGTAAACGGCGAATGGACGCGGACCTAGCCTCCTATGAGGCATAGCCTCAACTGCCTTGCAACATTGAGAGTGGGCCTCCAGGGCTAAGGGGGTGATCTGTGCCTACACCCTACAGCGTCACCATTGAATATCAGTAAGGAGACACAAGGACAACTGACACAAGCAAAAAAAGGGACCCTACCCAAGACGGCACCCGGCCTCAGGCGACCGACATCAACTACCCCCCACAGAACTGATTGGCGCACTGCACGTGCGGAGCCCTCTGTAGATTCCGGGAAAGACATTAAGGTGCGACCAGCTACGCAATTGCTAAAGAAAAGCACACAACCCACACCACACAATGGACAGGAACCGGACGGCCACAGGTGCTCCGCACACGCAGCCAGCCTCCAACCCCACACAGCCAGACCGGCCTGCCATGGAATCCACCCTCAATCCATCCACGTTGGAATACAAAATAGATTCGGTGCTCCAGGCGGTGGCGTGCATGGCGAAACCCTAGCACAGACCAAAGCGTCACTCGAGAGTCGCATTGACAAAGTCACATCGGACTTTACTCTCCTCCATGCAGATCACAAGAAATTGGCTGCGAGGGTTGGGGAACTTGTGGTGGACACTGCAGAGGTTGCCCAGATCGCTAAGGCACTAACCGTCGATGTCAGACAACTCACTGCACGGCTGCGATTGTTGGAGCACAGAGTGGACGATGCCGAAGGCCGTTCCTGCAGGAACAACGTCCGAGTGGTGGGGTTGCCAGAAGGTGCGGAGGGAAGAGACGCGCCCTCATATGTTGAATCCTGGGTGAAGTCCTTGCTGTCTACAGATTCGCTTTCTCACTACTTTGCAGTAGAATGGGCGCACAGAGTGCCATCGCGCCGACCACCACCGGGTGCAAAACCTCGCCCTTTCCTATTTTGCCTGCTGAACTTTAAAGACAAGGACATGCTACTCTGCAAAACCAGGAAAATTGAGTCAATTAAAGTAGACAACTCGCAGGTCCTTTTCTTTCTGGACTATGCAGCAGGGGTACAGAAACAGTGCAGCATGTTTCTCCCGGTCAAGATGCGAATGCAAGACCTAGGCATAAAGTACTCCCTCATATTTCTGGCTCGATTACGAGTAATCACAGATGGGTCCGCTCATTTTTTCAGCAAAGCAACAGATGCATGGCTCAAATCCGCAGGCCAGCCCACCTCTCCAGGCCAGAGAGGTAACGCTGGAGAACAAAGCACAAGAGGTCGTTGAAGCTGCCAAAGAAGATACAAGTTACAGACGGAGGGTTCGCCAAGGCAATCGAAGGCTGCTCCTAACCCAGAACAAGTGCTGCAAGAAAGGCAGGGCGTCCTGAGAGCGGTGGAGAGCATGAGAAGCAGACGGCCTAGCACAGGCACTGATGCCTCGTCGGAACATTCACTGAGCAGAGGTAGCTCATTAGCAATGTGGCCAAATGGTGAGGACTTACAGACAATTCCCGTGGTCCCTAATGTAGTGGTGCTCCACTCACTACAAGTGATCCAGCATGTAAGTATCTGCATCTCATCTAAGCACCCATCCTTCTAAGTTAGACATACACTACACATGGCACCCCAGGGACTGGGGCACGAGGCACGCTGGGTTGGGGTTGGGGCTATGCGCACAATAACTGACGGGTGCCTAGTACCTCACACAAATTGAGCGCACCATGTGTGAACATATTGGTAACACTGGACCACAGTGCTAGGGCACTTTTCGCTAACTATAATTCATTCAATCTGTTTTTCCCCCGCTGAAATGACCGAATCGGCATTTGTAGCCGTCAGTTGTCACATGGCATTGTTACATGTTTGGGCAGATACCTTTTGTCCCTCTGCTCTACCCCAATTTCATCCCGCACAGCTCCCTCTCTCACCAATGCTATGCACTGACATTCACATCAACCTCGTACAATCATGGTTGCACCTTGCGCACATTGAGTACGAAACATACAGCCATCTGGCCCTGGGCATATTGGGAGGGGCCCACACAGTGCTGCACGCTTCTTTTGACACATGTTGGCCACAAATGTAGTCACCTGGAATATCCGGGGCTTACACACGCCAGCCCGCAGATATAATATTTATGCATATCTTAAGCATCACAAAGCCCACATAGCGCTCCTACAGGAGACTCACAAAGCACAGCCAGAGATCCGTAAGCTCCAGCAAAGGTGGAAGAGCCAGATACTGGCCCCAGGTTACTCATCTTTTGCTAGGGGGGGCCCTAATTTAGATTAGACCAGGGACAGTAAACACACCAGAAGAGACTGAAATAGATACCATTGGCAGATATTTCCTATCCAAGGGGCGATTGAATGGGAAGCATGTGGTGCTAGGCTCCATATATGCCCTAAACACAAATCAAACCAAAGTTCTGGCGTGCGTTATCAGACTTACTCTCACACTGGTGTGATGTCCCCTGGCTACTAGGAGGGGGACTTTAATGCGGTCCTTGACACTACCATAGACAGGTCCTTCACTCCACTGTCACAAACAACTGCAGCACCCAATGTGCGATACGAGTGAGTGGTTGCGCCGCGGGGGTCTAGCAGATGTGTGGAGACCCCTAAACCGACAGTCGTGCCTGTACTCTTATTACTCCCACCCACATGGACAACATGTCTGCATCAATTGTTTTGTTGCAAATCAGCAGGTACTAACACAGTGTATCAGTGCAGACTATTTGGATAAAATGCATTCAGACCACAACCCCCATGTATTACAGTGACAGGGAGATACCAAGAGTATCACTACCCACCACTGGAGGCTGCAGCCCCTGGCATTGGAAGACCCCTCATTTAGGCAGGTGGTAGATGCGGCGATAGACACATATTTCGAAGACAATCCTGGCTCTGTAACTGACGTAGGGGTGCTGTGGGATGCAGGAAAGGCGGCAATCAGGGGACACTGTCTGGGTTTGAACTGGTCAGTTAGAAAACTCGACGATGAAGTAAGTCATACAGAACATACCCTCACCAGACGAAGCCGACTTGGTACACGGTAGGGCCATGCAACAGGCAATAGACGCACAAAGAAAGACGCATGCAGAGGTGCTAGAGGGATTGCGCTGTTTAAATTACACATCACATGCTGCGCGCACTCACGCCGCAGCTGATAGGGTAGGCAGACAACTCACACATATGACCCGACAGGAACACGTACAGTTACCTATACTATGCTTACAGTCCGCCTCTGGACAACTACTCACCAAACAATACGATATCCATAAGGAATTTATATCACACTACACCAGAGTATGTGAGTCTGCACGCCGCGCGACTGCAGAGGAATTAGTCTCCTTTCTCTCCCCACTAACCCTGCCGCACATCACTGCTGAACAGAGGGACGAACTGAATGAGCCAATCACATTGATGGAAGTACAAAAAGGGATACGCCCGCTGGCCATGGGTAAAGCTCCGGGACCCGATGGCTTCCCGGCTAGGTACTACAAAGCCTATCAGCAAACATTGGCACCTCATCTTCTTTCCATGTATAGCAATGCGCTAGAGATAGGGACACTGCCAGACACATTGCTTGAATCGTTGCTGGTGTCATTACCAAAGCCACATAGGAGCATGGAGTTGCTAGGCTCATACCGCCTGCTAGAACTGCTAAATACGGATGATAAAGTTCTAGCTAAGCTTCTGGTGTATAGATTGGCCTCCCTGGTGCCGCAATTGGTTCATACGAACCACAACGTTTTTGTGCCGGCTTGCAGTACATCCCCGAATTTGTATCGGTTCTTTAGAGTAGCTAATTACTCCAGGGAAATTTGGGATCATTCTGGATGCCTAGTATTAGATCTGGAAAAGGCATTTTATACCCTGGAGTGGGGTTTCTTGTTTGCTGCGCTGCATAAATACGATCTGGGGGAGGAGTTCTTAAGCCTTGATTAGCTTCTCTACACCCAACCGGTGGCCAGAGTTAAGACCGGCCCATACCTATCAGATCGGATTCCAATTGAGAGAAGAAAGTGGCAGGGGTGCCTGCTCTCGCCGTCCCTGTTTGCTCTGGCCATTGAGCCACTGGCGAGTCTTTAAGCAAAACACAGGATGAGTGGGGAATTCCCCTGGAGGATGGCATGCATGGGATCTCATTGTAAGCTGATGACCATCTCATATACCTCAGAGATGTTAGGTCATCGTATGCCACGATAGGATAGGATAGGATAATTATTTGTAGAGCGCAACGAATGCCGGAGCGTCTTGGCGCTGGTAGGGAGAGAGGGAAAAGACGTCCTCTTCATCAGCAAGTCTCATTAAAGAGCCATGTTTTTAACCGTTTTCTGAAAGCTGGATGGTTGCCAATTGATTTCATAGAGCAGGGAAGCTTATTCCAAAGACCAGCGGCACGGAAAGAAAAGGCTCTGCCACCCCATCTGACTCTACGTATACGATTTATCTTGATGAGGCTTTGTGTAGTAGACCTTAAGACCCGGCCGGGTGAGTAAGGAATAAAAAGCTTCTGAACATCCTTGGCTCCTCCTCCAAATATAGCCTTGTGTACTAAGCATATAGCCTTAAATTCTATACGCTGCTGGATCGGGAGCCATAATACTGCTTGAATTTGCTAATGTTTCAGGGCTTCGAGTAAACTGGGACAAATCATTCCTGTACCCCTTCTCGGAATCCACTTTAGACCGGCATTTGTTCCTTAGCGGCAAGCCAGTACATTGGCAAACAGCGGCATTCGATACCTCGGGATACTTATTTATAGAGATCCCACCAACCTCCTTGAGGGTAACCTAGTGTGAGCCATTACTGCGAGAGCGCAGATGTCATTCTGCGGCACTCTACCCCTGACGGTCATGGGGGGGATTGCATTACTCAAGATGGTAGTCCTCCCACAACTTCTGTACCACTTTGTAAATGTGCACCTGTGTCTTAAACCAACGCTGTTTAAAAGTCTAGAACTGGATATGCGGAGGTTCATTTGTGGCGGCTTGCGCAGCAGGGTGGCGCTAGTTAAAATGTACCCTTCACAGACTGACGGAGGGCTCTCACTACCCAATATAGAAAAATACTACCTGGCAGGCAGCTTCATTGGGTAACGAGGTGGCTCGGCGCGTGCCACCTAGAAGACTCAGCGACCCACGCCCCGGAACTCACCCAGCCTCAGATGGTAGTGCTGTTCCATCCCAAAAGGAAGGACAGACCGCTAGCCCAGTTGCTGGTAGAGGTGGCCCACTACTGCTTTCGTCGCGGCCTGTGAGTCACGAGCCGTGTGACACCATATGCGCCCTCTTTCCCTATTCTAGGTACACCCAGAAGACACCAGGCTGTCACAAGCGTGGAGTTGCACCAGTGGAAGGAGGCGGGAATCTTAACATTAAGAGATTTTACTAGCGATGGGCAACTCCTACCATTCGATGCACTTGCTGAAGACTCAGGTCTGCTCCAGGGTCAGTTCGTGTTACATGCGGCAGTGGCTCGCATGCTACAAGCGGCGTGGGGTAACATCACGCAGGAGCCCACCACACATCTGACTGTGCAATACCTGCACGAACTGGTCACGTGGGTCGCCATCTGGTCAGATGGTTTGCGGAATCGCTGAGGGTGCACACAGCACCGCAACTAGAGTCCCTTCACGCCCACTGTGATAGGGATCTGCGTCTGCCGCAGCACTGAACGTGAGTGGGAAGAAATCCTCGAGAGACCTATCCGTATCCCACGCAACACTAGGTTTTGGCTTATACAGTACTATATTGTACATAGGGCTTATTTGCCCCCCCCAGCCAAAATAACAAATACTTTAACCGAACAGACACTAGCTGCCCTAGATGTGGTGAGGCATGAGCGGATTTACTACATATACTATGGGCCTGTACATCCATTCGATTTTACTGGAGTGTAGTCACCAGAAGTCTAGCGCAGTGCACAGAGCACACGCTTAACTGGTCGTGGGAGGTATGCATCTTTGGATTATACCAGAGGTCTAGTAAATACAAAGAGACATCTTGCTACATAGACTTAGGGCTTATAGTAGCCAAGCGTTTACTCATGCTGCAATGGAAATCCCCTGAACCCCCACCGGGGAAATCCTGGTTTCAGTCTCTACTTTGCTGGGCACAAGCAGAGAGCATAGCGAAGCATCAAGAAGATGCAATAGGTATTCGGAAGCAACCACTAGCGACGGAGTGGGACGCGATCCTGGTGGACTTCTGGTCAACATGGCAGAATCACCCTGAGGAATTAGATAGCGCACCTGAATAAGCAGCTAGCCAATATCTGCTGGACTGTACGAAGTGTGTGAGGCGAGTTAATGTATGCGTTACAACTCAGTGCTACATGCTGCATAGCAGAAACTGTGCCCCCACCGTTGACAATTGCCCAGGCCAAACAATGCAACATATGACAGATATCAGTTGAGTAGTAGGGATTTCGGCAGGGACATACATCCAAGAATACACATAGCTGTTTGTGACCCACAAGTGTGCAGACAGGCTACATGGTAATGTGTTATATGATGCTCTGAACGAAGCATTTTACCCTGTTAAATTAATGTTATGTTGTACACAGTTTAATATTTTATTGGAAGAACACTAAGATGTAAGACTGCTCAGGAAAATTATTGAATTTAAATAATTGCATTGTGATGTAACTGTACGACCTGATGCACACCACAAAATGGAAACCAATAAACATATTTAAACAAAAAGAAATTGGGAGCGCCATCTTGGAATGGCTAAATAGCCCATTTTAATTGGTTTTATGAGTTCGTTCTCATCTTTTGATTTATTTTATATTCTGTTCCCGGTACCTTTCCCACACAGGGGAGCCTGTGTAGGGTAAGCGGGGTTGCTGGGCACTAGGTTTGTCCCTTTTTTTGGTGCCAACTTGTTTGTAGAACGCGATTAGCGCTTGTGTGTAATAACACCCCTCATATGCAGGGCTATATGATGACTTCCACAGTGCGTCTGCTCAGCGGACGCACACAGCGGTCACACCAAAGGCAAGCCTGTCTGCGTCCGTCTGCACATAGACCGTGCCTAGCGCTAGAACCCCTGCCAGCTTGGCCTCAGATTCCAGGATTGGAATTTCATTCTCAAGTAAGGAACTTCATGACTTAAATAAACGGTACCTCAACTGAAATTGTTTTAATCTGCTAGTTCTCTGCCAAGGCTCAGAGGGAACCTGTAATAACTGTGGTTTCCGGCTTCCTGGCCCATTCTCCCTCGCTAACTTCCTTGATTCTAGCTTGAAAACACCAGGAAAACAGGACTCTATGGATATAATCCTCACCCAAGTCAACGCCCGTTCCTTAGTAAAACACGCTTTCGAAGTAGCAGAACTCATTGATTCTCACAAATCTGACATCTTGTTTATTACGGAAACCTGGGCTACTAACACCTCGATGACTGAACTTCTCACAACTATGCCTTCCAGTTATCGTCTGCATAGGCAAGACCGCCCACTAAAAAGAGGAAGGAGGGGTATTGGCTGTCATTTATTGGCAGAATTTTAGGGCTTATTTTACTACCAATCAGTCTGAGGACTGTGAAGCACTGTCTTTCAAATTAGGGCTCACTAATAAACATACATTTAAGGGTTCACTTATCTACCGCCCGCCTGGTCCTAAATCCTGCTTCCTAAGCTCTATCAGTTCACTACTCGAGGCAGATATTTGTAATGCTAATTTTACTGTCCTCTGTGACTTTAACTTTCGCTAAGAACAAGATGAAGACAAGGACACAGTCTCCATACTAGAAATGATGGATGCTTTTGACCTTAAACTTCTTAGCAAAGATTCCACACACAGCGGAGGTCACACGCTTGATGCACTTTTTTCTAATAGGAATGATATCTCTAGTCTCAAAGTGGTCCCTTTGGCCTGGTCCGAGCACTCAGCCATCTTTTTCACAATTAACTGCTCCGCAGTTGATACTGCCCTGAATAAGAGGATTATGTCAGCTCAGCAGAGAGTCCGGGCAAAAGTTGATCAAAATCAATTAGAGCAGTTACTGATTTCGTCAATCCCACCTGCTGTTGACAATCCGTAGCTCGCAGCCAAGTCTTATTCCACATGGCTCAATTCTGCCTTCTCTCAAATAGTCCCTATAAAAAAAGGGGGCCAAGGCTGGACCCGTCCGTCCGCCCCCTGGTTCTCAGACGCCCTCAGGCTTGAAAAACAATGCTGCAGATGCCAAGAGAGGAAATGGAGAGCTCAATTGAAGTCCCACAAGAGAGAAATTTATGAACTCTCTCTAACAAAATATAAATCCCTCTTGGTAACGGAAAAGGCAGTTTACTTCTCATCGCAAATTGAATCCGCTAAAAACTCAGCCAAAGAACTCTATCAAGTCATCAATAAGCTCACTAAACAACCTGATTATACAGGGATTGGGTTAGCCAGTCCTTTTGCAATGAGATCGCCTCGCATTTCAGGGGAAAAAATGATTCAATTTTTAACTCCTTTGATCACTCCGACAACCTTCCTCCGCCCAACATTCAAGACAGTGGGGTCAGCGTTTCTGATAATGATCTGTGCAGGAACATTTTCGATTCATTTTCCCATGTCTCCACCTCGCAAATAAAAAATCTCATCCTGACTACCAAGTCAGGTTCTCCGGATGATCTTTGCCCGCCCTCAGTTATTAAGTTGGTCCCCGACATTATTGCAGTTCATTTCTCAAACATGTTCAACAGCATGTTCAGAACAGGCATCTTTTCATCCCAATGGAAACGAGCCTCCATTCTGCCTCTATTGAAAAAATCTAACCTGGTCCCTGAAGATCCTGCCAACTATTGGCCTATTTCTTGACTCCCTTTCCCCATTAAACTAGTCGAAAAAGTGATGAGCATTCAATTAAATCAGTTCATCAAGGATTTTAATCGCCTGGACCCCACCCAATTCAGGTTTAGATCGGAACACAGGACAGAGACTGCCAGGTTCATCTTGAAGGAGGGGTGATCAGCTGCTCTCATCCTGTTGGACTTGTCTGCAGCATTTGATACGAGGGGTCATTCCACTCTGATCCACCGTCTGGAAGCAAAAAGTATTAAACATCTTGCCTTGAAATTAGTTTCCTCCTTCCTGTCAGACAGAGAAAACGTCATCAACATTAATGCCTTCTCTTTAAACTCTTTTCGCCTGCCCTGCGGTGTTCTTCAGGGCTCTTCACTTAGTCCCACCGTCTTTAATTTATACTTTACAGATTTGGCCCTTCTGGTTCAATCCTTTGGGTTCTCTCTCATGTCGTATGTGGATGACACGCAAATTGTGCTATCAGCCTCAAATAATGCAAATGACGCCTGTCTTTGCATCCACATTTGCATGAAACATATTGATGGCTGGATGAATAAACATCGGCCTAAGCTCAATGCCGGAAAGACCGAGGTGATCATACTCGGCAATAATCTCAACTTCTGGTCTTCCACTTGTTGGCCTGCAGATATGGGTCCTCTTCCCGTCCTTACCAGGAAAGCCAAGAGTCTAGGGGTCATCATCGATGATCGCTTACTCTTAGGCAATCAAATCAACTCAGTGGTCTCCTCTTCCTACAACACCTTGAGAATACTTATAAAAAATATACACGTTTCTACTTATCTGTGTTAGGAAGTCAGTGATTTCCACTTCAGTACTATCGAAGATAGACTACTGCAATGGCATTTACATTGGTTTGCAGGCCCAATATCTGAATAAATTGCAAGTTCTTCAGAACTCCACAGCCAACCTTTTACTAGACCTGCCCAGGCACCCTTCCATCTCTGCTGCTCTTAAAGACCTTCACTGGCTGATGGTCAAAAATAGAATCCGGAAGCTCTCCACGATTCTGGGCCACTTTCCTGAAGAATGGCACGCCTCAACTAGAAACCTAAGATCAACAGGCACTTTTAGAATAAGCTCAATTAGATTTAAAAAATCTAAATAGGATGGTATAAGCTTCACGGCCAGAGCAGCTACATCCTGGAGCCTCCTCCCAATAAACTTAAGATCAGCCCCTTCCTTGCTTCAGTTCAGGAAACTCTTGAAAACTTGGCTTTTCAATCAGTAGGCTCTCTTTTTACTGCTCATTGTTGATCATGGAATCAGCGCCAAGACACCTCCGGGTATAGGTTGCGTTTTACAAATAGGGTAACATAACATAACTCACATGAGGCAATTCCATGTTTGTATTTGTGCCCAACCAATACTTTCAATCACCAGCCACCACCGCAGCAACTGTTTGCTGGGCATCGCTCTTCTAAATGTACTATCCCATGTTTTCATCATTGAGTGAAGTCTATTCACTTGTGAGATAATTTTAAGATCTTTTTGTTCAGTTTATTTTTTCATGACTTTCTTTGTCAATAAGATGAAGTAGATGTTTTGTGACATAAGTAAATTTGACAAAAGATATGAAAGATTTCATCAACATTGTCAAAAAAAAACCTTCCAACATTTGTTATGCAAAACTCTATATTTCTGTTAATTAACCTATTGTGTCCACTGTCAAGAATTTTCCCCTAACCTTTTCTTTTCCTGGAGTTTTTCTCTACTGCATGACACTTACCTCTATTTAAGATAAATTTAATTATTTGTTTGTGTTATTTGACGCACCAGGAGATAAAAAAAAAATTCTCACATTTCAGACAGTGGGAATTTTTTTTCTCTCCACTATCGGTTGTCCACAGTGGCGGCTGCCACAACACGAAGGTGGGGGGTTGGCCGGTGAGGGACGGGAATATAATAATTTTTTAAAAAGTACCTTTCGCTGCTGCCTCTAACACTGACGGCCACCTTGGTGCTCTCCCAGCAGTCTCTGGGAAGGCAGAGGCTGCTGAGTCAATCCAGATGCTGCTCTCCATGAGAGCAGCACCAGGATTGGTCTGAGCAGCCTGCTACGCTGCTCAGACACTGCCTTGATTGCGGCTTTTCTCCAACCCTGCTGTGAACACAGCTGGGTTGGAGAAATAGAAGTGCACATCTCTGTTTGGCCGGCCTAGAATGGCCAGCCAAACTTACATGCACACTTCTAATTGCCCACCACCTGCCTGTTATGGCCTGGCCCCGCCGCACACGCATACGAGAGCCAGTCACAGAAAAATAAAATGATATTGTTTCCGTTGTCATTTTATTTTTCTGTGACTGACTCTGATTATTCGGGTGACCCTCCTCCACCATTACGGTGGAGCCACCGCTAGTTGTCCACATCCCATTTTGTACAAGATTCCTGGATTTTCCCAAGTGAATGTGGTCTTTTTTTTTGGGGGGGGCTGCAAACTCTTCAGTAACTTTTCCTCTATCCCAAAATATATTGAAATCTTTGTAGAAGCACATCCAGTGCTTAATTTGTCAAAGAACGAGTGAGGGTGCTGGAAGCTCTGCTCAGAAGCCTGCAGTTGATGCACTTAAATGTTGCATGCTGAATTATAAGGCTGTGAAGTCTTAAATCCACCTCATGTCTCTTTCATCCACTTGCAGACACCCCCTCCATCTTAATCTCACGTTTGCAGGTTTCTGCTTTCTGGATTTTTGATGGTTTTTCTGTCTTTCTCTTCCTCCATCATTTCCCAAATTGTGTGTTTTTCCCTCTCATACTCTCCTAAATACATAAATCGAAAAATAAGTGAAGGTGGCCCCCACCAGCAACACTGGCTCAAAATTAAGCACTAAGCATATCCTTTGTAGACAATCAAACTACATTTATCATGACTTAGCTTCGTAAATGTATTTGTCCTCATAGAATGCTCCTTCTTTATGCAGAAATTCTGCCCTTGCATCATGCCATCTATTTTTTCTGGAAATCATGCAATGGTGTAGGCTGTGTCGGTTAACTCCTGATTTGCCTACGTTACCACATGCTGTGCCAGTCTACCTACATTTTAAAAGAAGTGTTAGAGAGGAGAGCAGAAAAAGACAGTGGAGTTTAAGCTTAAAAATGCAAGTTATTGCACCTTGTTTAGGTATTCTCGTATGTTGCTTACTAAAACAAGGATGAGTTTATAAAAGTGCGTGTGTGTGTGTGTCAGTGTGTGTTTAACCACTTACTGTCCATGTGCTACCACGCGAACAACAGAAATTTCATTTGAAGCACAGCTTTTTGTACAGACCAAGGTAGAGATAAATGACTCTTGCTGTAGGACTCTTGGTATTTTTCTGGATGTGTACTATTCCACAGTGTGAGAAAAGGATCATGAAGTTTTTATGAACCAGATGTTAAGTGAAAAACATGTTTTTATAAGGTCTATTTATTGGTGCCAGCTCCACATCAATCCCTCTCTGCACTGTGAAGATGTGAACGTTTTCTTATTTTGTAACAAAATTATTCAATATTGGTTGTGCTTGCCTGACATAAATAAATTATCACAACGGCAACCAGGTAGATAGATTTTTTTTAATACCTCTGTTGTTGGAAAAGGTTTGACAGTCAGACTCCAGCCACATTTGGTCTGTGGAAACTAGTTATTTTCATAGTGTAGCTTCTCCTTTTGTAGACTTCCATTGACTGATATTTCTGTTTTCCAAAGTTTGTAATAACTCTTTCCTGGTAGGTGAGAGGTTTCGGTACAGCGCAGCTAGTTATGGACACCGTGGGGCAGGATGGATCACCCCAGCACTTTCTTCTCTTTTGAACGGTTTGTGTGCTGCACTGAAAATGTGATAGCTTTTGATGCATGCCTCATGGCAATGTAAATAAAGTGTTACGTCACTATTCATTTGTATATCAGGCTTGGTAAATACTAGCAAAACCAAACAATATATCTTAAGTGCAGGACAGAAACACAGAACTACGAAGCCAGATTTGAGCAACCCATTTTAGCGTTATGATGTTTGTGGCATGAGCTTTGCCTAACAAAACCTAAGTGTGCAATTGAGATACAAACATGATCTGAGTAAGAGAAACATGTTTTGAAAAGCGAGTCACTGTAGCCGGGGAGATTAGGGTATTCCCTGGTTTAAGATTAGGTGCTCCAGGTCCCGAACACTAGGGCTGTCTCTCAACCTTGGATTCTCTGGATCCGTGGTTATTGCTCAGGGAGGCTAGTCTCATTGTAAAAGGGGAGCAAACCACTCTCAGAAATGGATGCAAGCCTACGGGCACTCAAGCTGCGCATTTAATCACACTGGTCTGTCCCAATCCGGCTAGCTCACAATCCACCTAGGTGCTGGATCTCTATCAGTGCAGGAGAGTCTACAAACAACTAAACAATAAACTACTGATGCAGGGAGAATTTGTGCCCGCTAGTATCTTGTCTGTTCACCTACACTATCAATGGTCGTTTCTTGATGCACTCCAATTCAGGTCTCTGGTAAGCTGTAGAGAAGGCTTTCAAGGTTCTGTGTCTGCTTTTCTGGACTTGTTGGGCTTACGAGGAGATTCCTTGCAGGCAACCTCACCAGCAGGGCAGGGTACGCCAGAAGAGCCTTCAATGAGGCCTTCAAGCGTGTTCTTTGCCAGAGGAAATGGGCACCACCTAAAGTCACATTCTTTAAAGCTCAACAGTCACAAGATCGACACCGGACTTATTCCATGTTGATTTCCAAGAAACAGCTCAGAATTTCCAGTACATATTTCCAAGTGCTGGTATGTGGGCAGAAGGTCACTGTCCATCAAAGTCTGTGCAGTACACAAAATTTCAAAATCAACCAAAGCGGGTTGGACAAATCTCTCTCCTCGGATCAGTTTCTAAGAACGATACCCCTCATCTTCCTCCCAGAAAGCACAGTGGATGATACTGGCTGCATGTGGTGGCCTGCTCAGGCAGGAATCTTGATGTATTTCCATCAAATGGTCCTGGGAAAGTAAGAACTGGAAGAAAGGATTGCAGCACAGATCTGTCGATGTTGGGTAAGATCTGTCCCTGTATGGGTAAGCATTCACCCTCCTTTTTGCTATCACAACTCTTACACACGAATAATTGTTCATGGCCAAATAATGCAAAATATAATGCTGGGGTACTGATAGGTACATCCATCAATGTACCAAACAGTATATTGTTCATGGACATTTCTCACCATGAAAAATAAATATGAAGGAAATCCCAACTGTCCCAAACCACTTGACTCCTGTGCAGAGCTGAATGACACAAACTATCCACTTGGGACTGCATGTCGCAGAGACCAATGGAGGTTCTTCACATCTGTCGACAAACTTTTTCTATGCAGCTATCTGTGGCAACACGGTATTGAGAAGTTTTGTTTAACAATGAAAAGAACTTCATTTTTCCATGTATATCTTCATACTGAAGAAAGGTATTACCCGTGGTGGTGTTACCCGGAAACCAGTCCCAGGATGCTTGTTTCCGGTCCAGGGAAGACCTGGCTTGGCAGTTCGGGCTGGACTGTTCCCATGAGGCACAGGGTCAGACTGATTTGCATATGGCCATGTCTGAACTGGGGTGGTGGAGTGAGCTAAAGAACGATGATGGGTTCAACCCAGATCTGTGACTGTGGGTGAGTGTCTGAAAAGTTTCAGCACTCCGTCCATCATCTCCTTGTGTTTGCTTGGCGCCAATAAAGACCCTTAAGTAAGTAAAACATGCGGCAGTAAACGTTTTCTAAGGAATATTGAAAGTTCGCAAAAACCTTTGGCCATGCAAACGTGAATTTATTTTGTAATTGTCTATACAAATATTAATGTTTTCTTTTCACAATTTCATGAATGAAGCAATGTAAATTCTATCTAGACCCTTATTAGGAGTATGCCGGTTTTACCTGCTATGAGTTTCCTTCCAGGGTAGTGCCTCAAAACGCTGTTTGGTATTTTCCCTGTTGTGTTTTTCGCTGGGGCTCAATTTTCATACTACTTCAAGATTTAGGGCCTGATAACGATCTTAGCGAACAGGGTTACTCTGTCACAAACATGACTGGTACCCTGTCCGCAAAATTGCAATTCCTTTATATCCTATGGAACTTGTAATACTGCGTAAGGGATACCCGTCACGTTTGTGACGGACTATTCCATCCGCCAAGATCGTGATCAGTTCCTTAGTCTTCTAAATGAGGAATATTCACGGAAATCAGTGTTTGCACATCGATTTATACGGGATTTATCCCTCCTTCCTCACACTGATGTATTCTGCCAGGTTTACACTGGCAAAATATATCTGTGGAAAATATCGAAATGTGGGAATATGGTAAACTTGCATTGTTCCTTTTAATCACTGGAAAAGGCAAAATGGTTGAAGTTGTTTTTTCGAATATGTTGTAACATACTCACACTGCACCTTCTGTTGAAACCTTTATAAACAAGAACACTATTTCCTTACTTATAAGTTCTGGAAATAGAGGTTTTACAGTAGACAAATAGAAGATATTATTGATGCCTGTGCCACACATGGGTGAAAAAAAAATATTTAAAAATAAGTAATAATGTGTCATCACAGCAAAAAGGCATACATTTATGTGTTCTGTTTCGACTAGCCATGGAGTCTTATGAAAGATCAAAGTCGTGCAAGTACTGCATGTTTTTACAATAAAATAAATCTCAGTACCTTTTTGAAAAACCCAGTAATTGTTTTTACTATTGACAGAAGTGGAAGATGACCTAGATATTGTCTGGTTCAGTGTCACTTGAAACACCTTCTGACCTGTCTACATTATTTTCCTGTGTTTCACTAACAGGTGTTACAAATAAGCCCAAGGTCACTGTGGCCACTGTGAAGCCAAACATACACAGGATAAAAGCAGACCAGGAAAATGCTGAACAACTTACACCAGGTATGGCAAAAACACGCAGCTTGGTTATGTTTTACTTCCATTGGAGGCCTCCAGTGTGAAAACATGTTTTAAAATCTAATTAGATATTGCTTTGAAGTCAGAGCAGTGAAACAAAAGTTTCATTGCTTCACCGCTTTGATGTTGCAAAGTCCATGCTCTGGCTGTGATGATCTGTCACATCCAGGAGCGGACCGTGCAGATGAGAGCGGTGGGGCTGGGTGTGTGGGGGTAGGTAATTTCGACAGACGAACACAAGGGTAAATTAATTATTTATTTAATTTTCCCTCTTGGTCCTCTTGTCAAAATCCCCCCCTCTCCCACCTGGCCCCATGGCTCTTACCTGCATGGGTTGCTCCTGGTCACATCCCCTGGGTCACGAACCTCCATCTCCCCTAATTGCTGCAGATCTGACTCTACCCACAGTGGCATCAAAATGGAGGCCATGCTGACGAGCAGCTCTCACACAGCTACAGTCAGCACCGCGTTATGTCTGCAACTCACTGCAAGACAACTGAGTTTGGCTTCTAGTTGAGTTACTGTGCGGTGGGTGATGTGGGAGAAAGAAACACACCAGGTAGTGATTTTTTTATTATTGAGGGGAATGGGGGGACGGTATCACATAACGTGAACTGGGAGGTGTCAGGGGCTTTTTTAGATTGGCCGATGATGGGAGTGGGGTCTCCTCTGGGCCTGTGATTTTTGCTCCATTTCATTAAGGAGCCATGTTTAGTCATGGGGTTTTGTGTGCCAGTCTAATGCATTATGGGTGATGTAGTCTTGGTTTGCTTCCATTGACCTAATTAAACCGACAGACATAATGACAATGATTTGTGGGTGAAAGGTTCAGGACTGGAAACATGACAACTTTGAGTGAGGTGGTAAAACCATTGTTGGCCATGGGAGGATTCATCTAAGTGTGTCATGTATTTTTGGGAGTTTACTCAGAAGAATGTGGGTGGGTTTGCCTGATGTACTGAAGAGGGTGTAGAGATGCCAGGTACTTTATGAGTGGGGGACTGAGTGAGGTACGGTTTTGTGCATGGCTCTCTCATGACGTTTCTACTCCTGTGCTACAGCCCTGAAAAGGGGAAGAGGTTTGGAAGCAGGGCCTTCCAGAAAATAAAGTTCTTTAGGGGTAATTGTCAATTAAATAGGGTCTCAACCTTTAAGTCCCAACTGACACGATGGGTGAGTCAATTTTTACTCTTGTTTACAATTTAATGGCACTTTGGCCCTGTGGTGAAGTATAAAACTGTTATAGTCAGCTACCAA
Organism: Triturus cristatus; assembly: GCF_964204655.1. Taxonomy (NCBI): domain Eukaryota; kingdom Metazoa; phylum Chordata; class Amphibia; order Caudata; family Salamandridae; genus Triturus; species Triturus cristatus. Next base: position 150,523,333 of record NC_140592.1, read on the forward strand.
TATATATAATTGTTTACTTGTTGGCAGGAAACGAATCTGTCACAGATATTGGCCGTAGATAGTAAACAGATTTGTGTCAATGGTATTTTTTAATGAGTTGGCTGTAAAAGCAGTCAGCAAGATTTTCATTTTTCTGCAAAATGTTATTTATTGAAATACCACGGGCAACAAAAAGGAACATTATATGGTGAAATATTGTGATGTTTACTGCTAACCAATTAAATTACCACAGGCAGATTTTACCAGCTTGAAATCCAAATTCTGTTACTGCAAATATATTTATGTGCTGTGGTCAGGGCTTTAAGTGGTATGAAAAAACTGGAGGGGCCTCTCAAAGGGGTGTGGCTGATGTAATTAAGGGCGTGGCTTAAAACACTTAAGCTAAAAATCTGTGCTTAGTATAGTGTGCCTACACAAAACAATGTCTCAGCCGGTAATCATTCACAAGGCAATTAATCACGAGGAATTAATCAAAGGAGAGAAGGAAAAAAGGGAGACCCAAATAAGTTTGTAAGAAAAAAGGTTATTATTTGCAAGTCGTTATAACAGCACTACAGTACATTATATGAATAAGTAACCATAAGTGGGTTGCGCACTTGACGTGCTTGTGATAGTGAACGGCGCAGTGACACAATGAGGTAACAAAACAGCGTTAGCAGCGCAAAAATTACAATAAGATTGGTGGTTAATAACAAAAATGAAGGTATATACAAGATAAATATTCCGCTTTAAATTATTTAGATTGATTAGATTGACCACATTGAAGCCAGAGACAACGCTGGGTGGTCGGCGGCGTTTCGACCTGTCTTAGTTTAGGTTGTCATCGGGACCAGGTTACTTGAATTTGATATAGTGCTGAATAGTAGGGGGATGGTCCAAGTCAAAGGGCGAGGAAGGTAAGGCAGTCCAGGAGGTATCTGCAAGGGTTAAAACCTGTTGGGACAACGTAAGACTAAATAAGGTCCCCGTGGGGTGCAAAGGAATGCCAGGTCTGTGAGGCAAAACAATGTCATCCGCGACGTTCCGGAGGGTTGTAGAACATCGGCCCAAGTATGACAGAGGTACCAAACTCCGTTGGGAAAATCCAAAGTGGAGTGAAGCGGGCGGGGGCACCAAGTCAAAAAACCGCTGTCAGCACTAGCGGTAAATCGGAGGCAAGCCAGTTGTTTGGACGAGCAAGACTCAGCCGCGGTGAACACTCCCGGTCAGAGTGGGAGGCCATAATAGAATAAGGCGAATGGGCGAAATGAAGCATCCCGTCACAGGTGCCCAAGGAAATGGTGCATAATGTGTTGCCCCACTGGTTCTGTCATTGCATTCAGATGTATGATACAACAAGCAACATAATTCCTACAACAAGTCAGGACTATTTGCTTTGTCAATGGTTGTTGGTTGCATAACATAAATAAGCAGCACCTGTGGCTTGTATATAGTATTGAAAAAGCTTCCACTTAAATCCCTGGTGACACCACAACAATGTTGCTGCTCCTGAGTTTCAAAAAGAGAAGGGAAATCCAGAGAAAAAATTACTCTCTTTAAAGGATTTCCCTTCCCCTACAACGCTCACCTGGCATGACATCATGCCGCAACATCTCTACTAGTGAGAAGTGTGAGCAGGCACACATCGATGTGCCTGCTGTCACTGCAGTCCGGAAAAAAATTGATCGACTGTGCCAGGGCACAAAACAGAGCCCGATGGAGACCCTTTTCAAGGCCCCCTTTTAAAAACTGCCGGTGCTCAGCACTGGTGAGACCCGGACCACTTAAAGCCCTGACTGTGGTCATTTTCATGCTATTTTAATAAACAACATTTCTTATTTTTTAAACCTTTATGTAAATTAATGTAATTGTTAGCAGATGATGCAGTTTTGAAGACACGCAGACTCTCTCCAGCAATGTTAAAGCGAAGTTTGACAAAGGTGAAAGAAATTGACAGTGAAGATGATCATCCGGATGCATCAGGTGTGCCTAATACAATTGTCACGCTGAAGTTCCTTTGAAATAGCTTGAACGACGATGTGTTCTTTCTGTATGGTTGATACTTTTTGTACCATGCCAGTGACCTACCACACGTTCTAGCTTTTATTGTTGTGGGTAAGGATTCTTAGGAAAAGAACCTGAGTTTGTATTTTTTCCTCTTTTCCTTTTTACCCTGGGTGGCCAGTAGAGCCACTTCTCATCCTTCGGTTTTTAGGAACGCGGCTCCCCGTTACCTTGGTATTGCGGCCTGTCATGCCACTTGATTATATATTTTGGGGTTTTTCTGTCCACCAATGAAGGCATTAGGCACCAGATCTCTCTCTTGGATTACTAAATAATGCAACTCTTAACATTTGAAAATTACCACCACCAAATAGAAACCGATTTAAAAAAAAACAGGGATCTGGAAATCTTACTAAACTGCAGTATGATTTATGCCACTAAGGTTATCAAATGTACATTGCAGAAATAAATGGGTATGGTTGAAAGGTAATATACTTTCAACAGTAAACTGTCCTAAAGCCACTGAGGCAGAAAAAAATATTTTCCCATTTGAATTCTTTTATAATTGCTGGGGCAGTGGCGTAACAACAGCCCCCACAGCTCCTGAACTCCAGTGGGCTCCGGCACTGTGCATGGACAGCGGCACTCTGGTCTGAGAGCTCCTGACTGGGTCCAGAGCATGGGGGCCCCTCAATGTACTTTCCAGGGGGCCCCCCCGAAGTTTTGTTACTCCACTGTGCTGGGGCAGGGGTATTTTATGGAACTGTAATCTATGAACTTAAGTGTCTGTGCCTTGGGCTCCTGATGAACTGTTATCATAGTTCGTTGAAGTTCATTGTATAGGAAGTGTAAGATGTATGGAAGACCTTCAATTTGTCTAAAAGTAGAATAATAAGAACAGTGAGAGTGGGCTTTGGGTCAGCTGCAGTGAGCCACAGGCTTTGATGGAGCTTTTTTGGTTTGCAATTGCTTGGATGAGCTGGCCATCAAGAACATTACATTTTTAGAAGGTTACATTGCGCCACATTGGTTAGAACATGAGTAATATGTTTGTTAGTCTTGCTAATATGTCATTATGTCTAGGTTATAATTAAATGCCAGTGTTTGTTCTTTATGTATTTATTTTAAAATGGCATTTTAAGTGTTGGCCTGTGGCATTTTTGTATACAAATTGCTTTTTGTTTTGATGTCTTAGCATGCCATAAAGTCAAAGTACTAGTCACTGTTCATCCTTAGTTCATTTGTTTTTCTATGTCATCGTGATAACATGCTGCTGATAATATTGTTTTTTGCTCTTGAATTAAAGATGTGCATGCATATAGGCCTTTGCTAAATATGCTACACGAGTCAAGTGCCTTTGTCAAAAGTATGTATTCAATATTTTGCTGTGTACGCCTTTTAAGTTCACTACTTATGACACAAACTGCATCTTGTGACTCATTTTCAAAACACCTCTCCTTTGAGGGTCAGATTAACACTGCTAATGCAGTCAGGTCAGCCAAAGGACCCTACACACAGCTTCCATATAGGTGTAGCGTAAGATCTTGCTTCATATGGGATTTTCTTTCTAGGGCAGCTGGGGGCAACAAACTCAGATTTGCCCAACTATTCTCAAACTCTTATCATAACAAGGGGCAAGACCTATGGGGCTTGTCAATGCTTGCCTGTTTCGGCTAATGAGGAATACAATGACCAGACTGCTTGTCAGAACAAGCATTTGCAATGCAATAGGTCTCGCATTTATGCAACTTTAAACTATTGGCATTGTAAATGACTATGCATTTTATTTATGGTTTAAAATTGAAAATAAAAATAAAAGGCATTATCATTTGCAATGTCTATAGCTCAAACTCGCGTAAATGCATGACCTATTGCATTGCAAATGCTTGTTTTGTTAGCAGAGTGGTCGAGTGCTATACAGCTTTACAGAAGCGTGGGCCATATTGGGAAAAAAAATATTTTCAAATAAGTCCAACTCTAGTTGCGAGATGAACACTTGGTATCACATTTCAAACACAATATTAAAAAGTATATATATTTTTGGTTTTAGTCGAAACATGTTTTCCAAATTAGTATTTGTTCAAAAATCGAAATTACTTGATTCATTTTCATCCCATCTACCACAATCATCATAAAACAAAGACATTATGGTTTCCAGAAGCATTTGCATTCAAAACACACTATTATTAAAATTTGAAGCTGCCAGTTTTATCAGTGTTATCAGGTGAGTCTTCTATTCCTATACTCCCAGGCTCCAGATCTGATGGAGGGCAACGTGCTCATTGATCGCGCCTTGTCCTCACTGAATGTTAAATACAAAGGGAAGCAGCGTAAACGTTGTCATTGTGCAAACTCTCAGAAAGCGTGTCTTTCGATTTAAAAAACAAGTGTATATTAGCCTTTCAAACATCACCTCAACTATTTACTGCATTGAATAACACATCAGTAAAAAGGCAATTGTGGACAGTTTTCAAATTAAACCCAAAGAAAACGAGCAGCTGGGAATAGCACCGGACAAGCTGCGATGGGTGGGAGGTGGTGTTGTGGGGAAGGCACTGGGAGGTTAAGTGGACTGGCAGCAGCAAGACACCAGCAGCTGGGAGCAAGTAAAACATTTGAAAGCACTGCTACCCATATCCCGTTTTTTTGCTGTTTTCCAAAATGTAATTTTTTTATTTTTCAAAATGATTAAAAGGTGCACCACTGCTGGTGTCATCTGTTGAATCCTGCCCAAGTAGTGACTATTGCAGACTCCTGAGAGGAGAGGAACACTTTTTTTTCTGTAGACGCTAACGAGGCTCTCGTCGCTGCCGTGATAGGCCTAGCGGAGCCGGCGCTTTATTTATTCATTTCTTATTTATTCTCACAATTCATTGAAGTCAAAAGATTAATGTATTGCGAGAATAAATACAAAATTAGTAGAGCCCGGGCTCAGCTACGCCCGTCGCGGCGGTGACAAGAGCCTTATTAGCATGTCTCCAGAGACGCGGGCTACCAGAAGCCAGTCCCCAACCCTCGGAGTTCAGGATGGTGGTGAACGATAGCAGAGCAAACGAGTGGTCTGAAAACACGAGCACTGCACCGGGTGCTCCAAGACAAAACAAACATTAGAACCAGTTCCTATAGCGTAAAAAAGTGCCTACCCAATAATTAAAGGAAACTGGATAACACCGTGAGTAAAAGATCCAGCCCGGGTAGGCGGGACCAAAAGGGGACAGGGCGGCAACAAGGAGGGACTAAAATGCCTCACTGACAATGGAAATCAGGGTTTAGCATGCACGATGACGAAAGCCAAAAGGAGAAATGGGCGGAGCCTAGACTCCACTTCTGAAATTGACTTGTTTACATGAGGCCTCGCAGAGCAAGCAGCGTATGTGCGCTGCAATGCTAGGAGAGACCTGAAAAGGGAATGAGTATTCCATGCCTACACTGGCTTCCCATTATGCATCAAAGGGGTTCAAATGTTTTTCCTTGGGTTACAGGGTCATTAAATTCATGGGAGCCCGCTGCTCAACAGACATTTGTGACACGTGTGACCTGTCATGCCAGTAGTTTTGATTGACGTTAATGTGTTTGTTTCTCAGAGGAAAAACCTGCTCTTGTTGAGGCTCTGCAGGGTTGTTCTGTTTAAGCCATTCATAGTTAATTCATTACTGATCCACAAGTGCTTCTAGTTCCATATTTGTTAGCTGATGTATACATCAATTTCATTCCCATGAATTCACCATCATGCTGTGTGATTGTATTCTCTAGCACAGAGTCGGCTTCAGAAGCCATCTTTCTTTTTGGTGCACATGCGACGACGGATGAGTTCAGAAAGGGACCTCGCGCAAGATATGAGTTCCCATGTCTGTGCAGGCATGAAGAACCACAGTAGTTATAGGTTCAGTACAATGTGTCATTGCAAGAATTGCTTCTCCTTCATTGCAGACATAAAGCTCATATTCTGTATTTGGCAATTAACTAGTCTCCCTAGGTGTGCTTGTCTTCTCGCTTCAGTCTAAACGGATGTCTTTTAGATTTACTTACAATACATGCTTCATTTTCTTTGAAACACAGTGTATTTAAAGATGTCTATCTCTTCCCCCTGATGGGACTCTTGCCAGCGTGGTTGGAGTTGTTTTGGGAGAAAAACTCATTGACTCCTTCTGCTCTTTCGGTCCACCCCGGGATTACTGAACATTCATCTGGTCCCCCTTGTCTATTCCCCCTGTAACCTCTCTTTGATTCATACCCTTATTGAACTTGGTCACTAGTCACAGAAAAAGTAGGTCCTAGAAATGGGCCTCCAAAATGGGGTCTGTAACCAGGACCCACATAAAAAATATTTTTGACATGCTAAGAATTTGCTTTCAGTGAGCCAGAAATAACGTACATGTTTCTATTTGATTTGTATTGTGATCCCGCCCGTAGGGATGCCAACAGAAACGGCTTATGGATGGGCCTCCCTAAATTGCGTATTCTGTGTGATGCCATTTCAGCTGGTGTTACAGCTACCAGAAGGTCTTCCTGATTATGTTCCCAGTTTCCTGCGCAGGGCAGACAGTGTTAGTGTTAATAGACAGTCCAGTGGCTGAGACACATATCATTTGCTAGAGGAAGACAGGTTGGCCCAGGCTGCCAAGCATGGATCATGTTTTGAGCAGTTGAGGTGAGGACACTCTTTTGTCCTTCACACTTATATGTCTACTGGAAAGTTGAACGTGACAGGGGGTCAGCACTGTCCCATCTTTCTTTCCTCTCAAATGTCTATAGCCATCGGAGTACTAGCCCAATAGTCTGCGAGGTTGGTCGATTATGGCAGAACCCGTTTCCCTCAAGGATGATGTTCTCCTCCCAACACTTTATTCAGAGACCCCTCTCCCATCCTCAGTCCCCACCACATATCTCATCCATTGTTAATATCTGCTATCGATTGGAAAGCAGGATTGTTACTATACCCTTGCTTAAATGCATTACAAAATACTATAAGTCAACCAACAGTAAGTGTGACGTGTATTGCATTGCAGGTACACAATAATGCAATTTCTTTAATTTTCATATTTTGCAATAACTTGCCTGAAAACCGTGTGCTTTTATAAGGAAAACCATAGCTCCTTTGAAAAAGAATGACAATATGGCTGTTTTCTGCAGGTGCTGACAAGGATGATGCAAAGAGAGAGAAGGTTGCGGCAAAGAAAAAAGGTGATGAGGAGGAAATGGAGCAGCAGAAGGGTAGTAGAAGTGCAATAAAGCAGCATTAAATTACTATATTTATATGAAACCATATGGCTGCACTGTTGCAGTGTTAATATAGAATTACACTTCTAGCTGTTAGATGATGCTTTTTTCCAACATGAACATTCATTGAGGTACCATGGTCTCAATAATATATTCCTCTCATCACACCTCCTTACCCCATGTAATGTCTAAAGTTTTCCAATTTTGCCTAAACTCACTTTAAAAAAATAGTTTTAGTGCTGCAGAAATAATTTGCTGTGGTGTTTGTGGGAGAAAAAGCAGTGAAAGTTAATTTTGGCGAGAGAATTCTTTTGCGAAAACTCTTTTTGCATGAAATTTCACGTGGGTGAAGTTGAAGTGCACCAACTAAACACAACTTTAGGAATTCGCAAACTAGTGAACTCTGTACAACACCGGAAGGTGAATTTAAGTTTCATTCAGTGCACATTCTTTTCTATTTATGTTACCTTTCCCAATAATTTGTGGTCTTAGGTTATGATGAAATGTAACTATTCTTATTGGCCATGGACTGGTCAATTGTTTTTCAACCATCCAAAAACACATGACAATTAACCAAATGTACATTTTCAAAACAAAACATCACTTTCATCCAAATAACTTGGAACCGAAACAACTCTGAACTACGCCTCTCTTCAACAGTGCATCAAAGCAATAAGTGTACCCAAGGGACATTTTTTTTTACCAACTATAAGTTCTAAGGTATCCAGTCACAGATACACAATAACGCATTTTCTGTAATTATCAATTTTGACAAAACTTTGCCTGAAAACTGTGTGCTTTTATAATGAAAACCATAACTCCTTTGAAATAGAATGACAATATGGCTGTTTTCTGCAGGTGCTGACGATGATGATCCAAAGAGAGAGAAGGTTGCGTCAAAGAAAAAAGAAGGTGATGCGGAGGCATTTAATTAATATTTTTGTACCGTGCAGCAAAAGGGTACTAGAAGTGCAATAGAGCAGCATTGAATTACTATATTAAAATGAAACCATTTGGCTGCATTGTTGTAGTGTTAATATAGTATTACACTTCTAGCTGTAAGATGATGCTTTTTCCAACATGAACATTTATTTATTTATGATTTTTTTTAGAAAGTTTTATAAAGCGCGAACATGACCCTTGCGGGTATCACAGCGCTGTACACACGGCGAAAATATTAATAAAGTCCATACAATAGAAGTCACTATAGTGATACCACAAGGAGTACTCAAACAAGATCAGGGAACTGGTAGTGGGCCACACTAGATCCATTTCTCCTAGGGTGTAAAATATTTCCTGTAGTAAAACAAGCAAAGTGAACTTGACACAACATAATACAATAATTGACAAACCTGAAGGGTGAGGGCCCTCGGATAAAATAACAATTAACAACCAAACCTAAAATAAATGGAGAACAATAAGTTGGCAGAAATGTATGGTCTGTCAGTAAGGGGACATGTAAAAGAGAACACAATGATGGAGTTAATGAACACTCAGTCAAATCGATTTGGCCTGTTCCTTGAAAAAGGCAGTGGAAGGATTGTCTCTCGACTCCGACGGAAGAGCGTTCCAAATTCTAGGTGCCAATCCGGAGAAAGCACGTTTGTAGGTACTTTTCTTCTTGAATTTGGGTGGTTTCAAAAGAAGTGTGGACGTACTTCTTAAGTTCCGATTGGAACCAGAAAGAACAAGCTTGTTCGCAAGATAGGCCGGAGTGTTGTAATGCAAGGCTTTATGCATGAGGCAAGCTATTTTAAAGCGAATCCTCACTTCAATAGACAGCCAATTAAGCTGCACAAGGTCAGGTGTAATGTGATCGTGTTTTTTGGAGCCTGTGTTATTTGTACTCATTGAGGTACCATGGTCTCAATAATATATTCCTCTCATCCCAACCCCTTACCCGTAGTGGTGTGTAAAGTTTTCCAATTTTGCCTAAACTCATTTCAATTTTTTTTTGTGTGCTGCATAAATTATTTGGTGTGGTGTTTGTGTGAGAAAAAGCAGTGAAAGTTAACTTTTGTGAGAGAATTCTTTTGTGAAAACTCTTTTTGTATGAAATTTCACATGCGTGAAGTTGAAGTGCACCAACTAAACACAACTTAAGGAATTCGCAAACTAGTGAACTTTGTACAACACCGGAAGGTGAATTTAAGTTTCATTCAGTGCACATTCATTTTCATCTATGTGACCTTTCCCATTATTTGTGGTCATAGATGATGATGAAATGTAGTTATTCTTATAGGCCAAGGGCTGGTCAATTGCTCTGAACTATGCCTCTTTTCAACAGTGCATCAAGCTAACAAGTGTCCCCAAGGGACATTATTTACCAACTTTAAGTTCTAAGGTATCCCAGTCACAGATACACAATAACGCAATTTCTTTAATGTTCATGTTTTACAATAATTTACCTGAAAACTGCGTGCTTTTATAATGAAAACCATAACTTCTTTGAAATAGAATGACAATATGTCTGTTTTCTGCAGGTGCTGACGAGCATGATCCAAAGAGAGAGAAGGTTGCGTCAAAGAAAAAAGGTGATGAGGAGGCATTTAATTTATATTTCTGTACCATGCAGCAGAAGGGTACTAGAAGTGTAATAAAGCACCATTGAATAACTATTTTAAAATGAAACCATCTGCCTGCATTGTTGTATTGGTAATATAGTATTACACTTCTAGCTGTAAGTTGATGCTTTTCCCAACACGACCATTCATTGAGGTACCATGGTCTCACTAATATATCCGTCTCATCCCACATTCCACCCCCGAAGCCCTAGTCGTATGTAAAGTTTTTCAGTTTTCTCTAAACTCACTTCAAAAATAGTTTTAGTGTTGCAGAAATAATTTGCTGAGGTGTTTGTAGGAGAAAAAAACAGTGAAAGTAATTTTTTTAACCAGAGAATTCTTTTGTGAAAACTCTTTTTGCATGAAATTTCACGTATGTGAAGTTAAAGTTCACCAACTAAGCACAACTTCAGGAATAATAATGATAATGTTAGCACCAAGCATGGACGCCAGTTAGGGGTCGCCAGTGGTCGCTGCTGCGACCCCTGGAATGCCATTTGTGACCCCTGGCACTGCCTTTACGACCCCTAGCATCAGCAGAGGCAGAATCAGTCGCAGGAACAGAAGCAGCTCGTCCTTATGGACCTCGGTGGGGGCTTCACTCTCCTTGTTTATTGTCAATTTTTTATTATACTATTGTACAAATGAGTACAAATAGCTGGAAAATGACTTTTTCTGGCAGCAGAGGTAAGTAAAAAAATGCTTTTAAATGTATGTATGTTGTGTGCGTGCTTGCAGTTTTGAGTGTGTTTATGTAAGAGAGAGAGTGTGTGTGTGTGAATACATGTGTATGTGTAAGCGTATGTATGTGTAAGCGTGTGTATGTGTGAGTGAAAGTGAAGGTCAAAGGACATGTGAAGTCACTTCTGCTACCCCAGGCATTTGGTGAATTGACATCCATGTCACCAAGAAGCACTCCAGTACAATAATTGCAGCTGAGCTCAGACTTGTAGTGGATGTTGAAGGACCAGTACAGGAACCATACACATAATATTGTATTTTATTTTATGTTAAGTATACATTTGACATTCATCTATAAAATAAACAGTTAATTCTGAACACAAGCACCCCACTGAGAATGAACGTGAATTTTGTGCACAATGCTCTCATCCTTGTTATCCTTAGACTCCATTAAGAAAGACGGGCTCTACCGATTAATGTTATGAACTGAACATGCTTTGTTGCTAATGTGAAACCAAACAGTTTTTCATTTTATACACAGCATGTACTGAAGTTCACACTGGGGATCACACTATTTATTTTGCCACCAGGCTTCCAAAAATCTGTGTTAAAAAATTAACCTTTCATTAGCTTCATTTTGTTCATGACTGCCACATATGTAATAAGAAAATATGGTATCTACATGGCTCTATTCTTTGGAAAGTCAGTACCAATCATAAAGCTAATACTTATATGTATATATTGATGACTAGGGACTGCCAAATTAAATTGAAATTGGTACCCTTATGCTTGAGATAAATGTTACTCTGATTCCAATTGGGTTATAGTGTAATCCCTCTTGCAAACATATATTTTTAACAGTTGTTGCTAGCTTAAATATTCCAAATGTATATTAGCCTACAAACCAAGTCCCCCGGAGAGCTCCTTGGCATCAAAATGTCCTTTTTTCCCAGCCTGTTAAGAAAACTTCTATCAATCCCTCTTATGTAGCACCCTGGAACTACAAACGTAAATCACTTCTCCCTTCCAGCAGCATCAAAATTGCCATATATACCATTGTGTGGACCGCGGTAGGTTACTGTTTCTGTTATTCTAACCTTCTTATACTCCAGCTGGTCCAAATCAGGACAGTTTGCTGTATATTGGAATCTTAAACCACATTGCACAAACATTGCAACCACTATACAGACCACCCATCATGCCTTACCTTAAATACCTGTGCTTACACAACATTTCCAAAGATCTACACAATAAGAATTCTATATACAAGACACATTAATCCCAGCTGACAAAAGGCAGTGCACCAGGCGTGATAACATGCAATTACATGGACTAACTCTAAACATATATTGAGTCTTCTGAAACTCTGTGCATCATCTTTGCCTTTAGATTATGGCTGTGGGACTAAAGATGCATACCTGAGCAAAAAACACACTACTGTATGACAGCCAGCAGGAAGAATGATCAGTACCATATAATAACTAATAATGATAACTTGTATCATAGCCCTCATTAGCACACTTTTTTTCATTTCTGAGCATTGTAAGTTACATTTGTTACCGTTATCCAATATAATTGTATTCAAAATATCCTTCTCATAAGAATTGAAGTTTGAGTTAGCCTTGCCAGAAATGGAAATGGTAAAAAAAAAGCCTCAATTCTTCCACCTGCTGAAAGAGGAAGAGACAATCTGGCGACCTATTTAATGGTTTCCACATCCAGCAAAGGGTTTTGAGAAACATCTTAATAAAATATTTTCAGGATATTTAGGGAAGAACAATTTTTTGGTTGAGGAGCAGTTTGGCTTTAGGTCAAGCCACAGTACCGAGACAGCTCTGGTTGTAGTTTCTGAAGAGATCAGACTTATTATGGACAACGGTGGAACAGCTTCAGTGATCCTTTTGGATCTGTTCACGGCCTTTAACACAGTGAGCTACTTGGTTTTTTTTGAGCTTCTGGCAGAAATGAGGATTGCTGGCTCGGCCTGTGATCTTATTTCCTCATTTTTAACAAATAGGAAGCAGTCAATGTCCCTTGGGAAGTTTAACATCTATGTTGCTCCCTTGCTAAGTTGATTCACTCTTTTGTATTTGCCAAATTAGCCTATGCAGATGACACCCAGATTGTTGTGTCAATCTCAAGTAATGTGGTGGAGTTTAACAGGTGTATGGGTGCTGTCATTAGCTGGATGACTGGTTATTGCCCGACGTGGAATTCAGAAAAAACTGAAGTTCTCCTTTTCGGGAAAGATGCCTCTTTCATTCTTAGTGGCTTCAGTCATTGAGCACCCCCCACACCAGTTTCTTAAGTAAGGACTCTTGGGGTAGTTTTGGATGCTGAGCTGTCGTTTGTGGATCCGGTCAATAAACTGGCCTCGTCATGTTTTTTCATGTTGAAGAAGGTGGTGCCCTTCATTCCTTTTGAATTGCGAAAGTCAGTTGTCATTGCTTTAGTGTTATTTAGGCTTAACAACTGTAGCACCCTTTATTTGGGCATTAAAAAGCGGTCGTTAATAAGCTTCAGACACTGCAGAATGCAGCCGGCCGCCTCCTCAAGTAAATACCAAAATGTAATTCTTTCTAGTGCCTTGGCGGAGCTTCATTGGCTTCCAGACAGAAAAAGGGTTGCCTTTAAGGCACTATGTTTGGTACATATAGTATTGCATGGAACCGGACCAGAGTACCTTATAAGGAAATTTATTTGGTTTTCTCCAAATAGACTATTGCGATCTGCTGCTTCAAGTTCCGTTATTGATCTTTTCGAAACACTTAAAATCTTGGCTGTTCTCATTGTCATTATAATTTTTATTTGTTTCCTCTTCTGGTTTTTAGGGTTGAACATCAGTACAATACTAGTGACAAGGCGCCCATGGCTATTCGCGTGCTTTAGAAATTTCAAATCAAAATCGAATCAGATGTAAACAGTAAGACCTGAATACTCTGAGCTATACCGCTGGATTGACCATAAACCTAGGCTAACTTCTTTTTCAACAACCACATCAGTGCCTCCTTGGCTCGTCCCCTGCTGATTTAGAGGTGCATTACTTAAGATGACAACATGATAATGCACCTTCCTTCTCCCCTCAAATACAGGAGCTCCAGTAGCATTGTTAGTACTCAATTAGCATGAAAAGGACAGAAGTGTTGCTAAACCTGAGTTACCAACTCAAATTCTTCCTTTTCTGCACCTGACCAAGCTTGGCTTCTTATGCATCTTAACTAGTCTGCCTGTAACATTCCAATCTGCATGAAACCAATGACAGCTATAGCTGTGCTGACTATCAAAAGTAGAGATCTGGATGAAGTGTGAGGTTTCAATTGAATGGCAGTAAGACTGAGTCCATCCTTTTTGGCTTAAAAAGCCTTCAACTTATAAAGACTGCATACTTCTCTCCCTGTTGTCTTCAGATAATCCATCATACCCAAAGAGAGACCTCAGAGGTCATCACCTTACATGTATAACTCCACACGAAACAGGGAGGACCTGGTCATCTCTTGACCCAATGCTAAAAGTGTGTGCTATGAGGACCTGTAAGACCATTACCAAGAGACTTATCGGCCCTCCAGAACTTCCAGCAACATCCAGAGTGGGCAGCAGGTCTAATCTGCCCAGTGCTGCTTATGTGTTAGCACTGATAAGCTTTAAGGAATTGTCAATCTAAACAGGGCCAGCTAGGATTATGGCCTACCATCCACTCTATAGAAGTGTATAGGTTGTGTGCTCAAGATCCCTTCTCCTGGATCCCTAAGTTAAACCCTTTAAGAAATTGGGTTACTGGTTGACTGGGCTCTGAGCCCTGGGCAAGTAGCAACCACAATCCTTGTCATGGTGGGGTACAATAAAACTCCAAATAACTTGTGCTCAACTCCCTGGTAGCTTGGCACAGAGCAGTCAGACTTAACTTAGTGGCAATGTGCAAAGTATTTGTGCACCACTTCCAACAATAAAACTGTAAAACCACCACACAAAAAAGATCCCACACCAGGTTAGCAAAATAGATTTTAATTTAATAACTAAAACAAGACAAAAACATCCAATTTGTCGATCTGTTCAGGCCAATGGCGATGGAGCACAGGCCATCTACAAGGACCCAGTTAGGACCACTGAACAAACGTATCTTAGATCCTGGGTTGCGGAGCATTGCATGGGTCTGCATTGAGGATGCACCATGCAGCCAAAGCGATGCGTTGGTTCTGAGATAAAGCAAGGCTGTGATGCAAGGGCCTACATCATTGTTGAGGATCCCATTGACTGAGCTTGCAAAGCGAAGGCTGGCACTGGGGATGTGACATGCAGTTGCGGCGATGCGTCAGTTCCGGAGAACTGCGAGGCTGCGATGGGGACTCTGTAATTGTCGTTGAGGCTGCCATTGGCAAAATAAGCGAGAACCTGCACCAAGGATGAATTGCGCAGTGGTGGTTCCAAAGGCGTTGTGGGTTGCGGTGGAGATTCAGGTCTTTGCAATGGGTCCAATCCATGCAGCAGCGGAGATGTGTCAGTTTTGCTTGGGGTTGTTTTGCACATCAGAGGCGATGCGTCAGTTCTGCACAGAGGCTGGTAGAGCACCTTAAGCCCACTTCCAAGGGTCCAGGATTGTGGTGACATCACTTGGCTGTATAGAGTCACAGATGAGAGAATGCAGGTGCAAGGTGCAAGGTTGTGGTAAGCCTGTTATGTCGCAGAGGCTTCCGATCAGGAGGCCAGCCAACTAGCCCCAGGACTCACTCTGGGGTATGAGTTCAAGAGATGCAGGTCCAGTTATTCTCACCCTGGCAAGGGGGACAGAAGGCAGCAGTTCAACAAAGCAGGAGTCCAGCAGAGTGGCAGTCCTTCAGCAGCACAGGAGTCTTTCTCCCTAGCAGAGCACAGGTCCAGAAGTGTACTGAAGTGGTGGTGTCTGTGGGCCAGTGTTTATACCCAGGGATGCATTTGAAATGGGGGAGAAGCTCATAGAGGATTCTTTTTTAAATCCCCAGGCATCCTGCCTCCCCTCTCCTGGCTTCAGAATAACTACAGGGTGTATGCAGCCCTTTTTGTGGTGGCAGAACACCGTCTATTTAGGTGTAAGTGGGGCAGTGCCCAGTTCCTCCCTCCCATCTTGCCAGTCATGGCCCATCCAGGCACACCTAAGCTCCCTATTGTGTATGGCTGTCTAGGAGTAATACACAAATCCAAACTGTCAGCTACACCCAGTCATGTGACCAGAGACAGGCTACAAGCACTAAATGGTTAAGGCAGGAAAATGCCAACTTTCTAAAAGTGGCATTTGCAGAATTGCAATTTAAATCTGCCTCGACCATAGGTTAGGATTTTAAATTGTGATTCCAGAGACACCAAATAAGTACTGGTAATCTCTTCTAATTTGGAAATGAAGATAGGCCTTGCAGTAGTTAAAAACAAAGTTAAGAGTTTTTCGATACCAGGACATATAAAACTTAAAAGTACATGCCCTGCTTTTTAAATAATTTGCACCCTGGCCTCTGGGATGTCCAGGACCTACCCAAGGGGTGCCGTATTTGTATTAAAAAGGAAGGTTTCTGTGTATTTTGCCAGGTCGAAATGGCAGTTTAAAGGACACACACAAGCTCTGTAGTGGCAGGCCCGAGACATGCTTAAAGGGCCATTTAAGTGGCTGGCACAATCAGGGCTGATGGCCCACTTGTAGCATGTAATTTACAGGCCCTGGGCTTATGTAGTACCATTTTATTAGGGAAATATAAGTAAATTAAGTATGCCAATTGGGGATAAGCCAATATTACGTGTTTAGAGGAGAGTGCACAAGCAATACAGCACTGGTTAGCAGGGGTGAAGTTCTCAGAGTCCTAAGGCCAGTAAAAACGAGATAAGCAGAAAAATGAAGGACAAAGACAAAAGGTTGGGGGAAGATCACTCTAAGGCTGACAGGTCTAACTAGCCCCATTATTCTATTAGATACCTGCTAACAGAATCCAAGCCCAGACAGCTGAGTAGACAGAGGTTTCTGGCTCATCTCCAAGATGTACTGACTAGCTCGTACTGGGCCATTATATTAACTGCTGTCACGTTTCGATGTCTTTGGTAATAATGTCAGGTATGCATATAGGATGTTGGTAGTCCCTCTTCTAATTATGTGTGTAGTGGTTGGTAGTCTCCCTTCCAATTATGCATGCAGTGGTTATTCAATTGCAATGAGGAAGAGGTGCGGCGCAGCGGCCAGGGCGGCTGACTGCGGAGCACCGGGGCCACGGTTCGATCCCCGGCGCTGGCAGCAGATTAGCCTAGCACCATGTGACTCTGGGCAATAGCTCGCGTAATCTTCCTGATGGCCCCCCACTGCCGAGACACCCTTAAGGGGTAATTGTTCACACTTTACAAATGCCGGTATTATTAATACATTTGCTTTCCTGGAGGTACTATCATAGTACATAATTTTGCTCTATTTTCCAAATATTTACAGGGAAGGGGTGAAGCCACCTCAAAGGACTCACCCAGCCCCAAGATAAAATTATTGCATCAAAAAGACAGTACACCATCTGAAATTGAGAATGCAGAGAAAACATGCTCTCCCATCAGCGGTAAAAAGAACATAATTGGGAATGTGACTTACAGACAAATAAGTCCTTTCTTTCGTTTTCTTTAACCGTAGGAAATGTAAGTCAAAAGCATGTGTCCCAATGCATAACTGTCATTTCTAGTGCTAGAAGGAAATTGACTGACATACAGAATGCAGCAGCGGCAAATTAGTTGTGTACCCTCATGACAACTCACCTGCTCACACTGCCTGACATACCTGCATTGTGATGAGTTACCCCTTTATACAACTATCTTAATTGGCCTTCTGCCAATAATCTTGTGCTGCGTGGTCCACCCACCACTCACTTCTGAAAAGATCTATTCATTATCAAGCCTGGTGAGCCTACACCAGTGGCATGCAGCTCTTTACATGGTGTATTCAAGTCAAACACAGGCAGATCCTTTTAAAACTACAGACTGAAGCTGTAAGTGGAGATAATCACTGGAAAAACAAATAGATCATGTTTGCAATAGAGAACATTTTCAGAATTAGCTCGTGTTGTCTTCTTCAGGCTCATAGTTATGAAAGAGTGGATATGAATTCAACAGGCAAAAGCTTAAGAAATATGGCCATAGTAAGTAATGCATGCATAAGTATATAAATACACGCTTTGTAAATGTGTGCACCTTTTACATTTGCTTGAGTAATTTAATTTCTTAAATTTTCATATTTCACAATAATTTGCCTTATACCTGTGTGCATCACTACAATGAGAACAAAAGCATAATTCAGTTGAAATAAGATGATAATGCTGCTATCTTCTTCAGATGCTGATCGGGAAGATCCAGAGGGCGAGAATGATCATTTAGAGAAATTAGAAGGTAATTCAGACATTTAAGTCATATATCTGTGCTTCTTTCCTCATACACCAGCACTGTAATCAAATGTAGTAGCACTGCATTTACTTAAAACAAGAAAGTGTAAGATTGTTGTTTTTAATAATTGGTACAGTCTATAAACATGTACCTGTGTTGCCATTCTGCAATTTGACACTTGAACATTCCTCTCACTCTTCTCCATATCACAAGTGGTGAGCAAAAAAATGAAGTTTCACCTTTGCCCACGTTAGGAATTTTTTTAGCATGGTGAACATGCCACATGCAAATCAGCCTTGATCCTGCTCCAATCGGAACAGTCCAGCTCCTCCCTGAACTGGAAAACAAGCAACCCAGGACCAGTGTTACCCTTACTAAGGGCTCATCAGTCAAGTAAGGCTTGATTGCAGTGGCACAGTGAGCATGAGACCCACATCCGGGCATACCTGTTGCATTTAGGGTGGTAACTGCAACAACAACAAGGTGATGGATGGAATGCTTGAATTAATCTCAGCCACTGACAATTGCTCGGTGCAGCATCCCAATCCTTCATTTTTCGCCCACCATGCCACCTCAGTTTGGACCCAGCCATATGCAAATCAGCAATGATCCTGCTCCAATCGGAACAGTCCAGCTTGATATGCCAAGCCAGGTCCTCCCTGAACTGGAAAACAAGCTTCCCAAGCCCAGTTTTCCCTTATTATGGACTCATTAGCCAGGTATATTTTGATTCCAGTGGCACAGAGAGCATGGGACCCACTTCTGGGCATACCCTATGCACTTAGGGTGGCAACTGCATGAACAACAACAAGGTGATGGATGCAATGCTTGAATTAATCTCAGTTACTGCCAATTGCTCGGGCTGCATCGATCACTTTTTGTATACTTTAGTCTTTTCAACAATGGTCACTTGTTTACACATGCCACATAACTGTTTGTTAGCAAACTCCCTTTCCCAGTACATTTGAGAACCTCCAGGCCCCTTCTTTGGCACTATCAAACTGCTTGGCAACTAAAAGACACTTCTCCCTCCAATCCAACGCCCACCTTTATTCGAGTGGCTTACTAATCCTGTGCCTCATTGAATGTGGAATATATATATACACTCCAGATCCTCTATATCACTTCAGCCAGTGAGGGTACTGTACCCCCCCTGCAGAGCATGCCTAAGATGCAAGTAGCTAATAGCTATGCCTTATTCCTTAAGACCTACACCTTAAGGAATTTACTCTCCAGGAGACAAATGGATCCTCCACTGTCAAAAGAAGCCCTCTAGGAAAACTAACAACGGTGACGCTGACCGAGTACAACATCAACTGACCTTGACCCGACAATCAACTCTTCAGAAAATCTATTTAGTCTCTTTGTTTAAGAGACGATACAGGGGGGTTATATAATTTTTGGCAGGCATTCCATTAGCTTGCTGATGCAGATTCACTACTTTTGCAAGCTCAGGGCAGGACCACCCATAATATTTTGCCATCCCTGTCAGCTCAGCAGGGATGATCTTTAACAAAAGTGCTCCTGCCGGAAACAAAATTGCTATGCCAGCCAGCCTGGATTGTTTTGTATTTCAGAAACAAGTGTCCTAATGTGGGGGGGTTTCCAAAATACAAAAATAGGGTAGGCCTACTAACACTTCGACCCAGGCAATATGTGATGGAAGGGCCACCAGGAAAGGATGTCTGATAGCAGAGCCAGCTGAGGCTCTGCCTTTAGAAATCAGTCATTTACCCCACCTCTAAACTGGTGGAAGAGGACATCTGGTGATGTACAGTGGATATCCTGCTCTGCTAAATTCTAAATAATGCCCTAAAACCCTGCGGCTAGGCGGTCATTCCTGTGCCGGTAACGCCCAACTGTATATCTGAGCCAGAGGAAAAAATGACCAAAACCGTAAAACAACAATAGTAATACTACTACTACAACTAGTAATAATAATAATAATAATAATAATAATACCTTATTATATAGCATTTGATACAGCACTTTAACTATCTCAAAGCACTGTAAGAAACAAGAATGACTGGACTTAATATTATTCTATGTATTAACCTTGGATGAAAGTGGAAGACACTAATGGTGCTACTGGCCTCCCCACTCTCCCCTCTCAGTGTTGTGTGTGTGTGTTTGCTTTAGAATGCATCGGTGATGTTCACAAATAATCCCACATCAAATCCTTTTGTCTTTCAAAGTGGGTCCTCCCATGTTATATTGGTTTTTAGCAGTGTTCCCCTCCCCTTGCTGCTGAGGTGCATTAAAACAAAAACTTCCCTACCTGTCCTAGTGTACACTCCTAGGGTGTGGTGCTGGTGGGGTCACTAATACAACGGTTGCAACAGCATTTTGGATGCATACACTCACAGGCACCTAGTCGCCACGACTCACTCACTATCCGCTGTATCATGGGTTCTTTAAGCAGCTTTCCCCCAACTTTCTTGTGTCGCATATAACAGTCAACAATTCCTTGCTCAAAGATTCATTATCAAGCGTGGTCACACTACACAAGTATAAGATACAATTCAGGGAAACACATTCAAATACATTAGAAAATCCATATTGTGGGGAGAAACTAAATATAAAGTGATGTTTTAAAATGAAAATAAGTAATGTTTGCACTGTGCATATTGTGTCAAAATAACTATAATTAAACATTCTTGTTTAGGCTTCTATGTATGGATATAAAATGTATATGAATTCAACGGCGATAACTATAGAAATATAGTAACAATAGCTAATTTGGGCAGAAGTGTGTTAGTACATGCTTTGGTAAAGTAAGCACCTTTTACCATTGTGTTAGATTTCTTAGCTTTGTCGGATCTCATAGTAAAATTGCCTGGATCCTTTGTTAATATCTGTCAGTGCATTTAGTCTTGTAAAAAAAATCCAAAATATAGCACATTTCAAACAGACTGACAATAAGCTATTTTATGCAGATTCTAATGAGGAAAAGTCACGAAAGTCGAAGGCGAAAACAAAGAAAACTGAAGGTGATGCCTTGACATTTCATTTTTATTTCTGTAACCATGGTAACATCACTGCATGAAAAATGACAATCTGAAGCATTTAATAACTACTTGTAAAAGGGTTAATTTAATGACTGTATTGTTAATGTAGTATTTTTAAATGCTATTTTTATAGAAAGGGTTGCTGTCACTGTTTAATAATAATGCTCAAAGGATGCAATATTATGAAGTCAAGTTACTCTGTTGAATTTGTGTACTCATGCTTCTATCAAGCTGACTATGTAGTATTTTTTACAAGTCAGTGTATATTTTTATTTAATTAACAGTCTTCTGCAGTGCTCCTTCACTAGAGTGCATACGGGTGTTGTACTTATAACACAGCAAATGAATAATTACAAGATGTAAACATAGGAACAAGTGGAGGGTACAGAAACACAAGGAAGCAGTACCAGGAACAGAGGAGAGTGGCAAGAGAATGCAATGTGATAGAAGTCGTGATTCTGAAAACCCAGTTGTGGTATTGAAGCGAGCCATCCTTAATTAGTGTAAAAGTGGATGAGACAAGCCTCTAGGAGTTTTCTGAAGGTAAGAAGGGTGGGCTGAATTCTGAATCTGTGGACTTTGGAATTCCAGTCATTGGTGCCAGCTCTAGTAAGCAATTGCTTCTTGGTGAAGGAAGTTCTGAATCTAAAGGCCTCAGTTACTAGAGTTCCAGCTTCTGGGGTCTCTGAGCCCACCATAGATTGGCAGTACTTTTGACAGATAGAGATAATTGTTGTATTGATTCATCATCTAAACAAAACAACAACGATTGAAATGGATTTTTGCCCGAAGTGGCAGCTAGAGGAGTTCACGGAGTATGTAGTACAACATATTATTTTATTGATTATTGTAACTTTGCATAATAAGGTGTCCGGGCACTGCTCAACAGACTTCAGAAGGGACCTAATGGTGCTATATGGTGATCAGTGGCCTACAGAGGAGAGATCATCTCTCCCCTCGCCAAATAACTCTGCCTGACCCCCGTGAGATCAAGAATAGCAATAAAGGTCACATGCATAACTAAAAGGTGGTACCCGAGCTAGCCCATGGCTATTTGGCAAGGAAGACTATAAACCGTTGCCCGAGCATCATGGTGTTACAATAATTCTCTAGATTCAAACAAACTACTGTCACTAAAGGTGGCTCATGGGTTCTTGCCCCTGTTGTCAACCTGCCCATCGGTGCCTCTGTGGGAACCACCCATTAATAAGATATTTAGGCCCTCATTACTCGTGGCCCAGTGGGCATACAATAGTTAGCGCATCTGTTAAATGTGATACACTGTGGATCCTAATATAACAGGCACAGTATTGATCACCTATTACAAGTTTAGCCCTTTCAAATGGGACTTAACACATGACTTTTAATGGTTTCCAACAAAATCCACATGTACTGGTATTTACCAGACATTTTGCCTCCAGTAAATTTTGGTAGGATTTACTTGCAAAAATTTAGCAAGGCAAATTGCAGGGCATGTGGTAATTACTGCAAAACGTGTTATTCCAATCTCTACACAAACAAAGAGTTTATGAAGGAATTGGAAAAGATCAAGCCACACAAAAAGAGGGCCTTAGCCACCATCTGAACAAGCATTAGAAAAGCCAGTTGGTCGCACCTATTAAATGTGAATGGCGAGCTACTGGCTTGGTCAATGCTTGTTTACTTTGCCATAGGAATAAAATAAATGAGAAATCTCAAAATGATGCACCCCATTGTGGCCATCTTAGAATAATCTTTCTTTGAGAAACCTCTACTGCAGGGTGGCCGCTAGTGACATTCATTTTAACATATATTTGAAACTTGTATTTACCATTCCAAGATGGCTGATGTCCATTTTAGAAAGGGAAATACAAAACAGAAAAAAAAAAAAAAAAGCAAGCAGCCTGGAAGCAGTGTACTGCAGGTAGGCCATTTCTGAAATAATTTTGAAAGCATGCAAATAAAGCAAATGGGAACAGGATGGATGGGGAGCAATGATGAGCAGGGAAGCAAGTGGCTGGTAGAAGTGTGAAGTTGCTGCTGGGCCCTTGCACAAAGTATTAAGAATCAGTGAAGCAGTTTGGAAGGACAAGGGAGCAGCTACAGATAAGTGGTGGAGTAGAGAAAGCAATGGGTGCTGTTAAGCATACCTGGATGTCAGGAAGAGAGAGAGAGGAAAACTTGAAACTAAATGAAGAAATAGTTCCCTGACTTCAGCAGTGGAAGACTAGAATTCAGCCAATCAAAAGCCGGGGTAAAGAATAAATGCTCCAGGCAAGGGATAGAGGAAAGATTAGGGAGGAAAGCCATGAAACAAAGAGAAGGCAACTGACCCATACAAGAAATCCATCCAATCGAAATCAACAGCTGACCCAAACTCAGGTCACTGGAATTATTCAGCAATGGCTGACCAAGTTATGTGACAGAGTTTACAATATCATGCAGCTACAAAATACAAATTAACAGCATATTGTGTGTTAGAAATGGGGTCTCTATTTGGCAGAGGTATGCACTCTGTCCAAGTAGGGACCACCACTCTAGTCAGGGTAAGCGAGATACACACAAAGATAACCTGTGGTCACCCTCTGGTAGCTTGACACAGACCAGTCAGGCTTATCTAAAGAGGCAATGTGTAGAGTATTTGTGCAGCACACACAGTAACACAATGGAAACACCACAAAAAGACTCTGTCCAGGTTTAGTAAAATAGGCAATAATTTTATAAATACATCAAGAGCAAAATGACAAACATCCAATAGGTAGAAGTAGAGTTGTGAATTTTTAAAGAATAAAAAGAGTTATTGCGCTTAGAAGCAATACGCTCCTGTGGGGGTCATCTAGTTGCACTGCCCTGGGACAAAGTCAACAGTTCAAGCTGACCACAATGGAACGCAGGCTGGGGACAGGAGACACTCAGGCCTGGGGAACAGAGAACCTTGATACTGGTCACAACAGCGAGATGTGGGGTCCAGACGAGCAATGCATTGAGGTGATGCTTTGATTTTCTTCACGTAGTGGTGGTGATGCATCAAGTCTGTTGAGCCGGTTCTGAGTACGGTGGTTCCGAAGACGATGCACCGGGTTAATCCACACTAGATTGACAATGCATTGATCTTCTCCATGCAGTGGTGGCGTAGCATTTCTTCTGAAGCGTTGGAGGTGTGGTGGTTCCAAGTGCGATGCACCAGGTTCTACTCCTGCAACAGGGTGGATGCACCAGTTCCTCTGCATGCAGACTGAAGGTGCATTGATTTCTCTGGTACAAGTATGTGGGTCCAGTTCCAGTGAGCAGGCTCAGGAGCAGAGATAGAGACTTTGATATCCCTGACTCTCAAGCAACAGGAGACAAGCCAGCAAGCCCTTGTAGATCACTTCAGTTGCAAGGCAGAGTACAGTTCCCATCAGCATGGTCTGAACAGCAGGCAGCAGGGCAACACAGCAGAAAAGCAAGTCTTCCAGATCAGCAGTCCAGGCAAGCAATGACAACCTGCCCTGGTGGGAAATCTTATTAACAATGCTACAATCATCGAAGTCTTGAACTTTCTGTCGGACAAACTTCATGTACAGATCAACTTAATGAATCTGATGGCTGCACACATCTCAGGCATAAACTTAAAACTGGAATCTTTAACATCCATAATCACAAGGGTACAGCCATCTATTCACCATCACCAATGAAAGGTACATGTGGTCCGATTATTGACAAATTATCCTCACAACCGGAACTTTTGTCAACAATTTTAGTATCCGACAGGATTGTCATAAAAAATGATCCAATTCCCGCAAATCAAACCAGTAGCTCTAGCCAGGAAACACAAAATGTGGACCTAGACCCACCAGAAGGGGCACACGAACGGCAAATACTGTCAAACTAATAGACCAAAAGTTAGTAAACTTAGCGCGAACAAACTAGGAGGCTGCTCAAGCCATATCCAGCATAAGCCCCTCATCCAGCAAACTAACCAAAAGGCAACAGAAGTGTGCAAGGAAGGCAAGACATAAAATGTGGACCTAGACCCACCGGAAGGGGCACACGAACGGCAAATACTGTCAAACTAATAGACCAAAAGTTAGTAAACTTAGCGCGAACAAACTAGGAGGCTGCTCAAGCCATATCCAGCATAAGCCCCTCATCCAGCAAACTAACCAAAAGGCAACAGAAGTGTGCAAGGCAGGCAAGACATAAAATGTGGACCTAGACCCACCGGAAGGGGCACACGAACGGCAAATACTGTCACACTCATAGACCAAAAGTTAGTAAACTTAGCACGAACAAACTAGGAGGCTCCTCAAGCCATTACCAGCATAAGCCCCTCATCCAGCAAACTAACCAAAAGGCAACACAAGTGTGCAAGGAAGGCAAGACAAAAAAACGCCCAATCCAAGGAAATTGTTCCCAAATTATTCTACCCAATACTTGCCCCAAAATACTAAAGTGGATATGGAAACCTCCTCCACTAATGCATCAATCAGTCATCTGGGTGACACAGGGATTTTGGCCACAGTCCTCACAATTTCTTCTGTTCTCAGGGAAGAAATAACATTAAAACTCAATCTTGCAGAGAGGATGACATTTTAGTAGCAAATAACTGTAACTCTACCCCAGGACCAACACAATTGGAGGAACAACAAATACATGACAACCAGGACCAGATGAATGTTTCTGCGGCAGGAGAAGTGAATCAAATGGCCATAGGACATCGCACCAAACAGGGTGGAACGTCATGAAACAGCACTTATAACCAGGCATCAAGTTTAATCCATCCCCTCACTCAACCAAAGGGTTAAGTGAATTTAGCTTCTATTCCAACTAGAATACATCCCCCAAGGTCAACAGAATATCCTCAAAAGAGGAAATATTTTAAGACTGCTAGCAGAGATCCCAGAACTAATAGGCATAACATCAATTGATCTAATAGTAGTTGAGTACCTGCCAACCAATTATTACCACCAACCACAATCCACCGCAAACACTTGGAAATCAAATGAAACCGTAGACTTGATTTGTACTTTCGCACCAGTCTTTGAAAGTTAGGGTATCGTGTTAAAAAGACATCAGCCCCCTAGGTTCCCTTTCCCGCGGTTACAAAAAAACTGGTTGCTGTCTCAACCTGTAAGAACTGTTCAATTGATACTGAAGGGTGCAAGAGGTACCTCCCCCGATCATTTGGAAGACCGAAGCCCAATTATACCTCGAACCAACCAAACTGGGTCCAATAGGACTGGCTGCCCTTAGCCCTAAATGCTCAACGTTCCACATGTACTTCTCATGCAAGTACACTGCCATCTGAATCAGAGTTCTTACATCTTCTATCTTGAAACATTGCAGGCGCAAAACCGTTGCTCTAAGACGGTACCCCTCCCAAAGAATATAGACATAATTGCCCTCCAAGAGACTTGGTCAGCAGTAGACCTTCCGGTAGAAGGCTTTTTGTCCTAACAAACCATGGCTACTAGGCCCCCAAAATATGGAAAACCTAAAGGAGGCCTTGCGGTCTACATATCTCTTCACTTAGATATCATCACAGAAGAACTACTTCACATCGACCCCGGCCTCCAAATCATCAAACTCAGTAACTGGTCACAGGATAATAGACCTCCCGTCCTATAGTTCAACATCTGCATTCACCCCAATGCCTAAAAAACATAAAGCCTTAATAGGAAAACTAATAGCCACAATATCCAGTCAAAAGCAAGCCCAACCCACATGGGACATAATAATGACAGGTGATTTCAAATCTAATGTACAGTACAGAGGATGATGCCATACTTAACCTTGACAACACATTGTGGAACATCACGGCCCAGGCCACCTCAAAAGCTAAGCGATGAGATATAAATGATGAAAAGCTAGTTATGGCATCTGAATGCCTCAGAATAAGAATCCTAAATGGAAGACTGCCAGATGAGACCCCACCAAATTACACATATTATGACCCCCATCTCTCAATCCCTTATCGACTATTCAATTGTTTCTGTGCCCCTTATCCCATTGGTTAAACCCTTCTCAATAAAATACAGCACAAGGAGGGATCACTCTTGCTAATAGATATAGCCCCACGTATATATGTACAAGCCCAAACAGATATCAGCATGAGCACCACTACCAATCTAAAGCTGGTGCGATGGTCAACAGAAAGCGTAACGCTTTGAGGTTCTTAAACATATGCCGGATAGATTCAATTTTTGCTACAGTTTCCATTTTAGTTAGCCTGCCTGCACTTTAGTACACATTCAGCATTTTTGTCATCTTTCCCAGAACTCGATAAAGTGGTATTCATGTCTAAATACACTTCAATCTGAATTGTTTCTCTTTCAGGCACCACAAGTCCTCTTGATAATCCTCACAAGTATATCCTCTTGATGGCTACATCTCAAGGTTTTAGTGGTAGACACTTAAAGTAAACATGAGTTAAAGATAACACAAATTCTTAAGGACTGTATACATGTTTTCATGTTTAGCATCAACTGTTTCTTTCTGGTTACATCAGTGTCTTAAAATTCCAATTTAATTTTGCAATGCAGGCTAGAAGTCAGTTCTAAATCCTTTAGAAGCCCTAGAATTGACCTCTGAGGAGAGAGGAAGTCATTTCCTCCTATGAAGTTTATTTGACTGCTAGGGGAAATTTGGATACGATCTCTACAACATGGCATTATCTGTCATCACCCCCTCATGTTTGCTGGAGCCTCAGCAGAACTCCTGCACATCTGTGCATTCACATGGGGTCTACTCAGTCCAGCATTCCACATTGCACCAGGACATGATCTGTATCCTGCTGATCCACCATCGCTCATGTTAGTCTCTCTTCTCTGCTGCACAAGCACCCGTCACTTCCTTCTGACCTCAAACGGGTTTCCCCGCATCTCAACAGACCACAGCCGTATTAGCCTACTTGGCGCCATCTTGTTTTCTTCCATGAACAGACCGCGGTGAGTTAATTCACTGCATAGATCTGCCACCTGATTGCTATTTATCTCAAACAATGGGCACATTTAAAGATAATTTATTCCTAGGTTGTCGGCTGGCTCTACCCCTTAACCAATCATCTTAAACAGCCTTCCCCCAAAGTCTGCCACATCTGTCATACAATAATTCCTTACTGATAGGTCAATGTAACAGTTTTCGGACTCCACACATCATCACCAGTAACTTAGTATAGGACGAAGCAAAGTAAAACATCTTAACATCTTTTAGCAATATCGAGCTCGAGAGATAGTTGATCGCCTGATTATTGAGAAAGAGCCATGCCATGCAGATCTTGGGCAGGGCCGTTTCTACCATTAGGCAAGACTAGGTGGCTGCCTAGGGCGGCAAAAGGGCTAGGACGGCAAAAGGGGGTATTTTTTTTTTGTTGACCCAACAAACGTAAAGCTAGGCGGCCACCTAATCTTGCCTAATAGAAACGGCCCTGCTTCTGAGAACCCTTCAGGGGGCGCAGACTGTCTCTCGCCGGATCCAGCCAGAGAGGGCGGCGCGCCCAAATCCCCACCCGGGCCCTTCGTCTCTTTGTAATGCGTGCGAAAAGTTATGGAATCCCAAACAAGCAGAGTCTCGGCCAGTACAATAGAAGGGGCTGGCAGTGCAGGGAATGTAGACTGTTTTAAACCGCTTGCTACGGCTTTCCTAAACACTGAGAGCTCATAGAGAGGGGTGTAGTGAGAACTGATTTTAGTGCTTTGAGGCGCCCTTTTGATGTCACAGGTACTGTACAAATAATATGCAACGTAACGCAGGATGAAAGCGGATAGCCCTCTAATTGAAAGGGGGCATCCTCTGCTACTTCTAGGCACCCGCACTCCGGGGCTGTGCGTCTTCAGCATCAGCCACGGACCACCTGCGCGCAGTCTGCACACCATGCACAGAGCTGCACAGACCCTCCAGACCTTGTTTACTCATTTCTCATCACAGAATCAAATACCTTTCATATGATTCCTGTTGGCATAATGCACACCCAAAGACGCAAAATTGCCCAAGGCTGCAATAGCAGTATCGGTGCTCACTCCTTGGCAATTGTCAACCCAACAAATGCAACGCACAACGAGAACGGATGTCAACAGACTTACAAATGGAGGGCTAGAACACAATGTCACTCATGTTTTTCAATAAAAAAGTAAATTTTGTCTCATTTGACCGTCATAAAAAAATCATGTTTTTTTTTAACCGCTCGGTATCTTTTGGAAGACATTGTTGGAAGGTTGAGCAGAGTAACTGCGTGGCAATTGCCTCTTATCCTGTAAGAATCACATATAACCTTTACGCATTTCATTACTGGTAACTGGTTAATGGCTTAACAACTGAATGATTAGAGATTTGCTCTTAAGTTGGCTTCATCTTCAACATGCCTTGAACTATTAAAAATGGTTATTGTTCTCTTTCGAAATTCTGGGCTGGAATATTGGCCGCTCAGTAAACTTTGTGCCTGTTGTCATAATAATAGGCTGTTCGTGCCTAACAAAAATGAATGTGTCCTCATGATGTAACGCAACATGTGCTTGTGTAAAGCGCTATGATACCTGATACTTTTGGGTCAAGATCGCTCTATATAAAACTCCGTAAAGAAAAAGAACTGACCACTAGCCTAGTGTCATGTCCGATACCGTCATCGGTTAGTGACTGTTTAGGCCAACGTCAATGTCCACGCTGGGATTTTTGAGCCAGTGCATACCCTGTTAAAAGTAGGATTACAAATCCCAGAATGCAACACACAGGTGACCGCAAACCCAGGATTGGTTAAAGGTGTTCCACAACATGGAACTACTTGTCAACTATGGTGAATTGTGCATTCTTCCTTGCACCATCTCAAATTCTGGTCAGGATTACTCTCATAGTGGTAACATACACGAGCTTGTCAATAACTTCTATTCACAGCGCCAAGAAGCAGTTCTTTCTGTGTTGTACGCCAAACTTGATTAACATCTTGCCATAGTGTCTGATTAGCACAGATTTCAGCATCATGAACTATAATCTCCCTGACGTTGAAATCTTTTAATTGTTGTGATCAGCCTCTAATAAATGGATACAATGGAGATGATAACTATTTCAGGTGCCTCAGTGAGAAAAAAAAAGCGTCGGCAAAACCACTAGGTCTGGCCTTGGAAGATGGTGCAAGTTACTATTTTTGTTGTTTCTGGTTTTGAAAACGAGGTGCACTGACGCCTCTGTGGTATTTAAACACAAGGCTCCATTGGGCATCCGTGTAAATAGTTCTGTGAGTGTATGGCTACCATCACGGTCTGTCCTGGGCCTTTCGTTGAGGTCATTTGCAGGACTGACTGTTGTGATCGTGTTTCCTGATAGTAAATGAGAGTAACATAGAAGGGTTCGGCAGTAGAGGGTGTGCCTCTCTAGCCTGGATGACAGGGGGAGAGAGTGATGGTAGTAAAAGGGAGGGGGCTGCATTTTTCAATTCTCCCCTGGGCGGCAAAACACCTAGAAAGGGCCCTGATCTTGGAATTATGCTGTGAATATTGTAAAATGAAACTCGGCTATGTTTGCAGCATTGAAATGATTTAAAATTAGCTCATGTTTGGCATTTTTTATTCAGGGACACATTTATGGAAGTATGTGGATATGAATTTAAAAAGAAATACCTGATGAAAATACTGCAGCAATAACTAATCTATTCAGAGGTGCATTTCTTTACTTTTCCGCTAGAATAGTAATTTGCCAGAAACCTTTTATATGAATATTTGTCAATGTCTTGTGCTTTGTAATAAAACAAACGCCTGGCACATTTGAAGCAGACTAACAATGCGTTATTTTATGCAGATTCTGATGAGGAAAAGTCAAACGGGTCGACGGTGCAATCAAAGAAAACTGAAGGTGACGCATTGGCATTTCAGCTTTGTTTCTGTAACCATGGTGACATCACTAAATGAAAAAAAAAATTCACTCTGCTGCATTTGATTACCACGGTTAAACAGGAGGTTATGTGACTGTATTGTAAATATAGTGTTTTAAAACTGGTAATTTCATTTGAGAGCAATGCCATTTTTACAGGAACATTTGTTCATTTGCTATATTTTTACAGTTAAATCCCCTTTTATCGTCAAATTTGAATAATTACTCTCAAAGCATGCTCCATTGTGAGGGCAGGTGATGCATTATTGGCCATACAGGAGCAGCCGACAGACTGTGTTTCCAAATGTACAAAATTCGAACTTGACATGAAAATTGTAAAATAGTTTTGCTGCGGTCTGGGTCCTGTTTATTTCAGCCTAGCGTATTACTTGTAGTCCCTGCACATGACCCCAGGTCACCCTTTCCAGATTCACAAACAATATGTGGCCTCTGGGACACCGAAAGGATTTTGGGGCCCTAGGCCAAGCATATTTGGGGGGCCCCTGTTCTGAACAGCTTTGAATTTATGATCCACTTTCAGCTCTTTCATGCCCTCTTTGACCAGGTCACTGACAGCACACTGGCACACTTGTCCAAGTTCTTAATGTGTTTGCATCTAATATTGAATTTGAATCTAATGAGATCCTGCATGCCACCCAATCTGGCTTTCGTCCCCATCTCAGCACTGAGACTGCGCTCCTGGAGGTCTCGGAAACCATTAAAGAGGTTCTGGACTCTGGGGGCAAAGTCATGCTGGTGATGCTAGATCTGTCGGCGGCGTTCGACACCGTTCCCCATGACGGTCTTCTCGCTAGACTCTTCGAGATAGGCCTACGGGGGACGGTGTTCGACTGGTTCTCTTCTTTTCTAGCCGGTCGCCGGCAGTCGATCTGGGCCCCGCCGGATTCCGCCGTGATGCCGCCTCTGGGAGTCGGGGTCCCTCAGGGCTCTATTTTGAGCCCGACCCTCTTCAACATCATTATGACCCCTTTGGCGGCGTTGGTGGAGTCGCATGGTGCCCAGATCGTATCCTATGCGGACGACACCCAGCTCCTCTTCTCTTGTAAGAGAGGAGGTGACTTCGATGGGGAGAGCATTCGGGATTGCCTTGGGGCTGTTTTTCACTGGTTCCATCTAAACAGCCTTAAGTGCAATTCCGACAAGTCCGAAGTACTTTTCTTTGGGTGCGACACAGAACCAGATTGGCAGACCTGGTGGCCGCGGGATATGTTCCCTCCGTCCTGCTCCTCTCAGGTTGCTAAGAATCTGGGGGTGAAGATGGACAACAGGCTTACCTTGAAATCCCAGATCCTGGGGGTGTCGGGCATTTGCTTTGGCATCCTCAGGATGTTGCGGAGGTTTCTTCCTCTGTTATCCGTGGATCACAGGGCGCTGACTGTCCAGGCTCTGATTGGGTCCAGGTTGGATTACTCTAACGTTCTCTACCTGGGCCTCCCAGAGTATCTGTTGCAGCGGCTTCAAGTGGTACAGAATGCCGCTGCAAGGGCAATCTTTGGCCTTAGCAGGCGCTCCAGGGCCTCGGGCCTGCTGGCAACTTTACACTGGCTTCCTATCCGCAAGAGGATCGCCCTTAAGGCGCTGACCTTGGCCTACAAAGCTCTTCACCAGGAGGGAGCCAAGTATCTCCATAAGAGACTGGTTTTTTACCATCCAACCAGGTCTCTGAGGTCGGAAGTCCTGCATCTTGCTGTTGTCCCCCGGGTAAAGAAAGCGCGCCTCGGAGGCCGCTCTTTTGGACTGCTGGCTTCTCAGCTGTGGAACTCTTTACCACTGGCCCTGCGGGGAGTCACCAGCCTACTGGCTTTTAGGAAAGGCCTTAAAACGTGGCTGTTCACTCAGTAGTCCGTCCTCCGTGAATCTCCTGCCCTTTTTTCTGTTGGTTTTATCTGGTGTTATGTTTGTTGTGTTGCAGTATTGTCTCTTTCTCCATTAAAGCGCCGGGACACTCTTTTTGAGTAGCCGTGCGCTATTGAAATAAACAAATAACATAACATAACATAACATAACATAACATAACATATTGATGGATAGTAATGTGTGTTTTTAATATTGTAACACAGCAGCAGCTCACTAATATTACTGCAAATAATATATGTGACCCCTCCCATTTCTCATATGTGAGGTCCTGTTTTGATCTGAAAGAAATATTTTTATGGATGTTGCTTGAAACATAAACACGTTTTTCTGCAAATTGTCTGTAATAGATTCTCACACATCACCATCATTAACAATACATTTAAAAAAATGATATTTAAAACAATCTGTTTTAAAATTATTCAAGTCTCTCAGGACAAGACTCTGCAGAGAGGAGCTGGCTCTACCAGTGGGCCCCTTAAAGGCTGATGCCCTGGGCCTGAGCCGACTTTGTCCATGCCTTAAATAGTCACTGTGTGGTCTGGTTCCACATGAACATTCAGTAGGGTAGCAAGGATGCCATGGGCACTTATCAGGGTTCATTGGGACCCTCAGGGCTCTGGGCCCTGGTGCCACTGTACCTGCTGCACCTACAGCAGCGTTGCCCCCGTGACCAGCTATGTTTGTCCATTGGGCCATGCAAGGAATTTTCACCACCCAGGCAGTGTACAATGTCTTGTCCCCTGGCAATAGGGCAATCTTTCATATTTCTATAAGTCACCCATTGTTATTGGCTGCAGCACTTGTCACTCCTGCCTGCTATGCTTGCAAAGCCCATTGTGGCTCCTTCTCTCAAATGAAAGTTCTGCTTTCCCACTCAGGCCAAATGATTCACACATGTGCTTGCAAAAGATAGATATATTTTGATGTACTGATGCCTGCCCCTTCAGCTACCCCTGGCTGTCTTATAAGAAAAGTTCCAGCATACCTTTATCCTCGGGACTGACACAGAAGTCAGTGACACATTTGCTGTCAATGGCAACACAAATAATCCAAAGGTTTCAAACTAATATCTGATTTTTCCATTATTTTTTCAGGTGAAAGTAAATATAAACAAATTGAAAGTGCAGTATGTAAAAGTTGCCCTTAGAAGTGAAGGAGAGATTACATTTGTGGTCCAGGTTGTCTGGGCTTTCCGTGGTCGTGCGTAAAAATTTCGAATCCAAAAATCAGCTTCCTGGGTCTTTTGCTGTATTGTGATGTCCACTTCCTGTCAATATTTAGGATTAGGATTGTATTGGCACTCTATTTGGAATGTTGAAGATTGTTCATCCAGTGATAAGGCTCAGAATTCTGCCTCTAATTACTGTTGTTTACCTGCAGTCAAAGTTCAGTGGAAGTCTGAAAGTAAGGACACTTAGGGGCAGATTAATCAAAATGTCACGCAACGCAGTACAGCAAGACACCTTGCTGCGCTGCACGACAGGGAGAGGGCAGGAATGCGCCATCTTTAACATCGTATGGCGCTTTCCTGTCCTCTCCTTGCGCTGGCGCACTATGTGCTAACTAGTGCCAAAGCAGGCACTCTTGCACCGTGGTGCAAGGGTGCCTGCATTGCAAACAGAATTGATATTGTGCAGGAAGGACCACCTTCCTGCAAAAGAAAACCTCTGAGGTGTTTTCCTCTTTCAATGTGTGTTGCAGAATGCAACACACATAGAAAGAGGAAAAAACGAGGACAAATAAACATATTTCTGCTCGTTACACCTCCCTTGGGAAGGTGTAGCATTTTCAAGCATTCTCAGCTTTACCGCTCATGGTAAATCTGGATATACGACACAATCCATGGGTGAATGCATGGAAACACTCACACTACCCATTCAACGCCTCCCTGAGGCAGAGTAACACAAGGCAGCAACTTGCGCTGGCTTGGATTACTGCAGATATACCAAGCCACACACAGCCACGCAAGGTGGCCTTTCACCACACCCACCTCCGCCCTGGAGGAGGAATCGCCATCGTCCACAAATCCACCCTCCGGCTCAGCACACTTCCCGACGAGCCCACAGACCTGATGGAACACCTACATTTCAAGATACAGGCCGAGGAACTCTCATCTACCGACCCCCCGGACCCTGCGGACCATTCACAAACTCCATCACGGACATCATCTACCCCAAGCCATCGCGTCCACCAACTACACCTTGCTGGGAGACCTCAACTTCCACCACGACAACCAACTAGACCCCAACACTACATCCCTCCTGGGCAACCTCCACAACATTGGACTACGCCAGATCATGTCCGAACCCATGCACTCAGCAGGAAAACACCCTCGACCCCCTTTTCACAACAGGAAACTCCATCACTTTCATCCACACCACTGAACTCCCATGGACAGACCATCAATGCATCCACTTCACCTTCACAACATCCACCATCCACAGAACCCAGCACCTGCTCCCACGAAGAAACTGGACCAAAATCACCGATGACCAGCTCACCTCCTCACTCGGCAACTCCACCCCAACCACTGCGTAAGATGACGACCCCAACACGGCAGCCCGAACTCTGCACAGATATTTCTCTGACAGCACCAACACCATAGCCCCCCTCAAAAAGTACAACAACACACACACCAAGAAAGCCAGATGGTTTACCACCGAACATCGAAAGTCCAGACGCACATGCCGCTGCCTCGAAAAGACCTGGAGGAACTCCAAATCTACAGAAGCCCACAACAACTTCAGAGCCGCCACCAATGCCCACCACCAACTCATCAGAAATACAAGAAAAACAGCAAAGACAGAATCTCCACACATGCGCACAGCAGCAAAGAGCTCTTCAGCATCAACAAGGAGTTCGCCCAACCCACCAGCGGGTCTACTGATATCCTTCCCTCTCAAGACCTCTGCAACAAACTCAGCACCTTCTTCCACCACAAAATCAAGAACATTTACGACAACTTCGACGAAGACAGCCAACACACTGAACCCTCACCAGCCACCCCAACACCCTGAAGCCAACGATTGACAACTGGACAGCCCTCACCACTGAAGACACACTGAAGACAATGAAGTCAATCTACTCCGTGGCCCCCACGGACCCCTGCCCTCACCACATCTTCAACAGAGCCACCGACACCATCACACCCATGCTTCACCACACCATCAACCGCTCCCTGGCGAACGCCTCCTTCCCCGACGACTGGGAACAAGCCGAGATCAACCCCTCCTGAAGAAGCCCTCGGCAGACCCCACGGACCTCAAAAACTACAGACCCATCTCCCTGCTCCCGTTCCCAGCGAAAGTCATCGAGAAAGCCATCAACAGCCAACTCGCCACCTTCATCGAAGAACACAACATCCTCGACTCCTCCCAATCCGGCTTCAGAAAAAAACGACAGTACAGAAACCGCCCTCCTCGCCGCAGCAGACAACATCCACTCCCTTCTGGACAGAGGAGAAACAGTAGACCTCATCCTCGACCTCTCAGCGGCCTTTCGATACAGTCTCTCACCGCACTCTAACACGCAGACTTCACGACGCAGGGATCCGGGACAAGGCCCTCGACTGGATCCACTCTTTCCTCTCCAGCAGGGATCCTCCCTCAGCCCCACGCTCTTTAACGTCTACATGGCTCCACACCCCCCATCGTCAGAACCGACGGACTCAACATTATTTCATACACAGACGACACCCAGCTCATCCTCTCCCTATCCAACGAACCCAACGCAGCCAAACACAGCTTTCAAGAAGGCATGGAAGCTGGTGCCAAATGGATGAAAAGCAGCTGCCTACAACTCAACACTGACAAAACGGAAGAACTCATCATAGGCCCACACCCCGACGACTGGAACAACACCTGGTGGCCCCCCACCCTCGGAAGCCCGCCCACCCTCACAGAACACGCACACAACTTCGTTATCATCGTGGACTCCGAGCTCAAAATCGACCGCCAGATCAATTCCGTCGCATCCTCCTGCCTCCTACGTAAGACCTTCAAATGGATCCCCGCGAGCACAGAAAGACGGACACTCACACCCTCGTCACCAGCAGACTTGACTACGGCAACGCACTCTATGCCGAAATAAACAAAAACCTCACCCGCAAGCTACAAAACATCCAGAACGCCGCCGCAAGACTGGTCCTCAATCTGCCAAGACACTGCAATATCTCCCAGCACCTGCGCACACTCCACTGGCTCCCCATCGAGGCTAGAATCACCTTCAAGATTCTCACCCACGCACACAAAGCCCTCCACAACACTGGACCAGCATACCTCAACAGCCGACTCGAATTCCACTCACCCCAAAGGACCCTACGATCAGCCTAGCTCTCCTACACCGTGGTCCCCCACGCCAGAAAGACCAGATCGGTAGGCCGTTCCTTCTCCTTCCTCGTGACCAGAGCCTGGAACAGCTTACCGCTCCACCTCAGACAGACATCACTCCCCATCTTCACGAGAAACCTCAAAACTTGGCTCTTTGATAGACCTCCTCCTTGATGGACTGGAACCTGCACCTCCCCTCCTCCCCAGCGCCTTGAGACCCTCACAGGGGAGTAGTCGCGCTTAACAAGTGCATGATTGATTGATTGATTTAATGGGTTGGTAAGCCTCATTCTAGGTTTGCATCGCCCTCCGTGGCACAAGGGTGACGCAAAACCTTTGACAAATATGCCCATAATTATATGGTGATGATTTGTTTATGTATCTGCTTGTGGGAGACTTAATACTTGCAACTGGGTAATAAATACTTTAATTTAAATTTTCTCCTCTCGTGTACTTGCCGTTATCATGGGCCCTTATCGGGTATTGGGCATTAATTAGGAGTGGTAAATCCCCAGAGAAAGGCGAGAGCACTTAACTATGCTATTAGTATGAATGAGTATATTTCATGAATTATCAATTTATCGAATTTGGAACCAACTTTTTTTTTTTGTTTTACTCAATGTAGAAGCCGATGGAGAGATAGTTCCTTATGGTGAGTGTTTTAAAATTTTATTGCAAATGTAAATGAATAGATATCCAGTCAAGCAAATACTTGAACATTTAATGTATTTAAGTGTTTTGCAGGGAGCTAACTAAACACGTTGAATTCGAGCATTTTACGTCATTTGTTGAACTTTGCCCGACATATCATTATCAACTATAAGAGTTGCACTAGTTACTGCTTTTATATGGTGAACTGATTTTGCATTTACGATGCAAATGTGTATGTAATCAAGTCGATGGCCGTTGTGTATAGAATACATCAAGGAACATATTTTCTAAATTTGCTGTTGGATTAAAAAAAACAATGTTTCATAAAATACCGAAAACAGTCACACGTGCATTTAAAAGGGCTCCTTCTCCACATTTTACGTGCTTATGAGCTTTGTTTTAATACACATTTGTGTTCGTTTGAGTATCTTGGAAGAGTGTTCCTAACTTCCGGTGGTCACAATACTCCGTTAATGTTCGAGACAGTCATGGTGTGTGCGACATTACTACTCTTACTGGCTTATATGACAACGATATATGTCTTTGTTTACCTTGACCAAGTGTTCCAAATAAGCAATCTAAGAAACGTATACGTAACTTCGTTTGAGGATTTATTTTCATTTTTCTTGTCACTACTAACCGAGGGGATCGGCTGCCACCTACCGGATTAGCAGGAAATTGCTAGTTGTAAAGCTGTCAAGAATAGTCAAAAGTCACACAGTCGTATGTAAACAATGAAAACATCTCAGAATATCTAACAGGAACATTTTTCCACTTGGCAGTATGGCAGTGTCTAATAACAGTCCACGAGCCCTCTGAAATATTTTTAATCCCACGAGAGTGAACAAACGACGTGAAAATTGAATGAGTTCCTAAAAAGAATAATCAATTTTGCCCATTTTGGCTGTTTCTGTAAATAGATAATGGGGCAAACGAATGAGGCAAACACATTTTGTTCCAGTCCATGTAACATAAAGATTTTTGCAACAGCTGTAGACCAGAGAATATGATGTGAAACCATGGAAAATATATTTCACGTCTGTAGCTTATTATAAATTATTGTATGCATATATTAGAGTTTTTATTAGAAAGAAACTGTTGTGCACGAAAATCCTCTGTTAAACCCTGGGAGAAACTGGTTTGCACCGTTGTAATGCTAACATAAGTAGAAACTGATCACATTGATTTTGCCTTAAACGTACACCAATCATTCACAGTTCACAAGTAGACAAAATGCATTTGCTCCATTTCTTGTCACTTTTCACTATGATGTAAGGTTGTGTGCTTGGCGCTAGACAGCCTGATCGTGCACCAGCACTAGGGAAGAGAGCAGAGCCCAAGTTTACAAACATTGGGTTTGCCTCACAAAAGTGACACAAACCTGCACAAAATGTTATTTTTTTCTATGTACTTTCCAGCGCAAAACTTGTTTTGCTCTGGAAAGCTGCCTGAAAGTAACACAAAGCAGCGCAAAGTGCTGCGTTGCTTTACTCTGTGTCAAGGGTTCGTCCCATGGATGGTTCATGGATGTTCCCACGCAACCACCCATGTTTTGTTATGCAAAACCCTATCTACTAACAGTAGTAGACAGTGTTTTGCACCCCAAAAAAATAACGCCACCTTGTAGCAAGCGTTAAAAAGGAGAAACACTATTATTTCTCCTAACTGTTCCCACTTTGCATGTGTGCTGCACTGTGCAGCACACATCCAAAGTTGGAAACGTTTTAATGTTTGTCTAGGAATAATATTTTGTACTGCAAGGGCACCCTTCTAGTACTAAACGTATGCTAGGCTCGTGCAGACACCTTTGCAATTTGGTGCAAAGGTGTGTTTGGCATTCAGCAGGCTGGTTGTGCGCCAGCCCTAGGGAGAGAGCAGGATAGTGCCATATCTTAATATATATATGGTGCTTTCCACCTCTCACCCTCCCTCCAATGCACAGCAGCAACTTTGGGTGCTGCACTACTTTGCATGACAGTTTTGTAAATCTGTCCCATTGTTTCTCAAATACAAAAGGATGTTCACAAGGTCACATTTCATGCAGGGCAGCACAGCAACTAGATTGCCGCACTGCGTTGTGTGACAGCTTTTTAAAACTGTCTGATTATGTCTCAAATACAAATGGATGTGCAAAGGGTCTGAGTGAGCTCTGACCAAAAGAGAGAGGTTGCTGCTGGTCTTTCCTTGAATGCAACGGCATAGTGCTGATAATTCCTGGTCACACAATATTCAAAAGACTCTCAGGTTATTTTGTTGATGTATATGTATTTATATGTATTTATTTTTAAATAAGAAATGTTCATACTAAGAGGTGGATTAAAATTTGGGCAGCATTGCAATATCTAAAATATAGATAATATCACATTTAGCTAGCTATTGTAATTTTTCAGAATGTGTTTTCATGCATCTAATAACTAAATATCTTCCAGTTCTCAAACCAGAAAAAATGCCATAGGTTTATCATGCTGTAAATCTCAAAATGAAACATTTTAGAGACAAACTCTCTGTTTGTCTTTAAATTAACTGCAGCGTTGCATAGCTATGCATAGTGTCCCTTCCTGCTTTGTGTTCTTATTTGGTTTCTATATTATGAGCGCCAAATCATGATTTGCAGGTAAGTGTCTAAGGTTGCAACCTTCACTAACTCACATCATACCGTAATATATATCTAAATGTAGAGTGTTTGCATTCAGTAGTAGAAAGCTATGCAGTGCAGCACAGCATGTATTTATTGGTATAGAAAGCACTTAAACATTTACCTAATAATAAATAAAAGTTAACTAATCTGGCATTTTTTATTTGTGCTTTTCTTTTCTCGTACCATGTAGAGGCGCATGGAGAGATTCTTCATCGTGGTGAGTTCAGATTTTTCTCTAAAATGCCATACATATGAATTTCATCTGCTCCTCACCTTATATTCATTAAGATAGTCTTGGATTAAATTGGTTTTAATCATCAAAATCTGACTGGCCTGACAAATTAACCTCTGAAAACACCCGTGGTATATTCTTACGTGCTAATGCCACATGCAAAGTGATCGCATTACATGTAATAATGATTTGAGTGGCAACTCATGTTTCTGCCTAACTTGATATTAAGAAGCTAATGGGCAGGGTTAATAAGTAACAAAAACAGAAAATGAGAACCAGAGGAGATTTAGAGACCAGCAGGAGTTGACTCCCCAATACTAATAACAAACCACAAACAAACACCTGGGTCTAGACAGAGGGGAAAAAAGAAATAAAAGAGTTGGCCAATGTGTCTAGCTAAGGTGGGGTATTCCTTTTAAAGGATGAATTCCCTCACACACCGTAGGTGGCATGCTTCATCATTGGGAACCTCCTTGCATCATGATGCGTAGTCACGGTGCGGGCTACAACCCCCTCACAAGAGGGAGGAGCTCAGGAATGGTTTCAATGGTATAATAAATACCTTTCTAATGAGCAAAGAGTGGTGAGGGAAGCAGAGCGTGTATAAAAAAGTGTGATAATTAAAACTGGCTACAGGGTACGCGAAGCACTTTATACATGTGTACCTGGGTCAGGATTAAAACAAGCAAAGTCAGCTAGGTATTTTATACCTGCTGAATGTTACCATCAATGTAGTTGTTTCTGTCCTCCTAGAGCTGTCGCAGCATTCCTCAGGACCTACATAAATATTGCTTCTACACAAGTGCTCAAAGTAAAATGTGATAAGTGTACAATGCAAAACCATCCAGTGGTCCAATTCAAGTACAAGGTAGGGATCCACTGGCAGTTACCTGAAAGAGATAGTATACATAATGTCAAAAAAACTCAAAGAGACACATATAGTAGAAAGAAAAACTAACTCACGAAATTAAGCCTATTAAAATGCATTGGAATGTGGTAGGTCTATTTTACTTGTTTGACACCCATGCAGCAGACCCTGTACCCTCGTGGAAGACAAACGGAGCACGCAAGTGTAACAGGTGGTGTTGAGGTTTACCCGCTAACATCAGGCATGGTGCCTCAGGGAATAGTCTCCCCTATATGTCATCATAGGAGAGAGAAGGGAGAAAAGAAAAGAAAAAATAAGAGCAAATAAAATGCCAAGACTCTTGCGACTCCAAAGGAAAATGACCAGGTGCAACAAAAAACTCAGACATAAAGTCATGTTTAAAGGCCCAACATGCTGCTTCTTTGTCATTGTGCACAAAGGAGATCAGCATCTGTGGCATAAACAAAAGCACAAAAGACCTCCAACACGGCCAAAGATGGTTGAAGGACCTTGAGATTGTTCCATGAAATGTGCCTTTTCAGTCCTAATCATACCCAGGCTTATTGTTATACATCTGGCAGGCCATTCATACAAAAGCCTGTGTGCCTACTGTCATCCCAAAGTGACAATACACATTCAAGAAATACCAAGGGTGTAGTAACCCACGAGAATCAATACAACTGTATTGAATAGGCATAGCCGGAGACTACAGGAGCCAGCAAAACTTTGTCCAGTTTGTAGCCTGCAGCGTGGCTGGCAATCACGATGCAAGGAGGTTCCTAATGATGGAGCATGCCATTTATGGTGTGTGAGGGAATTTGTCCTTTAAAAGGAATACTCCACCTTAACTAGGCACATTAACTGACTCTTTTCTTTCTTTTTTCTCCTCTGTCTAGACACAGGTGTTTGTTTGTGGTTTGATAAGGTTTAACAAGTTCCAGGCGCTTATCCACGTCTAGTACAAGGTGTGCTTGTGGAAGAAGGAGTTATCAAGCGGGTTATGTTTGGCTTTAGAGCAAAGTGTCATGAGCTAAAGGGAAGATCTCTGGGAGTTATGATTTCTCCACACTTCCAAGGTAGGCATTATATGGGAAATGCTTAGTCACTGGTTGCTATCCACTTTATGTACCTTCCTCTATCTCTTTTTATTCTATCTTCTTTTTGAACATTTCAATTTGTGGAGTATACATTCTTTGAATGGTTTATTACACACAAAGTTCTGTTATCTGCATATCTGATAGGTACTTTGTACTTAATCCTATATTGGTTTGCCATGTTTTCCCCAATGGAATAGCCAAGCGCCACACAGCAGTATCAGGAAAATAGTGGAAATAAAGTGAGAAATATTACTTGTCAAGAACAACGAATAAAAATACTGCTTGGTGTTTCAGATGAGATGCTTTTAAGTTTGAGCTCCCAAATCCATCAAAAGTCTTCCATGGAACTTGGCGGTTTTTTAAAACATATGTTGAAAAGAAGCCCAGAAATCCAACTACAAAAACACAGTCACAGTACAGTTATGGTGAAATAAAACCGAAAACCAGGGACATTTCCAAATTGTTACTTGCATGTCTGCTAGGCAAACCACAACTCACACACTAAATGCAATTCTCTCAACATTATCCTCAATGCGAAGGATACATTTACAAGCGCTGTAAATAATCTTATATATAAAGTTACATAAATAACCTTTAAAAATATAAACGTCCCAACTATAAATTAGGTATTATTTATTGGTTTGAGTATGTGTTTTCAGTTAATAATATTGTTCGTTTTGCTGTTGTTACTTCTTGGTATGAATATTGTGAGGTTGACCGCAGGGGCTGGCTGCAGGTCCTTTACTCAAACCTCAGCATGCAGCCAAACTTCAAAGGCTGTGCACGGGAGGGGTTTGGCTACAGGTAATGGCATTTGACCATGCCCTGCACTCATTTTCCTTTAAGGAACATAGGCTGCATAAAAAAAAAAAAAAATTGCATTATTGAAAAGCATTCACAGGCATGGTGGTCTGCTGACCCCAGCAGGCCACCATCCCTGTGATTTGTGCGATTCCCTATGGGTTAGAAAACCAAGACCCACCTCAATAATATTCACAAGGTAGGTCTATGTGTGACCCACTTGATATCACAAAATGTGTAAAACTAACATTTGTACATTGCTGTTTGAGATTACCAAATAGCGATTTGCAGAAATTTGCTATTTGGTAATCACAAACAGAATTGTTTATACATGTGGCCCTTAGCGATTGTTCAAAATATTCACCCTTGGTTACTCTTTGAGATGCCACCATCAAACTAGCCATAATCCGCAGATCCACCAAACAAGCTAGCTGGTACACACCGGAACTCAGCACAATGAAACTCAACTTCAAACAACTGGAGAGAAGATAGAGCACCAGCAGAGACGATACAGTCCGAGACACCTTCAAGTCAATCCTCAACAAATACCACCAACGACTCAAGGATGCAAAAAATGACACTTTTACAGACTGCATCGGGGCTAGCGCCAACCACACAAGGGAACTTTTCACCAATGTCAGAAACTTTTCCTACCAAAAAACACCAAGAGCATGATCCCTCCCTCACAGAAACTCTGTGGTGCTCTAGCGAATCACTTACACCACAAGATATCCACTGTAGGAACCTGGGGTCACCAGGCCCTATAGGCGGTAGCGTGGCGCGAGCCGGTCGGGCAACCAGAGGGCTATGTGTTAAGCAACCATACACCACACGCTTCTCATGGACTAGAGTCACACACAATAAGGGACGCCACACCGTTTAAATTATGCAAATACTTCAAGTTTATCCAAGTATAGCGGGTCAGATGCAGTTCAGGAAATAACAAGGTAATACATGAATCATAATACCATTGTGACATTACATTCGACACTCTGGGTGATATCTATGCAGTGCCTAACCTGGTTCTAGCGCCGTGCGCGCTTACGTAAAGTCTTTCCCTGAACCGGCCGTCTAACTAAGCGTAATACCTGAAAGGGGACACATTGGGTTCACTAACATGGCGCCTGTAGAACTGAGCGCTCCTCGTGATCAAGGGCCCCTAGTACTGTGAAGCAAGGCATATAAACATAGCGCTACGCGCAATCAGTTGCATGTGGATACGTTTGCGT
The DNA here is from genome assembly GCF_964204655.1 of Triturus cristatus. Taxonomy (NCBI): domain Eukaryota; kingdom Metazoa; phylum Chordata; class Amphibia; order Caudata; family Salamandridae; genus Triturus; species Triturus cristatus. Next base: position 150,567,698 of record NC_140592.1, read on the forward strand.
AGAACATTTAATACATCGCGTGACTCGTAATCAGTCGCATGTCATTACCTTTGAGCAGAGCATATAACACAGTGCGCTACTCGCATTCCTGGGCAGGTAACTACTTTCGAGCAGAGCATATAACACAATGCGCTACTCCCATTCCTTGGCATGTAATTACTTTCGAGCAGAACATGTAACACAGTGCGCTACTCGCATTCCTTGGCATGTAATTACTTTCGAGCAGAGCATATAACACAATGCGCTACTCGCATTCCTTGGCATGTAATTACTTTCGAGCAGAACATGTAACACAGTGCGCTACTCGCATTCCTTGGCATGTAATTACTTTCGAGCAGAGCATATAACACAATGCGCTACTCGCATTCCTTGGCATATAGTTACTTTCGAGCAGAGCATATAACACATGGGGTTACTCGCCGTCCCGGTCCCTCCGGCTGAGGAAGCAGAGTCGGTGGCGTGAAGCGCCACACGAGAGTAATGTCTGTCAGTACTTTGAACGGCTTCCAGCGGGGAAGATTACTGGACTTGAGGAGCGAGTCCCTATGCTCCGGTGCAGTTCACAGAGCACCGCGCTCAGTAACACAGGAGGGGGGACACGGACAGGATCCCTCGGCGGGGTCTCTCCGTCGCGCAGGCAGGGGAGGGGATTCCCACGGAGGGGACAACCCGGGCCAAGTGCGGTGTGGTTTCCAGACCAGCAGGGGGCGCACCAGGGGGGATCTCGGCCTCCGGGCTTACCTCCGTCTCGGCGTCAGCAGGCGTCCGTCCTCACGACGTTGGGGGAACTCGGCCCCGACCTTGCGCTTCTCCTCACACGGCTGCGACGGCAGCGACGGGGTCCCGGACTTCACCTGGGCCTCGCGACACAGCAGGGCACTCTCCCAGGCCTCCAGGCCGCGGCGGTGAGCGCGCTGGCTTCGTCGTTGCAGGGGGGGGCTCAAATTAAGGATGGGGATATGGTGCTCAGCGGAGCACGCTGCCGGGGGTCCCAGACCAGGGCAGGGAGCGCGGGGGTCACAGCGCTAGTACCTGGTCGATCCCCGGTGGCTTGGCAATCGGCTTAGTATTTTGTTCACTAGGGTAGCTTGGACACGCAGTCTCAGCTCTGGCATTCAAGGCTTACAGCTCGCTCTTGTCATGCAGTCTCAGTTCTTAAAGTTAGGTTTCAGTTCTCAGTTGACAGATGAAGTCTTTTGGCGCAGATGTATCTGGCGCCCTTAAGGGGTTCTGTTACAGGGGTAGGGATGGAGAGGGCGACTAGGTCCTTCCTAGTCAGGCTGGCAGAGAGTCTCTGGGTCCTCCTACTACTGGGCAAGATCAGTGGGATTCACAGGGCACCTCACTCACTTAAGAGGCAGTACCTAAATCCTGTCACTCTCAGAGGCATAAGTCCCTGGCTAGGCCCTACCGCCTACACTCCTGGTGGATTCTTCCAGCTCCGCTTCACCCCAATGGCCAACTCACCACAAAAGCTTCCCTCCCACTCTTAAGTAGCCCTAGGTCAGGTGACCTCTAGCCAAGGCGGCAAAAGTAAAACCCCACCTCCCTTCTAGAAGGTTCCAGCTTCTTCCAGGAGCTTCCCCACTCTAACTATGGGACAAAAAGGTGGGCTGGTATCGCAACATTGTTGTGGGTCCCAGCCAGCTCCTGGCAGCTAGGGTGCTACTATGAAAAACGACCACCCTGCAGTAGCAGGGGTCTGTGGCAGCCATCTTGGGAGAAGTAAGCACCTGCACCTTAACACTACAAAAACGAAAAAAATGAGGGAAAAAGGGCCAAGTCCAACATCCACTATCTACAGGAACATCAAGCCCCAACCCACAAGCTCCTTGGCCTCTTCACTCCAACGGAAGCCTTCCCTCACCAACATCTCACTGCATGGGAACAGCTCACCACACCGGACACCACAGTCATCATGAACTCATTTACTCTGGAGCACCCACAGACCCCAGCCCCCATTGCCTATTCAACCTAGGAAGCAACGACTAGTTCAGCCACCAACTCGCCACCATCTCCAACGCATGGATCGCCAACAAACAATCTGCTAGACTCTTCCCCATCTGGTTTCCGAGCCAACTACAGCACCAAGACCGCACTGATCACTGTCATGAAAAACATTTGCACCCTGCTCAACAGAGGAAAATCGGCTGCCCTGATCCTTCTCAACCTCTCCACAGCTTTTGACACTTGTTTCCCAACACACTGTCATCAAGAGACTGCACCAGATTGGAATCAAGGGAAACGCACTCAGATGGATTGCATCATTGATCACGGGATGCATGCAGAGAATTTGACTCGCCCATCACCTCGTAACCCACAAGCATCATTTGCAGCATCCCTCAAAGTTCATCCCTCAGCCTCACCTCTTCAACACCTTCATGACGCCTCTAGCTGACATTGTCAGAGCCCACAATATCAAATTCATATCCTACACTAACAAAACTGAGCTCATCCTCTCACTCTCAATAGACCCCACAATCAGCTATAGCAACTTCCGCAACTGCATGAAGAACTTTGCAGCCTGGATGAAGGACAACTGTCTGAACCTCAACACAGACAAGACTGAAATGCTGATCTTTGGCAACCATGCCTCCCTCTGGAACAACACCTGGTAGCTGGCTGAACCCTGACTCACCCCTACACCAAAATACAACACCTGCAACCTCAGCATCATTCTGGACAGCAGACTCACTATGAAATGACAGATCAACACAGTCTCCTCTGCCTGTTTCCACACTCTTCACGTGCTCTGAAGAATCTTCAAATGGTTCCCCCACAAACATGTGAAAAACAGTCAGGCAAGCCCTATTTACCAGTTGTGGCAACGCACTGTATGCAGGACTCATCACGGAACTCAACAGAAGGCTTCAGACGATAGAGAATTCAGCGGCCGGATTGATCCTCAACCTGCCAATAGGACGCACATCACCCAAAATCTGTGGAACCTCCACTGGCTCCCCGTCCAGAAAATATGCTAATTCAAACTATTGACACACGCCTACAAAGCCCTCCATGACCAAGGATCAGCATACATGAACCACAGACTGAACTTCCACTAACCATCCAGAAACCTTCGCTCCAACTCCCTCACCTTGGCATAGACACTGCTTATCCACCGTAGCCACAGCCGAGGCCGCTCCTTCTCCCATCTCACCACCACGTCCTGGAATGCTCTCC